>NC_141689.1:1278371920-1278990567 GCF_964263255.1 Lissotriton vulgaris
AGAGGAGGAAGAGGAGGAAGAAGAAGAAGAGGACAGAGAGGAACCACAATTTGTCCAAGAGTTGCCCCGGGTTTCAAAACGAAAAACAAGTTTCATCTGGCAGTTTTTCTCCATCCCTCCTGGATCAAAGAAGGTGAATGCTAAATATGCCACCTGCCTCATCTGTGATTACAGATTGTCGAGAGGCACAGAGAAGAAATACAGTATGGGCAACTATACGATGCATCGACACATGAGCAGGTGGCATCCCTTAAACTACAGCCGGGCTGAGTTAAGGGATCTACAAGACAATCCCACGACAACTCCTGTGGCCAGATCTACATCCACAATGTCTTTGACGGGAAGAGAGGCACATGAAACTGTGCCAAACATTCAACCCAACTTCCAACATATGAAGTTAACTTGTATACACTGTGGTGCTATGCTGTCCTATGGCAACATGAGCATCAACCTGATGAATATGGCATTCGAAAATCATAAATGCCCTAATGCACCCAAGAAGTAATTTTTTTTTTGCTCCAGTTGAGCCGTTTTCAATGCCTGTTTTTTGTTGTTTCCCCTCATAAAAAACACAAAAAAAACATAAAACAGTTCTAAAAATACAAAAAAATCAAAAAATGTTCAAAAACAAAAAAAAAAAAAAAAAACAACAAAAACAAAAAAAAACAGTTCTTTTCAGAACTACCTCCCCTTTCAAACAAAATTGCTAGAATGTTTATCACTCTGGCAAGCACTATTTCTTTTGGTTCGCTTCAAGTTCGCTGACCGGTTCGCGAACTGGAAGCGAACCAAAAAAAATATTTTTTTAAAAAAAAGAAGAGTTAGTATAAGGGAAGTAAACAGAGAATAATGTAAAAAGAAAGACAGCTATAGAGAGTAAATGAGAGATACTGTCAGTGACATCATCAGCAGTGCATTGCGGGTAAAAAGAGTAGAAAACATTTACCTTATAATTCTTGTTACCTTTTTTAAATATTTTTTCATACTTTCAATCTGTAAAACCAAGAACAAACATTTCCAAAAATATTAAAACATGTATTTAAAAATTAGAAAAGACAAGGGAAAAGGTTCAAAAACAAACAGTTTTTCAACAACTTTGACATTTACAGAAGTCTCTGCTTCTCTACGTCCCCTACACAATCCTAAAGATATATATTTTAAAGAAACTGTATCTTGATGATGAATTGAGGCCTATTTTGGAACATGGTGCTTTTTTTGCACTGCTAATGTCTCACAATAGTGATGCAATAGCAGCGCAAAAAAGATGTAAAGACATCATAAAATTGTGTCTAACATTTTAAATGCTTGATTTAGGATGCAAATAAGATGTGTGCTTTCAAGAGCTTTCTTTGAGGTGAGGCCTCTTTTCTTTTTTTAAAAAAAACACTACCCAGAAGTACAGCACTGAAAGCATTAAAAACTCAGCTTACCCATATGTACCTCACATTTCTAAATGTATATCATAAGAACAAAAAGCATAACATTAATTATACATGTTAAATGGTTTCTTTTTGCTGTTCTCAGAATGTATCAAATTTCACTTAAATCAGTGACTTGAAGGTATTCATCATGTAACAGCAGGGAAAAAAAAACACAATCAAAATGACTGTGTTTAAAAAACCCATACAACCTAAGAAATCTGATTTCAAAACTCCTTAAAATTAACTTACTTTCAATGACGTCGAACGATCTCCTATAAACAGCATCCACTCTGTTGTGCTATAAATATTTTCAGCCCGCCACTTTCTGAAAGAAAACCTCCATCGATACGTAAAATATGTTACATAGAAAAAAAGACTTCTCTCATTCTATCACATGTTTCCACTAGGCCAAATCATGTTGCCGCGATTCGCAAGTCTTGTAATTCTTCCAATCAAATCCCGACATTTTCTATTTTCGCAACTTTCAAAAATAAAATATTTGAGATTATTTTCACAATCCTGGACTACTAATATCTTACTCTTCTTTGTCACTCATGTTCTCCTTTTCCTATGACACTGATACTGCTTACTATGAAGCAGACTTACTTGCATCAGGTTTATATAGTTGGATTTTTAATCTAGACAGCATTGCAGACTTACATTACCTCTACTTAAAATTTTGGTTTTAAAAACACCAGGTAAGAATTTTTAAGGTCAAACGGCAATTTTTTTTTGAAAGTTACAACGGAATCATTACAGAATGACCAGCCGTTTCCAGACTTTAAGTAAGCTGTATAATGTCCTGATGTTGTTGATGGACCATCGTGATAGATAATTGCTACAGTAACAAAAGTCCTCCCTGATATTGACAGCTGAGAAGCCACAACATTTTTTATTAAAGTTGACAATTTTGATCCATCAGGCCTACAACGTTGGATCATTAAAATGACATACTGGCCAAATCTACGTATAAATAATGTTGACATCATATCACATTTACATTGGCTACACTCCATGTTGTGATCCGCTGCATTTACTAGCTTATTAAAGGACACTGATTTACTGTCTGGCAAAGTTAAATATATAAATCTTTCTGAGTCTACACTAGTAGTACTTGATACCATACAGTTCTCGCAGTCATGCTGCCATTGATAAGAAAGCCCAAACAGGTGATCTACATCTACACCCTCATCTTGCAATACATCAAGCATATACATTAAAAACTCCTGACAATCTTGCTGATTATTTTCAGAGAAGTCTGTTTGACCTGAACATTCATCTAACAGATAACGAACTTCAGACACACTTTCTACTTTTGTTCCATCAGTGCTACATTTCTCTAACACAGAATTCAACAAGCAGCATAAACTTTGTTCTGAATTGAACACAATCTGTTCTTTTAAACTCTCTAGTGAAAAGAGAACATTAACAACTACATTTGCATAGCAGTTGACACCAGAACTGTTTTCAAATTGAAAACCAACAATCTCTTCAACAGAATCCACTTTCTTTCTGCTAACAACTTTCGGTTCATTGACTTTTAGTCTTTTTGCAACAACCTCCCTACTGTTACTGATATTTCTACGTTTCCGGCCTACCACACGTTTCTCAAACAAAGGATATTGAGGCAAATGTGGCGCATACTCTCTTCTTAACCTATTGTATTCCTTAACACAATCTAGATCCGCACAAATGTTTGTGACATCACAGTCAATCAAGTACAATCCCGATAAAGTTCTAACTCGTGACAATGCCACATATGCCATACCCTCCTTGAACACAGAACTGCCAATATTCACCAATGCACAGTCTACACTTAAACCTTGCGATTTATGGATTGTCACCGCATATGCCAAGCAAACAGGAAACTGTTTACGGCGAACATATAAGTCTTTAACAAGCAAAAACCTAGCAGAACAACGACCAATTTGCTGTACTTCCTCAATGCCATCAAATTTAATTCTTAAAAATTCTATTCCATCTCTATTTTTGTATTTCTCAAAATCAACAACATTACCCATTGATCCATTTACCAGACCTCTTTCTACATGTAAATTCCTTCTCAAAATAATTCGGCAATTTAAACACACATTCAAAGTCTTTTCAAAACCCGCTGTCTTAGATATAGTCTTCTCTAATGAATCCAATTTTGATTTCAAATTGTCTGACAAAATAATTGTTGATCCCATATGCTCTAATTTGTCGATAGCTTCAAGTTTAACAATCTCTTGCTTTTCTAAATTCAACATTTTGTTGTTGAAGATGGCACATTCTGCAAGAGTTGGCATGAGACATATCCCAGATTTCTTCTCAGTAATTTTCTGAAAAATATTCTCAGGCTCAATCTCTTGTTTGGGATATAAATTTGACAGTAAACGTGCATTTAAAGCTTCTTTTCCATGCTCGGTCACTTTTCCAATTCTAATATCTTGTAGAATATTCTTGTAATCTTCATCCTTTGCCTGACGCATATTTTGATGCAGTTCAGCATAATTGAAGTTTAACCATATATTGACGTTGCCAATGCTCCCTAGGCACTTCCTGGTATCTTCATGCGTGAGTATTTTGAACACAGGTTGACCTTTTACTGGTGTCAGCTGCAGAAGATCTCCGAAAACAATGATGTGTTTCCCACCAAATAACACATCATATTCAGTTTTAAGTACTTCTTGCATTCTCAAATGCACAAAGGCAAGCATGACATTGGAAACCATGCTTACTTCGTCAATGATAAGTAGTTTCATTTTCCTCAAGACTCTTGAAACTTCACAGCATGCATCTCCAGATAACTTGTTGTATTGTAATTTGTTGTCATGCTCCACCGGCAGCATCAGTAGACGATGCAAAGTAATACCTTTAATGTTATGTGCTGCCAGTCCAGTAGGAGCGGTGACAACACAAGACAGCGATGACTCAGTCCTTTCCTGCAAATAACAAGAGATTGCTTTAATGAGGAAACTTTTTCCAGTTCCCGCTTCTCCACTCACGTACAGTCGGACAGGCTTCAACGATGTACATGAGCACTTGTTCTTCTCATGACTTAATCCGTGCTCAATTTCCTTGGTAACTTCATCATATATTTTCCTCTGCTCAACGTTGAGTTGTTTTTCCAAGTCTTCTAAGTTAACTGAATCCTCCTGAGCATGTGCCATGGCTCTTTCTACTTCATTCATAGCAGTGGCAGCTTCATTTTCGATAATAGGTCCTCCAAGTGGATCTTGACTCAATGAAACAGAACTCTGACTGTCCTGAGAACTGTCTCTGGCAATCTCGGCTGCAATCGTTGCTTCCTGCTCAATTTCCAAAGTTAGCATTTCTTGATATTTAGAAAAAGCAGGACATTCTATGGACTCCTTGGCTGCATTGAAAGAGTCTTCGTAACAGAGGAAATCTCCAAGCAGTTCCTCTTCTGCACGCCAAGGCTTGAAAAGTTGCAAAAGTGCTAAATAGAAAAACTCCTTTTTTTCTGGAGATTCACCACTCAATTTTCGATGGTTTACTAATTGGCATTTTCTTTGCTTGACCAGGCATCCCTCACTTCCAATTACAGCATACACTCCTTTCTCAATATCTTCTTTGATGTTCCTTTTGAATATATAATTTTGGAGAACCTCATATAAACAAACATTCTCAAGGTGACTGCTTCGATTTGGATAATATGTATCCAACATGTTGGTCTTCAAAATGTCGGTACTGTTTGGTTCCTTTTCTGCCAAATACTCAATTTCCCGGACAGGTTTTAGAACTCGATTTCGCGTTGCAGCAAGACCAAGACTCGCCCAAACGAGACTCCTGGATTTGGCATAGAGACTTGCTGAAGACAATCGATCAGAACATTCGTAAGCTCCGATTTCTCGATGCGACAACATCTTCAGACTGAAACTGTACAACTTCTTGCTGAGGCTCTTTTCATGGGAAATGTCCTCCCACATATCCTTCAGTTCGGTCTTTTCTTTTTTGGTGATGTAAGATGTCACATACCGAGCCACAGCCATACAGTTGTCAGCCACAAACTGTATATCCATGTTGGCATTCCACATGGACAAAATCACTGGGTTGTAGTCATTGATGTACTTGGACTCTTCATTCCTTTTCAAATTGTATGTATTCTTGGGTGATTTCCTCGTCACATTATGTCGCAGAGAAGACATCAAACTGTTCACTCTTCCTTTAGAAATCACCGGTCGTGGAAAGTTGAAACAACATTTGGTGTAGAACTTGTCCTTGTTTCTGAATTTACGACGACAGTACTTTCCACAACGATGGCTTTGGAAACGTAGAACTTGTTCTCTTAGACTTTTCTTCTCCGTTGCGTTTGGAACAGCACACGTAGAATACTGTTCTATGAAATTCATCACTAAGTCATCCGGATCTGTTCCAAATTTAGGTGCATCCTTGATCCACAACAACATATGTATATGAGGGGCACCTCTTGCTTGGTACTCCTTTCTCCAGAAGAAATCCAACACCTCTCCAAGAGGTGGATTCTTTTTATTTGTGATGAAAGACATCATAGCTTCAAATCTATGATTGAAGTACCTGCATACATTCACTGGATCCAAAGAACACAGTTCTCCAGGTGTCTTGAATTCAATGTTTTCAATATTTCCATTTGCCTCTGGTAGAAATTCAAGTAAGTCTTCCCAGCCATACTCGGCACAGCTCAGAGTGAGGAACCATGTTGGAGTTCCTAAGTTCCTCAGCATACATTTTAAATCACCATGACGACGGTACCAGTACTCATTAGTACCACGCTGACACGCCATGAGATTAATTAAGTGAGAATCCAAAATACTGTCTTGGACATTGACTTTATGCATAAAGTCACTTGCCGAGATGTTTTGCATCTGTATATCACTTTTTAAGATGTGGTTCACTGCATATGACAGTCCAGACAGATCGCTTTCAAACAGGAGATGAAACAAATAGGGAATGCATTGCCGAAACCTAGGATCTTCTGCATACAATCGTAAAGTCCGGTATTCAGACGCAGGGATTTGATGAGGTCGCTCATCATATCTTCCTCCTTGACCTGTGGGAAATAGCTGTGGGAAACACCGAGCTTCCAAACTTTCCTCCCAAACACTAATGGGACTCCCTTTGGCTTGTTTCATTTGAAACAACTCAATAGCATTCCCCATGACTTCCTTGGAATGCAAAGGATGAACACTATAATGTTCATATATTTCTTCACTTTTAGAGGCCTCTACTTTCTCAATTTGGCCAGCACACAAATCGCTATCCTCTTCATCACTTACTTCCTCTTCTGCAACATATACATTCTTATAGTACTTATTATTTTTCTTCAAATACACTGTTGCCTTTTTGACTTTCCTAACATCCACTAAATCTTGCCATATTTTCTTATTCTTTGTCGGAACCCCATTAACCAAGATAACCAGAGGTTCCTCTTCCACTTTTTCTATTCCAATTGTGTTAATGTTTTTCTTCAAATCTAGAGGCAAATAAACAACTCTTCCCTTTAATCCTCTCTGTAAATCTGCTGGAGGCAACTTCCCTGTCTTTGGCTCCATTCTTACAATAGCCTGAAAGGGATGGATACTTTGAATCAAAATAGATTCATAAGTATTTAAATCCTTCAATTCAGAAGGAATCTCAACCAATTCCAGATTATTTTGAACTGCCCTAGCAGGCATCTGGTTTTGGTTTAATTTATTACAACAATAAGTACACACACGTTGATCCGATCCCAAATCAAAATAATTTTCTACCATCAAGTATGTGGCAAAATCCTTCCATTCACTATTATTTTCCCTTTCACTTTTTGCATATAAATCCACTACCTTAGTCTGATTCTTATAATAAGTGCGTCGACAACATACACAAGTGAAATTAGGCCTCTCACTTGATTTCATCTGAAACGTGGCAATTTCCTTCTGAAAATTATCTGTACTGGAAACCTGTACATTATCTTCAACATTACCTTCTACTTCTGGGTCAATTTGAACATTCTCATCTTTACTACCAAAGTAACAAAACTCAATTTCTTCACAAATATTCTTGACATCTATTTCAGAACCATGCAAAAGAGCATCACATAATTGTTTAAGCATAATTGCTGGACTCTTAGCATAATACAACATTCTCACTAATTTTCTCACTTTATTATGATGCACTGCTAGCATCCTGAAATGATGAAAAACACTCTGGCATACTCTCCTGGAAAGACAAGCCAGTGAATGACCACGCAAACCTGTCATTTGTCTCACTCTGCAAGGATCTAAATCTTGCAACAACTTCATTTTCTGCTTCAAACTTTTCTTATTAAATGTCCGTATAAAATCACAAAGCAAATTGATGGAAACCTGTCGCACACTGCAAATAGAACTACACTTCCAAATGTACACAGGACCCTTAGGACGTCTTCCTAAAACCTCATCACTTAGCGCCTCTTCTGTCTCTGTTGTCACAAGTTGTTCTTTTTCAACTGGACAACCATCCTTCACTTCATAAGCTCGACCACTGATGTCAACTGCATGCACCAAATCATTATCCTGAAAATAAGTCTCCTCATTAAAAAATGCCTCAGAACTTGAACTATGCATCCATTCTCCGGAAAAAACTTCACAAAAGTTAGTACGATTTACTACTCTCTTCCATCTACTTTTTGTTTTGAATTCAGAAATTACCTTGCTTAGTTTCCTAATTCTATTGATTACCAAAATAAACAACTTTCGCTTAATTTCAAAAGCATGATCAATAATTTTCTCTACAATTTTCTTCTTCTTATAAAATGCCGCTTTCTGTTGGCCTTTCTTTTTAATACTTTTCAATAAATTAACTAATATCCTATTACGGAACATTCGATTTCGAATGTCCCTAAACTGTTGTTTCCTTCTACTATCATGCACAGAGTTATCTCTTCCTCTACCAGTAACATTTGTGATGGGTCTCTCCTTTCCATTTAAATTACTTTTCTTTTTGTGAACTGAAACATTTTTTTGAGCAAAACTTTTTTTACTACAAATATTTCTTAAGAATGATTTCGTGCTCTTACCCGGACCTTTCTTGGTGTTTTGAGAAGTATTTGGGGAAGAGGACTGCTGCAATAAAACATCATCCTGCTGTCTTTGACGTTTTCTAGCCTTTCGTATTCGACTTTTGGAAGGCATTTTCCAAACTATGAAAGAATCTGCAGTTGAATCTGTGGAAAAATATAATATAAAATGTTATTAACCACTATTAGCAAACAGTAAATAAATAACAGTCATCTAAAACTTAATCCCGTACTAATTATTTAACATAGCAAATGTTTTCCACCAGCACTGCATCACAAAAATGACACTCAATGGTACAAAAAGGCATACAACACTCATAAATCACTCCCTAATATTTTAAATCATTAAGTATGGATGACGATAAGATGTAGCCTATCTAAAGATTTGTTTAGGCCCTGATCTTTAGACTGGGGTAAATGTGTGTCATTGATCCACATTCAGTCCATCACCTGTTTTGTTTATTTGAGGTGAGGCCAACACATGGTTGCAGATAAGATTTTCACTGAAAAATACCAAAATAAAAAAAACATGTGAAGGCCTACCAATGAAGTAAATCATTAAATGAAAACCAATACATTTCTGGAAATATGCACTACTAGTGCTTCATAAGATGTTTTGGGTCATATTTATAAGGCATTTGAGTATCTAGTATGCTATTTTACGTTCTTCCTGGTGCAAATTTATTGTAAATATGCTCCCACCTGCGGTTGGCAAATTTAGATTTTGATTATGGGAGTTAGATAGGCATGTTAATAATTTCCCAAAAATGGTGTATAACCCCAAACAACCTTTGAAGCAAATGCTCTTAGCCATGTTATCCACCTCCCATTGGATAACATGTCTAAGAAGTGCTTGCAAATGTGAAAAAAAACGGCCGCAATGCATGAATATCGCAGAAAAGTCAGCGATATTCATGCATTTTCCAGCACATGCTCTTAGCCATGTTATCCACTTCCTATTAAATAACATGGCTAAGAACTGCTCAGGGCCCCATGAGGAACGCTTTCCATTTAAAAAGGGAAAAATAACATCAAAGACACTAAAATGCCTTCTAAATATGACCCCAAACAACCTATGAAGCTCTAACAGTACATATCCTGAAATGTAATTGATTTCAAAATTCGTTTTTAAACACAGCATATAAATCAATTGTATACCTGCATTCATGGAGAAATGACTGAAAATGTCCTTGAGACACATGAAAGTGTTTTCTGGAATGCCCTAGCACCATTTTTGGGACACTATTAACATGGCTACGTAACTCCCATAATCAAAATCTTAATTTGCCAAGCGCAAGTGGGAGCGTATTTACAAGACACTTGCCCCAAGAGGAACACTTTCCATTTAAAAAGGGAAAAATAACATTGCAGAAAAGTCAGCAATATTCATGCACTTTCCAGCAAATGCTCTTAGCCATGTTATCCACTTCCTATTAAATAACATGGCTAAGAACTGCTAAGGGCCCCATGAGGAACTCTTTCCATTTAAAAAGGGAAAAATAACATCAAAGACACTAAAATGCCTTCTAAATATGACCCTAAACAACCTATGAAGCTCTAACACTACATATCCTGAAATGTAATTGATTTCAAAATTTGTTTTTAAACACAGCATATAAATCAATTGTATACCTGCATTCATGAAGAAATGACTAAAAATGTCCTTGAGACACATGAAAGTGTTTTCTGCAATTCCCTAGCACCATTTTTGGGACACTATTAACATGGCTAGGTAACTCCCATAATCAAAATCTAAATTTGCCAAGCACAAGTGGGAGCATATTTACAAGACACTTGCCCCATGAGGAACACTTTACATTTTAAAAGGAAAACATACCATCTTAGACACTCAAATACCTTATAAATATGGCTCAAAACAACCTATGAAGCTCTAGCAGTACATATCCAGAAATGAAATTGATTTCTTAAATCGTTTTTAAAAGCAACATATCTGTTTCAGCTTAAATAACAGACGATAAAATGGGCTCCATGTACCACAATAACTTGTGTTACTGCATGCCAGAATGTTACACCAAATATGCAATTACAATTTCTCTATGAAACTAATTCTATTACTATATCACTAGAGACAAAACCACATTTTAAAAACACAGCTTTCTTCATCATTTTCTCCTTAAATCATACTATTCTGTATCTAAATTAAATAAATCTTTTCTCACCTTAGCAAATATTTTTTGAGTTTTGAAAACAGTCTAAGAAATACACCAAATTGTCTTCAGCAGAAGAAAAAGGATGCACTCCAAAGGCTGCAGCTATTGAAAGCACAGAAATACAGATATTCTTTTCACATATCTCTCATATTAGCCAATCATACCTCTTCCCTCACTTTTTTCAAATCTAAACCCTTCCCCCCTCTGCCCTGTCTGCCTTGTTTCCATAGCAACCACCTCCTGGAAGACCTCTCATGTTTGCAAATTCACACAACAATGTTTCAATTGAACTCTGAACTCTCAGTGCACCTGCGTATCCAGTGCAATCTTTCATTAAATGTTTCTTTCTTGACCATTCAAATTACATCTTTCAAAGAACACATCCATGCACCCTAACTTTCTGTTTTCAGAAATGGAAATGCACCAATCACTGCTAATGAATCATTAGCATTGGAAATCCACAGTTTATTTTCTTTAGAAACTCCTACTGTTTCAACTGCCCTTTCATTACCACACTTCATCTGACTGCAGAACAACCTTCTCCCACCATGTTTAAGGTCTGGATTGTTGGACATAGTTACATCCACTGGGCTCAAAGGTATGCTGAGAGCAGAAATTTACCTAACCTCAATTTACAAGATGTGGAAATTAAGTGGTTGGGCCAAAGAGGATTAAAATGTCACCAATTGATACCATTGGTGAAAACCTTTATTCATTTGCCAAAACCTGACCTGTTAATAGTGCACTGTGGAGGTAATGATTTGGGCACTTTGACAGGGGTAGGTCTGGAAATGCTTTTAAAGGACACCTTTGAGCAATTAATGGCACTTTTTCCTCAAACTGCCTTGGTATATTCCAATATATGCCAAAGACAGAAATGGAGGTGGTCCAACCAATTTTGTCCACAAATTGAGAAAGCGAGGAAGCATGTAAACAAATCTGTTTCAGCTTACATGAAAGACCATGGAATGGGCTCTCTTTACAACAATAACTTGCGTTACTACATGCAAGATATCTACAGAGGAGATGGAGTTCACTTCTCAGATGAGGGCAACAGAATTTTCATTCTGAATTTAAGACTGTGCATTGGTACCTACTTATAAGTACCTAAATGTACCATAAACCCAAAAGCTCTTCTCAGAGCTACCCTACATCTGATCACTCACAATTATTATTTTTCTCTAACTTTTTTCACTAATTTTCCACAAAATTCGCTCCCCGGAGCGCTACCCGGTTTGCTAACCGAAAGCTAACCTCGCGGAATTTTAAAAAAAAAAGTTTTTTTTTCCGCACATATAAGCCTCCTCAGCCACGCTCAGAAAACCTAGGGGGTCAAGATAAGTCTACCATGACCCCTTCTACCCATTCTAAACATTATTTGCCCTCCATCTTGTATCTTAATGCGACCGAAACACAAAATGGTGGACTCCCGTGACGCTTAAGGTTCGCTAACCGGGCCGCTTCCCGGAAAGCGGTCCAAAAAAAAGGTGGGAAAGTAATTTACAGAAAAACGACTAGAGACACTCTCACCAAATATAGATTAGCTCATACTACATAACAATCCCTTCCATTCTCACAAATTTCATTGAAATTTCATTTAGCCATTTAGCCTGTAGACCTCTCCAAGTACCGTGAGGTAAATTACTTCACAAAACACATCTGAATTGTTGGAATTGACAACCAATGAAAATGTTACTTTCATTTTCTACTTTTATTACCTGACATTTGATTGGTTATATACCTGTATATATATAAAGGGAGAGAAGGAAACACAGCCATTTTGACTACTACTTCTTGTTGTACCTCCTATTTCAATAGCTTCAAAAAACTTCAACTTCTTTGTGAAGGTAAGTTATAATTTAATATATTGTGCAGTATAACTTAATATAGTAGGCTTTTTCTGCTAAATATACACTATCCCTCTGTAGTAGTAATGTATTTAGATAGACTTCTCTGTTATAGTTATGAATGGAGTAAGGCTTGTCTTGGTTAAATCACATACACTTTTTTATAGTCCTATTTCCACTCTCATACTATACACTGCCAAAAGATAAATTCACTGATAAAAACTGCCTATCTAAAATTAATCCCAACAGTGCCCTATCTCTACTAATATATATTTTTTTTAATCCAAATTTCAGGCAAAATGGAAGGCGAGCAGCAAGTTTCTTTTGAGATGGACCTGCAAGAGAGCAGCCAGGAATTAATTGAACAAATTGACCTGGAATTTATGGATGAAAGCTTGGATAATGAACTGCTGCAATGTGTCCAAGCAGTAGATGTCCTCCTTGCAAATGAGGACATTTTGCAACCTCACCGATTGCAAACAATATTTCAAGAAAATAATGACATTTCAGACACTGAAATGTTAGAAAGTTTAATAAATTATGAAAAAGAATCAAAATAAAAAAAACACTTTAAAAAAAAGAAAACAAAAAAAAACAAGAAAAACAACAAACAATTAACATACAGTATTAGAAAAGTCTTTCATTCTTTTATCCATAAAGTTCGCTGCCCAGAACGCTTTCCGGTTCGCGAACTTGGCGCTTACCACGCAAAAAAAAAAATTTTTATTTTTTTTTTGGACCCTCCTAGGCCCTTTTAAAACCTCCACATAAAACCTAGGGGGTCAACGAGGATCTACTATGCCCCCTTATGGTAATTTCCCCCTTTGTTTTGGCCTCCTCTTGTCTCTCGATCCTACCGAGAGACAAGATGGCGGCCGCTCCGGACTGTTTAGAATGTTGACAGACACCGGAGGGCCAATCAGCTTCGCATCGCAAAGTTCCGATACGCGAAAGGTTCGCTAACCGGATCGCTGCCCGGAGCGCTGTTACAGATATATATCTTGATTTAAACGTTAATTTCTCAAAATCCACTGAAGCACATATATTGAGACCTAGCAAAGGCACATCGGGCTAACAGTCCCTACAATTTTGCCAAGTTTCGTGAAAATCCATTCAGCCGTTTGGGCTAAAAGTGAGTCCAACCGCCCTATGGAAATTAACATGGGAAAAAGGCGTTTTGGGACCCCCCTTTTTTCTCGGCCCCCCCTCCACAAAACCCCCCCAAATTTTCAAGGGCTGCTCAGAAACAAAATGTGCCATTTTCCTGAAAATTTCAGCCAATTCCGTCCACAAACGCAAAAGTTATTAGGCATAGAATTTTCAGAAATCCCATAGGGAAAAAATCCTAACTATATATACCTACTGGCGACCGCCAGTAGGTAATATAGTAGGTAATATATATATATATATATATATATATATATATATATATATATATATATATATATATATATATATATATATATATATATATATATATATATATATATATATATATATATATATATATATATATATATATATATATATATATATATATATATATTATATATATTCAATGAAAAAACCATTGGTTATAGAACATATATAGTTAGGAATTTGCATTTACAAAACCTTATTTTACTCGCATAAAACCATTGAAATTCCATATATAGTTAGATGCGCTAACTATATATCGCGCACCCGCAATCCACTGCTGATGATGTCACATATTACATCATTCATGACATGGTCAGTGACATCACTGATGACATCACTGATGACAACATCCAGTGACTGTATGTTTCTGTAAAGTTTAAATATGTTTTACATATTGAAGAATGAGTGGATGTATAAGTGTCTGGATGAAGAATTTAGTAGGTGCATGACTGACTGTATGAAAGAGTGATTAAATGTGTCTCACTGAGTGCATGGGTTAGTGCTAAACTGTCTTAATTTGTGCATCAGTATGTCTGTTGTTGTGTAAGCTGCTGCATGTGTTGATCAGTAGCTATAAGAGTGGCTATATGGGTTATTGATTGGTTGCCCAAGTATTTGAATGGGAGGCTGAGTGTGTGTGTGGGTGGCTGGGAGGTGTGTGACTCTGTGCATAGATGTGTAAGCAGTTGATTCACTAGGTGTATGAGTTCAAGAGTGCATGTGGAAACAGCTATATGGGCGGTTGACTGTGCATGGGTGTGTTGGTGAGTGAATGGATATCTCAGTGCTACATGTGCAAGTAAGTACGTATGTAAAACACAATACATGTGAGAGTTGACATATATAAATAACTGTGGATAAGAGCCAGTGAATGTGTGAGTGGCTGTATGGATCACTGTGAGCTTGTATCAGGGATTGTATAAGAGAGTAAATATGTGTTAGAATATGTTTGAATAAGTAAGGTGTGTATAACTGTATAGTTGAGGAAATGGAGGTGTGATTGATTCTTTGCATGACTGACTAGGTGTGTGAGTAACTCCATGGATGAGTGACAGTCTGTGAGTGTCTGTTTATACTGAGTGTATGTAAGGTTATATTAGAGTCTGAAGAGGTTCATTGTATTATCACATGAGTGATGTCATCAGTGATGTGATCAGTGATGTCAAATGAGATGTCATCAGTGACGTCATTTGAGTTGTCATCAGTGATGTCATCAGTGATGTCACTGACCATGTCATGAATGATGTAATATGTGACATCATCAGCAGTGGATTGCGGGTGCGCGATATATAGTTAGCGCATCTAACTATATATGGAATTTCAATGGTTTTATGCGAGTAAAATAAGGTTTTGTAAATGCAAATTCCTAACTATATATGTTCTATAACCAATGGTTTTTTCATTGAATTTTCAAGGTTTTGTAAATGCAAATTCCTAACTATATATGGACTATAACCTATGGTTTTTTCTGTGAATTTCAATGGTTTTTTAATAGCAAATATCAAAAGCTGTCAAATGTCAAGTACGTGATAGGTAAAAACGTTTTCGTGTTTATGCACGCTCATGTGCTTTGAACGCTTCCCCCCCCCCACTCCCCTCTTTTCTCTTAGTAGTACTCTCTCTTTGCAGATAGCGAAGGGTAGTTAACGCAGACCTTTACCCCCGTTGTAATCCTTCGTACCTGCTTGTCTCTCCATTTGATTGATTGTTATCCAAGCATTTACTGTTTTAGAATTGGTTCTCTTTGGATCATTCTCTATTTACAAACAAGCACAAAGTCGCAATACTCTGTTTAGTCTTTGCAGATAGTGAAAAATCGTGTAAAAAAATAAAAGTAATCGTGCAAAATCAGTAGACCACTAATTGGATCTCTTTTTGACCTCGCTAAAATACACACATTAGGAACAACCCTTCATGAGAAATACGAAAATAGTGAAATGAACTGAGCTCCACACCATGAGGGCTGCAAGACAGCTCGGCTCCGTCACCCACCCCGCCCAAAATAACGACAAACCCTATGCAAATATTATAAATATAGACAACACACCAGCAAAGAAACAGGGTAAAACATTTTATTAAATAACTGTTTACATAACTATTTTATACTTTTTGTTGCCCGATCCGGCTAGCTCAATCGATCGAGCATGAAACTCATGCACTGATAGCAAGCGTTGAGAGTTTGTAGAACGATGGTTTCAGATTTTCCCGCTCTTAAGATTTAACAGAACTTTTTGGACTGCTAAAAGCGGTTGTATTCCGACCGCTGGTTGGTGAAGATATTTTGACTATATTCTGGACCTGCGTTGTCGCGTAATGCGTCATATGACGCGCCGCGTTAGCGCACCCGGAAGTGCTCCGGTGCGCAAGGCGCAGCTTCCCGGAAACGATCCAGAGTGCGCCGCGCAGCGCGTAACGTAAGCATAACAGGTCATGTGACTTGTTAATAAAACTTTTCATTGGTTCATTTTACTTTTGTTTTCCTAATGATGTAAGACTAGGTCATGTGACCTAAAAATAACACTTTTCATTGGATTAAAACATTTTTTTTCCCAAACGATGAAAGCCCCACCTTGTTTCTGGATGTTTCAGACTGAAGCTGGCGTCACCATGAGAGCACCACCATCTCGTAGCGCCGTCGTGGCCATTCCGCAAGCAATCATGGCAGCCGCTCCCCACCGGAAGCCTGCGGGAGTCGAGGGCCCCCAAGACTTTTGTACAATCTTCAAGGCTGAGGGGACGCTTTCGAGAATGGGACCCAAGCCCTGGCAGACAAGCGTCCGAGATCCAAGGTGTCCCAGGGCCATTTTACTGGAGCAGACCCAAATCCGAAGAGCCGGCCGCCATTTTAAGAGTCCTGTGGCAGCCGCCTATCGCTGCACCGCAAGAGTGGGAGCAACTCAACTACATGGTGAGCGAGACGCTGTAGCCGTAAGAGCGGGCGGTAAACAGCTGAATGGCGGAAAAGGCACAGTGTAGCAAAAGCGGGCGGAATGGCGACTGAAACGATAAAGGGGCGCCCCACTACAGCAGACGAGCCTCCGCCATGTGCTTCAAAACTGCATACGTATCTCGTGATATCAAGGTTGGGCAACCAGTACACAACAAGCAGTTACGAGTCCCATTTACACCAGCGCCATTTTGGGCGCGGCCGGGCAGGTCCAGGATCTAGTCAAACATAACAAATGAGGCTGACGTCTCTGAAGCAGTTGACGCACAGCAGGACATAGCAAATAAACATGAAGTCTCTAAAGCTGTTAACTCACTGCAGGACAAAACAAGTGAACCTGAAACCTCTGGAATAATTGTCTCTCAAAAGAACAACACACAAAACTCTGTAGAGCCTGAAGAAAGAAAAACATAAGGGCACTGTAGTTTCAGACACACTTAACACTAATGACTTAACAAGGATATCGTCTGTTTATGAAGCAGTTATCATGTTCACAGAATTGACAAAGAAGTGTGCAGACACCAATGCTATTAAGAACGACAAGGAAATCCTTAACGCATCAGCATTCTCGGAAGAGTTTGACACAGATAACATCTTAAGGAACAAAGAAAGACAAAATAAGGATGAGGAAGTTATCACTTTAGTTTTTTCATCAGCTAGCGACAGCAAGAAACATATTGTAATGGAGATTAGAGAGGTTACGAATGGATGAATAAATTATCCAAAGAAATGGCGACTCCCCACCTTTACCAGATTAGCTAAATCTTTGCGTAATTTGGACGTTAAAGTTATATTATTATTGTTGTTGTTATGGTTATAGTTCGGGTTAATTTTAGCAAGAAACACATTGTAATGGAGATTAGAGAGGCTACGGATGGGTGGCCCAGGATATCACCACTGTTCCCCATGTCATAAAACCTTAGGATGTTCAATAACTGAAACAGCTAATATGGGTTTACTTACAGGGGACATCTTTTGTTCTGTTTTGTAAAGTAAAACTATTGTGAACGCAAGTATTATACATAGTAAGTGTTTAATATAGCATTTGTCAGTCATTGGTTAAGCAGCTAGGACCTGTTCACTCTTGACACCCCAGGTGCTGTGTATGTTGCACTATAGTGCTGCATCGGGAATACGGACAACCCTATTGATGTTGATTTTTCATTATTGATTATTGTAAAGAAATGGCGACTCCCCCCTTTAGCAGATTAGCTAAATGTTTGCGTAATTTGGGCACAAAAGTTATATTATTGTTGTTGTTGTTGTTATCGTTATAGTTCTGGTTAATTTCCATTCAGAGTGTCCTACACAGCACCACTCTAGGTAAACACTACTTTATGTAAAACCTGGGACATAGCACTCATTGAAACTATAGTTGGTCACCATGGGGTTTAAAGAAGGGATGGTTCTCACCTGGGTGCCTTCCACAACTCAGCACGTTGTGCTGCCTTGGGACTATTCGCACAAAAGACAGCTTCTGACCATTGTTGTTTTTTTTAATCAAAAAATGTTTAAATATATTTACAGTTTTTGTTGCGTTCGTTATATTTAAAAGTTAATAAAGTTTTATAATCCAACTTTCTTGGAGTACTATATTTTTTTTAAAAATCGGGTGAATGGGGCCTTGAATCGGGTTATTGTCATGTGTGGGCTTTGCAAGTGTACTGCTACAGGATCGGACATTTCAAACTCAAATGCACGTTCTTTTTCTTACCTTTCCGAAGCATGGAGCGCAATAGCAGGCAGAGAAAGGGTGATGCACGTGTTGAACACTGCCTGGCCTGGCAAGTTGCTGGCAGTGCCCCCCCGCCCGCTCCTGAAAGAGGGCACACACACACCGCCGCCCCGAGTACTTCACAAATCTTTAAAAGACCATGCGCTTGTTCATGAGGCTTAAATGGTTTATCACCCCTTCTAGAACCCCTGCATCGACCCTCTGACGTTTCCTGGAAGAATTAGCACGTAACACAATACCAAGCCCTGTCAGCTGAAACCCCCGAGGAATCGTGGGGCATATTATCAAGGGGGTTTATTTCCGCTTTTTTGGCTTTAAAAGCCAAAAAAAAGGAGATAAAATTATCTCCCTATTACCAAGCTGTCGCTAACACCAGTTAGTGACAGCTAAAAGGAGATAGCGACCATCTTGGGCCCCGCTTTGCATGTCAGTGATATTTATCACTAATGACATGCAAAGTGGGCGTGCCAAGATGTTAGCGACTGGAAACAGTCCCTAACCATCGCTATCTCCTATTACCAACTTTTGGAGATATTCGCACTAAGCGCGAATATCTCCAAAAGCTAAAACCTGCCCTGAGCAGTTTTTAGCCATGTTATCCAATGGAAGGTGGATAACATGGCTAAGAGCATTTGCTGGATAATGCATGAATATCGCTGACTTTTCAGCGATATTCATGCATTGCGGCCGTTTTTTATCGCATTTGCGATAAACCTTGCTAATAGCAAGGTTTATCTGCGATAAAATTCGCCGATGTGCGGCGATAATTTTTGTCTCTAAACAAGTTAGAGACAAAAATTATCGCTATTTGTTGGTAATATGCCCCCAGGTTTTTCCTTGCAGGAATCGGGAGGCGGAAGACTAGCACTGAAATCAGTAGTCTCACGCCTGAATCGGGAGGATTGGTATGTCTGGTTTCTCTACAGCTGGGGCCATAAACTACATCCGCAGGGCTAGGTGATAGCCTGGGTCCGGCCTGGACAATCGGACACAGAGGAAGAGGAGTGCCAGAGGGTGCGGTAGTGAATAGGGTGAAAGGGAGGTGTCGGGCGGGCACAGGGTGTGATTCTCAGGGAAGAGCAGCGCAGATGGGGGGAAGTATATGGCCCATGCATGAGAGAGAGAGAGCGGGGGTGACCAGTGCGTGGGGGAGATGCTTGCGAGGGTGGGGAGCCGTGCTGAGAATCGACGGCGTGCAGAGAGTGGGTCTGGTCAAGGCATCTAAAATGGCTGCCGTGCACGACAAAATTGTGGCATTGGACAAAAAGGCAAGATGGCGCAGACAATGTTTATCAATAAGGATTCATTTATAACAAAATATTTACTCGCATTGACAAAATGGTGGTCAACACTTCCTGATTTCCATCGAATCGAACGTTAACAGACGTCACGCAGCAAAAAAAAAAAAAAAAGCTCACGCACAGAGCAGTTTTTAGCTATGTTATCCAATGGAAGGTGGATAACATGGCTAAGAGCATTTGCTGGATAATGCATGAATGTCGCTGACTTTTCAGCGATATTCATGCATTGCGGCCGTTTTTTATCGCATTTGCGATAAACCTTGCTAATAGCAAGGTTTATCTGCGATAAAATTCGCCGATGTGCGGCGATAATTTTTGTCTCTAAACAAGTTAGAGACAAAAATTATCGCTAGTTGTTGGTAATATGCCCCCCCGGGTTTTTCCTTGCAGGAATCGGGAGGCGGAAGACTAGCACTGAAATCAGTAGTCTCACGCCTGAATCGGGAGGATTGGTATGTCTGGATTCTCTACAGCTGGGGCCATAAACTACATCCGCAGGGCTAGGTGATAGCCTGGGTCCGGCCTGGACAATCGGACACAGAGGAAGAGGAGTGTCAGAGGGTGCGGTAGTGAATAGGGTGAAAGGGAGGTGTCGGGCGGGCACAGGGTGTGATTCTCAGGGAAGAGCAGCGCAGATGGGGGGAAGTATATGGCCGATGCATGAGAGAGAGAGCGTGGGTGACCAGTGCGTGGGGGAGATGCTTGCGAGGGTGGGGAGCTGTGCTGAGAATCGACGGCGTGCAGAGAGTGGGTCTGGTCAAGGCATCTAAAATGGCCGCCGTGCACGACAAAATTGTGGCATTGGACAAAAAGGCAAGATGGCGCAGACAATGTTTATCAATAAGGATTCATTTATAACAAAATATTTACTTGCAGTGACTAAATGGTGGTCAACACTTCCTGATTTCCATCGAATCGAACGTTAACAGACGTCACGCAGCAAAAAAAAAAAAAAGCTCACGCACAGCCGCTGGAAGACATGTATCAACATATATGAGCCTCCTCAGCCACCCTCAGAAAACATAAGGGGTCAGGATACGTCTCCCGCACCCCCTTTTACCTAGTAATTTAATTAAAACGAAACACAAAATGGCTAATTCCCGTTTCGCTACCAGTTTGCGGCCCAGTTCGCGGCCCGGGAAGCGCTTCTACCGTGAAAAATATATATTTTTTTATTTTCCCCACGAGACCCTTTAATAACCCCAACATCATTCCTAGGGGGTCAAGAGAGGTATACCTTGCCCCCTTTCATTAAATTCCCCCTTCGTTTTTCACCTCTTCTTCTCTCTCGATCCTACCGAGAGATAAGATGGCGGCCGCTCCATACTGTTTAGAATGTTGACAGACACCGGAGAGCCAATCAGCTTTCTGCGCGCAAAGTTCCGTTTCGCGAAAAGTAAGCGGACCGGAGCGCAGCCCGGAGCGCTGTTACAGATATATATATCTTGTTTTGAACGTTAATTTCTCAAAAACTACTGGAGCACATATATTGAGACCTAGCAAAGGCACATCGGGCTAACAGTCCCTACAATTTTGCCAAGTGTGGTGCAAATCCATTCAGCCGTTCGAGCTAAAAGTGAGGCCAACCGCCCTATGGAAATTAACATGGGAAAAACGCGTTTTGGGACCCCCCTTTTTTCTCGGCCCCCCCTTGACAAAACCCCCCCACATTTTCAAGGGCTGCTCAGAAACAGAATGTGCCATTTTCCTGAAAACTTCAGCCGATTCCGTCCACAAACGCCAAAGTTATTAGACATAGAATTTTCAAAAGTTCCATAGAGAATTAATCCTAACTATATATACCTACTGGATATCGCCAGTAGGTAATATATATATATATATATATATATATATATATATATATATATATATATATATATATATATATATATATATATATATATATATATATATATATATATATATATATATATATATATATATATATATTCACAGAAAAAACCATAGGTTTTACACACGTTATAGTTAGGAAGTAGCATTTAAAAAACCTATGAAATTCACTTAAAAAAACCATAGGTTTGACACATGTTATAGTTAGCTGGAAATTTTACTGACATAAAACCAATGAAATTCCACGTTATAGTTAGTTGGACTCACTATAACTTGCACGTGCAATGCACTGCTGATGACGTCACATATTACATCACTCATGACATGGTCAGTGACATCACTCATGACATCACTGATGACACCATCCAGTGAATATGTGTCTTTCTGAAAAATAAATATTAGTGAGTAATGTTTAAATATTTAAATATATATATTAGTGTTTCACTTTGTGTATAAGTGGCTACATGTGTTGGTAAGTAGCTACATGCGTATGTATATGGGTTATTAGATGTTTCTCTTAGTATCAGTATGAGTGTCTATATGGTTTGGTGGGGTATTACTTAGCACATAGATGCATGAGTGACTGACTCTCTGTTTGTATGTGTTTTGAAGACAGCATATGTGCAGGACTGTATGGGTGGATGAGTGTGTATATGTGTTTGTTAGTGAGTGAATGACTGTCTCACTAGTGTCTTTATCAGTAACGACATATGTTTTAATCTAGTATATGTGAATATTGATGTATATAAGTGAGTATATGTGAGAGTAAGAGATTGAAAGAGTTCCTGTTTAAATAAGTATGTGTTTCTATAAGTGATTGTTTAAGAGAATAAATATGTGTAATTTTCAATAGAAGTAAGGTGGAAGTGTGTGTATAACTCTATATTCAAATAAATGGATGTTCAATAGTTTATTTGCACGTGTGAGTATGTCTGTGAGTAACTTTTCGATGATTGTCGGTGTGTAACAGGATGTATAGGAGTATCATTTCATATGATGAGTGAGTATATGTATGAGTGTATGTGTATATAGATGGTGGAATTACTGAATTACTTGTTGTAACTGATATGGGTATCTGCATTTTTTTTTAAATTTCAGTTTCTGTTTTTGAATATGTGTTTCAAGGATTACATTACAGTGAAAGGAGGTCTGTCACTATGTCACAAGGATGGTGTCATCAGTGATGTCACTGACCATGTCATGAGTGATGTAATATGTGACGTCATCAGCAGTGCATTGCACGCGCAAGTTATAGTGAGTCCAACTAACTATAACGTGGAATTTCATTGGTTTTATGTCAGTAAAATTTCCAGCTAACTATAACATGTGTCAAACCTATGGTTTTTTCAGTGAATTTCATAGGTTTTTTAAATGCTACTTCCTAACTATAACGTGTGTAAAACCTATGGTTTTTTCTGTGAATTTCATTGGTTTTTAAAATGCTAATTCAGAAAAATGTCGTGTATGCAACCTATACTTTTGGCAATAAAGTTCTGGCAATATTTTTTTCGAAAACAAGCCGTTTTCTTCACTGTTCAAGTTCCATAGAGACTCCTTGTAAAGCAATACAGAATTCGAAAGTCTGTACCTTGCCTTTTTTTAAACATATTAAAATTTGTCTGTAAATAAAAATAGCCTTACTAAACTTTCGTGCGCGACCCGGTGTGCGCACTCTCGGCAACAGTTGTCAATAAAATGGATATCGCATTTCCAGGCTTTCGTGCGCGACCGAGTGCGCACACAGGCCTATATATTTCGTAAAAACGTTGCGATTTGAACTTATTGAAATTCTTCATACACCCCTCAAAGAACTTATAGTACGTCAAAGAGACTGTACCTAGACTTCTTTTTTATTCTTATGAAACTTTTCAGTAAATGGAGCCGAATGTCTTTTTAAACTTTCGTGCGTTACCGGATGTACACACCTTGGTATTTTTTTTAGAAATATAAAACGTTTCATACTGTAACAATTGTGCGCTTAAATCCAGCTCAGAAGATATACAAAATCATGATGGTAGTTGGTTCAACCCGGACCGTTTATTAGAGGTAGATCGTCCGACTCCACCGGAGGACACCCCTAATAAAAAGGACATATATATAAAATGCGGACTAGCCGCTGTATCGTGCTAGCAAACTATAACATATAAATCATTAGAAAAAACAAAAGGAATCGAGCAAAATCAGTAGGCCACTGATGAGATCTTTTTTTGACCTCGCTAAAATAGAAAAATTAGGAACAACCCCTCATGAGAAATATGAAACTAGTGAGAGAAACCGAGCTCGACGCCATGATGGCTGCAAGACAGCTCGGCTCCGCCGTCCACCCCACCCAAAATAACGACAAATATTATAAAGATACACAACACACCAGCAAAGTAACAGGGTAAAACCTTTTATTAAATAACTATTTACATGGCAGCCTACTGCAACATGAAAACAACACTTTCAATTGGTTCTTAATAGTTTCAATTCTGGAATTTACACGCAGCACTCCACCCACTTCCCTCACTATCTTTTCTACTCCCAAGAGACAACAACGTCCTACATCTTTTGGAAGACTTTGGTGAAATGGCTACCGTATCTCATTCATCTTCCGAATCTGACCAAAATGATCGACTACCTTTAATAAGAAAAAATAAATCTTTCATCTGGCAATTTTTCACTTATCCTGAAGATCAAAAGAAAGTGAATGCACCAAAAGTAACCTGCACGATATGTGACTTGGTTCTCTTAAGAAGAAATCCAGCAAAAAAATATTTCTTTTCCATACATACCATGGTGCGGCATGTCAAACAAGTGCACCCTCTGCAATTTGCAGAGGCAACGACAAGAGCCCTGGCCACGCTATTACCATTAGAGGTGGCCAGCACATCTTCTGATCGACGACCTGTATCTCCATGCAGTGCAGAGATGGACTTCAGATATTTAACTATATATGGTCTATAACCTATCGTTTTTTCAGTGTTTTTCTTTGTTTTTTAATAGCAAATATCAAAAGCTTTTTTGTGGAAAATGACTACAATTAGGTATACATAAGCGGCGTTCATTTATGTTCACCACAGCCATTGTTTTTTTTTTTTTTTTAATTTTTGAAAACCTTTATTAAACCAGAACACACAGCTATTCAGCCTGACATCCCGGAGGCGAGGCAGCAAGAATAAAGGAGACAAATAGTGTCAAACAGTTGAGACATAATCATCAAAGGTTAAATTTTATGATATAAAGACAACAACAGGCGCCCGCGGGCGCGAAAGTGGCAGTGTATAAAATGTGACGCTGGGTGTCAGGGATGGGTAGGGAATAAGGCAGGAAAACACTCAAGAAAGGCAGATTGCAGAATGGGAAGGAGGGGGGCGGGGGAAGGTATCAGGAGAAAGAATTACATTAAAGCTCAGTTGGCGTCACAGGTTAGGGAGAAACGGTATCATGTTGGTCAATTGGTTCAGGCGGTAGACACACATCCCCCCTATATTCGTTCCATGCTCCCCAAATTTTCGTCCAAGTCCGAGGTTTCCCTCTGGCCACATAGACTGTCTTTTCCCTAAACATACACCAGTCCATGTTGGCCTTCCACTGCACTAATAGAGGGGCCTCAGTCGCACCCCATCTCTGGGCTATGTCCCTCTTCGCCACCATGTTCCCAAGGGTGACCCACCTAGTCTGTGCAATGTTGTGGTCGGACGGCTCCCATACATTCAAGAGGCATCGACGTGCCTCCGCCTGGGAAGCCACGCCAGTAACCTCCACCATCACTCGGTGGACCCTTCTCCAGTAGGAGGCGAACACCGGGCAGTCCCAGAGGATATGTAGGAAAGTGGCAGGAGCTCCACAGCCCCTGCGGCAGAGACCTTCAGGTGAGAAACCCATACGCATCAATCGGGGCCCTGTCACGTACACCCGGTGCAAGACCTTAAACTGTACGAGGCGAAGACGAGAAGAAAAGGCAACCTCCTTAGGAGAGGAAACCGCACTCTGCCAATCCTCGTCGTCCAATTCAAGGCCATCCGCCACCCACTGATCTCTCAAGCCAAGGAGGAGGTCTGTGCGTGTATTGATCAACTTCTTGTACGAGAGGGAAATTGCACTGTCTGGCATATGCCCATCCAGGATCCTATCTTCCAGCGGGGAACTTTCGGGAATGACGCCGTCCGGCGGAGAGGCCGAAAGCAGCGCATGTCGCAGCTGCGCATAACGGAAGAACTCCATCGCGCCCAGCTGGTACTCAGCTTGTAGCTGGGGGAAGGTCTTAATCAAACCCCTAGAGAGCATGTCCTCAACCCTGCTGATGCCAATGAGGTCCCATCTATCAAAACCCTTGGTGTGCCACAGTCTACCCAGGATGTCGGAGTCAAAGAGGGGAGTGAACCTCGTGAGTCTGCCCTGCCATCCTTGCGCCTTGGTAACCGCTTTCCAGGTGCGGACTGCCGTTCGGGTGGGGCCCGTTAACTTGCGGTCAAAGGATTTGGAATATAGGGCACGGTAGTAATTACCGCCGCCCGTCAGCCACCTATCCACGGCGTATCCGGGGCTCACCACTGGGCCGTAGAACCCATGGTTCAGGGCAGCTAGCTGCGACGACCAATAATAACGGTGCACGTCGGGGAGGGCAATGCCCCCATCGTACCAGGGGAGTGTGAGTTTGTGGAGGGCGACGCGGGGGCGACCCTCCCAGAGGAGGTTACGAAGAAGGCCTTCGATCTCACGGAAGTAGCTGGCTGGGACAGGGTCTTGCGTGTTTTGTAGTGCGTACAGGAATCTGGGCAGGGCCATCATCTTGAAAAGGGCGGCACGGCCGAGGAGGGAGAGTGGCAAGTGACGCCAGCTGTCGACATCACGTCGCAGCCTCTGAAGAGGAGGGAGCAGGTTGTTGTCATACCGGAGCATGGCATTACCGGAGATGTAGATGCCCAGGTATTTGAAACCGCGCGAAGCAATCTGAATACCGCAGCCCCTAGGGAGGCGCGGGGTATCCCCTTTGAGGACATATAGAGAGGACTTGGCCCAGTTAATAACCAGGCCAGAGTACCGCCCAAAGAGTTTGATGACGTCGCAGGCCACAACAAGGGATCTACCAGGTGAAGAAAGGTACAGCAGTATGTCGTCAGCGTACAAGGAGACCCTGTCCTCAAAGCCAGGGGCCCATTTGATACCTCTCAAGTCGGGATGTGAACGCAACAACGCTGCAAGGGGTTCGAGGGCCAAGGCAAACAATAGGGGGGACAGGGGGCAACCCTGTCTGGTACCGCGACGTAGGGGGAATGGCGCCGATAGGCGGCCATTGACTGTAACATTGGCCATCGGGTCCGCATACAGGAGCTTCACCCAGTTCACGAAGACAGGTCCAAACCCTAGTTTGGCCAGAACCGCCCACAAGTAAGGCCATTCGAGCGGGTCAAAGGCCATAGTGGCATCCAGGGATGCCAACACAGCCGGCTCTTCAAGAGTGTGGGCCCGGGCCATGACCCCATGAAGGCGGCGCAAGTTCAGGGTAGTGTTACGGTGGGGGATGAATCCAGATTGATCGGGGTGCACGAGATCACCAATGACTCCAATCAGACGATTAGCCAAGAGTTTGGCAAGGACCTTGGGCTCCGCGTTAAGGAGGGAAATAGGACGGTAAGAACGACAGACGTCTCGTGGTTTGCCCTCCTTGTGGATGACCACGATGGTGGCCAATCGTTGGTCCAGGGGGAGAGAGCCTCTCTCAAAGGATTCCAGGAACATCTTACGGAGATGCGGGGAGACTGCGTCCGAGCGGAGTTTATATAGTTCCACTGGTATACCGTTAGGCCCGGAGGCCTTTCCGGAATTAAGTGAACGGATCGCAAGATCAACCTCGTCCACAGTGATGTCCCTATCCAGGTCCTCTCTTTCTTCATCGGAAAGACTGGGCAGGTCGATATCAGAGAGGAAGGCCGTCGAGTCCGCCTCCGAGAAATCCGAGGCAGACTCATAGACCCCCCGAAAGTAGTCTGCGAAAGAATCCACAATGGCGCTGGGATCCGTAAGGATCGCACCGCCGTCACCAAGAAGCTCTGGCACCACCCGGCTGGCCATCTCCCTTCTGTCGAGCCAAGCCAACAGCTTCCCGGCCTTATCGCCCACATCGTAGATGCGACCTTGCTGTTCCTTGGCCAGGACAAGAGCGGCATTAGTGGCCAGGGCGCGGTACTCCGATTGTTTCAGCGAGAGATTGTGAAGGACCAAGGGGTCCGGATTGGATCCCAATTGAGCCTCGAGGCGTAACACTTCCTGCTCAATAGTTAGCATATCTGAGTCTCTGGCACGACGGGTAGCAGCGATAATTGCCTGGGCCTCGCCCCGGAGCACCGTCTTAAAAGCTTCCCACAGTGTAACGGCCGACTCCACCGAGCCCACATTCTCGGAGAAGTAAAGATCAATAGATTTGGCCAGGAGGGAGCGGGTCTTGAAATCACGGAAATACCATGGATTGACTGCTGCCGGGCGCTCCGACAGAGTCACTCCAAAGTCAGAGGAGACCCATAGCGGGGAGTGGTCGGAAACGCCCCGCGCAAGAAAGCGGGCCTCGGAAACGGCAAGTGCGTCCGAAGCCAGCGTAAGGACATAGTCGATACGCGAGAGACTCCCATGCGCGCCCGACAGGAAAGAAACTTGACGAAGCGTGGGGTGCAAGAGCCGCCATGCGTCCACCAGCCCAGTAGACTCAAGGAAGGACGGCAGCCACATCTGTGGCCCACGTAGGTCGCGAGGCGGTTGACGATCAAGGAGATCAGAGCAAACTGAATTAAAGTCACCCCCCACAATCAAACGACCAGCCGGCATAGACAAGATGGCACCACCAAGGTCCTGAAAAGTACTAGACTGGAGCCCTGGGGGGACGTACACAGACAACAACGTAAGGGAACGCCCTTCCCATCTCCCAGCCACGGCGGCGTACCTCCCCCTATCATCAATCAAGGTGGTGTCTATCTCTAGGGGAAGGGATGCACGCACAAGAATTCCCGCCCCCCTGGAACCGGAAGAGAACCCCGAATGCACCACCATTTTATATCCTTTGCGATTCAGGGCTTTACAGGCGTTGCCCACCAAGTGCGTCTCCTGAAGAAGTACAACATCTGGCATATGCCGTTTAATCAGTTGTATAACCACCCCTCTCTTGATGCGATCACCCAACCCGTTAACATTCCAACTAAGAATTTTCAACACCCTACCCCTCATCCCTCCACTGCCCGCCCCACCCATCACCCAAAGACACTCGCATCAAAAAAAGTCCAGGATCGCCATTGTCCATTTGCCACAAAAGAGAAAGAAAAAGAAACACAAAACAAAACAGAACTGTACCCAACCAACCCCCCACCCTGTAAATGTAAATGTAAATGTATTTGAGCTTATATAGCGCACAGCTACCCACAAAGGGTTTCCCGGCGCTTGCTTAGGGAACCCGTCCTGGTATTCCCCTGTGAGATAACCCCGGCAGGGTATCCACAAGGTGAAAGCCAGGCATCCCGCCGCGAGGGGCCGTTGTGGAGATTAAGCAAGCTATTGCCCAGAGTCGCAGAGTGTGAACCCGTGAGTTGAGAAGGCACCGGAGCGAGAATTATCGAGTCCGTGGAATTTCTTGAGCCCAAGACCCGCCGAGGCGGGGAATTGAACCCTGGTCCAGGGCCGATCTCAGCTTCCGGGTCTGCCGCCTCTAACCCCTGAGCTACACTTCTCCACGCCCTGCACCCCTGCATTAGACTAAAAAGCCCCCCCAACCAGCAGTGTGCCTGTCGCCCCATTAACTACTCTACAGAAGACCCAGAGGAGTGAGGAATCCCCGTGAAATCGTCCCGCCACCCACCATGAAAATAAAGGAGAGAGTAATCGCACCAAAAACACCAGTCCGGCGGTCATTCGAGGCAGGGGTAGCCCCGGCTCCCAGTTCATTCTTGCCGCTCCGCTCCGCCCGAGGCGCCTCCAACATCTTCCTCATGCTCATCACGCTCTGGTGTTACAGTGTCCAGCCACTTGCTCACATTCTCAGGATAGTCAAAAAAGTAGGCACGTCCCTTGAGTTCCACACGGAGCTTCGCTGGGAATTGCATAGAGTACTTGAGACCCATGTCTCTGAGGCGTCTCTTTACTCCCGCGTAGCTCAACCGTTGGCGTTGTACCAGCCTGGTGAAATCCGGGTAGAAATGCACCTCCGCATTCTGATAGTGTAGTGGCCCGTGCGATCTGGATGCCTGGAGGATCGCATCTCGATCTCTGAAATTGAGAAGGCGAGCCACAATTGGTTGCGGCGTCGCCCCCGTTTTAGGTGGTCCCCCTGGCACACGGTGGGCACGTTCCACTGAGAAGAAATTGCTCAGTCCAGAGGGCGCCAGATGTGTCTTGACCAATTCTTCCACAAACAGGTCCGCTGCGCCATTCTCTGACCCTTCCGGAACCCCTACTATACGAACATTCTGCCGCATGGCTCGCCCCTCAAAGTCCTCCAGCCGCTTCGAGAAAAGATCGGCAGTCGATCGCAGGTTCCGGACCTCAGTTTGCAATTCAGAGACATCCGAGGTCAGACTAGTGGTCTTGATGTCAAGCGCTCTCACCCGATCGTTTGTCTTGCCCAAGTCGGTCCTGATGAGGGAAATATCAATGGCCATGGAGTCCACTTTATGGGACAGAGTCTCGTGCTGCTGCTGTACATCGGCACGGAGGCTGGTGATGGCACCCATGATGTCCATGGGGGTAGGATCCGAGCCGTCCGGCGGGCCATTCACTGGGGTCCCTTTGGAGATGGCCCCCGACGTAGGTGGCGACTTGAGGTTCACATACCGCTCCATGCGGTTGTTCTGTGTTTGCGATTTGCCCCGACCACCTTTATTTGATGCCCTTTCCGGATCGCCTCTGCCCGCCATGATGGGTTCTCGAGAACAAAGGACAGGCGGCCGCAGGTCAGGGTCCACAGCCGAGAGGCAGTCGGATCAAAAAGTCACAATCAGGTCGACGAGGGCAAGGCAAGTGCGCAGTGTCGTCACCAAGGAGATGGCAGGCAGGGCCCGTGTAGTCCGATCAGGCGAAGTGACGAAGTGGCGAAGTCCGGATGGACAATGGCACCGTCACGGAGCGGAGTTCAGCTCGACGTAACTTTGCTCAGGAGTCACCGATTTGGAAGTCGATTGCAGTCCCCGCCTCAGTAGGCCGTCAGCATTACAGTTCCACCAACGTGGGACAGGATTACAGGCAGGATAGTTGCGGTGGATCGGACGGTCCACGGAGCTCCGAGCTTACGCGGCCATCTTGGTCGCCCGCGAAGCTCCTCCACACCACAGCCATTGTTAAAAGTAAAGTGAAAGTCGCGAAACAGTGGCCACGCCATCTAGTCCCTTTTAGGCCCCATCATGCACGTAAGTAACAGCCATTTTCTGTGTCATGGCCTCTCTGCCCACTGCCAATAGCCTATGATTGTTCAAAATTGGTTCTCTTTGGGTCATTCTCTATTCACAAATAAGCATAAAGTCGCAATACTCTATTTAGTTTTTGCAGATAGTGAAGGATAGGTAGTGCACACTTTTGTCCCCTTTGTAACCCGTCATGCCTATCTCTGCCCCGTTTGTTGCTAGTTGGTTCAACCCGGACCGTTTATTAGAGGTAGATCGTCCGACTCCACCGGAGGACCCCCCTAATAAAAAGGACATATATATAAAATGCGGACTATCCGCTGTATCGTGCTAGCAAACTATAACATATAAATCGTTAGAAAAAACATGAATCTAGAGAGAGGAACCGAGCTCGACGCCATGATGGCTGCAAGACAGCTCGGCTCCGCCACCCACCCCGCCCAAAATAACGACAAACACTATGCAAATATTATAAATATATACAACACACCAGCAAAGTAACAGGATAAAACGTTGTATTAAATAACTATTTACATGGAACCTACTGCAACATGAAAACAACACTTCTAATTGCTTCTTAGTAGTTTCAATTCTGAAATTGAACACCAAGTACATCCAGAGGTCATGTCCGACAAGTTGTGTGGGGGGATACCTTGCTAATGCCGCCACCCCCACCACTTTCTGTAGGAAGGACTCTGGATATCCCTGCCTTGCACAAATGTCATAAGTTCTGGATGTTGAGAGCCATACTTCAGGGTCCGACAAGTTGTGTGGGGGGATGCCTTGCTAATGCCGCCACCCCCACCACCTTCTGTAGGAAGGACTCTGGATATACTTGGTCCCTGTGAGGCTTCGATGTCCCTGCCTTGCACAAATGTCATAAGTTCTGAATGTTGAGTGCCATACTTCAGGGTCTAAGAAACGCGGACTCGGAGGGGGCGCTTGGCTCCTGCCCCCTCCCCAGGTCTTGTTCCCCTGGTATGGCCTGAGATCGCCCACGACATAGGCGGCCGGCTCCCGGGGTCAGGCGGAACTTGTTGCCTTTTGATGCCTCTTCCATTCTGGACCTTGTCCCACAATCCGTTTGACCTGAAGACACGTCCTGCGGTGCCCTGGTCCAACCATCACATTTACACCGTCTCACCCGCCATCCGGCTGAATTGCACCCACTCTTCGGATACAGCGACAGGCGGCTGCCACGGAGCTCAGGAAATGGTGGTCGGCTCCACAGACTTGGGCCTGGCCTGCAAGGATGGCTCTGGGCAACCCTGGAACTCGGACGCTTGACTGCTAGGGCATGAGCCCCATTCCCAAAAGCGTCCCGTCATCCTTGAAGATTCTACAAGAGTCACCGAGGCCCCCGACTCCTGCAGACTTCCGGTGGGGAGCGACTGCCATGATTGCTCGCGGAATGGCCACGACGTAGCCACGAGGTGCTCTCATGCTGACGCCAGCTTCAGTCTGAAACATCCAGAAACACTGTAGACTACCAATTCGATCAGTTCTGGTGGAGCCCCAACGACGTATCGCGTTCTTGCGTAATCCGTCATATGACGCGCCGCGTTAGCGCACCCGGAAGTGCTCCGGTGCACGAGGCGCGAAGCGCAGCTTCCCGGAAGCAATGCGGAGCGCGTAACGTAAGCAATTACATTTCAGTTGGTTCTCCCTCACAATATTTTCAATTTCACATAAAACTCACCCATCACCCACTGCCATCTCTGGCTGTTTCCATGGTAACACCTCATTCTGCACCTGCCTGAAGGCACAGGTCAAAAGTTCATATCTCAACGTTCTACAGCAAAGTAACAACACTGTTTTCCCTCCAGAAACACCTGCCAATCCACAGCTCTGTTACATGTCTTTTTTTTTCACACCCAATAGTACTTTTCGTTTAACATAAACATTAACATGCAACGTACTGTTCAATCTCCACTTCTTACAATCAACCAATCATTTTTATTTTTTAAGCCACACCCAGCCTCTTCCTTTTTCTTTATTTAGAATTTCAACTTCTAACTACCATTCCACTTCCAGAACCGATCGGAGGACGACTATAAATCCCTTGAAAATGAAGGTCTGGCTAATAGGACACAGTTATATTCACTGGAGTGAAAAATATGCAGTAAGCAGACGAATTTGCAACCTCAGCTTACCAAATGTACACATAACATGGATTTCCAAAAGAGGATTGAAATGTCACCAATTGATTCAATTGGTGAAAACTTTTATGCATCTCCCAGAACCAGACCTTATAATTGTGCACTGTGGTGGAAACGATCTAGGCAAAATCACTGGGGTAGGTCTGTAAATGCTTCTAAAAGACACCTTTCGACAATTGATGACACTTTTTCCTCGATCTGCCTTGGTATATTCCAATATATGCCAAAGACAGAAATGGAATTGGTCCAATCACCATTGTGCACAATTTGAGAAAGCAAGGAGACATGTAAATAAATCTGTTTCTGCGTTCCTCAGAGATTATAGCATGGGTTCTATTTACCACAACAACTTGCGATACCACATGCAAGACGTCTATAGGAGAGACGGTGTTCATTTCACGAATGAGGGAAACAGAATCTTCCTCTGCAACATCAGGCTCTGCATCGGTACTTACTTATAAATGCAGAAAACACTCAATTAACACAATGGCTCTTTTCAGAGCCACCTTATATCTAAGCACTCAAACTTCTGATTCATCTCCATTTTCACACTCTTGTAAAAAGGTGTGCGCGACCGAGTGCGCGCACCACGCAACTTTAAAAAAAAATATATATATATATTTTCGCCTTTAAGGGCCTTACTGCACACCCTGAGAAAACCTACGAAGCAAAACAATCTCTACCTTCTCCCCTTTCCATATTCCAACGCTTTGAAATCAACAATATATTTACTCGCAATGACAAAATGGCGGTCAACACTTCCTGATTTCCTTCGAATCGAACATTAACAGACGTCACGCAGCAAAATTCCGCTCGCGCACGCAGCCGTTTGGGTGCGCGCACGTGTGCGCGCGTATAGATATATAATTGACTTTAACTTTAATTTCCTCAGCAACTACTGAACGGATTTACACCATTCCAAAAAAAGCGTAATCTGCGAGCCGGACTGTACAGTTTTGCCAAATTTCTTATAAATCCATTCACCCGTTCGACCTGTAGCCGAGTCTAAGGGTCCTATGGAAAATAACATGGAGAAACACGTTTTGGGACCCCCCTTTTATCTCAGCCCCCACTTGACCAATCCCCCCCCAAACTTTTAGGGAAGGAGCGCAGCGGACCGAGCCATCTTCTTTGAGAAATTCGCTAAGATTCTTCAACCAGGGCCAAAGTTATTCCAAATAGAATGTTGAGGATTTCCTATGGAAACTAGGTCCTAACTATAACTACCTACTGGCGACCGCCAGTAGGTAATATATATTCATTGATGTCACGATTCACTCGCCACGTAACCCATTATCTGTTGCATAATCTGCAGATTTTAGCGGAAAAAAAATAGTTTCTAGCTCAAATGGGTCAAAAAATTCTAAAAAAGTGGTGAGATGTGTTTAAGCGCAGTGGAAGGCCCTTCACATAGATCAACTGATCACCTTTCTGTTGCATATTTATGTATTTAATTGTTGAGCTGGTACTGACGGGAAATCTTTGCTAAAATAGTATTACCATGTATTAAAAAAAAATGAAGTAATACTACAAAATATGTGTAGCATTATGCCATACAATTTGCCTTTACATACTGTTTAAAATGTAGTCATCTCTGCCGCATAATTCCAGTGGCCTTGCATATGATGCCCACCAGTATGAATGCCATGTAACTCCTGCACCTTGCAGCCCTCATTGTTTTAAGTTACATTGACTTACACACACATACAAATCATTGTCTCTGAATAATATGTGTGTGATGTGAAGCGCTCTTGACACTCCATATTGGGATGAGTAGTACTAAAAAAGTAATCAAATACACATGGGAGAGGATGTATGGAGAAATGATGGGCACTGTTGAACGGTGGTACTGAGGTAATCCCTGGAGAAGGAGCCCTTGGGGGGGGGCACTAACAAAGATTGTCACACCAGGTGTTACCAGCAGTAAAGCTGTCCTTGCCAGGGATGTAGGTATTCCTGTAGCCTATGCAGTGACCCAGGCCCTTAGACAAAAGCACTACAGGAGCTTATTGCGGGATGGATGGGTATCAAGGCATAGTCTATAAATGAAGGGGTTTAATTTTATTATAATCCCTGTTTCTGTACAGTTTTTATTTCAATATTTCTAGTTAATGGAGAAAGAAGAGCACAATTAGACATGTCTAACATAATACAAAACAGGGCTGGTGTGCACTAATCCCAAAATCTTCTAGTGCCACACTCTAACCTGCAAGGCAAATGCCTTGTGCTGCAATCTTGGATAGATTTCTCCTTCATTATTTCAAAAATAGCCTTTTCTTAACAAATAGTGAATTTCTGTCTGTATGTATATTTTATTTTTAAAGTGTGACCCTAGTCAAAATGCAGCTGAATGGTTTATAAAGTCTAAGACAAGATTTATGTCTGGATGCCTGCCCCATATCATTGAGGAGCATATTTACTAACATTTCATGTAACACAGCACAGCAAATGAAGCTGCTGCACTCTGTGAAGCGTAAAGAGCAGAACAGCACCATATTTTCAAAGATATGGGACGGTTCTGCTATCTCCTAGTTCTATTGCACTTGTGGCTGCTTCTTGTCAAAACATTGTAATCAGGTATGTTGTTTGAGCACCAAGAGAAGACTATCCTTTGAGGTTTGTTCCTATTTGCATGTGTGAAAAGAGGAAGTAACAAGGAGGAATAAAGATATTTCTCCTTGTTACCACAGCTTCAGGTAGGCACACAATTTTGCCGTAAATCCATCCGTAAAAGTCTTGTAATATGGGTTTACATCAAAATACATGGGTGGATGCACAGGAACGCCCAGGTGACGCCCATGTAACACCCATATAATGCCTACCTGACAGAAGGTAATGCAAGGCAGTGTAACTTTTTTTTTATTATTAATTTTATTTACAAAGCCACACCAATCAGGATTGGCAGCAGTGTGTGCTAGAATAGCTTCCTTCAGCTAGTTATCTGTCACATTCTTGAGACCTGAAAACAATCTTATGATAAAGTGCTTACAATAAACACCGATTGTTGAGGATGGTGGAGATATAGCAAGAGGGATCATAACAAGGCACACCGCGTTTCGCTTTCTTGCATAGATTTCAGGTGTCTTCATGCCATGCTGGGCACATTCTGTCAATCTTTTTTTAAACTGACAGAGCATTGCAAGGGTGCTTCAGGGCCTAAGAGAACATCTTTAGATGGCCCACCCTTGGGTTACTTTAGGTCGTGCAGAAGCACTCCCTGCATCACCGCCTCCTTGCTTGTCTCTCGTTTTCACTGCTCTCTACTTGCTCTTTCCCACGCTTTATGTGTGCCTCCTGTATGAAGCTGTCTCTGTATATGCCATGCCACTAGGTAGTAATACCATGCAAAGAGTCCAGGGGTTCCCCAAAATGGTACATGGCTCAATGTAAACCCAAATGTGCACTATTAGTGGTATTGTGGGCAAGCAGCCTTATGCCTAACACAGAGGAGTGTAATACATTTATTGCACACCAATGACTGATAATGGACACACGACTCAGAAAACGGGATACACACCAATTTTAGAAAAGTAAGCTTTTTTTAAACTTTATTTTAAGACCAGGATCTTCGCAAAAAGGTATGTATGTTTTTAGTTAAAAATACTTTTCACTTTTAAAATTCGGCACAGTGCGATTACTGAACAGTTCAATGATAACCCATGGGGGGAAACAATCATGTATGAAACTTACAATTCCAGTCTTCAGGCCCAAAGGTCAGCAAGGAGCAATAGACAGGTGAGTACCATCACTGCACCACCAGCAGCACAGGAGCGGCCGGGTGCAGAGGCCAAAATTGGAGTTCAGCCCAATGTGTTTCAATGGAGACTGGGGGTGCTCAAAGCCACTCAACTTGCAGGTAAGTACTATGGCTGTATGGGCCATGATCTGGGGGTTAGTTTAAGCACCAGTGGGTGCCACAAAGCAGTACCAAACATACACCACCAGCGGCAGAGAGTCTGCCTGGTGAAGGGTGCAAATTCAGCGTCTGGCTCCCAATGCTTTTCAATGAGGTTCTGCTTTCAACAAACAGGCTGCAGGTGTTGCACCAGAGGTTACATGAGGAAGACCAACAAGAGCAGAGTTAAGTAGAGATAGGGTGGTCATAGGTGCACCGTTGATTCAGCTCACTAAACTGCAGGGATGTCTTTGGATGTCGGAGTCTTCTTTCTGGAGAGTGTTGTCGTCAGGGGAGCCTCTGGATGTTGGCTACAGGCGTCATAGCGGAGTACAGTACGGGTCAGCCAAGGCTTGACTTGAGGTCAGGATCGCTGGGTAGACTTCACTGGACATGCAAGCCACTTGGACTCAGGCAGTGGGCGTCAGGTGCAGAGTGGACAGGAGTCGTGGTTCCAGCTGGATCCGGAGTCCTTGTAGTTGGATTCTTCTGGACAGGGCCGTTGTCTTTGGGAGATCTGGTCTTTGCTTAAGAGCAAGCAGCCTTCCTCTGGTTTCTGGAAGTCGCTTGCCACAGGAGAGGTATTGTCTTCTTTGCAGAGTCTCAACCTAATATAAACTTATTTTTACCTGTACTTATGTTGGTTGTCTATTTAATTGCTTATATATTATTGCGCAACTTCGTCTGATGTGTCAGTAAAACATTTTGTACCAAAATTTTGTCCTGAATTTTGACCTTCTGTCCTGAAGATTGTTCCTGAATTTTGAATCTTTGTCCTGAATCTTTGCACTAACCATACCAGTTGGTAACCCTAAATACCATCTCTGCCAAAGAAGGGTCTGACCACCATGTAATCGTTGTCTCTCTATTTCCTGCCTGAGGACTGGGAATTAAATTAACGCTATAGAGATCTTACAAGCTTATTTTAGAAGGCGTGGAAGGAAATTCATTTTTATTAGATTTGCCCTGTTCAGGACATCTTGAGGACCCCTAGAGCAATAGTTAGGAGTGAATATGATGGCCATTTGTGACTTAGATTCAATGCTTCTGCTTTCTTGATTAACTTGCCAAGAGGTACGAGCTATGTACACACCGTGACAACTACTAGGCCATTGCTGCTTTGAGACTGAACCTTCCTGATTTTTTTCATTGTGTGCTTGAGTTTGCCTATGGCTGTCAAGTTCCGGTTCCTTAACATGCCTTGTGGGCAGTTGTGATGATAGTAAAAGCAGCTTCCTGCATGCATTGTTAGATACATCAGGCTTAAAATGAGGGCCAGAATGAAATTGTTGGTGCTAGTACTTGGGTTATGTAAACACCAATTGATTATAGCTTTGAACAAACTACTGATGACTCAGCATTCATAACTTGATGTGGAACACCATTTGTTAGTGTATGGGATACTGATATCTGGTTAAATGGGCCTTATGAAAGTTAGAGGAAAATAATTGAACCCTCTAACTGAGTCAAATAAGTGATTTGGGAGGCAATAGCTGGTATAGCAGCTTTATTGCTAGCAATCACTCCCTCAAATTTACAGAAACTTGTCTGCTGGGGGGGGATTCTTTGACCCTGTTTGTGCGTTCTACCCCAGGGGAAGGTTTTAATAGTGACGTGCTTCGGACTGCAGTGAACTGTCTGTCAAGGCTCTGAAAAAAGAGTGACTTGGTCTCTTAAGCCTGTGGGCATTCTTTGCATATGAGTGTGCATTTCACAATATGTATCAACCACACTCCCAACCCCCCCGTCAGAGTAGAACGCAAGCACCTCAGATGCATACTACTCAACACCCGCTCCATCCACAAGCATGCCGTCAAACTATGGGACCTACTCAACACAGCCTCCCCGGACGTCGCCTTCCTAACAGAGACCTGGATGAACCCCTCCTCGGCACCCGACATTGCCATAGCCATCCCAGATGGATACAAGATCATCCGAAGGGAGTGCACTAACAGACCTGGAGGAGGAATTGCCCTTGCCTACAGGAATACCCTCAGAGTATCAACCTGCACGACAGACACCTCCAGCACCGCCGAACACCTACACTACTAGATCCACACCGACCCCAACACCACCCTCAGAGGAACACTCATCTATAGACCCCCCGGGACATGGCCAAAGTTCATCAACGCCATCTCCGACATCGTCAGCATGCAAGCAGTTGTGTCCACAGTCTACATCCTCCTCAGAGACTTGAATTTCTACATTGAAAACGCTGATGACAGCAACTCCGTCACTCTGCTTGGTAACCCCGCCAACCTCGGACTCAAACAGCTCGTCATGACCACCAGCCACACTGCCGGACACACGCTTGACCCCATCCTCTTAGCCAGCAACCACGTTGCCTTCAGCCACATCACCGAACTCCGCTGGACCAATCACCGCTGCAAGCACTTTACCTTCAAGAAACCCACCACGCACCAGCACCCACTACGGATCCCCTACTGCAGCTGGAACAAGGTAATGGAAATCTCTGCTCTCAGGAGCCTCAGGGGGAATGGGAACCAGGCCGCCCCCCACTCAAAACTAGATCCTCAACAATGGCCTGTCCCTTTATACTCTGTGGTTAAAGAACCCAGATTACTTAATTCAGTCAGATAGAGGGTGTGCTTCAGCCTTCTCTCTCAGTGTGCTGAACACAGTCACTAGCTAAACCAACTTTAAAAACTGTATATGTGTGTCTGTGTGACCCACCACCGATATTATCACCTCCCTATACCTCCATATACTAGGGAAGGTTGACAGAGCCTCACGGGAGTAACACCCAGGGGAGGATCTGACAGACTGGTACTTGCCTGATTCCTCACTTATCATCATCAGCTACTGTCAACCCGAAAGAAAAAGGGGGGATAAAGCAATTTCTAGTGACGATTGACATCGAGTCACTATACATGAACATACCCCAGGAGGCGATGTTGGTGGCAGCAGCTCGCTCCCTGGGTGCATGTGAGCGGTTTTATGACACTGCACAAACCTTTGTACTGCAGTGCATTGTGATAGCATTGACACGCAATTTCTTCGCTTACAAACAACAGCTGTATCTGCAGACGTCGGGGACCTCGATTGTGGCAACTTTTACCGCTAGCCTGTCAGGCATCTATGTCGGCCAGTTCGAGTCAAACTACATCTACCATGCATCCAATCTCTTCCAGGGGAACATTGTCCTCTGGAAGAGATATATAGATGACATCCTGTGCATCTGGAGGGGCTCCTCAGAGACACTGGATCAGTTTCTTACATGGCTTAACAGTCTCGACAGGTGCCTTAGATTCACATGGACTGTGGATCGGCACAAAGCGACATATTTAGATCTAGACATACAGGCCAGAGACAACAAACTTATAACATCAGTTCACCAAAAACCCACAGATAAAAACTCCCTGTTGCACTATAGGTCGTTCCATCCCAGGGCCTTGCGGGACAACCTCCCGGTGGGGCAATTTATGAGATATCGGAGGAACTGCTCTTCAGCTGCTAGCTTTTTGGAGCACACCCTCTATCCGACTGAATTAAGTAATCTGGGTTATTTAACCACAGAGTATAAAGGGGCAGGCCATTGTTGAGGAACAAGGTAATGGGAGACCAGCTCATCACCGCCCTCACCCGAGACCCACCGACAAACAACACTTACGCAGCCACCAGCAACTTCAGGCAATGCATTGACGACTGCGCCAACACTATCGCCAGATAAAAAAGCCTCAACCAGACGCACCGACAGAAAGGCCAGCTAGTTCACCACCGACCTCCAGGAATCCAAGCGGTCTTGCCGAAGACTTGAGAAAAAGTGGCAACACGAAAATACACCGGACAAGCACACAGCCCTAAAGAACGCCAGCCGCAAGCACCACCAACTCAGCCGAGCCACCAAAAGGACCTCCTTCAAGGAACGCATCAACAACAATTCACACAACAGCAAAGAGCTCTGCAACATTGTGAAGGAGCTCTCCAACCCCAGCTCCAACAACATTCTGCCATCGCAAGACCTATGCGACTCCCTAGACACCTTCTGTCACCGCAAGATCGCAGACATCCACAACAGCTTCAACACCCAGACCCTCCCTACAGCCGCCAACACTGCAGCTTCACCGATCCCTAGCCTCACCAACCACCTGCTCTCCTGGACCCACGTCAACGATGACACCATTAAGACCATGAACACCATCCACTCCGGCCGACCCCTGCCCTCACCATATCTTCAATAAAGCAAATCGCATCATCGCACCTCAACTTTGGAAGATCATTAACTGCTTCTTCGTGACCGCCAACATCCCGGAGAGCTGGATGCACGCCAAGATCAACGCCCTACTCAAGAAACCCACAGTGGACCCAAAGGACCTCAAGAACTTCCAGTCCTTCCCTTCTGCTGTTTCCTGCGAAAGTCATCGAAAAGATTGTCAACAGGCACCTGACCCACTTCCTTGAGGAGAACAACATCCTGGACCTGTCCCAATCCAGATTCCGAAGCAATCACAGCACCGAAGCTGTTCTCATCCCTGCCACAGACGACATCAGGACCCTACTGGACAACAAAGAAACTGCTGCCCTCATCCTCCTGGACCTCTCTGACGCCTTCAACATCATCTGCCACCACATCATATGCGCACGCCTACACAAAGCAGGGAAACCTCCTTCCGCACCGACGGAACCCAGAGGGTCGGCCTCTGCCCTTTCCATTCTGAAGCCACCAAGATCATCTGTGGCATGCCCCACCCTCAGCCACACCCTCTTCGTCGTCTACATGGCACCGCTTACCAACATCGTCTGCTCGCACAACCTCAACATCGTCTCCTATACCGACAACACTCAACTGATCCTCTCACTCTCCCAAAAACTCACCACCGCCAAAACCAACCTCCACGAATGAATGAAGGACATACCAGCTGGATGTAGACCAGCCGCCTGAAACTTCACTCAGACAAGACAGAGGTCCTTATCCTTGGATCCACTCCCTCTGCCTGGGACAACTCCTGGTGGCCCACCGCCTTGGGATCCGAAACACGCGCACCTACCATGCACACAACCTGCGGTTCATCCTGGACTTATCACTCTCAATGACCCAGCCAGTCAACTCATCAACACCCTCCGCATGCCTTGCAAGATTAACAACTGGATCCCCACCGGAACCAGAAGGAGGGTCACACAGGCCCTCGTCAGCAGCAGATTGGACTACGGCAATGCCCTCTACGCAGAAACAATGGCCAAACTCCAGAAAGGACTTCAACACATACAGAACGCCTCCACACACCTCAACCTCGACATTCCCCACCACACTCACATCACTGCCCACCTAAAAGACCTGCAGTGGCTCCCAGTCAACAAGAGGATCCCCTGCAGGCTCCTCACCCATGCCCACAAAGCACTACACAACGCCGGGCCAACATATCTCAACAAACGTCTCACCTTCTACACCCCAAACTGCAATCTTTGCTTTGCCGATCTCGCCCTCGCCCCAAACATCCACAGGACCTCCACCGGCAGTAGATCCTTCTCCTACCGTGCTGCCAGGGTATGGAACCCCCTCCCCACACAGTTATGAAAGACTCAGGACCTGCTGACCTTCAGGAGACTTCTCAAGACCTGGTTGTTCAAGCAGTAGCTCCACCCTCCACCCTCGCTCAGCGCCTTGAGACCCTCACCGGTGATTAGTGCGCTTTACAAATAAGTGATTGATTGATTGTAATGGAGATCAGGACAAAGTTGGTGAAGCTGTTTTTGCTAGAACTTGGGCTCCATAAAAACTCAACCTGACAATGTGGCTCTGCGCTTGGATGTTGTAGAGCAGATTCCCCAACAGCCTTAATTGGCTACGGTACCTTCATACTTCATATGCCAGATGTTGTTTGCATAATCCAAGACCAAGGATGTTCTCTGCTTTATTCTGGAATATTTTGTAAACATTTTATGCACTCGGGCTTTTAAGCCCTTCTTCTGTAACTCAGCTTCTTTTCACAGTCTTCCTCAGGCTTGCAGTTGGACTTAGAAGAGTTGGCACCCAAATTAGTAGATGTAACGGACTCTGTGTCCTGTAGTGTGGGGTGGCGGGCTGATGATGGAAGGACATCCTTCGTATTTAAAGCAGCCTTGGAAATATCTTCTGCCCCAAACTCCTTTTTACAGTCTACTAAAATAGATTTTTTTTTACTTCTGGAACCTCATTTAATTTTGATAGAATAGAAAAACAATGACATGGGGGGCGTGGCGTGACCGCCGAAACAACATGGTGGACCCTTTGTGAGCTCCGCTCCGACGCGTGACTCATTGTTGATTCTGGAGCCTCTTTCGACCGATTATTCCCTCTCCTGTGGCAGTCGCAACCCCATGAAGGCGGGGTGAAGCTGCGGGAGTGTCTTTGAGGACTCTCCTTCGTTCCTGTACCGGTAATTTGTTAGCGGCAAATTTTCCTCAGCGCAATGCGAGTGACCGCCATTTTTTACCACGGTGCTCGCGCTCCTGCTTTTTTGTCGCTCCTGTTGTCCTCATTGCCGAAATAAGATTTCCGATGGAGGTTTCCTACAGATTTCGGATCCCTTTTTCATGGAATTATTTTTAAGCCTCAGTTTTGCGCATTTTTTCACCCATTTTATTTGACTGGTGTTTGGTAGAAGGTGTGCTTTTTTCCTCACAATATCTATTTATTTTTTGTAAGCCACTGTTGACTTCAATGTGACTATGCATGTTGCCGCTACCCAATCCAATCTTTGACCTCTGTTTACCTCGTCACAACACCATTTTCCCACCATTTTTTGGTTTTTCATTTATGGCAATGTGGGTCTGTTGTTTTTCTTCACAGAGAATATTTACTCGTGCCTCTGGATAACCTATTCTGTTGTGCAGCACCTGTTGTTGCTCTTTCATTGGTGGCCAAAAGTGCTGTTAAATGTGGTAGAATTTTGAATTGACTTTCTTTCTCTCTAATAACATAAGCAGTGCATTATTTGCAGTTACGTCTTTTCTCAAAAGCTGCTCATTCTACCAAATATTCACCTCAGTGCTTAAATAGCGCCAAAGTTCTTCATTCAGCCAGATCCTCCTCGATGGGTACAAAACCAAAATGGCATAAAAATGACCCACCTCACCTATCCTCTCTTCACAGAATCCTGTTTTGGAGTCTATACTTGATGAAATACGTGACCTTCAACCTTTTATGTCCACTGCCAACGAAAAACTAAAACAAACAGAAGAAAGATGGATCATCATGGAAGGAAAGGTGCTGGAGCTCTAACAACGGGTCAGCAACATACAAGATGTTTCTTCTAAGATTCCGTTACTTGAGCTTGAAATCCATGAGTTAAAAGTCCACACTGAGGACCTTGAAAATCGTAGTTGCAGAAGTAACCTTCACCTTTATGGTTTGCCGGAAAATATTGAAGGTTCTTACTTGGTGGCTTTCCTTCAGACGTTTCTTCCAGAACTTTTAAAGCTTCAACCATCGCACTCCCCTCTAAATATTCAAAGAGCACATCGTCTGGGGCGTCTCAACCCTCTCTCTAATAAACCATGTAGGATCATAATGCTTTTTCTGGAATTTACTGAACTGAGGAACGTCTTAAGCACAGTGAGACTTAAACGTCGTCTTACCTGGTCAGGTCATAACATTTTTATTTCACAAGATGTTTCTAATGCAATAAATGCTCATCACAAAGAGTTTCTTGCTCTCTGCCCTCAAATGAGACAACTGAACATCCAATTTGGAGTTCTCCACCCGTGCCTCTGTAAAATCACACATTATGGTCAATCTAGATCTTTCGATGATCCGGACAAACGTAACCGTTTTCTCAATACCATGTCCTCTCGCAGTATGGAGACTAATGACTAACTTTGTTTCCTTTTTCAGGATCGTTAATCTGTTTTCAAATGTTTGCCATGCATAATATTTTCTAGTTACTGTTACTTTTTGTTCTTTTTGAGGTTCTTCTCTTGATATTTTTCTCTTCTGGGTGTGTGTTCTTTCACTGACGCCATGTTTCTATCAACTCGTGGTTCTCTTTTTCTTCATGTCTGAATTTTCCTCCTTGATCTGTATACTTATTTCTTTCTCCTATCTTTCTGTCCTTCGCCCCCTATCATTCTTTTCTATTTTTATCATTCTATCTTTTTGGCGGTTCTACTGTTCTTTACATGTCTTGTCCATTGCAATGTTCTTTTTTATCACAGAATAATTGGCGTTTTTCTTGTCTTTTTTATTGGTCCCACAGTTTCTTATTGTTGAATATGCAGTTTCATGTTCCTGTTCCCTTCCATACTCCCTACTCCAACTCCATGGTTAACGTCGTCTCGTGGAATGTACGTGTCCTAGGTCATCCTGTCAAGCATCAAAAAGTATTGCCTCATTTAGCTAAACTTAATGCTCAAGTTCTTTTTCTGCAGGAAACCCACTGTACTGATGTTGAATCATTAAAACTTAAATGTAATTAGGTTAATTAGATTGTTTTTTCACCAGCTATTGATCGTCATGGTGGTGTTGCTATATTGTTTCACAAGTCTATTCATGCTCAAATAATATTATCAGAATGTGTTTCATATGGGCGATGGGTAATAGTTGATGCTACCATCAACAAAACACTAATTACTTTTTTCAAAATGTATGGCCCTGTGAAACCAGACCAAGATTTTTAGAATACTATAAAAATGAAGTTGATGTCTATCTCTAACCCTAATGTGATGATTGGTGGTGATTTTAATAACTGGTTAGACCCTTTCTCTGACAGAATATCAAACTATAAATTTAAACCTGATAAGACCCACAAATCATTCCAATCAGCTATTTCTTCTCATCCTTTATTTGATTCTTAGAAAACATTTAATCCTGATGCCTCTGAATTTACTTTTTTTTCTCCTGTTCACTACACAAGATCCCGGATTGATTATATTTTAATTTCCAAGTCATTATTACCTTGTCTCTAATCATCTGAAATTGGTTCTATTTTTATTTCTGACCATGCTCCTGTTTCCACCTATTTTGATACTCCCCTATCTCCACTCAAACAAGGTCGCTGGAGGCTTAATAATTATCTTTTATCTGACAGTACTTTTATTTCAGAAGCAACATCTTTTATTAAGGAATTTATTTTACTTAATAACTCTTTAGATACCTCAATACAGAACAACTGGGATGCTTTTAAAACATCGTTTAGAGCTTTTATCATTGCTTACTCATCTAAAAAGAAAAAATTGTTGAGTAAAGAATATAAAGAAACACTAAGTGTAATTACAACTTTGGAACACAAATACTTCCCCTCTAAATCCTCCGGCTCTTAATTAAAGCCAAATCCACTTCAAACAAAATCGCCACAGTAAATGCCTGTAACGTCCTTCTTAAGATCAAATTCAAATATCATGGGGGCCAAATCAAAGCTGGGAGAATGTTGGCAAAAATTAAATAAGAACGCAAAAATATTGGCCCTATTCATTCAGAAATAAACAATCAATTCCTCTCTTCTGATTCTGACATTATTAGTACCTTTTAATCGTATTATAATAACCTATATACAGAAACCACTAACCCAGATGAGGGAGATTTCACATCTTTTTTCCAAAATATTCCCAAACCTACTTCCTCCCCTGATATCTTTGCCTCTCTTGAGGAGAACATCTCTCTCCAGGAAATCTCTGATGCTCCTAAGTCCCTGAAAAAATCCGAAGCACCTGGTCCTGATGGTTTTTCAGTATAATTATTTTCAACTTTTTATTCAATTCTTGCTCCTAAATTATTGGAACTTTTTAATTCTTCTCTATATAATTCTAAGGCTTGTATTTATTTTTTAGAAGCCCTTAATATTGTTATTCCCAAAACAAAGAAAGATCCCTCCTTCTGTAAGAATTTTCACCCTATAATCTTTAATCAATCATGACTGTAACATTTTTGCTAAGATTCTAGCCACCAGATTGGAGAATGTTATTCCTACTCTTATTAATCCTTATCAAACTGGTTTTGTCAAGGGTTGTTTAGCCTCTGATGATGCCAGAATGTTTTCTAATATTCTTACTCTTAGCAAAAAATACCCTTCCCCCTTAGCATCTCTATCATTAGATGCTAAAAAAGCTTTTGACTGGATAATTTGGATTTTATGATTCGTACTTCACAATGGTTTGGTTTTGGTCCTAAGTATATTTCATATGTTAAACTGCTATACACAGGCCCAAAAGCATGTGTATTTGTTAATGGTCTCTTCTCCCCTTATTTTTTGTCTACAAAGAGGTACACGCCAAGGCTGCCCCCTTTCCCCTTTACTCTTTTTATTATGTCTGGAACCTTTCCTTCAAGGACTCAGAAATAAATCCCAAGTTACTGGTTTTAAACTAAAATCCCTTCACATTAAACTCTCTGCATATGCAGATGATATTCTCATTTACATGTATGACCCTGTATCCTCTCTCCCACATTTTCTACAAGAAATGTCATCATTTTCTCAAGTTTCCGGATACAATTTGAATTTCTCCAAAACAGAGATTCTACCATTAAATGATTCATGTTATCAACATATGTTTGACTCCACTAACTTTACATGGTGTCCCCCAAAAATTTAATATTTAGGTATTTGGTTTTCCTCTAATATTCGTGATACATTACCATATAATTTTACTGCCCTGAAACTCAAAGTTACCAATTTGCTGTCCTCTTGGTCTCCCTTATTTTTATCTTGGTGGGGCAGACTTGATACAATTAAAATGATGATTGTCCCCCAGGTATTATTTATTTTGTCAATGTTGCCCTTTAAAATTCCTAATTAATATTTTTCCCAGATTAACTCTATTTGTATTAAGTTTCTATGGAACAATAAACATGCTCGTATTGCTTTATCCAAATTATCTCGGCCCAAATCTGAAGGGGGTATTTGATTTCAGATTGTATATAATACAACGATGCATTTTTGATTCACCAATGTTATGCTTTGTCTAAAGACTATCCAGAAGTATCTAAACCTTCATGGGCTTTTGTTGAATGTTCACTGTTAAATGATTTTTCTTTTCAGGATGTGATATTTATGACCAATTGCACTTTTATTTCTCAATATCCAATTTTGAAATGCTCACATCACTTATTACACCCTATTTTCTTTAAACCTTTTGACGAATATCAGTCTTTCCTTGCATCCTCATTATGGTTTAATAGACACATTAAATTTCATTACAAATCATTCTATTACAAACATTGGAAAGAAAAGGGCATCTTTTATGTAACTGATTTGATTCTGCCTCCCCCATAAATTGCAAGAGAATTTTAATTTACCTGATTCAGGTATTCAACAATACACAATTCTAGTTACAACTCTTCAAAATTGTCTACAGAAGTTTAATTCTCATCCTTTCCCACTCTCATTTTCACCTGACACTCCTCTATATGATGTTTCCTCTAACACTATACCTAGTGCCTCATTCATATATACAACCTTATCTATTGTATCATGCTCTCGCAATAAATCCAATATTGAACTTGAATGGGAACAAGATTTATCCGAAACATTGTCTATTCCTCAATGGGACAAATTTTGGCAGCAACTATTTAAAACCTCCAAAGCTGCAAACTTAACACATTCGCTTTACTTTATTTATAATAGAGTAGTCATTACACCTTCTCTTCTTCACAAATTCAAGCACTCAGTTTTGTCCTCTTGTTGGTCATGTCTTAATGCTGAAGGTTCGTTAATACATTTACTTTACTATTGTCCTAAGGTTAATGCTTTTTGGGAACATATTTGGTCAAAATGTTTACTGATTTTTTCATATAATCTTCCTTGTAATATCCACATTATATTTTTAGGCACTATGGGTTCCATTACGATGTCGGGCGGATTGCCACCGCCATGGTGGCGGTGGTGATCCGCCCGACATTAATGCCCGCCCGCCACCCATTTCCCCCCGCCATATTACTATGGCGGGGGAACCGCGGCCGACGTAAACACCGTCCGCCGCTGTTCCGCCCCAGTCGCCTTGCGGCGGGGGCGGAAAATGTTTTATAAGGATGCGGTATCTATTAGACACCGCCAGCCGTATTAGGATGGGCTTGCAGACATGCCTTTCTGTGGCAGCAATGCCACCACGGAAAGGCATGCAGAGACTCCCGCATTTTAAAGTGAAACATGGCAGGCACCGCATGGTGCCTGTCATGTTGTGCTTTGAAATGCACAACGTGCATTTTTACCATTGCGGCGGGCGGCGCTTTTAGCACCGCCCGCCACAATGGTAAAAATACAGGATGCAAATCCTAATTGTCAAGGCTGGACAAACGCTCCTATGGCGGGCGGTCCCGTTTTGCACTGGGATGGCGGGCGGGCAAAGTCCGCCCGCCATCCTAATGGGGGCCTATGTCTCCAGATGTTGACCAAGATATATACAAATCTATTTTATTTGACTTGTTCATTGCTGTTGCTTTTAAGGTTATATTAAATTTCTAGAAAGACAATTCTAAGTTATCTTTCTTACATTGGTAGAGTTTAATTTGTGGTGAACACAGAATTGCTTCAGTTTCTAATGTTTCAACTCGCTTCCAAATCAAATCTGATTTATTATGGTTACCGTTTCCTACCTATTTATCTTTGAACTTGCCTCTTCCATAGTTCCTCTTCCTACTCATTTCTCTTTTCCTTTCTTTCTTTTCTTTTCTTTCTCTAGGTCTGCTCCTATTTTTCTAATTCTTCCCCTTTTCTCTCTTTTCTCTCTTTTCCCCTTTTTATAATAAAAATCTCTTATTGTAGTTTCTTATACCCCAGTTTTTCCACATATATGTTCAGTTTACTTATGGCCGAGATACCCGCCACCCCCTCTCAACACAATCCCCAGAAGGAGGGAAACCGGAAACAGTTCTTGAAGTTTTTGGAAGTGGGAGGGAGTGACCCTCCCGGCCGTATTTATTAAAAACAAATTAAAAACATTAAACGTTTCATGTTATGTACAATTTCATTACCACATTGCGTTGTTTGGCTAACCTTAACAGATTCTCTAATACAGAGGTTCTCCTAGCCGAACTAGCATCCTACAAAACATTCTCAAAAATGACTGAAATTGTACATCCTAACGTTTAAGGGCCAACGGCAAGGTCATAACCGGCGTCAAGATCCCTAACCAGACTTACCCATCCCACTTGGGAGGGGCGACAGCACAGAGGCTTACCTCAAGTGCAACTACTAACAATTTCCCTTGACTTGACGGGGGCACTTAAGAACTCGACGCCATTTAAAGGTCGTTCGAAGACTCGTGTGAGGTATCTAGAAGGTATCGTGGACCTCCCCCCACCCCACACAACTTACAGCATCTGCCGTCGCAGATGTCACTGGCCCCGGGAAATTCACCAGGAGGGGGCTGTAACCCCTCCTACAAAGGAAGGGGCCTTGACCACCTTTCCTTTACTTCCGGCGACCCATCCTTAGACGGGACCGCCTCCCCATTGAGGGACCAATGGCCACCTCTCCCGAGCGCTCCCATCCGTGTTGGGTGACGCCCACTCATAGGGATCTACCAATTAGTGCTCACCGATCATGACCTTACCGCCTACCAAAATAAATACGACAATGCTACTCAAACCTACAAAAACATTGGTCGCTACGACCGAAAGAGCATGCTTAAAATTTCAACACTATATCGAATCATTTTATCGAAAAACCTTCACAACATACACTATTCTTCATTATGGTCAATCATAAACATGATACCATCACAACCTGTAAACGAAAACAGCAACATAATCATAGATTTTCTTTATTACAAAACAACTTGCTGTCCTCAGGGGCTGGTGGGTGGGTCAAAATTGGCTCTTCGTTCTGTCCCGAGCTCACGTGTAGCGAGGAGGTGCAGCTTCAGAGCACAAGAACAAGAGGACGTCTTCTGGTCTTGCGTCCCTTTTTATCCGTCTTCAGGGCGGGCGTAAACCCGCCCCTGCCTGCCCCGAGGGCGTGGCTGGCTGCGTCGGTGTCTAGGCCAGCCCACTCTAGGGCGGGAAAAAGGCGCGCCCCGGCTACGCCGCTTCGGGCATACCAGCCGAGACGCGCCTCCCGCCAAACAATAGCTTCCCGGGGGGATCGAGGCACTCCGCCATACGTTCGGGGGGACCGAGTGGTCGCCCCTTTCCATATGGCCGAGATACCCGCCACCCCCTCTCAACACAATCCCCAGAAGGAGGGAAACCGGAAACAGTTCTTGAAGTTTTTGGAAGTGGGAGGGAGTGACCCTCCCGGCCGTATTTATTAAAAACAAATTAAAAACATTAAACGTTTCATGTTATGTACAATTTCATTACCACATTGCGTTGTTTGGCTAACCTTAACAGATTCTCTAATACAGAGGTTCTCCTAGCCGAACTAGCATCCTACAAAACATTCTCAAAAATGACTGAAATTGTACATCCTAACGTTTAAGGGCCAACGGCAAGGTCATAACCGGCGTCAAGATCCCTAACCAGACTTACCCCTCCCACTTGGGAGGGGCGACAGCACAGAGGCTTACCTCAAGTGCAACTACTAACAATTTCCCTTGACTTGACGGGGGCACTTAAGAACTCGACGCCATTTAAAGGTCGTTCGAAGACTCGTGTGAGGTATCTAGAAGGTATCGTGGACCTCCCCCCACCCCACACAACTTACAGCATCTGCCGTCGCAGATGTCACTGGCCCCGGGAAATTCACCAGGAGGGGGCTGTAACCCCTCCTACAAAGGAAGGGGCCTTGACCGCCTTTCCTTTACTTCCGGCGACCCATCCTTAGACGGGACCGCCTCCCCATTGAGGGACCAATGGCCACCTCTCCCGAGCGCTCCCATCCGTGTTGGGTGACGCCCACTCATAGGGATCTACCAATTAGTGCTCACCGATCATGACCTTACCGCCACAGGTCCGGATAGTTGACCGGCTATCCGGACCCCCCACAAAACTCCTACCTAAAGGTCATGTTTTAACGTTTTTAACCAAGCCAAGAAGTCTCCTATGAGTAACTCATTCCCCACCCGTGACAAATGCACACCATCCCCCAAATACATACTGTCATCGTTAATACAACTATGCGAGATAGAATGCAGTGTCTTGGAACGGAACAACCTACTCACTTTGTTATTAAGTTTTCTAACAGAATGATTCAAAGCAGGAATCGAGATAGCCCCCCGCCACACTTTACGTGGGATCATGTGAGACCACGCAATTATGCACCCCGGAACTCTCCTTGCTAACCAACTTACCGTGGAAAGCATTGCCTCTAGGAGAAGTCGTCTACCGATGGTGACCAAATCATTGCCCCCTAAATGTACTATGACTACAGACGGCGGTGACCTCGTCCGCCCTAACAAACCCTCAAAGAATGCTTGAAACTGGTCAATACAGAGACCGCCTCTTCCGTAGAAGGACACTCTGTACCCGTATTCCCCAGGTACGTGAATCATGTCACCTGCTCCGAATACGTCTGCGGCACGCCTCACGTATGAGTGGCCCACGACCCACACCTCCTGTCTCACAGCCGGTGACGTCTGACCGCTGGCCTGGTGTTGGGTCGACTGCATAGTCCGCCTCGCCTCGTAGGCTTGCGCAACTGAAAACCAAACAAAAGACAAGAAGCGTGAGTACATTATTACAGCTTCACAACATGTGCAATCGCACATATCTCTTATAACAATTGGAGGACCACCGCCCCACTCGTTTCACTTGTTCAACATTAAGACCCCTGGCTGTAGCCTCGGTGGCAGCCCCAATTCGAAAGGAATGGGTCCCGAATTCGCCCGGGTCCAGGCCCGCTGCGGTAATGGACATTGCAAGCACCCGCTGAAACTGAAACTTCGTCAGTGGGGTGGCGTCTGCGTGTCTCAACAATGTCCCCCCCCATGATGCCACCCTTCGTGCTAGATAATCCTCTAAACACCGTACCGGACACATGGAGGACCCGGGGATCCTGCGAATGATCGTGCAGTCTCCCATCCCATCTTGGTCAGTCTTGGACCTGGCAAAGGAGACAATCATTGTTTCACCCCTGATCTGAACGTGTTCCCGGCCCAAACCCCCCACCACATCCTGTTTCTTCCTTGCAACCAGCTCACTTATCCTCATTGCCCCGTGAAATGCCAGCGTAAATGCAGCCCGGAACAAACACGACTCGAAAGGAGACGAGCATGTGGTAGGGAGTGTGGCCAGCAACTGGGACAACCTATCCAGACCTATCGGTCGTCTCTCATCTACTCTGCGACCCTCCAGGCGTTGCCACCCACGCAGCGCCTTCTGTACTACAAAAGACGCTGTCGGGTCCTGGATGTTATGGGCCCTGGCAACAAAGGAAATGGCGGCACGATGCCTTTGGGCCGTAGCCACCGACTTCCCAGCCCTACGTAAGGACATCAGAAAATGTACTACCCACTCCTCCTGACCCCAAAGTCCCCCTCTCTCAGTCCCCAGAAAGGCTAAATAGGCCCGAAACGCCCCTTCATATGCCTTCCTCGTCCTGGGTGCTAGACTCTCTCCCACGAGGTGACGAAGTTCGGGGCACCGAGAGACCAGAGAGCTTCGGGGAAGGGTGCCGGCTCTGGGTCCGCTGAGGGAAGGAAACCCGAGAAAGCCTGCATGTGAAAACGAGACAGTGCATCAGCAGCCTGATTCATCACCCCTGGGACATGTTTTGCTCTGAATATCACGTTCAGTTGCATACACAGTAAGACAATTTCTTTGAGCAGCCTCAAAATCAGCTTACAACGGGCTGCCTGACTATTGATGCATTCTACAACGGTCATATTGTCAGACCAGAACACGACAGAATGATCTTTGAACCCTTCGGGCCAGGTTCTCAGGGCCACCAGAATGGGAAACAGTTCAAGGAAAGCAATATTACTCGTCAGCCCCTCCTCATGCCACCATGGGGGCCACCTTTGTGCCGACCATTTTGTGCCGAAGATGGCGCCAAAGCCTATGCTTCCCGCTGAATCTGTCCATAGACCAAGCTCTTCAGAGGACACGGCTGGCTTGTTCCAGACGACTCGACCATTGAAGTCCGCCAAAAATGCTAACCAAATACGCATGTCCTGGCGGACCTCAGCCGATAACCTCGTGCGATGATGACCCTCCTTTAGGCCAACCATCGCTTGGGCAATTGAACGGGAAAAAGGGCGGGCCATTGGGATCACCCTCAAGGCAAAGTTCAACTTCCCCACCAATTGTTGCAACTGATGCAGTGTAACCTTAGATGCATTTAAACATACTTGCAGGGCTGCCCTGAATTTCGACACTTTGCTAGCTGGTAGACGGAAACAGCCCTCACTAGAGTCCAACTCGATCCCCAAAAACTCGAGGCAAGTCGTGGGACCCACAGTTTTACCTGGTGCCAATGGCACGCCAAATTGACCCATCAACACACAGAATTCGGCCAAGGCCTGGGCACATTCGGGATTTCCGGCGGGTCCAAGAAACAGAAAGTCATCAAGGTAATGCATCACATTTCGGAAACCCGTTTTCTTCGTGAACACCCATTGCAAAAAAGTGCTGAACTTTTCAAAATATGCACACGATATAGAGCATCCCATTGGCATACACCTATCCATGTAATATGATCCCTGAAACATGAATCCCAGAAGACGCTGGTCGTCTGGGTGTACCGGGAGCAACCGGAAAGCTGACTCGATATCTGATTTCGCCATCAACGTCCCGGGCCCCAGGCGATTCAAAATGGCTACTGCCTCATCAAATGATGCGTACCGCACCGAACATACCTCTGGATCAATTGCATCGTTTACCGAAATACCCCGTGGGGCTGACAGATTATGGATTAATCGAAACTCACCTGGGTCCTTCTTGGGGACCACCCCTAACGGAGAACAGACAAAATACGGTACCGGGGGTACAATAAACGGCCCGGCGACCCGTCCCTTGCTAACCTCTTTCTGGATCTTATCCCGTACTACAGATGTATGCTGCAAGACGGAAAGTTGATTTCTGCACGTCCCGATACCCTGAAAGTCCCCTACCGGGATGCGGAAACCATATGAAAAACCGTTCCGCAGCACCCCAGCAGAAGTACGATCTGGGTACTCGCTGAGCCAAGGAGTCATCGCCAAAGTATCAATCGGGGTTGGTAAAGGCGCCCCTCGGCCTATATTAAGCTTGTTTGGCGCCTCCCTTACCCCCATTCTCACTCGTTCTGGCTCTACACGAGGACTCAGGATGGGACGACCCGCAATTGCTACATTCGTGTTTGAATTTACACGATCCCGGAGGCCTGGTACATTTTCCTTTGTTGAAATTGAAGCAGAAACCCCTTTTTCCCGTGTTGCCGGCAGGTCTCGGGTAATCGTCGGTGCTCGTACCTGACCGAAAGGGCGTCCCCACATTTTGGCGGGAGTAATCAACAACATTGCTCCCTACTAACGGCATTTTTAACATTCCCGACTTTTTCATTTTGTCCCATGTCACAGAATCGTAACAATCCCAAGTTAAACCTTTGTTATGTTCCTTTTCTTTCCTAAACAAGTTGTCATAACAGAACCAATGGTTACCCTGATACGCTGTCGAGTAACCCATAATTCGTGACTGATAAATGGGAAACTCAGGAAGCAACTCGGGCCTACGTTCCCCCAAAATCGATGTAAAAATACCCCACGCATTGCCCCAGTTGCCAATATTCTCATTTACCTTAAAGGCGGCCATTTTTGCGCGCCAAACACTCGGATGCATTAAGTCCTTCTGACTCTTAACATGCTCCACCTCATAATGATCAACAAGCAAGGAGAAAATATTCACATATTCCCCCGCCCAAATCTTTTCCTTTATTGCTAAAGGCACATGTTGTCCCAATCTCTCTCTACGAGAGGGTGCTGACTCATCCCTTGCGATCGGCAATGGCCGCTTACCTGAACCGGACGCTGCTTCTGCCGCTTGCGGCTTGTCTATCCCCGCCACCGGCGCGGTCACCTTAGCTGCATCTCTTTTCTCACGCAGCCCTTTTATCAGCGCCTGTGCCTCGGCAGCCGTGGCGCCCTCACTACTATCCCCCAACCACGCTGCTAGCTGTGCTGCCAGCTCGGGGGGCATATCCTCATTGGATGTCGGGGTGACGACAACGGGGATTGGATTCCCCTCCATCGGTACTGGGGTCGGCGCCTCGAGCGGGGCAGAGGGAACCGGGACGTCTCCACCGGCTGGAACCCTTCTCGGCCTCTTAGGTCTCCCTCCAGCCGGCGCAGGGCCCGAACCCTCCTCCCCGTCTCGCTCCGCCAGCCGTTTCTTTATGTCGGACATCTCTTTAAAAAGGGCCCGCACCATCTGATCGGTCGTCATTCTCTTTGCGCCTTTCTTGGGCATCTCTCCGACGAAGTATCTAGAAGACAAAGAAAAAGATCAAAACGCTCAAAATTGGCTCTTCGTTCTGTCCCGAGCTCACGTGTAGCGAGGAGGTGCAGCTTCAGAGCACAAGAACAAGAGGACGTCTTCTGGTCTTGCGTCCCTTTTTATCCGTCTTCAGGGCGGGCGTAAACCCGCCCCTGCCTGCCCCGAGGGCGTGGCTGGCTGCGTCGGTGTCTAGGCCAGCCCACTCTAGGGCGGGAAAAAGGCGCGCCCCGGCTACGCCGCTTCGGGCATACCAGCCGAGACGCGCCTCCCGCCAAAAAATAGCTTCCCGGGGGGATCGAGGCACTCCGCCATACGTTCGGGGGGACCGAGTGGTCGCCCCTTTCCATTCTTACTGTTCAATTTTTCCTTGACATTAGCTGTTTTACTATAACTACTGTGCACAAATTCTTGTAATTTTCTGCTATCTTATTCTTAATTTTACCATTTTACATAAGTATTCATTGTAAATTGTACTCCTATTTTGTTACTTGAATGTGCTAGTTATTTATATTTCTGTGGTTTCATCTTTAATAAAAATTATTTAACAATAAAAGAAAAACAATGTCATGGTTCTTCTTTTTTAGGACTACAGATACTAGTACCGCTTCCTCTTTTGAGTGCATCTTGTTATTACTTTATGATGTTGTGCAAGATTAAATTCTGATCATCTATTTTTGTAGTTTGGACTGGTACAGCCATAGCTGCTATATCGAGAGCGATGAATTATCCTCTCATCCAATAGTGATGAAGATGACAAAGTGCTAATCTGCCAAACATTGTACAATGACAGAGGGTTTGGCGGAGAGTGATAGGTATCAACCAGTTCTAGAATTTCTTCATCTAATTCTAACAAATGAGATAATGTGTCTGTGTGATTCCCGAGACAACTTGAGCAGTTCAACATACTAGGATTAGGCGTTTTAGGTGCGTATTTACAAGCCACTTGTGCTTCCGGTAAGTCACATGTCCCCATATTAAAAGTGACATACCGGTGGCGCAAGAGGCTTGTAAATAAGACCCTTAGGGGCATCTTTACAATCCCCTATCTCCACCACAACGTCACTTTTACGGATGTTGTAGTGGCGATAGGGGCTGCACCTTATGTACAAGGCAGATTTAAGCCGCTGCCATGTACATAAGGCCCCTTTCCTGCTATGCTTAGTGTGAAAGGGGCGTGCAGTGGGTGTTGTGGTGGGCTTTCCACAGCAACAGCCATTTTATTTAGTGCTACTCCCTATGTTCGAGGGTGACGTACATAGGAGGCAATGCCAAAATTAAGACCAGGAAAAAACTTTGTCTTAAGTTGGTGAAACAAGGAGAAATGCATTATTTCTCATCGTTTTTGCTTTTTCCATGTGTACTGCCTTGTGCAGCACACAAGAAAAAAGCAAAGTACTATTTTTTGTTTATGTACAGGAAGGTGTACCTTCCTATACATAAACAGATCTTTAAAAAAATGCAGAGTGCAGAGATTAGCTACGGAAGGCTGCGACATCCTGAAAGAAGCGAGGCGCTTCTGAGAGCGGACTGCTGCCTGCGCTAGCCGGGAATGAAGATGAGGGGAGGCTGACTACGCAAACCCCCGGACTGACACGAGGCACGAGGGCCAGACCTGCGCTGCGGTAAGACGCTGTGTGGCGCGGCTGTGGCGAGTCTGAAGCAAGCTGCTGACTGAAAAGGTTCCCACCTCCGGTGAACACCTGCAGGTATTCGGAGCTCCATAGACGGTCTGCTGCCCGAGCAAGAGGCGGAATGAGAGCGGCTGAGACGGACTGTGAGCGGCCTTTTTAAGGTGCTGGCAGTTCTGGATCGGAAGACGAGAGAGCGCCTGGCTGCGCTAGTTCTGCCTGGTGAACTGCAGGAGTGAGAGATAAAAATAAAAGTGAAGTGGCCAGATTGATTGCGGCTGCATACACTTTGAGGGATAGTGCAGTTGGCCTGAAATGCGGATTTAAGAACTATCGCAAGTATAGAGCGTACTGGTCTTCCATTTTGACCTGATGGGACCCGCGCAGAGAAACATTGATGAAGGGTGCTCCTAAATGCTCCTAAATTACATTGCTGTGAAGGTGTGGTGCAAACAGCGCGGGACAGTGTCAAAGAATAGTGCACCATACTGAATACTGACTGCACGGAGGTGCGCAGGAGCGACTGCGGACTACTGGGAAGCAATAGTGAAGTGAAAACCCAGCCCTAGGTTGTTGGTCACGTTGGGGGGCTCTGATACTACCGCTAAGAATTAGACTGATTATACGAGTCATATTGTTTATTTTGCACATGTTTTAATCGGAATATAAAAAAATTGTACTGTAATGAAACCCTAACCTTTTAATTGTGCAGGACCCCTGTATATTGTCCCGCTAGCGCTCGCAGCGCCTAATCCTCACTTTGCTTGCCGTTCTCCCTCGCCCAGCCGATTTAGGTGCTGGGGCGAGAGACAGCTGCCATCTTGGAGGAAGACAGGGCAGCGCGCTAGTCGCTGGCTGACTCCTGCCCTCCTCAGCTACCTATAAATGTGCACCGTGAGCAGACGGGGCAGCGGGCTGGCGCAGCGGGCGCGCCGGAACCGCGCCGAAGTCACGCCAACGTAATGCCCGTCTGCGCCCGTCCGAGACAAGCCGGGACCAGGGGCCACAACCCCTGCCCAAACCAATAGTAATGCTCCTAATACAAGCATTATAACCTACTCTAGTCATGAGTTGAAGGAGATCAAATACAAGGCGCCAATTAACATCCATGCCTGTGCTCGAGTGGGTCCAACAGAGACGTTGGGCCCATTCAGCTGTTATAACTGTAGATGGGAGAGCATTGCTAAACAAACTCATGTGACAATGAATACCCCCACAACCCCCCTTATTTGCATATATTTGAATGTTAGATCTCTGCCCAAACACTCCACATACATTTGGGATTTTTTAAACGAACACAAACCCGACCTGGCTTTTTTAACTGAAACATGGCTGGATGATCACAATACTCCAGATATAGCCACAGCCCTCCCTCTAGAATATAAGATTCTGAACGTGAATAGAATGAGGACAAAGGGAGGAGGCGTCGCTCTTTTATTTAGAGACTTTCTCACTTGTAAGCAAGAGACCGACATACAAGTGGAAAACTGTGAAACTATGGCTTTTTCAGTGTCCTTAAACACTAATGTGTTATTTGGAGGAATTCTAATCTACAATCCTCCTGGCTGCACATTAAATTTCAGTCACAATTACTGGAGCAAATTATGCCAGTCTGTTTGAAGAATAAAAATATCCTCCTCCTCTGAGATTTTAACATACATTTTGATAAATGCAATAACCCCCTAACAAAACAATTAGTGGAGGATATGGAAATCTTGCAGATATCCCAAAGAGTTAATCATCCTACACACACGGCAGGTCACATATTGGACTTGGTATTTTCTAACATGGAATCGATTGACATTGACTCTGTAACACCTCTGCTATGGACAGATCACTATATGATCACTTTCCATATCAATCTACCTACTATACACACGAGAACACTGGGTCTAAGTGTAGCAAGCACGAGGAGTTGAAAAAATTTCTCAATAGACAAATTCAAACAACATTTTTCACACCCGAGTTTAGCATCTACTGACATTCATGAAGAAATAGATTTACTTCACACAAGTATTAAGACTGCACTTGAGTTCTGTTCCACCCTCCGAGTTCATCACAAACCCAGAACTACAAAATCAGAAAGGTGGTACGGACCAGAATTGAGATCTCTAAAGAGAAAATGTACATCTCTGGAACATAAATGGAGAATAGGCAAGTCAGACGAGACCAGAAACACTTATAAACAAGCACTCGTACTCTACAATAAAGCAATCAAGAAGGCTAAAAAGGAGTATTTTAAACGTAGAATCACTGAGAATAAAAATTACTCAAAGGAAATTTTTAAAATTGTCGGGGAATTATGTAACCCAACAAATCTTTCAGTAAAACTTACTCCATCACAAGAGAACTGCAATAAACGAAATGATTTTTTTCTGTGAGAAAATTGATATCATTTATGCCTCTTTTCCTAATTGTAGACCAGAAACTATTGAGCGCAGTATGCCAACCACAACTCAAGTTACCTGTTCAAGTTTTGGCCCTTTTTCAGAAGCCGAGGTAGGCAAAGTCATGGTCGAAGTTAAGTCAGGATCCTCACTAGATCCATGTCCGCACTACATTTTTTTCTCAGCTAACCCCTGTAATTTGCCCTGCCGTAACGAAAGCACTCAATCTTTCCTTAGGCTCTGCTAAATTTCCAAGATCTTAGAAGCAGGCCCTAGTCACCCCACTAGTAAAAAAAGCAGGATTAGATGTAAACAACCCTGCCAACTATCGACCAATATCCCAGTTACCTTACCTCTCAAAAGTGCTGGAGAAACTGGTCAATAGACGGCTATCCACTTATTTGGAAGCCAATGAACTGTTGGATGTCTCTCAGACAGGTTTCAGGGCGAACAAAAGTACTGAAACAACACTTTTGGCGGTGACGGATAATATCAGGGCCCAGGTGGATCACGGTAAGACAGTCGTCCTGATACTCTTGGATTTATCGGCGGCTTTTGATACCGTACCACACGTCCAACTACTGAAAGCCCTGGAAGGGAAAGGTATTTGAGACAAGGCATTGGGATGGCTACAATCCTTTTTGGCGGATCGAACACAATCAGTGTGTCTGGGTAATTTCATTTCTCCCCAGCGAAACATTAAATATGGGGTTCCTCAGGGGGCTTCAATAAGCCCAACCCTGTTTAATGTATTTGTTTCCTCATTGGCAGCCATTGGAAGAAAGTGGGGTGTTGAAATGTGTTCTTATGCTGACGACACCCAGCTGATGGTCACCATTGATGAGAAAGATGATCCTAAAACTCGACTACTAAAATGCCTGACTGAGCTGGCCAATTGGATGCAAGAGCACTGTCTGAGATTAAATGCAGACAAGTCAGAAATCCTCCTGTTTGGCAAAAATCCCCAGCTCTGGGACAACAGCTGGTGGCCAAGTAACCTGGGCTTGCCCCCAAATCCTACCATAAAAGCCAAAAACTTGGGTGTGGTATTGGACAGTGCTCTGTCCATGAAATCACATGTCTCCACTGTCTGTGGCAGAGGCTTTGCATTATTGAAAATGCTCAGACGAGTCTTTCCCTGGATTCCGACTGAGTGTAGGAAGACCCTGGTCCAGTCGCTTCTGATGAGCAAACTGGACTACGGCAACTCTCTGTTTGTTGGAATGGCAGACTATCTTTTCTCTAAACTGCAGATAGTGCAAAATGCCGCGGCACAGGCTGTATGCAATAAGAAGAGATATGATTCGGCCAAAAGTTGCATGCGAGAACTACATTGGCTCCCAATGCGACAAAGAGCCAACTTCAAATTACTGTGTATCACACACAAGGTACTTTACAATACAGGCCCTACCATTCTACATAATAAAGTCAAATTCCATAGACCATCGAGGAACCTTCGATCCAGAACTTCAGGAAGAGCAAACACTACCCACGTGAAGACTGTCAGGATGGGAGAGCGGGCTTTCTCTCATCTAGCTGCAACCAAGTAGAATGAACTACCTCCCAATCTCAGACTGACAGAATGTCTCTTATCATTTAGGAAACAATTAAAGACACTACTCTTCCCTAAACCAGAATAATCAGTAATCAATGCGGTCTCTGTCCCCCTCAGCACCAAACCTCAGCGCCGTGATATCCTACCTAGGATGATTGTTAGCGCTTTATAAATAAATTGAATACAAAAATACAAAATACAAATTTCTGTCACTTTTATGTGTGCTGCATGCGGCAGCACACATGAAAGACGACAGAATTGCGTTTTAGGATTGTTTATGTTCAGGAAGGGACACCATCCTACACATAAACAGTTCTACCCTTCATGCAGGCACCCTTGCACTCTAGTGCCTGTGTTGGCGCTAAGTTGTTATACTTAGCGCCATCGCATGGGGAAACGAAAGGCTGCACCACATTCTTGTAAATATAGTGCTGCCTTGCGTTTCAGAAGTGGCTAACGACACACTCGGCCACTTCCTAGTACATATCACCCTCAGTGTGCGCTCCAGGCCGAGCTTCACTGTCGTCATTAGGTGTGGTGTCTGCAGGTCCAATGAATGGTTAACCCGGGACTCGCTCCTTAATGGACAAGTATTACAGAAATGAGACCCAGATATTATTGATGCAAACTTTCTTGAATGAAGGATGAGTGTAGATTCATAGGAGGGCCTGAATGGCACTGACATTATCCATTATGCCGAGGTTTACTGCATCTGTTGCCATATTTAGACCACACAGGGCCACCTATTGGAACACTACCAGAACCAAAAGTGCACCAGCTGCCAGGGACCATCTTTCTGAGCCTGCATGTAAAGGCTGCAAAGTCATTCTAGAGTCTTTTGCGTTGCTTTCTGATCTTGCGTTAAATACAGCTGGTACCTTAGTAGTGTCAACCACATTTTTGTGTGCAATAAATAACCAATTAATCTATATACATGTGGGGTTCAGAAACAGGAGTGCCTAACAAGAATTCCCGGAGGCAGCAGATGGCACAATGTCAAGGTTTTCAAAACACGCTCCCCCCAAAGTACATGGGTAGTACTTGGGAAGGCCTCACGCAGAGACCACAAGAAAAGCAAAATAATCACAGACCAGCACAAGTTAGGTATCAATGGCAAGCAAAAGAAAAAGCTAGAAGGAGGGAAAATAGTTACACGCAAATTGGTAGAATTGTGCCCAACCCACTTAAGAGCCACAGCTGCATCAGCAAGAGCAACCAGAATATCTCCTCAAGCACATCAGAAACCAACCTTTCCAAAGGCAAGCCATTCACTGGAACCAGCACCAGATAGCCACAAAGGAACCTAGCAAGAAGTCGTGGGCACAGACATTGAAATGAGACCCCAGGAAACAGTGTAAGGAGGGTACGAGGAAGGAAGAAAAAGCACAATCTGCAACAGAAACAAACTGCTAACAGCATAAAAAACACATAAATATTGGCTAAATTGTAAGCAGGAATTCCGAACCAGAGATATGAAGTAAGGGGCGACTGCCTCTCAAGAGAAAAAGACAAAAGAGACATTTTCTGGTTAGGTGTGCTTTTCTTTTGGCACACGTAGAGAGTAAGACATTTCTTTTTTGTCTTTAAGATAGGTGTAATTGTGCCTACAGCAGGATGTGGGCGCCACTCAGGCTGTAGCTTAGTCAGTGAAATTCGGGAGAGAGGATTGTGAATCTCAAATTTCCCTAAATGAAAATGCAGTGGGCTACTTACTAAATGGATGGGTGAGGGTGTTTCTATGACAAACAAGATCCAAACAGATTTGTTTTAAGTGGCCCTTTAGCAAGAGTGGCACAGTGGGTGGAAAATTATGGGTTGGATTGCTACCCCAAGTGACTGAAACTGGTTAGAATTTTTGCAAGAATTTCTCCAATCACTGTTTGAGTGTTTTCCAGAAGTGTGGCTGGGAACCAAAGACTGGCACAGCTTTCTAACCATGCTATTTGATAGGACTCCATGGTTCCAGTACTCATCATTTAAAAATCATTTTATCTCTATTTACAAATAGTTTTCTCAAGTGACCGATAATGATCCTTTCATTAAGTGATTGAATTTTCAAATAGAGCTGGGAGTGCCAGCAGATTAATATCATGAGTACAACCAGAGCCGAGAAAAAAAGTCAAATTTTACCTTTAGGGTCCATGCATAAGCCAAGCCAACGAAATATTTGACATGCATATCGTAGTGCAAACACAATGTAAAACTATGATGCAGTTGCATCAAAATTAAAACAAGTGCATTTCTTTAACAAGCGGAAATGTTTTGCCATGATACATCAAAGTTTATAACTACATAGAGAAAGATTTATCAAAATTGATAGCATTTAAACATGAAGTTAGAAACTATACTGGCTCTTGCCCAACAACAATGTCAACAGTGATACTAAGAGGCAGGTCACTAGTAATGTAAGACGTAAACAAGGCCTGGATTCCTACTATAAATGGAGCAACATCGTTGTTTATTAAATCAAACATAGAAGGTGCCTGTACAATGCACATCTTGAACTCAAATGTGAGAAATTGGGTAGTTGGAGGAGTGGGGTCTGAGCTCTTCTGAAGCAACAGGCGCAATTATTGTCCGGATTAACCACGAAAGTCACCAAATTAACCTGTGCTAAACCCTCTAGTAGTCATCAATGATCTCATTTGAGATGTAATGAGTAATGACATAAATGACTTCACAGAACATGTCATGCGTGATGTAATAAGTGAGGTCATAAGCAGTGCATGATGGGGCTAATGTTATAATTAGGCTTCCTAACTATAACTGGTACATTTTTCTGTTTTCGTTAAGTTCAAAAAGTTAATGTTGTCACTGACAGATTCACCTAACTATAACATTACTTTAACATTTGTTTTTTCAGTTAATTTCTAGGTTTAAAAAAAATGTAAAGTCACATTTTATTACTATACATAGAGCTTATCCTACACTGTGCACATCTGAGGGGAGTTGTCTGCAGTGTCTGGGAAAACTCCACACAGGTAGCCAATTCCACACTATACATGGCCCTTGGTTGTGCACAGCCTGGATTTGGCCACAGGGCCTGTGGCCAATCCACCCAGAGGCATTCCACCCCCTGCAGGCATCCAACCTCACAACTTATTTTGAAGGTAGGTGGACCCATGGCTCCCTGCCCCAAACCTAATAAAACCCTTGAACCCCCATCCCTCAGGGCTGTATTTTTTTTTAATTGGAAGAGACCTATGTGGCCCCTCTCCCCGTGCCCCATTAGGCACTGGGGACCCTATCCCCCAGGGCCTTGTGTATTTTAGTGGAGGGAAACGGTAGAGGGAGTCACCTGGCCCCCCTCTTAGAACAATTTTTGGCACCGAGGAACTCATCACCAATTTGTTAATTAAGGGGAGTGGACAGCGCTGCCCCCCTTGCTGACCCTCAAAATGGCCCTGGTATCCCCAAGGTCTGTCTTTAATATAATTGGGGACCCCAGTGGCCCACCCGGGGAACCCACAAGCAACACTTTGGGAGCCACAGATGAAACTCCATGGCCCCTGCAACCTCTGCCTATTATTGCCTCAGGAAACCCATCCCCCAGGCCCTGTCTTTGATGTTAATGGCTGCCCCGGTTCCTATCCAGGGCACCCATAATTAACACTATGGGGACCACAGGAGGACACACAAGGCCCTGCAACCCCATCCGATCCTCGCATGTTGCAGGAGCCAACATTGCTCTAACACGGAAGGGGCAGCTGTAGGAAGGTGGAATCCGATTGCATGGTTACCCCACTTTTTGCCTGGTGTTTTGATGGTTTTTGACTTAGTTTGGCTGCGATCCTGGCTTCCAAATGGCACCACAGGTCTGCTCTTGCAGCCTGGGTAAGGTGGTGTAAGCACCTCTTACTAAAATATAGTGTACCTATATCTACCTTTTAAAACAGACACATGTAAACCTATAAGTCACTCCTATGGCAGGCCTTGACAATCCTGAAGGCAGAGTGCTTGGTTTTGTGTGAGAGGGTGCCCAAGCATGAGCTGAGCCCCTCTGCAGCTTTCAGAATCTCTCCCTTCTCTCTTCTGTTCTGTGATTAAGCATGGGCGAATTTTGCGAATTCGCGATCCGCGAATTTGCGGATTTGCGAATTCGCGATCTGCAAAATTCGCGAATTTGTGCGAATTTGCGGATTTTTGGTTTCTTGCATGTTCGCGAGGTTTTTTGCGTGTTCGCGGGGTTTTTTGCATGTTCGCCGGGATTTTTGCGTCTTCGCGAGCCGCTTCCATAGCGAAGTTACCCATGCAGTCGTTTATGGGAGAGGGAGAGAGAGATAGATAGATAGATAGATAGATAGATAGATAGATAGATAGATAGATAGATAGATAGATAGATAGATAGATAGATAGATAGATAGAAAGAGAGAGAAAGAGAGGGAAAGAGAGAGGGAGAGAGAGAACGAGAGAAAGAAAGAGAGGCCGGATCTCTGAAGGGCGAGATTCCTGAGTTGCCCCTAGAGAACATACAGCTTTTTATTTTAGCAAAATGCATATGAAAATTGTGCTGTAAAGGTCTCGTTTAGTTTAACCCCTCCTGAGAACTGAAAATGGGTGTATTTGCCATCCTCTCCCTTCTTCCTGTTTTTTATATCTGTAAGTGCTTCCTGATGAGGTTTAATTCCTTGGACAGGTGCCTCGTTGCCTACTTGTAACTATTCTCTGACCCTGCTTCAAGGGTCAGAGCAGGGTCAGAGAATAGTTGCAAGTAGGCAACGAGGCGCCAGGAAGCAATTAGCAGCAGGTGTCCAAGTTGAATTTAATTTGTTTGTAACCCTTTTGTAAAAGGTTGCAAAGAAATTAGGTTCAACTTTTGCACCTGCTGCTGTAACCCTTGCTTGGCTTAAAATTCGTCCCCGCTGATTCGCGGATTTTACCGCTATTTCGCAAGATTCGCGGATCGCGAAATCGCGGAAAATCCGCAAATTCGCCCGCGAAACGGATTTTACGCCAACCCTTATCTGTGATACAGCCATACTATATACTCTTAAGTGCATTATATCTTCTCGGTTAATGACAACTTTGAAATGTCTGCATCAAAACATGTCTCCATAGGAAACGACGACGAAACCCGACACGAAAATACACCTATGCAGCCAGCTTCCTGGGTGAGCTAACACGAGTACTTCGGTGCTCCCATGGGTCTTGACTATCGAAGGGTCCAGTACTGAAGGGGTTTGTTCCTAGTCCACTCCTAAGTGTCCTTAATCTTTAAAAATCTAACCACAATTTCATACATAGAAGTCAATGGTGATTTGTGGCTGTGTTTAGACACTGCAAGCGTCACCTGTAGGTCTCCTACATCTCTTCTTTGGGTGGTTCTAGGCCTTGTCTCCATGACTCTATTGGTACTTATATCACTTTCTTAGTATATGGTTTGTGAGGCCTCTAGGGCAAAATTGATACTGAGCAATTTACTGTGTGCTAAATTAAGTTTCTGTATTGTACTTTTGCCTATAGCCTCATAAAGAGACTAGAGGTCTGTGTTTAGAATAAATACATATATTTTATATATATATCTGGTGGGGTTCGCTTTTCATGTGGTCATTCACAAGATTAAAGACTGGTTCAACAAGCTGCTTTACATTCCTCCAAGACATATCCTGAAGGTACTCTCCACAGCTACCACTAAGATAGATTTCTTTAGGGTTGTCTTTAAACCTACCATCATAAGGGTCGTTTGGACTGGTGCAAAGTGCCCACTAGAATAGTGGACATCATATGCCAGGCCAACTTCTCACAGCAGCTACATATTCTTCTCCCTCCAGGCAGGAGCAATATGTTGATCCATTTCTGTGTCTGCATCAGTGACCCGTCTGGTGCCAACATTGTTTATTATTTTTTTTATTTCACTGCGAATATGCAGAAAATCTAGAAATCTGCAGCAAAAAAGCAAAAAATAAAGAAAAAGCTTGTTTCAGTAAAATCCCCTGAGTGGGCAATAGCACGGGGTGACACTTAATTTTGGAGAGGGGGTGACTCTGAATGACTCTGGCTACTTCATTACCTTGGTCAATAGTAGAATAAAGAAAGGTGTACACTGCCTCCCCTTCTAAAGCCTAAATAGGTCCTGGGGACCCTATCCCCAAGAGCAGAAATATAAATTAAAGGGGAGGGGGCCACGCAGTACTCCTCTCTGAGCCTTAAAAAGACCCTGGGGACCTCATCCTGCTGACCCATCACAGTAATTAAAAGGGAACATGGACCAGCTCAGTTATTGTGGCCATGGGAGCCCCCTCCCCCTGGAACAAAGTAGCTTCCATGCCTGCACCAGCATGGCAGGAAAACATGCTTAATTCAATTTGGTAGGAACATTTTTGATTCTCTAACCAGACAGGAGCAAACATCAAATTCTGCACCCAACCTGCGGGAGAGTTGAAAATGCTCCTGAAGGCTGCTAGCAAATTTCTGTTCTGTTTATTAGCCTGCCGGAATTCAGAACACATATTGTTTCACACAGAGGGAGCAAGCATAGATAGATGCTAATTCTAGGTGGGAGCAATGAGGGCTCCTGCACCATGCCATGCCTATGGCCCATGGGGCCAAAGAAAGCTAAGGGAGGTGAGTCTCCTGCCCTTTTCCCTTAAAAACCAATTTCAGGCCCGAGGGATGTATCCCAGGAGCCTAATAATGCTCAGGGAGGTGGGTCATGTGGCCACCCCCTTTTTTCATTACATGGGGTCTTTGGGGCCAAAGAGATTCAGAAAGTGCAGCCCCCTCCCCTTTCAAATAAAATACAGTCCCTGGGGTTGTGGTCCCTGCGACCGAGTAGGCTCGGGGAGGGGGGGGGCACACATCTTCCTCACCTTTTTTGTTGAATTTATCCACAGAGTCTGTGGTCCCCAGGGCCTAATGAGGATTGGGTAGGAGGGGCACATGGCCCCTCCTCTTTTTTGATTGAATTCCACCCCAGGGATGGGGTCCTGGGGCTTAATGAGGCTCCGAGAAGGGAGCGTCCCCTTTTGAATATCATACAGTTGTCTCTTAATCAAAAAGTGTTGCAGGGGTTTAAGACCATGATCGTGGTCATTGCAGGTGTACAGCTTTGTAATATCCAGCACCATCATCTGGTAAGAGGAATACCACGTTACGTCTTGAGTTTTGTTAAGGAAAACCTTTGTGTCTTTTATATAAGACTTCAATTCCAACACAAACGGAAAGAGAAAAGAATCTATAAACATTGACAAATGCTCAGTGAGACTTCCCTGAGAAGAAACTATAGGTCTGCCAGGAGGACACTTAGCGCCTTTATGTAGTTTCGGGAGGTGATAAAAGGTTGCAATAATCGGATTCATATTTCTCAGGAATAGATGTTTGTCCATCCCGAGCATAGACCTCATATCCCATTTTTTTATAAGAGTTTCATACTCTTGCACACTTTCCAGATAAACATCATGTGTGGTTTCCCGTCAGAGAGTTGTCTTAAAGCTTCATCACAATACATTCTCTTGGTCTGTAACATTACATTACCCCCCTTGTCAAAGGGTTTTATGACTATGGAATTGTCCTCAAATAGATCATTCAGAGAAGCCCTCTCTTCTTTTGTCAAATTGTCCTTCTTAGTACGTTTACCCTTACTGCCTCTGAACTTCAACAAGTCGCCGACCATGGCTTTGGAGAAGACATCTATGGCACCATACGGCATCTGTGGTACAAATGTTGACTTGAGTTTGAAAGGGCTTTCTTGCATCCCTTGTTCTATCCCCGCCTCCACCGCTCGCTTAGCCATGTCTCCCTTAGAGTTTCCAGAGTTCTCCAACTCCCTATGTACATTTTGTAGGAGTTCAACTACTGGTGAGTCATTGCACGTAAGTAGGTCAGTCACTGTCACTCTAGAAGGAATTTGATTTGTTTTTTTCTTCAGGGTAGGTCGTAATTTAAAATACTTGTGTAACTTTCATTTTTGAATGCAGCAAAAAAGATCAATTCTAGTTTGTGTGATTTTTAGATGGCTCATTGGACAGAAGGTCTGTCCCAATGTTAGTACTTTAGTTTCATGGTCAGTAAGTTTTTTAGTCATGTGATTGACCACTGAGAGGTTCATGGTGTCTATTGTTTCTTGTTGAACTTCTTGTTGCGGGTACTCCAGGCACCGGCTCTTCCTCTTCATGCCCCGCCTGCTCTACACGTTCTTCGGTGGCTTGTTCGGGCACTTTCTTTTTGCCCCCTCTCAGCCAAGATTGCCTCATTAAATGGGATTTGTCATAAAAAAGTGTCAGTGTTTTTTCACCCATGGTGGAACTCCCAGCACGATCTTCACCCGAATCAGTTTCAGTTAGATCAGATTCCGATGTTTGTACTCTCGGAACCACTGCCTGTGCTCTTGTTGTTTGTTGTGACAGTTCTTTCCTAGGACCGTCATACCTTCGTGCAAAGGTCAATACCCTCCCTTGATGATATTCATGTTCGTCTTGATCAAATTTCTCCAGTTTTCTTGTTTTGATCTTGCTTTCATATTTCTGCAGGCGTGTTTTCATTTGTGCCAGTAATTCTTCCACTCTATTCTTATCATCCTCTTTGGATAATGTCTCTTCCAGATCTTTAATTTCTTGGAGTGCTTTTTCTCGATCGCTCCAGGCATATTTTACAAGAATGCCTAGCGTGCCTTGGCAGTATTCAACCGTATGCTCCGCCCATTCAGTTAGTAGTTCCGGATCCAGATTTTCATACGATGGAACTGTGTACACCCTTAAGGCTCGGGGTACCCGGTTGACCTCAATATAACTCTGGACTCTGAACCAAACCATATGGTAGGGTATAAAACATACTTCTCCCCAGCGACTCCTTCAACGTCGGGGCGAGCCAAAGGAGGTCTAACAACTTTCCTTTCCAATCTTGTTAATATTAGGGAAATGACAGTAGTTAAAACTGACCCAAACTTCCAAATAATAAAATTAAATATGAATTCCAGGGGTATCTATATCCTGATAAATTTCTATAATAATCTTCACCATTCCCACTTACCACTTACAATCAGGAATATAGTGTTCTCCCTACAAGAGCTCCAAAATGCTTACAGTGAAAATCTATTTATAGTTTGGGGGGGTGATTTTAACTTAACCCTCTTCCCCCACAATAACACTAAATCAAATTGTGGAATTGAGAATGAGGATAAAAATCCCCTGGCACACTTCCCACATACATCAATCGGTGACTGTTTCAACAAAGCTCTAGTCACCCTATACTTGGGGTTAGTAAATGAACTAGTGTTTCCCGAAGTCCCTCTTACTACTACATTTAGTGGGAGAGGCCTCTCAAGTATAATAGACTTTACGTTTGTCTCAAGGTGTGCAGCGCTCCGTATTTTAAAGTACGGCACATTACGAAATGCCACCAGTGACCACTTCCCGAACTGTATCACAATACTCCTTTCAAATGACCCACAGAAGCGAGATTCCCTAAAGACCCATGGGCTAGGGTCTCTAAGCCTAGATAAAACAAACGGGTATACGTTAAGATGGGACAGAATTGACCCGGATAAGCTCACCACGGAAATTGTGAGGAATTCCTGGACATCAATCGAGAACTGTCTAGATCTAAAAGCCTCTAACGAGGAGATCCTGGCAAGCTTCTCTAATAATACCAGCACAGTAAAAATAGCCCTAAGTAGGAGGTCAAGGGAAAACAAGGGGAAAAATTCAGGATGGTTTAACGGGTCCTGTACCAAAGCCTATTACAACCTCAAGAAGGACCTCCACAAAACTCTGAGGGATAAACAAGGGATATTTAACCTTAGAAAGGCTTATAATCAGGCAATAAAGAATAGAAAAATGGAGCTCGAAAAGGACCTATGGCTGCAATTACATAATAGTTGCAAATTAAAGGACAGTACTTCATTTTGGAAAGTACTTAAATCCCCCTTTCTTTCAGATCAAAGGAATATGCCTAAACTCGACATAGCTATAGATGAAGCTTTATGGGTTCAACACTTTACAGGGATTTTTAGCATCATGTCTGACGAGCAACAGCGCCAGCATGCAAAGGAACACTCTGCCCCTCAGCCTGATCATACAGTCTTCCCTATAGATCTTAAAATCAGCCATCTGGGAGTAGAGCGGGCTCTGTTAGTTAGCAAGGGGGGCAAATCCCCTGGCCCAGATGGAGTTCCTGTTGATTTATTTAAGCACAATGTAGAACTGTGGACCCCACTATTGACCAGAATTATAGAGGCTTCCTGTGCCATTGGGCTCATAAAATCATGGTCCGAATCTATCCTGGTCCCAATCTATAAAAAGGGCGACCGTCAATCTCCGTCCTGTTATCGCCCAATTTCGCTGTTAGATTATCTGGGTAAGACAATGGGAAGGATTATTTTAGGGCGTCTGCAGCTATGGGCAGATGACAACAACAAGCTCAGTGATATTCAGTTTGGGTTTAGGGAAGGCCTAGGCATGGTGTACCAAGTATTAAACCTATCCCTTCTGACTGGAAAATATGTCCACGCAAAGAGTGGTAACTTATATATGGCTTACGTAGATCTCTCATCTGCGTTCGACTGCGTAAGCCATTCCAAACTGTGGCACATCATGTCAGACATGGGAGTAGAGCCCCTACTGCTAAATTTTATCCAGGAATTATATACAAATGCAAGTGCCAGGGTGAGGTTCGGTAAAAAAGGCGAACTCACAGCTTCATTCGGCATGGGGAGGGGGGTGAGGCAGGGCGGCGTCCTGGCACCCCTCCTTTTACACTATACACAAATGGACTGGAGCGTGCCATGCTGGCTGGAGGGGTGTCAGGACATGCCTATGATCAATAAATGCCCTGTCCCCGCCCTCCTATATGCCGATGAAGCCGAACTCCAACGCTCTCTGCATAGATATCTCCGCTTCATGGCATAGCCAGATCTTAGAGTAAATACAAAAAAGATGTTTGTTATGTCAATTGGGCCCAGTGCGAAGAAGACAAAGGAGATCTTTAGTGATAACATCAAACTAGACCATACTAAGACCTATCCTTATTTGGGTGTACTAATAGACAACAAAATTTGCTGGAAGCAGGCCATTGAAACAAGAAAATTACTTTTTATGAGGGCAACAGCTTCACTGGTTAAATTCACCCAGAGGCTAGGGAAAAGGCCCCCCCATGGAATTGATTAACATCTGCAGGGCAAAATGTGTATCCATAGCCACCTATGGTGCTGGAATCTGGGGTTACTGCAAGGTAGATTCCCTACAGGAGGTGGAGAATAACTTTCTGAGGTATCTCCTTGCAGTACCGCGCAGTACATCTACATATAGCTGCCACTTGGAACTAGGCTTACCATATCTTACAGATATTGCCAAGCTCCAACCAATTCTTTTGTGGTACCGCTCCTGGACCTCAACCAAAAATACATTTACACAAGCACTACTGAGTGACTGTCTATCCCTGGACTTTGGTCACAAGATAGGTTGCCTGCTTTACGTCAAGAAATTTTTAACTGATTTGGGCTTGACAAGGTTTTATAACTTTCCTTCATCTATTTCAGAAATATCAAAAAAGAGACTAAAAAAACTATGCCTAGCCCACTTGGAGCAACTATGGCTGACCTCAGAGGCTCCTAAACCTGCAGTCCAGCAAGTGCTAGCCATTCAAACCACACTAGATATGCAGCCCTATCTACTATTTGAACTAAGCGCATATAAAAAATTTGTATTAACACGTTTTAGGGTGAATAATTTTCACAGCATGGTATCTTTCCCAAAGACAAATGATTGGTCAGCCGCCCTGATGCTATGCCCATGTGATGAATCTTCGCCTCAATCAACAGTTCATGTAGTGCTTTTCTGTAAATTGTACTCAGATATCAGAAAAAAATGGTTGATTCCCTTGCTAAGAATTCTAGGCCTTAGGAGATGTCGCCCAGCCTATCTCGCATTACAATTTCTGGAGAACCCAAGCTTTGCAAACAATGTAGCCCAATATCTGAAGCTCTGTCTTAACCATAGGCAAAATTTAGGCTAGCTACCACACCTATTAAATGTTCAAGGCTGAATTTAATATTGTACGTATGAAATTTGCATTCCGTATTTTAACAAGTATTGCTCTGTGCCACAAACTGATTGAAAGATGTTATTAACTATTAACGTGCTGCTATTTCTATAAATGATATTTCTTTTATAAATTCTTTTTAAAATGTGATTTTATATGTACTTTTAAGGTGTTTTTATCTGAAATACCGAATAAAGGTCTTTTGATTTTATTTTATTTGAACTCTGGAGTGAGGTGGCCTCCCACCATTTAATTGTTTCCCGTTCATATCACCTTTCCAACTTGGCCATGATGTTGTTAAGGCTACTAGTCATTTTCAAGCCTAGCGTGGTGGACTGTTCATCGGTTGTCTTTGGTTTTCTATTGCCAAACTTGCCTTTGGCGGCCTCGCGGCGTGCCGAAACACTGAACATATTCCTCTGTTCAGTGCGTGTTTGTTGAATTAGTGCTCAGTGGTGCTGCCCTCGTTCTGCCACTCTCATGTGCCTTCCTCACGAAACGGTCTATTTCAGACGGCAATGGCAAGCCAGTCAGTTGTGTCTTGGATCCCCAAGAGACTTCCGCTGGACCGTCTCTGTTATACCAATATGCAAGGATTGCTCTAGCACTTGTGGCAGTTCCTTCCACAATACATTACGCTTCCTTTGTACCAACTACTGAAGTTACTCGCAAATGGGTGCTTGTAAGTGGCTGTACCATCTACATTAAATTAAGGCTCGCATTCCGACAGTCAATTAGGAAATAAGAACTCACGGGCAATGTTCCACTGGCTCCTTTATTCAACCAAACAGACGTGTTTCAGCGTGTTGCCTTCCTCGGTGTTAACAACACACCGGCAGGACACCATTTTTAAAGTCATGAGCATCAGCATTGTCACAAACAAGAGACCACAAAACTAATAGTACTGTCAGCGCCATATTGTATTGCATATTTACAGCATAAATGATAGTAAATCACCAGTTTTACCAATTTACATTAACTTCACAGAGGTATTCATCAAAAATTGACCAGTTTCAATACCAATTCCTTATTGTACCCTGTACTAAAGCGCAACTATATGTGCGCCATGTGTAGCACTTCCAGAGCAGATTAATTACCACTTCCCTGTTTTGGCTTACACGCAGTGATATTTACGAATGATACCTAAAATCAAAACTATTGTCATACAGTGCATGCCATTATAGTAAACATTCTGCATCCTCCTTTGCTCATGCGCAGCTGTGACTAGCCAGTTACCCAATAGTCAGTGGCTCCAATCAGGGGTCAACAAAAACATCGCCATTTTGTAGCCTGCAATTCTACATCTCATACATTACTGATTTGTACTAGATGTTTTTTCCCGAATGCACTTACGTACTTACATGTTGTCAGAGTGCACTGTCATCAGATATATTGAAATTGCATATTATTGGCAAGTGAATTGCATCATATTTCATACCCATGATGTACCATCATCAGTAGTGTCATTTCAGATGTCATCAGTGATGTCATCAGTGGTGTCACGGCCCATGTCATGAATGATGTAATATGTGACATCATCAGCAGTGGACTGCGGGCGCGCGAGTTATAGTTAGTACAAATAACAGTAACAGAGAAATTTCAATGGTTTTGTACCAGTGAAAAGTCCAGCTAACTATAACACCCCTAAAAGAAATGTTTTTTTTCAGTGAATGTTTAAGGTTTTTTAAATGCTAATTCCTAACTATAACATGTCTGGAACCTATATTTTTTTCAGTAAATTTTTAAGATTTTTTAAATGCTAATGCCTAACTTTAACATTTCTAAAACCTATGGTTTTTTTCAGTGAATTTCAAAGGTTTTTTCAACGACAATTTGTAAATGTATTAATTGTTATATTATTTTTTTGATATTGATTTACTAAATTTTTTTAAACTATTTATTTTTAGATATTTAATTTTTTAAATTACATTACATATTTTAAATATAAATTAAAAACATGTTTTTAAAAATATTGCAATTCTAAGTTGTTTTACTTTTATTTTATATTTTTTTAAATATATTTATATTATTTTCTTTTTGCTAATTTTTTTGGGGACTTGCGCACCCAAAGCATACCTTTCTCGAACACCTAGTCACCAGTTTAGGATTTTTGTGTAGGATCTGTGTAGGGTGTGTGATGGGTCAGTATTTTCCTGCGTGATTGCTATGCGATCGGTATGCAACTCCTGGCACATATGCGACATATACGTATTATGTTACGCGATGCTCGCGCGTTTCTGTATGACCTCATATATGTGTTCGACGCAGTGAGTGCGTTACTCCTGCAAAATGTTTTAATGCCTAAAAACATATATATATATATATTACCTACTGGCGGTCGCCAGTAGGTAGTTATAGTTAGGATTTTTTTCAATGTTAAATCTGAAAATTCTATTTGGAATAACTTTGGCGCCGATTGACGAATCTGCCTGAAAATTTCCTCAAAATGGCCTCGTGGCGCCCCGGTCCTTCCCTGAAAGTTTGCAAGATTCGTAAAGCGGGGGCCGAGATAAAAGGGGGGTCCCAAAACGTGTTTTCCCCATGTTAATTTCCATAGGGCGGTCGACCTCCCTTTTAGCCCGAACGGCTGAATGGATTTCCACCAAACTTGGCAAAATTGTAGGGACTGGTAGCCCGATGTGCCTTTGCTATGTCTCAAGATATGTGCTCTAGTGGATTTTGAGTAATTTATGTTCAAAAAAATATATATATCTATGGCAGCGCCCCGGTATGCGCACCGGGGAGCGCTCCGGGCGCGCCACGCGACTTGCGCACAGAAAGCTGATTGGCTCTCGGGTGTCTGTAAACATTCGAAACAGTGCGGAGCGGCCGCCATCTTATGTCTCGGTAGGATAGAGACACAAGAGGTGGAAAAAAAAGGGGGAAATGACCATAAGGGGGCAGGGATAGACCCCCCTGACCTCCTAGGTTTGATGTGGGGGCCATAAAATGACCCAGCGGGGCCAAAAAAATATATTTTTTTTGATTTGCGCGGGGGGAGCGCCCGATACGCGCACCGGGGAGCGTACCGGGGAGCGTACCATGGGAAAAAATGAATCAGAGTTTTTAAAAAATGTAGCCTTTTTTTTAAATTGGAGGTAGTTCTAAAAAGAACTGTTTTTTTTCTTCTTTTTGTTGTTTTATATTTTTTTAATGTTTTTTGAACATTTTGTACTTTTTTGGGGTTTTCAGAACACTTTTATATTTTTTTTGTATTTTTCAAGGGCAGAAACGAAAAAACAGGGAATTGAAAATGGCTCAACTGGAGCGAAAAAAAAAGAAAAGAAATAATTAGGGTTGATTGGGGCATTTGTGGTTGTCCCAAGCAAGGACGATGAGCTTTACGCTCTGTTCTCCGTAGGAGATGGTCTTCCCACAATATTTACATGTGATTCTGAAATCTGCAAATCGGGGCTGAATGCAACGCATCGTCTCACTTTCCTCTGGTGCCAACGGAGTGGGTTGCTTTCTTTTTGAGCTGGTCCTTGTTGATTGGGGACGGTTACTGGCCAGTTCCCTCATCTCTGCAGCAGAATAGTTTATAGGATGCTTGCGCTGCATGTGGCTGATCATCGTGTGATTTCCAAAGGAATAATTTTTATTAGGGTTCCCCCTATAAAGTTCCATGTCACAGATCATGCAAGTCACCTTGGCTGCATTTACCTTTTTCTTCCCCTGTGGAACCGAAAAAAAACTCCCAAATAATGTGTGGTCTGGGCTGGTATGGGGTATTTTGTTCTTGGAGAAATGTTCTCCTCCCTTCTTCCTCCTCCTCCTCCTCTTCCTCCTCTTGTGACCACCAATGAAATCTTGTGGTGGTCCTCTTGGTTGTTGTGGTGGTGGTGCAGATGCACCAGCTGCTGCTGCTACTGAAGCCATTATAAAGATCAAAAAGGTACAGAAAGGTACAAGCAGGTCTTCCTCAGTCAAAGGACAAAGTCAGAAGAAGGAAAAAAGGTGGGGTCTTTCATCGGAAGGAAATAAAAAATGTTTTGAACCAATGAAAAGTGTTATTTTCAGGTCACATGACCAGTGGCGTCATTATTATGAAACCAAAACTGTTATGAACCAATGAAAAGTGTTATTTTCAGGTCACATGACCCGACGCGCTTACGCTAGGCGCCCCGGGGCGCGCCCGGTTCGCGCTCCGGGTCGCGTAGCGTAAGCGCGTCGGAAGTTTACGATGCACGATGGTATTCGCACAAGTGCTTCCGGGTGCGCTTACGCCGTGCGTTTCACGCAGACGCGGCTACGCGATACGTCCCGATCATGTTTTCGTTCGCGATAATGGCGCTTACAGGACGCTACCCGGTGCTTCATAAAATTTCGCTTTCCAGTGCGCTCCCCGGGGCGTGCACTGGGAGCGCACCAAGGCAAACATTTTTTAAAAAAAATAAATATATATATTAAAAAAAAATTTGGCAAAATTGTAGGGACTGGTAGCCCAATGTGCCTTTGCTATGTCTCAAGATATATGCTCAAGTGGTTTTAACGAAAGTTAACTTTGAAAAAATATATATTGGGCTACATTGGGCTATATATATGTTAGAGCCCAAATGTAGCCCAATGTAGCCCAATATAGCCCAATGTAGCCCAAAGATGGCCACCAGAGACAAAAAAAAACAAATGTAGCCAAAATATTAGCCAGATGTAGCCCAGATATAGCCCAATGACAGAATGTCCCAGAGTGTTCTAAAGAACAACTAGTGCGGTAACAGTCTTACTTAAAAACTGAGATTTATAGTTAGGAATTAGCATTAAAAAAACCTTTGAAATTCACTGAAAAAACCATAGGTTTCACACCAGTTATAGTTAGGAATCTGCATTTAAAAAACCTAATAAATTCACTGAAAAAACCATAGGTTTCACACCAGTTATAGTTAGGAATTAGCATTTAAAAAACGTTTGAAATTCACTGAAAAAAACATAGGTTTCACACCAGTTATAGTTAGGAATTTGCATTTAAAAAACCTAATAAATTAACTGAAAAATCCATAGGCTTCACACCAGTTATAGTTAGCTGGAAATTTTACTGACATAAAACCATTGAAATTCCCACGTTATAGTTAGTTGGACTCACTATAACTTGCGCGTGCAATGCACTGCTGATGACGTCACATATTACATCACTCATGTCATGGTCAGTGACATCACTGATGACACCATCCTTGTGACATAGTGACAGACCTCCTTTCACTGTAATGTAACACTTGAAACACATATTCAAAAATAGAAACTAAATTTTTTTTAAAAATTGAGATACCCACATCAGTTACAACAACCAATGCAGTAATTCCATTATCTATATACACATCCACTCATTCACCAACAGTTCTATATAGTCACTCATACATATACTCACTCATCATATGAAGTGATACACCTATACATCCTGTTACACACCGACAGTCATCCAAAAGTTACTCACACACATACTCACACATGCAAATAAACTATTGAACATCCATTTATTTGCATATAGAGCAATGCACACACTACCACCTTACTTCTATAGAAAATTACACATATTTATTCTTTTAAACAATCACTTTTCGAACTCATACTGATACTAAAAAAACATCTAATAACCCATGTACATACACATGTACCTACTCACCAACCCATGCCGCTACTTATACACAAAGTGAAACACTAATACATATATTTAAAAATTTAAACATTACTCACTAATGTTTATTTTTCAGAAAGACACACATTCACTGGATGGTGTCATCAGTGATGTCATGAGTGATGTCACTGACCATGTCATGAGTGTTGTAATATGTGACGTCATCAGCAGTGCATTGCACGCACAAGCTATAGTGAGTCCAACTAACTATAACGTGGGAATTTCAATGGTTTTATGTCAGTAAAATTTCCAGCTAACTATAACTGGTGTGAAACCTATGGTTTTTTCAGTGAATTACCTACTGACGGTCGCCAGTAGGTATATATAGTTAGGATTTTTTCTCTATGGGATTTTTGAAAATTCTATGTCTAATACCTTTGGCGTTTGTGGATGGAATTGGCTGAAATTTTCAGGAAAATGGCACATTTTGTTTCTGATTCAGAAAAGGGTGTGGTGATGAACAGAGTGTCTGAATTAGGCAGACCACTCTTTTTTTTTTTTTATTATTTTTTTTTTTTTTATCCTCATTTGCCGTCTTGCCGCCCCTTCTTCTCTCTAATCCACCTCTGGGCTGTTATTATCTCTTGTGCTGGATTTAGAGGAATGGGGCATAGACACCAGATATTCTGGGCCTGGCATTCCTCTAAGCTATCCTTCTTCCCAGCCTGACCCAAGATGTGTGTCTTCCACCAACTCTCTTTATCGTACTGGGGTAGTTTCAAGTTCCAGCGAGACAGGCACGGGCTTAATCATTGGACTTTAACATAAAATTAATTTTTTAACCAAACTTTTGCAGGAAGGGTAACCAAAATCCTCTGTTTCTTTTAGAGCGATCTAGCATATCAAGCTTTGCCATGTACCTCATGGCTAAAACCCAATCTAATAAAGTGGGACTAAGTGGTGAGACCCACAATTTACATAACTCTCGGCGTGCCAACAACATAGCGTAAAAAATAAGTCTGACATTATTATTCAAAAAATTATTTTGTAAATCAATTCTCCCAGTAATAATTAATTCAGGGCTTACCTCAATGGGTTGATTCAAAGTTTTGGAGAGGGAATTACTCACGTCTAACCAGAAATTCTTGATAATTGGGCAAGATACAAACATGTGTAAGTCGTCAACATTTGGAGCTTTGCATTTTGGACATCCAACAATCCCTCCATCCTTAAATTTAGAAAGCCTGTATGGAGACCAGTATGCCCTGTGGATAGTAAACAAGAGATTTCGCCTCAGATTTGCCGGTTTAACAATTTTATATAGCATGCACATAGTTACTTGCCATTGGTCTTCTGTGGCGATCCTTGGCAAGCTTTCCTTCCACAGGGTCTCTGGCAAATCAAATGTTCCATCCTCCAAGTCTAGTATTCGCCAATACCAGAAAGCTACTTCCTTCTCGAATGCCCCCGTCTCCAGCTTTGACTCAAACTCATTTTCCACTCCAATCTTTATTTCCAAGTGGCTTGCCCAGCTTTGAATCTGTAAGTATTTATATTTAGAGAAAACTGAGCCCCACTTTTGTTGGCAACTACCCCAAGGAATTAAATTGCCATCTTGAAACAAGTCCTTCCACCTTTGCAGATCAGGTTCCTTTTTCAAACTTAAAGCAAGCAGATCTCGTGTCCAAGAGGGGGCTCCAGGAGAATCCCATATCGGAGCACTATGGCTAAAATACGAGAGATTAGATACTTTTCTAATCTTATACCATGTCTCCGCCAGGTCTCTTAACGTCTTGAGTTTCACCTTTTTAAAAAACTTAGGGTCTCCAAACTTATACAAAAAACCAAACTCATGATAACCTGATCTCTTCAGCATTATCGCAAAAAGGCCTCCAATCTGAGAGTTAACAGGGGTACCCAACAACATCCTGCAATTTTTTAAACAGAAAGCCCATGCATATATTCGTATGTCTGAAGCCGCCAGTCCTCCTTTTTCAACTTTCCTCCTGATTTTCCTCCACGAAATTCGAGAGGATTTTGATGCCCATATAAATGATGTTATCATGCTTTGTAACTTCGCCAGCCATTCCTTTTTGAAGCCCAGCGGAATAGTCTCGAATAAAAAAGTAATCTTAGGTACAATCACCATCTTAACAAGATTAGATCTTCCATATATTGACAGGGGTAAATTCATCCAACCTTTTAACGTCTCGCCAACCTCTTTCCTCACCCTATCATAATTAGTTTTGGCCATATCTTCGATTTTCTGAGTAATCCTAACTCCCAAGTACCTCATCTCTTTTGTTGTTTTAACATCTTCAGTATCAAGGTTCCAAGTCATTATTTCAGTTTTGTCTTGATTTAACTGATATCCAGAAATCCTACCGAACTCCTTTGTCGTATTCCCTAAATTTTCCAAAGTTCCAACTAAGTCAGTAGAATAAACAATAATGTCGTCCGCATAAAGTCCAAGTTTCTTGGACCAATCCATCACAACAAAGGGGGGTATCTCTGCTGAAGCTCTAATTTTGCATGCAAGAGGCTCTATATATATGTTAAAAAGCAGCGGTGACAAGGGGCATCCTTGTCGGGTGCCCCGCATTACTCTGATAGGAAGCGTAAGGGTTCCATTTACTAGTACTCTTGATGTGGGTGCATGATACAGAGAAAAAATAGATTGTGTGAACTTATCCCCTAAATTAAGATGGTGCAAAAGGGATTTTAAATATACAAAATTGACTCGATCAAAAGCCTTGGCAGCATCTAACGCAATGACTGCCAAGGGATAATCATATTTAGAGGCTACATCAATCATACCTATCAGTGAAAAAGTAAGATCTTTTAAGTACCTCTTCTTGATAAAACCTCTTTGATCTTCATGAATCAATTTATGAATGATTTTGCCTAGCCTATCAGCTAAGATTTTGGAAAAAAATTTGTAATCGCAATTCAAAAGTGAAATCGGCCTATACGCATCCATACTTTTTGGGGATTTCCCTGGTTTTAATATTAAAACAATAGTAGCTTCATTCCATGAGCTTGGGATTGCCACTTCTCCTCTAAAGATTTTATTATACAAAAGACACAAAGTGGGAGCCACCGTATCTCCCAAAGCTTTATAAACCTCCACAGGTAGACCGTCTGGTCCAGGTGCTTTCCCTCTTTTGCCTTCCTTGATAACTTTCATCAGCTCTTCCTGAGTTATTTCCCTATTTAATTCCAACATATCCTCATTTGCAAGTGGTGGGATTAGGGGCAGCCAGGAATCAATCTCAAGCTGATCTGGACAGAGATCCTCTGTATAAACATCTGCAAAGTAATGCTGAAACGCTTCTACAATCTGTTTATTTTCTGCAATAACTTGATCTGTCCCTGGTTTCTTGATCTCCTTAATTTGATTCCGTATAGCATCTTTCTTGGCTTTCCATGCTAGTAGCTTACCACATCCCTCTCCATATGAAAAGTGTGCCAACTGACTGGCCTCCCATCTCTCCTTAACTCTTTGAGTGAGTGTTGCAGTAAGTTGAATTCTTAAATCTAAAAGTTTTTTCTCGCATGACCCATCTAGGATGGTAGCTCCCTGCGAGATTCGAATAAGTTCAGCCTCTCGAATCTCTTTTTCTAGATTGGAAACTTGACTATAATATACTCTACGGTTTTTTGCACCTAGAGCTCCCATTCTACCTCTCATAAAAGCTTTGCATGTTTCCCACACTATGTCTTCCCTAGCCGATCCCAGGTTAATCTCCAAAAAAGTTTGTGTCTCTTCTTTAAGAGTCTCTAAGATTTCAGAATCCGCTAAAATTGTGCGATCTAATCTCCAGACCGGGGTCGTGTCTTCTGGTTTCAGGCTTAAATTTAGACCTACAGCAGAATGATCTGATAGATGTGCCCCTATATGTTCTACACTGATAACTTGCTCTTTGATCCTAATATCTGTCAGGAAAAAATCAATCCTTGAACTATGTTTATATTTCTTATTATAGAACGTGTACCCTGGCTGATTTGCTGCTTTAAGTCGCCAAATATCACACAACCCTAACTGAGCCATAAGTGACTTCACTTTAGCAGTCATTTTACTGTTCACTATTGCCCTAGGATTACCAGTTCTATCCAGCTTAGCATCTAGTACTGTGTTAAAATCTCCTGCCATAACAATTTTACCTGAGAAGTCCAATAATTCAACTTCTATTTTCTCTAAGGTTGTAGGATCGTCAATATTTGGGCCATAGTAACCGACTACTACTAGCATTGCTCCCGGCAATCGTAACTTACATATCACCCATCTCCCTCTACTATCTACTAAACTGTTTTTCAACTACTATATCAGAACCTCTTCTAATTAGAATAGCCACTCCCTTTGTAACCAAGTCTTGCGATGTGTAGATAGCCTTCCCAATCCATTTTTGAGTAGTGAATATATCCTTACATTCCTTTTGTGTTAAGTGTGTTTCCTGCAAAATAATGATCTGTGCTGGCGAATCTTCTAAGTATTTCAAAATTAGTGATCTCCTTGATTTAACTCGGAGCCCGTTAACATTCCAAGTGAGGAACCTTAGCTCCTTTTTATTAGCCCTGCTCATGATATTTATCATATAGTAACAAGATTTCCCTACTGATTAGGACACAGCAAGATAGCTCATGAGGAATATTTTCTTTTTTTCTCCCTGACCCTGTTCCCTCCCCTCCCCTCCCCACACTCTCAGTTCCCTCCCCGGAAAACCCAACCATTACTCCCATGGCCCAGGCCAGTGGACGTCTCAGTGGTGATGTCTCTTTTTAAATATATATATTTTTTCTTTCTTTTTTTTTTTTGGTCAGGTTTCTGTTTCTAAGCTATATACTATGCTACTTGGGTAACATCCAAAAAAGCATCAACTTCCTCGACTGTACGAAATGTATACATTTTGTTGTGCCACATAACTTTCAGGAAGGCGGGAAATTTTAACTGAGCTGTGGCTCCTACCTCCCTTAAGGGTGTCAGCCGTTTTCCCATCTCCCATTGCCTATTAGCTGTTGCTGGAGATAGATCCGACCTAATATCCACTGATACTCCATCTATCAAAATAGACTTTTTCTTTAAAGCAAGTTGCAAAATGTTTTCCTTCAATGAGTATGTTGCGAAGTTAATTAGAATTTTTCTTGGCTTAACCCGATCTGGATTTAGCCTGAAGGGGTCGCGATGTACTCGTTGAATGTCTCGGGCCAACCACTCCTCAGTTTCATCTAATGACAACTCTTTCTTTAGCATTTGCACAACAAAAGTCTTTATGTCTGTTCCCTCTTTCCCTTCTGGAAGTTTAAGAATTTTGAGGTTGTTTCGCCTTTGCATGTTTTCCAATCTTTCTACCCTCTCATCTAATTCTCTATCCTGAGAGTATAATGTCTCTATCTCCTTGCGGTTGTCCAACACTCTTCCGTGCACCATTTTTATCTCAGATTCCATCTGGCTTGTACGTATAGTTAATTTTTCGATCTTGTCCTCTAACATAGTACATGTAGCGCTCATACGCTCTTGATTTTTTTTAGAGGCTTCAAAACCTGAACGAATGTCTTGCTCCAGTTTCCTTAAAAGTTCTATTACGGACAGATCTGCTGAGGCATACTTCTCATGCTGTGTAGGACTGATTTCCTCTGGAGGACTTTTTTCCCCATTAACTGACAATTCATCTCTTTTTATAGATATATCAATCCCTACATTCTCTTGCAATTCAGTAGGAACCACCGTTGGACTCCCCTCTGCTAATTCTGATGTATTAGTTTGAAGTATCTGTTTAGTGAGAGACTGTGCTGGGTCTGTATCAAGGCTAACAGCCTTTTCTACCTCCATCTCTGTGTTTAGAACCTGAAAAGGATTAGGGGATAAGAGGGTTGACCAATCCTGATCAGCCGTCTCTACTACCTCTTCAACCCTAAGATGGGGCTGGAGCTGGGGGAGGAACCCGGTTTCAACACCAAAACCTTAGGGACAGGTTTAAAGTAAAAACTAAGTGAGGGGGTTATAGAGGCCTTTAATCCAGCCTTTTCTTTTTTTGTCTCTTTCTTCTCTCTTTCTTTGAGGGTGAGAACGTAGGGTTAGACACTATCTCTGTTTTTGCCGCCTCGTTTTTATGACCCTTCTTACACTTGACTAAAAGAAGATAATGGACCTCCTTGTAAATTATCAGAATTGTCAGAATTGTTCCCTTCCAACAGACCACCCTGCCTCCCCGGTCTGTTACTCCTCAACTGGTATCTAGTTATCTTCCTTCCCACTTTCAATCCCCTGCTTACTTGCTCCACTCCAAGATCTGCTCCTTCCATCCGATTGCTACCACACAGCTGCGGAGGGCTGGACGTAAGGGTCTCCACTCCTTGACCCCTGCCGCCACTGGTCAGTGTTCCAATTTTTGCCAGCACTCTTCTCCCTCTGCTGACTCCAAACGCTGCTCTCTGCCAGCTCCCCACCGGTAAATGTCGTGACTCCGCCCCCTCACTCTCAGCGGGTTATAGAGCTGAGCTCTCCGCCATCCGTTGTGGATCGACTGAATCAAGCCGACAGACGGCCTCCAAGATAGACCGGTAGCTCGCCGTGGCGCCCGCTAAGAGTTGCTCTCCACTTCAGGTATGGGTTTCTTTCTCCCGCTATGCCGCCATTAACTGCAGCTTACGGCTTGTGAGCCGAGATTGCCGCTCCGCTCCGCTCCGCTGCTCTCTTTAGCGCAGCGGTGATCCCACAGCACTTAACTCTCAATGCCGCTGTGAACCCACAGGTCCTTGCTCTCTGCTCTGCCCAAGTCCGTAAAAAGACTGTAGAAACCTCCAAAACCACTCGGCAGCAGTATTACACACAACCTGACATCACCACTCCTCGGACGTCCGCGACCCGCTTCCTAGCCGGCCGCCATGTTTTCCCCTAAGCAGACCACTCTTACCCAGTCCAAAGATCAGGGCTTGATCCATCACCGTTTTTTAGCTCACTGCACCATCCCAGCTCAGAACTTGGCTATATGCAAATTAGTCTGACCCTGGCCAGTGCATCATGGGAACAGGGCAGACCAAACTACCAAGCCAATTCTTATACTGGGAAGGAAACAAGCTACCGGGGACCGGTTTCTGGCATTTCAGCCGTCTTCGGCCCGGCTTGCTTGAATCCTGATGGTGCAATGAGCAAGGGACTCACATCTGAGTATACCCTTCCACGCTTATGGTGGACAAAAATGATTCAGAAAAGGGGGTGGTGATGAACAGAGTGTCTGAATTAAGCAGACCACTCTTACCCAGTCCAAAGATCAGGGCTTGATCCATCACCGTTTTTTAGCTCACTGCACCATCCCAGCTCAGAACTTGGCTATATGCAAATTAGTCTGACCCTGGCCAGTGCATCATGGGAACAGGGCAGACCAAACTACCAAGCCAATTCTTATACTGGGAAGGAAACAAGCTACCGGGGACCGGTTTCTGGCATTTCAGCCGTCTTCGGCCCGGCTTGCTTGAATCCTGATGGTGCAATGAGCAAGGGACTCACATCTGAGTATACCCTTCCACGCTTATGGTGGACAAAAATGATTCAGAAAAGGGGGTGGTGATGAACAGAGTGTCTGAATTAAGCAGACCACTCTTACCCAGTCCAAAGATCAGGGCTTGATCCATCACCGTTTTTTAGCTCACTGCACCATCTCAGCTCAGAACTTGGCTATATGCAAATTAGTCTGACCCTGGCCAGTGCATCATGGGAACAGGGCAGACCAAACTACCAAGCCAATTCTTATACTGGGAAGGAAACAAGCTACCGGGGACCGGTTTCTGGCATTTCAGCCGTCTTCGGCCCGGCTTGCTTGAATCCTGATGGTGCAATGAGCAAGGGACTCACATCTGAGTATACCCTTCCACGCTTATGGTGGACAAAAATGATTCAGAAAAGGGGGTGGTGATGAACAGAGTGTCTGAATTAAGCAGACCACTCTTACCCAGTCAAAAGATCAGGGCTTGATCCATCACCGTTTTTTGCTCACTGCACCATCCCAGCTCAGAACTTGGCTATATGCAAATTAGTCTGACCCTGGCCAGTGCATCATGGGAACAGGGCAGACCAAACTACCAAGCCAATTCTTATACTGGGAAGGAAACAAGCTACCGGGGACCGGTTTCTGGCATTTCAGCCGTCTTTGGCCCGGCTTGCTTGAATCCTGATGGTGCAATGAGCAAGGGTCTCACATCTGAGTATACCCTTCCACGCTTATGGTGGACAAAAATGATTCAGAAAAGGGGGTGGTGATGAACAGAGTGTCTGAATTAAGCAGACCACTCTTACCCAGTCCAAAGATCAGGGCTTGATCCATCACCGTTTTTTAGCTCACTGCATCATCCCAGCTCAGAACTTGGCTATATGCAAATTAGTCTGACCCTGGCCAGTGCATCATGGGAACAGGGCAGACCAAACTACCAAGCCAATTCTTATCCTGGAAAGGAAACAAGCTACCGGGGACCGGTTTCTGGCATTTCAGCCGTCTTCGGCCCGGCTTGCTTGAATCCTGATGGTGCAATGAGCAAGGGACTCACATCTGAGTATACCCTTCCACGCTTATGGTGGACAAAAATGATTCAGAAAAGGGGGTGGTGATGAACAGAGTGTCTGAATTAAGCAGACCACTCTTACCCAGTCCAAAGATCAGGGCTTGATCCATCACCGTTTTTTAGCTCACTGCACCATCCCAGCTCAGAACTTGGCTATATGCAAATTAGTCTGACCCTGGCCAGTGCATCATGGGAACAGGGCAGACCAAACTACCAAGCCAATTCTTATACTGGGAAGGAAACAAGCTACCGGGGACCGGTTTCTGGCATTTCAGCCGTCTTCGGCCCGGCTTGCTTGAATCCTGATGGTGCAATGAGCAAGGGACTCACATCTGAGTATACCCTTCCACGCTTATGGTGGACAAAAATGGTTCAGAAAAGGGGGTGGTGATGAACAGAGTGTCTGAATTAAGCAGAATTAAGGTGAAGAATTGGCTTGGCAGTTTAGTCTGCCCTGTTCCCATGATGCACTGGGCCAGGGACAGACTGATTTGCATATAGCCAGGTTCTGAACTGGGATGGTGCAGTGAGATAAATAACGGTGATGGATCAAGCCCTGATCTTTGGACTGCTTAATTCAGACACTCTGTTCATCACCACCCCCTTTTCTGAAACATTTTGTTTCTGAGCAGCCCCTGAAAGTTTGGGGGGGTTTCGTCAAGGGGGGGCCGAGAAAAAAGGGGGGTCCCAAAACGCGTTTTTAACATTGAGTTTTCCATAGGGCGGTTGGCCTCACTTTTAGCTCGAACGGCTGAATGGATTTGCACGAAACTTGGCAAAATTGTAGGGACTGTTAGCCCGATGTGCCTTTGCTAGGTCTCAATATATGTGCTCCAGTGGATTTTGAGAAATTAACGTCTTAAAAAACAGATATATCTGTGACAGCGCTCCAGGTAGCGCTCCGGTTCGCGTACTTGACGCGAAGCGAAGCTGATTGGCTCTCCGGTGTCTGTCAACATTCTAAACAGTCCGGAGCGGCCGCCATCTTGTCTCTCGGTAGGATCGAGAGGCCAGAGGAGGCCAAAACGATGGGGGAAATTACCATAAGGGGGCATAGTAGATCCTCCCTGACCCCCTAGGTTTGATGTGGAGGCTTTAAAAGTGCCCCGCTGGGCAAAAAAAAAAAAAAAATTGCTCTTTTTTTGCGTGGGGAGTGCCTGGTACGCTTTTGTGCAATGGGCGGTGGTAATCTAAATGATGAGGAGAGGGGGTTGGGCAGCGTTCAAAGCACATCAGCGTGCATAAACACGAAAATGTTATTATCTACCACGTACTTGACTTATCTCTCTGAGATGCATTCCCTTGTGTTTCGGCAATGGTAGTCTGTTCATTACATAGATCGCCCGAGGGCGGTAGTACAGACCGTGCGTAGGAAAGTGTCAAAAGCCAGCGGTATAGGAGTATGTAACAAGCGAGCCATTTAATTGAAAAAACTAAACGTGACAAACGGTTGCAGGATCAGTGAAGGTTGATTTTATAATTGAAAGTATAATAGCATCAGTTACAATAAAATCGTTCATAAGCACACCATGGGCGAGTATCATGGGTAACATTATTTCGAAGCTTTATTAATACAATAATCAATAATGAAAAATCGACATCAATAGGGTTGTCCGTATTCCCAGTCAGTGCCCTTCCCCGCCCGCCATGTGCACAAAGACCGCATACATCCCCCATAACGTCAAGGCTAAGTAACTAGAACGTCATAAGGAGTTGCAAGTCGCTCCCATACTGGCGCCATTTTGGTCAAGGCCAGACAGGCCCAGAGTATAGTTCATTGTCTCGAATAAGTAGCGGCAGGACCAGAATCCCTTTCGGCAGTTCTGGCTTTGTCAATATGAGCACTAGAAAACAAGACATTCTGGGCAATACCACCCTTGACGCAGCCCTTTATTCTACAAGATGGTGTCTTTCAAAAGCCAGGGGTATAGGAGTATATAACAAGCGAGCCATTTAATTGAAAAAACTAAACGTGACAAACGGTTGCAGGATCAGTGAAGGTTGATTTTTTAATTGAAAGTATAAGAGGATCAGTTACAATAAAATCGTCCATACGCACACCATGGGCGAGTATCATGGGTAACATTACTTCGAAGCTTTATTAATACAATATTCAATAATGAAAAATCGACATCAATAGGGTTGTCCGTATTCCCAGTCAGTACCCTTCCCCGCCATACGCACACCATGGGCGAGTATCATGGGTAACATTACTTCGAAGCTTTATTCATACAATAATCAATAATGAAAAATCGACATCAATAGGGTTGTCCGTATTCCCAGTCAGTACCCTTCCCCGCCATACGCACACCATGGGCGAGTATCATGGGTAAAATTACTTCGAAGTTTTATTAATACAATAATCAATAATGAAAAATCGACATCAATAGGGTTGTCCGTATTCCCAGTCGGTACCCTTCCCCGCCCGCCATGGGCACAAAGACCGCATACATCCCCCATTTAATTGAAAAAACTAAACGTGACAAACGGTTGCAGGATCAGTGAAGGTAGATTTTTTAATTGAAAGTATAACAGGATCAGTTACAATAAAATCGTCCATACGCACACCATGGGCGAGTATCATGGGTAACATTACTTCGAAGCTTTATTAATACAATATTCAATAATGAAAAATCGACATCAATAGGGTTGTCCGTATTCCCAGTCAGTACCCTTCCCCGCCATACGCACACCATGGGCGAGTATCATGGGTAACATTACTTCGAAGCTTTATTCATACAATAATCAATAATGAAAAATCGACATCAATAGGGTTGTCCGTATTTCCAGTCAGTACCCTTCCCCGCCATACGCACACCATGGGCGAGTATCATGGGTAACATTACTTCAAAGCTTTATTAATACAATAATCAATAATGAAAAATCGACATCAATAGGGTTGTCCGTATTCCCAGTCAGTACCCTTCCCCGCCCGCCATGGGCACAAAGACCGCATACATCCCCCATAACGTCAAGGCTAAGTAACTAGAACGTCATAAGGAGTTGCAAGTTGCTCCCATACTGGCGCCATTTTGGTCGAGTCCAGGCAGGTCCAGAGTATAGTTCATTGTCTCCAATAAGTAGCGGCAGGACCAGAATCCCTTTCGGCAGTTATGGCTTTGTCATTATGAGCACTAGAAAACAAGACATTCTGGGCAATACCACCCTTGACGCAGCCCTTTTTTCTACAAGATGGTGTCTTTCAAAAGCCAGCGGTATAGGAGTATATAACAAGCGAGTCATTTAATTGAAAAAAACTAAACGTGACAAACGGTTGCAGGATCAGTGAAGGTTGATTTTTTAATTGAAAGTATAACAGGATCAGTTACAATAAAATCGTCCATACGCACACCATGGGCGAGTATCATGGGTAACATTACTTTGAAGCTTCATTAATACAATAATCAATAATGAAAAATCGACATCAATAGGGTTGTCCGTATTCCCAGTTAGTACCCTTCCCCGCCCGCCATGTGCACAAAGACCGCATACATCCCCCATAACGTCAAGGCTAAGTAACTAGAACGTCATAACGAGTTGCAAGTCGCTCCCATACTGGCGCCATTTTGGTCGAGGCCAGGCAGGTCCAGAGTATTGTTCATTGTCTCCAATAAGTAGCGGCAGGACCAGAATCCCTTTTGGCAGTTCTGGCTTCGTCATTACGAGCACTAGAAAACAAGACATTCTGGGCAATACCACCCTTGACGCAGCCCTTTATTCTACAAGATGATGTCTTTCAAAAGCCAGGGGTATAGGAGTATATTCTTTTATTGAAGAATGTTGAAGAGTAGTATGTTGAAAATCTGAAGCCATCGTTCTACAAACTCTCAACCAGCCTTGATGGAAAAATCCTGAAGAATGTACAAACTGAAAACCAGTTTTTGTCTGCATAGCATCAGCAGCAACACTTGAGTAAGCTTTGTGTGAAGCCGCCATCTTGATCCAATCAATATTGTCCCCCTGCACACATTCAGGGACCAGGACGTGTCTTCAGGTCAAACGGATTGTGGGACAAGGTGCAGAAAGAGCCACCAAAAGGAAAAAAGTTACGCCGGACCCCGGGAGCCGGCCGCCTATGTCGGGGGCGATCTCAGGCCACACCAGGGCAACACGACTTGGGGAGGGGGCAGGAGCCAAGCGCCCCCTCCCAGTCCGCGCCACCACACTGCCCCTCGGGGGCCTCCGTCATGCGGTTCAGGGAGGCACCGCAGGCAGCGGTTCTTCAGATCAGTGGCTCTCACCGGCAAGGCTCCCCTCCGTTAGCAGCGAACGTTGGCGCTGTGGTTGCGGCCGGAGGCCCCGCCTAGTCAACGCCCCGGCCTCTCCATGTCGTAGGCCGCAAGAGTGGGCGCAACTCAGCTGGCCGAGCGAGACTTGGGGAGGGGGCAGGAGCTAAGCGCCCCCTCCCAGTCCGCGCCACCACACCGCCCCTCTGGGGCCTCCGTCAAGCGGTTCAGGGAGGCACTGCATCACATTGCTTTCCAATGCAGTCAGGTCCTCAAACAGCCCCCACTTACTTTGAGAATAGTGAAGCTGCAGCACGTACAAATGAGCTTCAGACAGTGTTACAAGCGCTGCTCGGAACCCTCAACTATGGCACCCAACATCCAGGACTTATGCCATTTGTGCAAGGCAGTGACATCGAAGCATCTCAGGGACCAAGCAACATACCATATCCAGAGTCCTTCCTACAGCCTCTGCCTTCCTTCTTACCTAGTTATGGTTCTTTCACTCCCACTCCAGGCTTTTAGTCTGTGGATGGAAAACTATGAACCTACACTCACCTATGAAAATCTTACTATTGATGCTTGACTGAGGCCAAGGAGATCAGAGTGCATGTCTGTGTAAGGTGATGTACCTCTGGGGAGATGATGTTACGTTTAAACGTAGCCCCTGAGTGCTTAGTTCGCTTCTGTTCTCTGTCAATGTTGTTGATTTTGAGCCCCAAATACAAAGGCTTGTTGTTGCTTGTGAATCCCCAAGTGTATATTTGCCCATACTGTTCCATAACGCCCCCGGCCTCTCCATGTCGTAGGCCGCAAGAGTGGGCGGAACTCAGATGGCCGAGCGAGACATGGGGAGGGGGCAGGAGCCAAGCGCCCCCTCCCAGTCCGCGCCACCACACTGTCCCTCGGGGGCCTCCGTCAAGCGGTTCAGGGAGGCACCGCAGGCAGCAGTTCTTCAGATCAGTGGCTCTCACCGGCAAGGCTCCCCTCCGTCAGCAGCAATCGTTGGCGCTGTGGTTGCGGCCGCAGGCCCCGCCTAGTCAACGCCCCGGCCTCTCCATGTCGTAGGCCGCAAGAGTGGGTGCAACTCAGCTGGCCGAGCGAGACTTGGGAAGGGGGCAGGAGCCAAGCGCCCCCTCCCAGTCCGCGTCACCACACCGCCCCTCGGGGGCCTCCGTCAAGCGGCTCAGGGAGGCACCGCAGGCAGCTGTTCTTCAGATCACAACAGAGTCTCATGCTAGATCGATTGAGCTGGCCGAATCAGGCAACAAGAAGGTGTGGGGGGGGGCACCTCTTGCTCAACCACCACCTGAGGAGGTGGTACTCTCTTCCTAGGAGGTGGTGGTGGTGGTGGGGATGCACCAGCTGAAGCTACAACACTTGCTATTGCTAAGTGATGAAAAAAGGTCTTCCTCTAACAAAGATGAAAGTCTGAGTGAGGAAACAAGGAGGGATTTTCATCATTTGGGACAAAAATTGTTCTAAACCAATGAAAAGTGTTATTTTTAGGTCACATGACCTAGCCTTACATCATTAGGAACCCAAAAGTGAAATGAACCAATGAAAAGTTTTATTAACAAGTCACATGACCTGTTATGCTTACGTTACGCGCTCCGCGCCGCGTCCCGGATCGCTTCCGGGAAGCTGCGCTTCGCGACTCGCGCACCGGAGCACTTTCGGGTGCGCTAACGCGGCGCGTCATATGACCCATTACGCGACAACGCAGGTTCAGAATATAGTCAAAATGTCTCCACCAACCAGCGGACGGAACAGAACCCCTTTCAGCAGTCCAAAAAGTTCTGTTAAATGACAACAGAAGGGACAGGCAACAAGAATCATCAGTCAAAGAGGGGAGGGCAAGTTCTTCTCTACCGGGTCACGTTGGGGCTCCACCGGAACTGATCGAATTGGTAGTCTACAGTGTTTCTGGATGTTTCAGACTGAAGCTGGCGTCAGCATGAGAGCACCCCGTGGCTACGTCATGGCCATTCCGCGAGCAATCATGGCAGTCGCTGCCCACCGGAAGTCTACGGGAGTCGGGGGCCCCGGTGACTCTTGTAGAATCATCAAGGCTGAGGGGACGCTTTTGGGAATGGGGCCCATGCCCTAGCAGTCAAGCGTCCGAGTTCCAGGGTTTCCCAGAGCCATCCTTGCAGGCCAGGCCCAAGTCTGTGGAGCCGACTGCCATTTCTTGAGCTCCGTGGCAGCCGCCTGTCGCTGTACTGCAAGATTGGGTGCAATTCCGTTGGATGGCGGGTGAGACGCTGTAATAGCAAGAGCAGGCGCAATTCAGCTGGCCGAGCGAGGCACTGTTCCGCAAGAGCGGGCGCAAGTCAGCTGGTCGAGTGAAGCGCTGGGGTGTAGCTGAGAAACCTCCACCTGGGGAGGTGGGGGAGGCTCGTTTGTGCCGCCTCTCCCTTCCAGTGCACCCCACGCCGTCTCCTGGCGCAGGTATATGTGATGGTCGGACCAGGGCACTGCAGGACGTGTCTTCAGGTCAAACGGATTGTGGGACAAAGTGTGGAGCGGTGCAATTCAGCTGGTCGAGGGAGGCACTGTTCCGCAAGAGCGGGTGCAAGTCAGCTGGTCGCGTGAAGCGCTGGGGTGTAGCTGAGAAACCTTCACCTGGGGAGGTGGGGGAGGCTAGTTCGCGCCACCTCTCCCTTCCAGTGCACCCCACGCCGTCTACTGGCCCAGGTATATGTGATGGTCGGACCAGGGCACCGCAGGACGTGTCTTTAGGTCAAACGGATTGTGGGACAAGGTCCAGAATGGAAGAGTCACCAAAAGGCTAAAAGTTCCACCTGACCCCGGGAGCCGGCCGCCTATGTCGGGGGTGATCTCAGGCCACACCAGGGCAACAAGACTTGGGGAGGGGGCAGGAGCCAAGCGCCCCCTCCGAGTCCGCGCCACCACACCGCCCCTCGGGGGCCTCCGTTAAGCGGCTCAGGGAGGCTCCACAGGCAGCGGTTCTTCAGATAAGTGGCAAAGTTCCCCTCCGTCAGCAGCGATAGTTGGCGCTGTGGTTGCGACCGGAGGCCCCGTCTAGTCAACGCCCCGGCCTCCACCTTCTCGTAGGCCGCAGAGTAGTCAAGGAGAAATCCCGGGAATGGCGGCATGCATTTGGATCGATGTTGCAGCAGGCTGCCATGTAAATAGTTATTTATTAAAACGTTTTACCCTGTTACTTTGCTGGTGTGTTGTATTTATTTATAATATTTGCATAGGGTTTGTCGTTATTTTGGGCGGGGTGGGCGGCGGAGCCGAGCTGTCTTGCAGCCATCATGGCGTCGAGCTCAGTTCCTCTCACTAGTTTTGTATTTCTCATGAGGGGTTGTTCCTAATGTTTCTATTTTAGCGAGGTCAAAAAGAGATCCCATTAGTGGCCTACTGATTTTGCTTGATTCCTTTTGTTTTTTCTAATGATTTTTCACTATCTGCAAAGACTAAACAGAGTATTGCGACTCCGTGCTTGTTTGTAAATAGAGAATGAACCAAAGAGAACCAATTCCAAAACAGTAAATGCTTGGATAACAATCAATCAAATGGAGAGGGAAGCAGCACGACAGATTACAACGGGGGCAAAGGCCTGCGTTACCTACCCTTCACTATCTGCAAAGAGAGAATACTCCTAAAATTAAAGAGGGGGGCAGCGTTCAAAGCACATCAGCGTGCATAAACAAGAAAATGTTTTTACCTACCACGTAGTTGACATTTTAAAGCTTTTGATATTTGCTATTAAAAAAAAAATTGAAATTCACTGAAAAAACCATAGGTTATAGACCATATATAGTTAGGAATTAGCATTTACAAAACCTTGAAAATTCACTGAAAAAAACATGGGTTATAGACCATATATAGTTAGGAATTAGCATTTACAAAACCTTATTTTACTCACACAAAACCATTGAAATTCCATATATAGTTAGTTGCACTAACTATATATCGTGCACCCGCAATCCACTGCTGATGATGTCACATATTACATCATTCATGACATGGTCAGTGACATCACTGATGACATCACTGATGACATCTCAAATGACATCACTGATGACATCACTGATTACATCTCAAATGACATCACTGATGACATCTCAAATGACATCACTGATGGCATCTCAAATGACATCACTGATGACATCACTGATGACATCACTGATGACATCTCATTTGATATCAATGGTCACATCACTGATGATATCATTCATGTGACAATACAATGCATCTCCTCACACTTTAATATAACCTCTGTTACATCCAGTGTAAAATACTGAATATAATTTTTTAAACCATTGACACACCAATACTAGTTACAACATACGCACTCACTGATTCCTATGTCTACACACACATTCACTCATTCACCCTTACAATCATTCATACATACAATCACTCATCTTTACAACACTATCATATGCACTCATACACCTGTACAGACACTCACACTCTGCCACTCATCCATGGAGTTACTCACACACCTAGTCAGTCCTGTAAAGAATCAATCACACTTCCATTTTCTAATCAATACAGTTAAACATAGAGTACCTTACATTTTCAAACATATACTAACACATACTTACTCTCTTATACAACCATTGATACAAGAACACATTGATCTGCACAGAGTCACACATCTCCCAGCCAGCCACACACACACTCAGTCTCCCATACAAATACTTGGACAATCAATCAATAACCCATATAGTTACTCATATAGCTACTGATCAACACATGCAGCAGTTTACAGAACAACAGACATAATGATGCACAAATTAAGACAGTTTAGTCACTAACACATGCACTCAGTGAGACACATTTAATCACTCACTCATACAGTCAGTCACGCACCTACTAAATCCTTCATCCAGACACTTCTACATCTACTCATTCTTCAATATGTAAAACTTTACAGAAACAGACAGTCACTTGTTGATGTCATTAGTGATGTCATCAGTGATGACATTTGATATGTCATCAGTGATGTCATCAGTGATGTCTCTGTCCATGTCATGAATGATGTAATATGTGACATCATCAGCAGTGGATTGCGGGTGCGTGATATATAGTTAGTGCAACTAACTATATATGGAATTTCAATGGTTTTGTGTGAGTAAAATAAGGTTTTGTAAATGCTAATTCCTAACTATATATGGTCTATAACCCATGGTTTTTTCAGTGAATTTTCAAGGTTTTGTAAATGCTAATTCCTAACTATATATGGTCTATAACCTATGTTTTTTTTAGTGAATATATATATATATATATATATATATATATATATATATATATATATATATATATATATATATATGTATTTAACATAAATATTAGGGCAAGGCATTATCTGATGTAATCATAAAAATATTATACTTTTACTTTAAATAAACCTATATTACGTTTAAATACAATTTCGCTAAGTCGCGTTGGGTGCGTGCTGCATGTGCACACCCTACACGGACCCCATGTGACCAGAAAAAAAGAGATTTGATTGGTTCATAACACTTCTTTTTCTAACTATTGAAGGACCCCACCCATTGCAATCATTCTTCTTAGACCTTCTTTGGAGGATCACCTCTACTAAGAAGAGCCTCATTTTTTTCCTCATTGCACACCTGGTTTTCTTTTCATTGAAGAAAAAGCAGGAACAGCAGGAATCCTCTGACTCAGAACATTCCAATGCAGAAGGATTTGTACCTGAACCTCCACTCCCTCAAAGGTATACTTCAATTGTTTGGAATTTTTTTTACATTTCCAGAAGGACTGAAAAAAGTTAGTGCTACGAAAGTGACGTGCACAATTTGTAAAACTGTCCTGTCACGTGGAGTCCAAACAAAAAGTACTCTTGCGGGACCGCAAGTATGCTGAAGCATTTATAATGTCTATATCCTGTTTACCTGGCACATGAGGAGTGCAGAAGACTGCGGGAGAATCTACCACCACCACCGGCAGTAACTAGCACTTCTGCGGCATCTCCTTCTAACCCACAGCTGAACAATCCAACGTCCCCAATTTGCAAATGCCAAAATACACTGCATTAAGTGTAATAGATTGCTCTGCTATGGTGAGCAGTCTGTAAAATTCGTTTGCGGGGCAATCGATAATCATCAATGCTAGCATTTTTTTCCCTAAAGTTCATTGTGTTGTTCCTCCAGTTGTCTTTTTTCCCTTTTAAAAAAACCCAAAATCAAAAAATTGTTCAAAAAATCACAAAAAATACATAAACTACAAAAAATCACAAAAAATGCAATTTTCTGAACTAACTACTCTGGTTAAAAAAAGAGCTATATTTGTGTGATGGTGTGTGAAAGTTTAGACAAATGTATGTGTAGAGCATAATTGACTGAAATGATGCATTTGTGGTGTATGGTGAATGTATAAGTGCAGAACAATAAGAAAGTGCTGCAGAATGACACTGTACTCTTTACTTGCAGTGTGCTGTGGTACTTCCGTAGTACTGGGATGCAACATATGTAAATAAATATGTTGCAAGTCTATGCTTCGCTCTGAATTGCTGCTTAAACTGCAGCCATGCGGTGACACAGGCACCCTTGCACCATGGTGCAAGGATATCTGTGTCGTGTGGAGTTTGATTTTGTGCAAGAAGATACACCTTCCTGCACAAAAACAATCAGTGAAGGCATTATTCTCCTTCAATGTATGCTGTGCATTGTAGCATATATTGAAAGAGAAAAAATGTGGAGAAATTAAAATATTTCTCCTTTTGCTTAGCTACACCAATTGGAGGATGGTGTAGCATTCACACACAATAAGAAAGTGCTGCAGAATGACACTGTACTCTTTACTTGCAGTGTGCTGTGGTACTTCCGTAGTACTGGGATGCAACATTTGTAAATAAATATGTTGCAAGTCTATGCTTCGCTCTGAATTGCTGCTTAAACTGCAGCCATGCGGTGACACAGGCACCCTTGCACCATGGTGCAAGGATATCTGTGTCGTGTGGAGTTTGATTTTGTGCAAGAAGATACACCTTCCTGCACAAAAACAATCAGTGAAGGCATTATTCTCCTTCAATGTATGCTTTGCATTGTAGCATATATTGAAAGAGAAAAAATGTGGAGAAATTAGAATATTTCTCCTTTTGCTTAGCTACACCAATTGGAGGATGGTGTAGCATTCACACACATGTCCAGATTTATGATTTCTGATAAATCTGGAGATGTGTCTTGTTCTATGACTGTTGTGTGGAAACACCCAAAGCAACACCTATGGAACGCCTTTTCAATGCATATTGGTGCTACAGAGAAAGACTTTTCCTCTCCTTGTAAATATGACGGAGTGTCTTGCGTCATCACTATGTGCTTCTAAATTGGCCCCATAAGTGCTTAGGTATTGGCAGACTGTTACAATAAGAACATATTGCTAATTCATTGTTTACAAAATTGCATGAGAGTGACAGGAGGTAAGCACAAAGTTATGTCTCCAAAGATTCTAAAAGAAGAAGGATTGAAATGATTGCGTTCCTTCAATAGGTACAATGGGAAATATTATGAACCAATCAAGTCTTTTTTTTTTTAGGTCACGTGATATTCTATGTCAGGGAGATTCCAAAACTTCATAGGTATAAACTGGGTGTTTTCAAGACTGTATTAATACTTTGTAGCATCTTGCAGATCTGCTTGCATAGTATATAAAGACATTAACTTGTACTAGGGTTAATGGCTCGGCCAACCCTTAACTATATGAGTAATAAGTAGGGTAATTTCAATACTGCAAAGAGAGAACAAGGTACATTTATAAGTACTTATGTTTTGGCAAATTGATAGGACATGTTTATTGAGTTGTGAAGGGAAGGGATGGGGCCTCATGTAACATGTGCAAACACACTCTGTGACATGTATCAAGTTAAAGAATTGAGTCTCTTTTAATCCTGAAACTCCCTGGACCCTAGTAGCCCACTGTGTCTCTCTATTGAACACCATATAGCTGTGTTGCAGAGAGGTGCTCTGAAGCCATGTCCCATTTTACACCCATTTGCAATGCAACTGTCTGGCACTTTCTGCATATATCTGGTGGGTTAGTTGGCCCTAGGGACACTCACTATTGATGTTAACTTTATCCTGTAACTTAAAACGCCCACAGAGCATCTTTCCACACGTATCTACTCCGTCCATCTTCTCTTTTTTCGCCTGTTTGCAAACACAGGCCATTGTGCATTTTAATACTTAGTTAAACTTACCTTTACAGAAATTGAAATAAAAAACGCTACACATTTTTTCAGTTGTTTTTTATAATTTAAATTTCTGAGAATTTCATATTTTAGAATTAGGATCTGTTTAAGAAAAAAAATACAGTTATGATATATAATATTATATTTTTTACAACACAGCATAATTGTAACATTTTACAAATTATTTTCTTTGCTTTTTTGCTGTTCTCAGAATATATTGAATTTCACTAGAAACAGTAATTTCAATCATACTCATCACATAACAGCGTGCAAAAAAACCAATCAATGAGATTGTTTAAAAAAAACAAGACTACATCCTCCATAATATAACATAAAATACTAATCACACATATATAAAATGCTTACTCCTAAGAAAATTGTCTTACTTGAATTTATATACACTGTAAATGTTGATGTTTAAAAATATACGCTGAGAGAATGTGCAAGAAAAAGTCTGTAATTCAAAGATACACCTTTCATCTAGGCCAAATGGTATTACTGAAATCCTTTATATCGAAATTGTCCAAAAGTAATCATATTAATACATATTATTGAATTCCTCAGAGGCTGAAATATGTTCCTAAAACATTGGCTTTAGAAATATTAGGTAAACATTTGGTAATTCGCTAGGTAAATGTTGTTTAAAAACTAACAGAGCATCATTACAATATGTTCAGCCTTTATCAGATTTGAGATAGGCAGTGTCATGTCCATATGTTGTGGAAGGACCATCAAGGAAAATTATTGCTACTGCTACAAAAGTCCTTCCTGATATTGATAGCTGACTTCCATCAGCTGTACAGCGTTGCATCATTAAAATTATATATTGTCCATATCTTTGTATAAATAATGTTGAATAAAATTTCTGATTCCATGGGCTACACTCCATGTTTTGATTTGCTGCTTTAACTAGTTTATTGAAAGACACTGATTTACAGTCTGGTAATGTCAAATATATAAATCTTTCAGTGTCTATGTTAGTGCTACATGTAAACATACAATTTTCACAATGATATTCCCATTGATAACAAAGGCCAAAAAGATTTTCAATTTCTATGCCTTCATTTTCCAATATGGTAAGCATAAACATTAGAAATTCCTGAGCATCTTGTTTGATATTCTTCGTAAATTGTGTAGAACAAGAACATACATCGAAAAGATTACGAATATCACATACACTTTGTACTTTACTTTTATGAGTTCCTAATTTTTAATAAATACAATGCAACAAAGAACAAAATCTTTCTTCCCGATTCTCCATAATTTGGTGTTGCAAACCTTCAAGAAAAGAACAACAACAACCACTACATTAGCATAGCAGTTGACACCTGAACTATTTTCAAACTGGTAACCAACAATATCTTCAACAGTGTCGTTTTTCTCTTTGCTTGCAATCACAACATTATCTTGTTTTTTTCCTTCTGTATACCTTCACTACAGATATTCTCAGGCCTCTTTTTCGACCCATCACACGCTTTTCAAATACAGGATATTGACCTAAATTGAGAGCATACTCTCTTCTTAGCCTATTATACTCTTTTACACAGTTTGGATCTGCAGTAACGTTTGTGTCATCAAAATCAATCAAAAACAAACCAGATAAAGTTCCGACTCGGGACAAAGCAACACATGCCATACCCTCTTTAAACATGGTACTTCCAATGTTCACCAAAGCACTGTCTACACCTAATCCTTGAGATTCATGAATAGTAACTGCATATGCCAGAATAAGTGGAAACTGTTTTCTACTGACATATAAATCTTTAACAAGCAAAAAACGAACTGAACAATGGCCAATTTGATTTCTTGTTCAATCGGATCAAATTGAAATTTTAAATATTCAATTCCATCTTTATTCTGATAATTACCAAAATCCACAACTTTGCCCTTTGCTCCATTAACTAAACCTTTTTCTACATCCAAATTACGCCTTACAATTACCCAATAGTTTATACATGCATATAGATTATTTTCTAAACCAGCAATTATAGATATCGATTTTTCTACAGAATCCAATTTTGTTTTCAATTTTTCTGTCAAAATAATAGTGATTCCTTCAAGCTCTATTATATCAATGGCTTCCATTTTTAAAATGTCATCATTTCCAAGCTTCAAAAGTTGTTCATTGAATATAGAACACTCGCGCAGTGTTGGCATTAAGCAAATTATAGATTTGTTTCCAGCAATTTTCATATATATTTTCTCAGGAACTATATTTTCATTTGGAAACAAATTGGAAAGTAAACGACTCTGCAAAGCTTGTTTGCCATGTTCTGTCAGTACTCCAATTCTTATATCTTGAAGAATAGTCCCATAATCAACATCATTTGCCGGTCGCATATTTGTAATGAGTTCTTCGTATTCAAAATATGACCAAATGTTAACATTTCCAACGCTAACCAAAGACTTCCTGGTGTCTTCATGCGCAAGTGTTTTAAATACTGGTTGTCCTTTTACGGGAGTAAGTTGCAGTAGATATCCAAAAACTATTACATATTTTCCTCCAAAGAAGACATCGTTTCTGTTTTAGGAATTTGCTGCATTCTTAAATGCACAAACGCAAGCATTAAGTTTGAGACCATGCTTACCTAATCAATGATCAGAAGTTTCATTTTCAGTAGCACTCTTGAAACTTCACAACAAGCTTCTTCAGATAGCTTGTGAGATTCCAATTTGTTTTCATGGTCCAAAAGTAGCATAAGTAAACAATGCAATGTCATTCCTTTAATGTTGTGTGCTGCCAACCCAGTTGGAGCAGTTACAAAACAAGACAAATGTGACTCAGTTGTTTTCTGTAGATAACTGATGATTACTTTAGTTGAGAAATGTTTTCCTGTTCCAGCTTGTCCACTCACATACATTCGGATAGGTTGAAATGATGTGCATGTGCATTCTTTCTTTTCATGAAGAAATCCATGGTCTATCTATTGTTTCACCTGCTGATATATTTCTTTCTGTTCAACATTTAGATGTTCTTCCAAGTTTGCTAAGTCCATTACATCTTCTTGAGCTTGATGCATTGCTGCTTCCACCTCATTCATGGCAATTGCTGCTTCATTTTTAACAATTGGTTGTCCTAGTGGATCTTGACTCCGTGGAGCAGAACTTTGACTGTCTTGAGAACTGTCTTTAGCAATCTCAGCTGCAATAGTAGCTTCTTGATCAATTTCATTGTTCAACATTTTCACATAGGGGCCGATTATGATTGTGGTTTTTCTGCATCCTCCGGGCCGGCGGAAGCCACCGCCGGCCCGGAGGATGCGTAAAAACCGCTGCGGAGCCTCCAAAGACCCACCGCCACATTAGGATGGCTGGTGGGTCTTGAATTCCTGCCGCCGCTTTTCCGCCGCGGTTGCATTACGACCGCGGCGGAATAGCCCTGATATGGTGGCAGTGTCTAACAGACACCGCCAGCCATATTAGGATGGAGTGAAAGACATGCTTTTCCACGGCGGCTTTTCCGCCGTGGAAAAGCATACGGACTTTCACTTCGGGGGCCCGTTGCGGGTGCCCTGGGTGAAGGGGCGGTGGGGCGTGCACATGGGGGTACCTATGGTACCCCCCTGCATTTGTGTGCACAAAGCAGCAGGCACTGCGCAGAGCCTGCCGCTTTGTGCATGCAGATGCGATGCATGCATTTTTAACCTTGCGGCGGGTGCACCCTGGCGGTCACATCCTAATCTGCTCGGAGGGAACGCCGCAGCCCCTGCGGACGTTCCCTCCTCCTCAGGGGTCGCGGACGGACTCAAGTCCGTCTGCGATCATAATCGGCCCCATAATTTGCAAAAACAGTACATTCTATGGTATCTTTACAAGCACTGAAGGAATCTTTGTAGCTCTGAAAAATTCCAAGTAATTCCAATTCTGAACGCCACGGTTTGAACACTTGCAAAGGGGCTAAATAGTAAAATTCCCTTTTCAGGAGTGTTCCAACTCAGTTTCCTGTGATTAATCACATTTCCTTTTGTTTGTTTCACTAAACATCCTTCAGAACCAATCACTGCATATTTTCCATGATTGATGTTTTCTGTAGTATTTTGTTTAAAAGTGTAGTTCTGCAGCACTTCATGCAGACATATGTTCTCAAGATAATTACTTCTGTTTGAATAATATGTGTCCAACATATTTGTTTGCACAATATATGTACTTTCCGGATCTTTTTTTGCTAAATATTCGATTTCTTGAACGGATTTAAGTACCCAATTTCGAGTTGCAGGAAGACCTAGACTCACCCAAATAATTCTTCTAGATTTGGAGTATAGTTTTGCAGGTGATAACCAATCTGAACATTCATACTCTCTGATTTCTCCATGAGGTAACAGCTTCAATCTGAAACTGCATAATTTCTTACTTAGACTCTTCTCGTGAGAAATCTCTTCCTACGTTTTTTTTATTCCGTATTCTCAGATTTTGTTAATGTTGGACGTTACATATTGAGCAACAGCAATGGAATTGTCTGCAACATACTGAATATCCATGTTAGCATTCCACTTGGACAGAATAACAGGATTGTAATCATTTATGTATTTTGACTCTTTGCTTCTTCTTAAATTGTAGGTGTTTTTTGGAGACTTTCTTATGATGGTATGTCACTTCCCTGACATAAAAGTGTTCATTCTCCCTTTGGATATTACAGGATGAGAAAATGCAAAACGACATTTTGTATAGAACTTATCCTTAGACTTGTACTTTCGTTGACAGTATTTTCCACATCGATGGCTTTGGAATCGTAAGACTTGTTGTCTTAAGTTGTTTTCTTCTGTGCTTTTGGGTATAGCACATGTGGCATATTCTTCAATAAAACAGTATCATCCGAATCTGTTCTGAATTTGGGGGCATCCTTGATCCATAACAGCATATGTATATGAGGAGCACCTCTTGCTTGATACACCTTTCTCCAAAAGAAATCTACAACTTCTCAAAGAGGAGGATTATTTTATTGCAGATAAAAGACATCATAGCTTCAAATATATGATTGAAATACCTGTATACATTAACAGGATCCAAAAGCACAATTCTCCAGGTGTCTTGTATTCAATATTTTTTATATTAAAATTTGCCTCTCTTTTTTTTTTTTCTAAACTTTTGTCCTCATATTTGCCACCAGATAGAATGACTCCAGATGGAAACTCTCAACTCTGCCAACACAAAAAAACCTTACTGTGCGCCCTGGAATATTTGGTTATATGTATGGCCTTCGAGAAGTCTCCCAGAGGTGGGTTTTCTACTAGTCCAACTCCCCTGTTCGATGTTTCTGTACCTTGTCCTGGGGAGGACCAGACCAAAAACCCCTGGCTTAATCATTGGACGTTTAGTGTCTAACTGTCCGACCATTTAAGCAATGGTGCCCAGATCTTTTCCGCCTCCTCTCCACCACATTTGAAGTCTGTTTTACTGATAGCCATGATGTTCTTTAAGCATTCTGCAAACCTAGGAGGGGTTGGGGATTTCCATTCTTTGCATACCTCTCTTCTGGCGATGACAATCACATAAAATATAAACTGGGTAATATTATCTGTCAAATCATATTCTTCCAACAAGCCCATCAGAATCAACCTGGGGCTTCCTGTGATTGTTCTAACCAGTACCTACCCCAAGAAGGTGCAGACTGCTAACCAGTAATTTTTAATCTCACTACATTCTACAAAAATATGTATATCATCTGCCTCTGCATGTTTACATCTAGGGCATACATGTAGTGTTCCGGAAATTTTTGAAAGCTTGAAGGGGGTCCAGTATACCCTGTATGCCGTAAAAAGATGATTTTGCCTAAGATTAGCCGGTTTTATTGTTTTCTGAGAGATTGCAAAAGAATCTAACCATACCTCTAGTTGTTTCTCAGGATCTTTTCCTATTATGTCTCCCCAGAGTTTCGAGATCTCTGCCTCTTGACTATCATTTGCCCTAATTAGTGCGTTATACCACGCTGAAACCTCACCCTTCCAACCTACTTGTCTGTTTGCCAGGTCTAAAAAGTCACAGTCTTCAATTTCTGACATCCAGTTTTGGCTCCCCCACCATGACGATAGCTTATAATATTTAAACCTAGCTAGAGATCCTCCTGTTATATTAGATAAGGATACCCAATCCATTAGTTATTGATTCACCAGGAGATCTCCCCATCGATTTAAACCCGCCTCCCTCAGGGGGAATGAGAGTCTATCTAATAGACATTCTGGTTTTCCGGGGGAGTCTCAAATTGGTGCCGAAAAATTATATTATGGAATCTTCCATATTTTACATCAGGTTTTAATGTCTTTATTTCGATAAATGAAATCATAAAAGACAACTTAGCAAAACTTTAACAACAATATCAACATCAATTCACGTTACAAAACAAAATCATTATATATAAAGAAAAAAAGGGTAGTTATACCTATGTATGTAAAATCAACACTATACATCAAGCTTGAATCCAAGGTTAAAAAGTTATTAAACCATCAACAACAAAATCAAGACATTAAGTATTCCAAATATAATATCATAATAGTTAAAAAGCTCTAAAATAGGTTTAACAAGTATTAGTGGTGGGCACTATACAGCTTACACTCTGTCAAATAACGGTAGGGTTCCTTCTTGTTCTGATTACCCAAGCCCAACCTAGGTATTTAGCCAAGCAAATCACAATAAAATCAGTTGTGTTTGTTTTTAAAACCCATATTGCATCTGAAGATTTATTACAGTTTATACGTTTAAAAATGGGTTTTAGCCACTTTGAACGGGGTTCGCTATATCGCGGGCAAACAAACAAAAAGTGTCCCTCTGTTTCCTTGCACCCAGGGCAATGGCTACATAGATTGCTAGTTTTGTTGTTCCATGTTGCTGTGAAGGAATTGAGGGGTAAGGTGCCCACCCGAAATTGGTGATACAATTTTTTGTCTAGGGGCTTTGAGATAAGATCCCAATATAGCTCCCGAACCGGATCCAATTTAAATCTTAAAAAACGCCCTGTCAGATCTTCAGAACCGGATGCCTGGACCAGAGAATGGCGGGTAGAAGCCCAAAATAAACTCTTAAAATCCTTTTTTGAGGGAAAGTTGCTAATATCTGGCGAGGACCACAGGTGGCTAAGGCCCATGTCAAACAGGGTCTTTTTCACCATCTGCAGCCATGGGATTCTCTCTGAGCCCCCAATAGCCTTCACCTCGGATACCTCCTTTGCAAAGAGTGACAACTCCTCCGTGGTCCACAGACGCCTCCAGGTAGACACTACTCTGTAACGTGCCATATCCGTTATTGGACGGCAACCCATGTCGTGACAAAGAGGGATCAGTGGTGTTGATTGGGGGAGTCCCACCAAACTACGAAGGAACCTGCACTGGATTTTGTACAAACTTGAAAGATCCATAAAACCCCATAGCTCTGCCCCGTACAATGTCGCAGCGTTGATTTTAACATCGTAAATTTGTAAAGCCGGGGCAACCCTTTTGGTAATCGATTTCTTTTGCTCCCTCAAAAGGCAACCAGTGAGTTGGGACAGTTTTAAGTGCTGGGTCTCAATTTGTGGTTTCCAGGACAATCGGCAATCCAGAGTGACCCCCAGATACGTCATCGTGTCAACTTGTTCTAGGTTAACCCCATTTAGTTGTACACTACTACGTATTGGTTTTTTTCTGGAGAAAACCATAAATTTTGTTTTCCCCACATTTATCTGAAGGTCATTACGATTACAGTATTCCTCAAAGTGATTTAATGCCCTCTGCAGATCCCCCCTCGTTTTAGATAAGAGGAGGGTGTCGTCCGCAAAGATCAACAATGGGAATTTTGTCCCCGCCAGAGACGGAGCATCGGTGTTAATTGACCCAAAAAATTTCACTACCTGGTCTATGAATAGTAGGAATAGGGTGGGTGCGAGAACGCACCCCTGGCGGACTCCTCGAGAGACTGGAAAAGAGTCCGTAAATTGGCCTTGTGCCCCCCATCTGACCCTAGCGAAATTGTCTTCATGTAGTCTGATGATGATGTCCACTAGTTCCCCCGGCATTCCTAGGTCCCTTAAAACCTGCCACAATTTTCCTCTCGGCACCAAATCAAATGCAGATTTTAGATCTATAAATGCAGCAAAGATGGTACCGCCGCCAAGTATGACAAATTTCCAAAAAATCATGCAAAACCTCAGGACCTGGTCTATAGTACTTGTACCGGGTCTAAAACCTGCCTGTAAAGGGGATAATATTCCTTCTATATCCATCCACCCATGAACCCTCACCAAAATCATACGGGCAAAAACCTTTTGAAAACAATCAATTAGGCTAATCGGGCGATAGTTCCCTGGGTTTGTTCTATCGCCCTTTTTGTGTATGGGGAGAATCTCCGCCCCTTTCCAGGTCTTGGGAATGTGGGCACCTCTCGCAATGATGTTAGCTATGTATGTTAAGTAAGGTACCCACAGACCTGTATTCGCTTTAAAGAGGTCTGCCGGGATTTGGTCCAACCCAGGTGCCTTCCCCCTCTTTGTTAGCCCCAATGCATATTCTGTTTCAGCTTCGGTGAAGGACAGGGTCAAATTGCCTGGTGTTGTTACCGGCAGCATAGACATTCTGGACGGGGAATCATGGGCCACCGGACAGAATTGGGTAGAGTAATGTTTGATCCAGTCTTCCGGGCAAACATGGTTGGACGGAGTGCGAAACTCACCATCTTTACCACATTTGACGATGTCCCAGAATTTGACGTGGTCGTTTGATTTACTGGCTTCCAGAAGATCTGCCCAAAATTCGTCTTCCCATTCCTTTTTTGCCACCCATTGTACTTTTTTGTACCTTTTCCTAGCCTCTTTAACAGCACAGATGTCTCTAGATTTAACTTTTTCTATGAGATGGCTATGTGCCTCTCTACATTCTCTATTGTACCATTTACTTCTTGGGGGGTTCAGATGCCCAGTATTATGATTACATGGCTTCGATAGAATAAATTTAAGTTCGGAAAAACAATTATCATGAATACCCATCAATTTATGTAAATCATCCTGACCCTTTTCAACAGCAACAGACTTCATGTTAATTAGAGCACATGTCACTACATTTTCAATGTTGGACTGAATTGTTACATCGTTTGAAATTAGTGACCACTTCACTCTCCTCCGGTCATTTGATACAGTTATCACCCCTTGCCCCCTAGGATCAGGTTCCCTTAATCTTGTCTGATCACACGTTAAGAATTTCAAGGACAGGGGGTTATGGTCACTCTCAGGTCGTATTATAATTTCCATGTCATCGATTACATTCCAATATTCCATTTTTATAAAGATGTAATCGATACGACTCTTCCTCACACCATTGTCAAAGGTAGGGTTTGCTCCAAAATCTGATTTTGTACGACCGTTCACAGCCCTTAAACCCCATGTGAGGCAGAAGGATGTCCAGTTCAGGGCGGCCTCCGTTGCTTTGACTATGGTTTTGTTGGAAAGTTCAGGAATTTTCCACGTGACATCTTCTTCGAACCCCCAATTATCCTCTGGCTGGTACAAAGGCTCAATCGTGCAGTTGATGTCACCTGCTAACATGATGAGGGAGGCTTTATCCCAGCCCGTTAACAGTATATCTAATTCGCCGATCAATTTGGGGCATCTGCCGCCAGGGAGACCTCTGGAATATATGTTAATAATGAGCAAATCCTGCCCCCCTGTTTTGCTCAACCTTACAGCCATTATGTCAGGGTTATCCACATACAGTTCAGAAGCTGAAAAACCCCAGGCCTGTTTGACCCATGTGGTTAAGCCCCCAGACGCCCGCCCCTTTACACCTTTTACTGCTGGTTTAAAAAAATTAATATAGCCAGCCATGTAAAAGGGAGCTGTTGCCCATGTTTCCTGCAGTAGCACCACCTCATAGTTACCTATAAACCCCGACCAATCGTCAGATACCAGGCGTGACTTGGCTCCAGCAACGTTCCAGGACACCAAGTGTGAATGTAACAAATCTATCTCTGCTTAGTTGTTGCAAACAGAGAACGGGGATTGGGGACTCGATGGATGGGTGTTTGTTAGTCCTGATTCTTCTGCATTAGGGGAGGTGGCTTTAACCCCCAAAGATCCCTTTACTGGCCTGCTACTATGGGGCGTGGGCTGTCGCTCTTCTACCGATTCTGGGGTGGGGGTGAATGAGGTATGGGCTCCTTCATCTTCCACTAGTGCGAGATTGGGTGACTGGTTTGGTGCACATAGTCAGTCAACCCATTCTAGGTCGGACAGTGCCTCAAAGTGGTTGTAGAGGGGGGGATAATATGGGGGGTGATGTATTACAGGCTCTCGGGGTCTTCCCCCTTTGACTTTCCATGGATTATATCCCGTATGGCTTGTTTGATGTGTATGAGGATAAAAGTAGCCAAGATGTAAAGTCTGGACATCTCCCAAACGGGCAAATCTAGCTTTCCGTTGGATTCTATCCACTACCCACGGGTCTCTAAAAGAAATTAGAATGCAGTCCCCTTCTAGATCTTTTTCGCCCTTTCCAACCCAATCTACTCTCCTTACATATAAGATTTCGGTGGGGGACGACGGGGGGAGTGGGCGATGTTTATTCAACCAGAATGTAACCTTGTTCCGCAAGTCCACCTGGGATTCTCTAATGCCCTCTTTAAGTGGAGCCACTCCTGTTTCCGTGAGTTTCTATTATCTAACCTCTTGTTCCTATCTGAGTATGGTGTTTTATTATCCCTGTTTGATGCAGGGGCGCGTGCTGGGGTGTTTTTTGGTTGCTTTGGTGCAGCATTAGCTTGATGTTTTACCCCATGAGCGTTGTTGACTACCGATGCAGGTTTCGCCTTCGGTGTGTCTTTAATGGTGGCTCTACTTGTAGATGTTGTTTTAGCCCCTGTTAGTGGTTTCTTGTTAGTGTTGGTAGATGATGTCACTGCAGGAATTGTTATGGTTGTCCCGGTACTTTGGGTAGAACCCCCTTTAGGAACTGGGCCCCTTGGCTTAGTGCCAGATATATTTTGTAAGAGGTCCATATTAATATTAATTGCCGCTTCTAGGACATCTATTTTGGCGGACATTATCCTTATATTTTCTACCACCGGAAGCAGTACGTTTTTAACTATTGTTTCCATTTTTGCCAGCAGGATGTCATCGCTACTAAAGCAGGTTGGGCAAGGGTTAGAGGATCCTGAGTGGGCCAATGATGGACAATACACTATCTGTGGTATTTGGATGGACTGAGAGTGGGAGGGACTATTCTCGGAATCTATTTTAGGTTGTTTCTGTGTCTTTCCTCCCTCGGGGCTGGATACATGTTTTCTTTTCCGTGGTGCCTGTTTGGTGGTTTCTATTAGTGGGACAGGGGTACAAGGTAAAGTAGTGGCATTTATTTGAGAGGTTTCAAGCACAATAGATTGGCTATTCTCTTCTATGCTAGTCACATTACTATTGGAGACCACGTCCATATTTTCATGTAGCCTAGATGTAGTGGCTTCAGTCCCTTCTTCATGGACAATTATGTCGGTATCTGATGTTGAAATACAATTAAATGCTGCGTTAGTTAAAGGGCTTTTGACACGAGCCAAATCACCTATTGAGGAACGTTTCCCAGTAACTAAGTCCAGGGACAATCTATGCTCAACCAGTTCAATTTCTTTTTCCAGTATACCGGTTGCTCTGGTAATAAAGGCATCTAGGGGGCCTGAAACAACCCCCTTCGAAGTTTGGATGTGCACTAGACGCTGCTTTCCAGATCTAAGGGCCATTTTTTTTTTTTTTTTTTTTTTTTTTTAGGGGCAGATATGTAAGCCTCTGGATACGTATTCGCAAGAATATTAAACAAAAATCCAAGGATTCTGGACCCAACCCAACCTCGTTAACCCCCCCTACTCAACCTTATACCTGGGCGATTCAAAGGGTTCTCGTGAAAGCCCCACTGACCCCCGTCTGGCAACAAGGAGGAGAATGGAGGAATGCTATCAATTGGGGATTAAGCAACAGTGTTCAGTGGCACAGAATATCAGAATTCTTACAATTGTGTCTTTTAGTCAATAACAGTACCTTGGCTATGCCCTAGCCTAGAATGTAGGATGTTAGGGAGTGGGCCCAGCCCAGCCTCCTTCGGCCCCGGACGGCCACAGACGGTCCCGCCCTTGTCCCGGGCTTCTCCCGCGCGCTCCCGCGCAGCGGGAGTTGTAGTTCCTTTTGAAGGTTGTGCCGAGGGGGCGTGGCCGGCAGGGAGAGGAGCCCAGCTGGAGACGGGCGCGCGGAGACTCCTGGACAATGGAGTCCTCCGCTCTGCCTCGCAGCCCTGCCGGTGTCGAAGTTAATAGAAAAAATGCCCCAAGATGTAAACAGCCTCTAACCACGATGCGGGACCCGCGAAGCGGGTCCGGCGAGGCGTGAGAGGCTGGAGGAAGGCTGAGAACAGGGAAAGTGCCAGTAAATGCGCGGAGCGCGGCGTCAAAATCAGCAATCCAACGATGGAGCCTGGAAGTGCTCGTTATGTCCAGCTGTGATGGGGGCGCGGCCGGCAGGGAGAGGAGCCCAGCTGGAGACGGGCGCGCGGAGACTCCTGGACAATGGAGTCCTCCGCTCTGCCTCGCAGCCCTGCCGGTGTCGAAGTTAATAGAAAAAATGCCCCAAGATGTAAACAGCCTCTAACCACGATGCGGGACCCGCGAAGCGGGTCCGGCGAGGCGTGGGAGGCTGGAGGAAGGCTGAGAACAGGAAAAGTGCCAGTAAATGGGCGGAGCGCGGCGTCAAAATCAGCAATCCATATTTTACATGCATATTTTACATGCTATTTGCCAGACTTTTAAGGCAGTTAGTAAAATTTTGAGGCGGACTTTTTTGTAGAATTTTTGGGCACCGAATTTAAACAAGAAAAATTCAAGGCCCTGAGGTAGGTCAGATAGAACAGCTTGAAACAAACGACCATGTGACGATGAATCTAATTTATTGGCCAGGAGTCTAAAATGTTTTAAGTGAAATGCATAGCAGTAGTTAAACAAATCAGGGAGAGACAGTCCTCCTATTTTTAGCCCTCTCCTTAGCTTCTTCCAGGCAATTCTTGGGGACTTAGATGCCCAAATAAATGAACTTATTTGCCTCTCGAAGAAATTCAAGTAAATCATCCCATGCGTATTTTGCACAGCTTAGGGTAAGGAACAATGTAGGAGTTCCTAAGTTCCTTAGCATAAATTTAAGTTCTCCATGACGACTGTACCAATACTCATTAGTGCCATGCTAACATGCCATCAGATTAATCAGCTGAGATTCTAAATGATCATCTCTCTGGGGCACTTTATACATAAATTACTTTGCAGAAACATGTTGTAGAGGTACTCCTGTTTTCAATATGTGATTGACTGCATATGAAAGTCCAGACAAGTCACCCTCAAACAAAAGATGAAATATATAAGGGATACATTGTCGAAATCTCGGATCTTCTGTGTACAATCTTGTCCGATATTCAGGTGCGGTAATCTGCACAGGTCGTTCATAATATCATCCTCCTTTTCTTGTTGGGAACAACTGCAGGAAACAACAAGCTTTCAAGGTTTCTTCCCATACACTCATGGGACTTCCCTTTGTTTTTTTCATTTGGAATAACTCACTAGTATTCCCCATCACTTCTTTTGAATGAATTGGATGTACACTGTAATTTTCATAGATTGCTTCTCTTCTGGACATGTCCACTTTTTCAATTTGTCCACTTGACATTTCAGTATCTTCTACTAAATCTATTTCTTCTTCTCCCACATGCATATTTCTATAGTACTCATTGTTTTTTATCAGATACAATGTTGCCTTTTGCACTATCCTAACATCCACTAACTCTTGCCAGATTTTGTTTACTCTTAGTAGGAACACCATTCACTAGAATAACTAGTGGTTCATTTTCTACACTCTCTACACCAATAGTTTCAATATTTTTCTTTAAATCTAGAAGTAAATATACAACTCTTCCTTTTCATCCTCTCTGTAAATCTGAAGGAGGCAATTTACCTGTTTTAGGCTCCATGCGAACAATAGCCTGAAACGGGTGCACACATTGAATGAGAATAGACTCATAAGTATTTAAATCTATCAGTTCTGAAGGAATAGCAACCAACTCTAGAATATTATGGACAGCTCCAGCGGGCATTTTATTCTCATCTAATTTGTTATAACAATATTTTCAAATACGCTGATCAGAACCCAAATCGAAACAATTCTCTACCAACAAATAAGTTGCAAATTCCTTCCACTTATCATTATTTTCTCTTTCACTTTTTGAATACAGATCAACAGTCCTAGTCTGATTTTTATAGTGAGTTCGCTGGCAACAGACACAAGAATAATTTGGCCTTTCACCAGAAATCGCCTTAAACATTGTAATTTGATCTTCAACTTTTTTGTACTAGTATGTTCAGCATTCTCTTTTTGCATCATACAATCTTCTGATTGATTTCCGCATTTGAGTATGATGTACTGCTAACATCCTAAAATGGTTAAAAACACTTTGACATACTTTTCTAGAAAGACAAGCAAGAAAATTACCTTGCAAACCAGTATTTTTTCTCACTCTGCAAGGGTCTAGTCCTTGCAACATCCTAATCTTTTGTTTAACAGATTTTTTACTATATGCTCGTAAGAAATTACGTAAAATATCAATAGATTCTTGTTATACACAGCAAATACTACTGCAATCCCAAGTGTACACTGGATCTTTAGAATGTCTGCCTAGAAGTTCATCAGCTATCACTTCTTCTGCATTTCTGGGAACCGTTTTCTCTTTCTTAACCCCTTCCATGCTAATGACAAGGTCAGCTCGTCATGGGTGTTACCTGCGCTGCGCTTATGACGAGCTGACCTTGTCATGAACAATGGGAAAAAATGAGTGCCAGCGCCCAGCGGGAAAACCCTTAGCAGCCAAGGTGTTAATATGACAACCATTTCTAACCTCATAAGCTCGACCACTGGTATCAACTGCATGCAACAAATCATTGGTCTGAAAATAACTCTCTTCATTAAAGAAAGGCTCAGAACTTGAACTGTGTTTCCATTCACCCAAAAAAATCACAAAAATTAGTTCTGATAATTACTCTTTTACCCTTCTTTTGGCCTTCAATACATGGATTAGTTTATCTAGTGATCTAATTCTGTTTAAAACTAAAATGAATAGTTTCGTTTTGACTTCAAAGGCCTTTAGAACAATGGATTCAATTATAAAATAGTGCTCTTTTTCTATATTTTTTCATATTTTTGAGCAAATAAAAAACTACTCTATTATAAAAACATTATTTACGTATTTCTTTGTACTGATTTTGCCTTCTTTTACAATACTTTGAATCTTTTGCATGTACATTTTTTTCCTTTCCTGTTATTGATGTTCTTTTGTCTAGTCGAATCATTGTCAGTAGATTGCACATTCTGCACTCTGTTTGTAGGCTTTGAAAGTTTTTTAATTAATTCCTTGGTTGTCTTACCGGAAGACTTCCTCTTTTTAGCCACGTGATGCTGATCATCCAATACTTGTTGGTGAATTTTCTTCAAATACTTGTCCTTTAGCTGTACTTTTCTCTTCCTTGATTTTTCAGGCATGATAACTTTCTTTTAATGATGATAAACAATATCTGTAAAAAATAAACATAAATAAATGTATTTTAATACATTTATAAATCATACTTTTCTATTACTATACAAACACATTCTATATAAAAAACATTTAACCACTTTGTTTTGTAATCACTAATTGAAATTGTAATTCAAGGTGTAAAGATAACTGTATAGGTCATTGGAGTTTATGTACCAGTTTGAATAATTAGTACATAGTGCTGAAAGGGTCACTATGAGATTGCAAGAGCAGTGATAGGCTGTTTGCTGGAGTGTATGGATACTGACTGGGGAATTGTAGGCCTGAAACACAAGTATAAAGGTGGTATGAGCACTACACATATACGGCATAGGAGTTTGAAACAGTCCATGTCCTAAACCCTGGTTCACTGCATGAGTACATGGATACTGACTGAATGTTAGAGTACTACAAGTAGACACACTGGGTGAATTTATAATTGGTTGAGTTTTTTCTGTGAATGGATTAGTACATGGTGCTGAAAGAGTCACTATGGGATTGCAGGAGCAGTGACAGGGTGTTTGCTGGAGTGTATGGATACTGACTGGGGATTTTAGGTCTGCAACACAAGTGTCAAAGTGGTTAGACAACTACATGCATAGTGCATAGGAGTTTAAAACAGTCCATGTCCTAAGGCCTGGCTCACTGCATGAGTACATAGATACTGACTGAATGATTATAGTACTACAAGGAGAGACACTGGGAGAATGTATAATTGGTTGTGTTTTACTGCTGTGAAGAGATTAATACATGGTGCAGAAAGGGTCACTGGAGGAGTGCAAATGGAGTAACTGGGTGTTTAAAGCAGTGTATGTAAACTGACTGGGGAATTGTCGGCCTGAAGCATAAGTGTGTAGGTGGTTAGAGGAGTACTTGCATTCTGCAGAGGAGTTTGTACCAGTCCAACTGCTAAGGCCCTGCAGCACTACAAGGAGAGACACTGGGGGAATGTATAATTGGTTGAGTTTTACTTCAGTGAATGGATTAGTACATGATACTGAAAGGGTCACTAGAGGAGTGCAAGGGAAGTACCAGAGTGTTTTCAGCAGTGTATAGATTTTGATTGTGGAATTGTAGGCCTGAAACACGTGTGTATATGGTTAGAGCACTACATGCATAGTGCATAGGAGTTTGAAGCAGTCCATGTGCTAAGGCCTGGCTCGCTGCATGAGTACTTGGATACTGACTGAATGATTAAAGAAGTACAAGTAGAGACATTGGGTGAATTTATAATTGGTTGTGTTTTACTGCAATGAATACATTAGTAAATAGTGCTGAAATGGTCACTAAAGGAGTACAAGAGCAGAAAGAGGGTGTTGGCAGGAGTATATGGATACTGACTGGGGAATGACAGGCCTGAAACACAAGTGTGTAGGTGGTTGGAAGACTACATGCATAGTCAAGTCAAGTCAAGTCAAAGAATTTATATAGCGCACTACATACCCAGAGGGTCTCAAGGTGCTTAGGGAGGGGAGGAGGATTACTTGTCAAATATCCACGTTTTAAGTTGCTTTCTGAATGCTAGGTGGTTCTGGGTAAGGCAAAGGTAAGTGGGGAGTGAGTTCCATGTTTTGTATAAGAGTTTATAAGAGAGTGCATAAGAGTTTGTAGCACTCCATCTGATAAGGCCCTGAATTGCTTCATGACTACTTGGATACTGACTGAATGATTGGAGTACTACAAGGAAACATGAAGTTCCCAAATGCTTCTGTCACAATAGTTGCCTAAATGCACACAGACTCACAGTGTGATTCTAGACAAGCATCACTATTCACTACTCTGGAAGGGATAAGGTAACTGCAAACATTCCACATATTTTAGTACTGCACATTAGTGTAAAAGCCTGACTCATGTTTCAAATACATAAGCAATGACTGGTATCTAATTCTACCAAAACTTGAGAACATGAAAGGTTTTTAAGCAGTTATGTGTCTGCAAACACATAAAATACCCAAATGCTTCTCTGACAATGGTTCCTAAATACACACAGACTCACAGTGTGATTCTAGACAAGCAACACCATCCCTTGCATTTTACCAAAACACATTTACTAGTCTAGAAGAGGTAAGGTGACTGCACACATTCCACATATTTTACTACTACACATTTGTGTAGAAGCCTGACTTATTTTGCAAATACATAAGCAATAACTGGTTTCCAATTCTGCCAAAACGTGAGAACAGAATAGGTTTTTAAGCAGTTATGTGTCTGCAAACACATGAAGTATCCAAATGTTTCTCTCAGAAAGGTTCCTAAATGCACACAGACTCACAGTGTGATTCTAGACAACAAACACTATCCCTAGCATTTTACTATAACACATTTACGGATGTATGACATTGCAACGCATGCTTTTACCGCGCATGCCTTTACAATGCGGTTTTTACAACGAAAAACTTTACAACGCATAGCGCTTTGGGGTGCTGGATAGTGAATAGTTTAATTTACTATTCCAACTCCAGTCCCCGTGGACACTAGGGAAGGTGTTGGATAGTAAATTAAACTTATTCCCTATCCTAGAGCGCCCCCAGCGCAATGCGTTGTAATGGTTTGCGTTGTAAAAGTTGCGTTGTAAAGGCACTGCGTGGTAAAAGTTGCGTTGTAAAGGATGTTTTCCCACATTTACTAGTCTAGAAGGAGTGAGGAGACTGCACACATTCCTTGTATTTTAGTACTTCACTTTAGGGTAGAAGCCTGACTCATTTTGTAAATAGATAAGCAATGACTGGTTTCTAATTCTACCAAAACTTGGGAACAGTATATGTTTTAAGGAGTTCTGTGTCTGCAAACACATGAAATACCCAAATGCTTCTCTCAGAATGGTTCCTAAATGCACACAGACTCACAGTGTGATTCTAGACAACAAACACTATCCCTAGCATTTTACCAAAACACATTTACTAGTCTACAAGAGGTAAGGGGACTGCACATATTCCATATATTTTAGCTCTGAACATTAGTGTAAAACCCTGACTCATATTGCAAATACATAAGTAATGACTGGTATCTAATTCTACCAAACTTGAGAAGAGGATAGGTTTTTAAGCAGTTATGTGTCTGCAAATTCACGAAATACCCAAATGCTTCTCTCAGAATGATTCCTAAATGCACACAGACTCATAGAGTTATTCTAGATAAGCAACACTATCCCTTGCATTTTACCAAAACACATTAACTAGACTGAAAGGGGTAAGTTGACTGCACACATTCCACATAATTTAGTACTGCACATTAGTATAGAAGCCTGACTCATTTTGCAAATAGATAAGCACTGGTTTTTAATTCTACCAAAACAAGGAGAACATGATAGGTTTTAAAGCAGTTATTAGCCTGCAAACACATGAAGTACCCAAATGCTTCTCTCAGAATGGTTCCTAAATGCACACAGACTTACAGTGTGATTTTAGACAAGCAACACTATCCCTTGCATTTTACCAAAATACATTTTCTAGTCTGGAAGTGGTAAGGTGACTGCACACATTGCATGTATTTTAGTACTGCACATTAGTGTAGAAACCTGACTCATTTTGCAAATACATAAGCAATGACTGGCTTGTAATACTAATACACTTGACAACATGACAGGTTTTACAGCAGTTATCTGTCAGCAAACACATTAAGTTAACAAATGCTTCTCTCACAATGGTTGCCCAAATGCAGACAGACTCACAATGTGATTCTAGACAAGCAAAACGATTCCTTAGACTTTACCAGGAGGAGCACATTAATCTTATTAAAATCAAAGGCACCACAAACAACCCCTCACAAATTAATAACTCACCTTGCAAACTGATTTGTAGATTCGAAAGTATGTCAGTCACACAGGTTTTCTTATACAGAATCTCTGTTCTGTACTGCTCTTAGCAAAACCAAAAAATGGCAAACTTTCCCTCTCATTCTGCACACATATACATGTAAATATCAAATCACATTGCTTTCCACATTAATTCAAAAGCTAACACACATTTCTATTGGTTACACATTTCAACCCTTTCCAATTCACATAAGTTGGAACCCTACCCCCAATCTTCTAACTGCCTGTTACCATAGTAACAGTTCATGAAACACTCAACTGAGCACACAGGTCACTAGTTCAGCACCCATTGTTGCTAATCCAAAGAGAAAGTGTGTTTGACCTTCCAAAATCTCACCTTATCCTATGTAATGTTCCTTTCAAACAGTTTTTGTTAACCAATAAGAAACATGCTTTTAAAAAACAGAAACATTCACCCTAGTTTTCAGTCTAGAATGTTCTCAAACAGCCAATCATGTATTTTCTATTTTCAAAACTGCATCTTATCCACCATTTTAGAAAAATCTTAGTTCTCAAACTGCCATTTCATATACAGACACCTTCTGAGACCATCCAGACCTCCCTTCAAGATGTTTAGAGTCTGGATTGTGGGACACAGCTATATTTTCTGAAGCCAACGGTATGCAGAAAATAGAGGCATTGACAAAGACCTAGCTTTGCCAAATGTAGTCATTAAATGGATTGGACAGAAAGGGTTAAGTGCACTGTGGTGGCAATGACCTAGGCACTTTGACTGGGGTAGGTATGGAAATGCTTGTGAAGGACACCTTTGGAGAATTAATGTCACTTTTCCCCGAAACTGCCTTTGTCTATTCTAACATATGCAACAGGCAGAAATGGAACTGGTCCAATCAATTTTGTCCACAGATTGAGAAATCTAGGAAACATGTCAATAAATCTGTTTCTGCTTTTCTCCGTGATTATAGGATGGGGTCCATTTACCACAACAATCTGCGTTTCATTATGGATGGCATCTATAGGAGAGATGATGTACATTTTACAGATGAGGGTAACAGAGCCTTCCTCATCGACTTTAGACTCTGCAGAGGTACTTACTTGTAGGTTCCAAAATCTCTCAATAAACACAACAACTCTTTTTAGAGCAAACCAAGATCTAAACACATAAGCTTTATGATTATCTAAGAAATATTACTTTTTTTGCTTGGAGTGGCACACCCAACACAATAGAAGTCATGCACCCAATGCGTAGAAGTCATGCACCCAATGCGCTGGAGTCATGCACCCTACATGTTAGGAGTTGTGCACCCAGCGCGTGCAAGCCAGGTGAGCGCGCTGAGTGCCGCGCTTGGTGTGCAACTTCTAATTGTACAGGAAAAAAAATAGCACCTGTCACTAATTTCTATTCTCCCCGGGAACCCCATCCCCCGGGGCCTATATGCATTGTTGGGGACCGTGGTGGGAGCCCCAATGTCCCCACGGTCCCAGCCGGCTGCCGTCGTCCTCCGGGAGCCGGCATTGGTGTTCCACATGGGGAGCTGCTAATATGTGGAAAAGCAATATGGTTTGCGTTTTGAAAGAGAGAGCATGTTTCCCGAACCAAGTTTGCTATGACAGGGCAGGAGCCTTGGGTGGGACATGGATGTTTCCATGCAACCACCCATTATTTTTGATGCAAATACCTGTCTATTACCATTTGTAGACGGATGTTTGCACCAAAAATCATACACCTCCTCAAGGCAATTATAACAGTGAAGCAACTATAAAATTCTCCGCATTTGTTAAATTTTTCATGTATGTTGCACCAAATAAAACACATAGAAACTGAAAAAAGTATCAAACTATATGAAAGCATAGATGTTGTGATGGAAGGGTAACCTTCTAGTATAAAACGCATTCTTGACAGAACACACATGCTCTTGCACTGCAGTGAAAAAGTGTGTGCAGTGGTGCATGGCAGACTAAAGTCTGCTAGTAGTAGAGGAAAGAAAAGCATCACCATATCTTAGTAGATTTTACACGTATTTATCTCTTCCTTTCACATTGACACAAGGCAGCAATACATTACAGCAGCGTTGGTGCTGGGAACCTAAAATATCAAATTGGCCATTAATTATGGGGCATATTTACAAGCCCCTTGTGCCTCCAGTGTGTCACTTTTTATAACATTCCAGCAGCACAAAGTGCAGAGCCATATTTTGGAGGCCACACAAAGCCATTTTGACTGGCTTTTTATGGTCTCATAGACATGGTTTAAGGCAATGCAGCATAAGTTGCTGCATTGCCTTGCACCTCCAGAGAGGCATCCCATGGGCGCTGCGGTGGGAGTTCCCATGCAACATCCATGTGGTTTCACACATTCCCAAATTTACACGGATCTTTAAACCTGGGAATGTGTCAAAACTGTACACCCCCGGAGGGCAGGTGTAACGCAAAGTGATATCCTTATTTCTCCTTGTTTTTTCGCCTTTCCATGTGTGCTACATTCTGCAATACATAAAGAAAGAGGAAAACATCTCCATGGATTGTTTTTGTGCAAGAATTGTCCCATCCTGCACAAAAACACATGGATGATAATATGAGATAAAAGGTGGTTATTTAAAGTAGGACATTAGACCACCAATCCACATAAGTGAGTGCTGAGGAAAAGCTTTCCCACATTTTTGTTGCCCTTGATGCAACATCCACCAGCACACCAATAATACAAAGAAACTTCTCTACTCTGTTAGCACAGTGACAAATGTGCATCTTCTAATGTGGTGTTACACACCTCCAGTCTGATGTTATAGGTAGGCACAATGCATGCTTTCTCCCTGCGGCTCCGAAATATGAATGGCGTGCTAAAGATAACACTGCTTTAAAGTTTGCCTGAAACTCTGAAACTAGAGATGAACCTCTTAAATTGAGTGCACTTTAGAAGTAGTTTGTTGTGTTTTGTTAGACGAGCACCAGCTTTTATCATCTGTAAACTAACTTCAGAATAAAGGAATGGTTTTGAACTAAATGGGCCATTTGTATTTTCACTGCGAAATAGGTTTGACATTATTAATCTGTGGTCCAGACATTGGGCAAACATTTGCTTTCTTCGACATAGACGCGTTTGTGCTAATTAGTAAAGCATTAGGGTTTAAGTAACATGTCACCTTTAGCTTATTTACAGTGTCTGGTTTTATTCTGTAACATTTTAAATCACATTTTAATAATGAACTTAATTATGTTGCAGATTCAAAAGGATACGTCGCTGGTGAACGATTTGGGAGACACTTATGATGATCTTCACAAAAGGTACCATCTCTGCATGGACGGCAATAAGGCTATTATACAGTCAACTGACCGGTGTGAGGTAAGACTGAGATTGTAAGGGTGATGCAGTATAACATAAGGTCTGAAGTTACAGGAGGTCAGAATTAGAGGCTTTTTTGTAACACTAAGATTCTTACAAATCAGAAGAAATCGTAATTACAGCCGCTTCCTGCTTATTCCTGGTCCCTCTCCCTAAAGATGTTGTCTAAGTTGCTAAACTGTTTTTAAACATACTTAATCATCTTCAACGGAATCTATAAGAAAGGCCACTCAATGCACATCACATCACCATCAGTTTTTTCATTCACAAAAGGGAATACTTTTCCAAAATTTTTGCTGGACCCAGCGATTTATTGGCCTAACACTATTTTGAGTATACATCCTTGAGAAAGTCCTCGAATGAAAGATATGTCAGCTGCCTAACTGTAATGAACAACGTTTTTTCACCGAACCACCACATGTCTGTGCAGAGAATAAAGCATCTTTGACACCAAACTATAAGTCTGAGACAAGAAAATTATTATAAGGTTATTTTATCTAAAGTGTACTCAACATGGACCGCAAGTGTGTGTTTGAGTTTTTTATTGACGCTTGCCAACCAGGATTACTATGTTCTGGCGACTACACTTTGTTCAAAAAAAGGAGTACCCCTAAAATCGTTTCCTATATCAGGGTCTAAATAGCATATGCGAGAGAATATATAGGAAACAAAATCAATAGTTGACTGTATTTAACCAAAAAATTCCTCAGTAGGTATTTATTGATTTTTTACTTTATTCATTTCTTAGTAGAAAAATTCCATCCTCTTACTTTTACATCAATTTTATCCCAAAAATACATTAGTTGCATAAATATTAAAACAGTTCATTACATTTTCAGCAGATCATACCTATAGCATAACATTGTCTAATAAACCCAATTGCTTTGCTATAGTATCAATTAATAACAATAGACAGTGTCACTATTGCCTTTGGGTCAACATAGTGAATATTGTATTCAATCTTCTATATACACAATATAATTTTAAACAGATTTATTCTTTTCTGCTAATTTCTGAAAAATGTATAGACATAAATAAGTACATTCATATATCTCATGGTTAAGAATGTAATCCAGTGTAGTGGGACTAGAGAGGGAAGAGAGGTGCATAAACAGGCAGGAAAGGGGCAGAAAAGGAAGAGGGGTGAAGAAAGAGGCAAGAACGGTATAGAAAGAGGGAAGGGGGTACAGAAAGAAGCAGGAGGGGTACAGACAGAAGCAAGTGAGGTACAAAAAGAGGCAACAGATGTACAGAAAGACGCAAGAGAGGTGCAGAAATAAGCAAGAGAAGTACAGAACGAAGCAAGAGAATTGCGGAAAGAAGCAACAGAGGTATAGAAAGAAGCAAGAGAAGTACAGAAATAGGCAAGTGAGGTGCAGACAGAGGCAAGAGAGGTACAGAAAATGGCAAGAGAACTGCAGAAAGGGCAAGAGGGAGGAAAAAAAGGGAAGAAGGGTACAGAAAGAAGCAAGAGAGGTGCAGAAAGAAACAAGAGAAATACAGAAAGCGGGAAGACATGCAGAAAGAGACAACAGGGGTGCAGAAAGAGACAATATGGGTGCAGAAAGAAGCAAGACAGGTGCTAAAAGAGGCACAAAAAAGTACAGAAAGAAGCAAGAGAGATGCAGAAGAAGGCAAGAGAACTGCAGAAAATGACCAGAGAGGTGCAGGAAGAGGCAGGAGAGGTGTACAAAGAAGAAAAATGGGTACAGATAGAGGTAAGAGGGGTGCAGAAAGAAGCAACAGAGGTGCTACAACAGACAAGAGCAGTGCAGAAAGAAGCGAGAGAAGCGCTGAAAGAAGAAAAAGAGAGGTTGAGAAATAGGCTGCAGAAAGAGGCATGAGTGATCCAGACATTTGCAACAGAGGTGCAACAAGAGGTAAGAGGGGTGAAGAGAGAGTCAGGAGAGGATCTCAAAGAAGGAAGAGGGGTACATAAAGAGGCAGGAGGGGTGCAGAAAGAAGTAAGTGAAGTGGAGAAAGAAGCACTAGAGGTGCTGAAAGAGGCGCAAAGGGTGCAGAAAGAGGCAAGAGAAGTGCAGAAAGAAGCAACAGAGGTACATAAAAAGACAAGAGATGTACAGAAACAGGCATGAAAGGTACAGAAAGAGGGAACAGGGGTGCATAAAGAGGCAAGAGAGGTACAGAAAGAGGGATCAGGGGTATAGAAAGAGGCAAGAGGGGTGCAGAAAGTAGCAAGGGAGGTACAGAAAGAGACAACAGAGGTACAGAAAGACACAGGAAAGTTGCAGAAACAAGAAAGGGAAGTGCAGAAGGAATCAAGAGAGGTGTAGAAAGATGGAAAACGAGTGCAGAAAGAGACAACAGGGGTGCAGAAAGAAGAAAGACAGGTGCAGAAAGATGCGAAAGAAGTACAGAAAGAAGCAACAGAGGTGCAGAAGGAGGCAAGATAACTGCAGAAAGAGGCAAGAATATTGCAGACACGGGAAAACGAGTTGTAGAAAGAGGGATCAGGGGTGCAGACGGAGCCAAGAGAGGTGCAGAAAGTGGGAAGAGGGTGGGAGCAAGAGGCAAGAGGGGTGCAGAAATGTACAAGAGATGTGCAGAGATAAGCAAGAACAGGTTAAAATATCCAACAGAAGTGCAGTGAGAGGCAAGAGCAGTGCACAGAGATGGAAGAGAGGTGTAGAAAGAAGCAAGAAAGTTGCAGAAAGAAGCAAGAGAAGTGTAGAAAGAAGCAACTGAGGTACAGAAAGAGGCAAGAGGGTGCAGAAAGAGGCAACAGAAGTGCAGAAAGAAGCAAGAGAGGTGCTGAAAGAGGCAATAGAAATGCAGAAAGAGTAAAGAGTGGTGCAGAATCAGGTACTAGAGATGCAGAAAGACGGATCAGGGGTAGAGAAAGAGGCAAAAGAGGTGCAGAAAAAGGGAAGAAGGGTGCAGAAAATGGAAGAGATGAGCAGAAAGAGACAAAAAAGTGCAGAAAGAAGCAAGAATAGTTTGCACACCATTAGTACCAATTTAATACCCACTTTTATTAATGGAATGGTTGAGCTGTTTGAGCTAGAAACAAGGCTTTTTTGTACAAATCTGCAGATTAGGCAGCAGATGATGGATTATGTAGCAAATGCGAAAAATGTATAACTGTGCAAAAGTTGTGCAGCCATAACTGTGAAATATATTGAGAATGAGACGAGTTCAAATTTCTTAGATGAGGATGAAATTAACATGTTTGTACTCAACGATGATGAAGTCTGTGTTCTAGTTGTAGTAGGAGATGACGAGGTCTCAGTAAAAAAAAAAAACAATGTGTGACATGTTCATCGGTGGCGTAAATGTGTCTATTGTAGCGGACTCCTGCTCACCGTACACCATCGTAAATTCAGGGGTGTGGAAAGATAAGTTTCTCGCCAAACTTGGAGAACAGTTGGAACCCCCAGACATCTCAATGAAAACATTCACCGGTGAGCCAATCGACTTTGATGGGTTTAGGAGACTAAAATTCACTTTGAAAGGTAGAGAAGCCTTATGTAAACTTTACATTTTGTTGCAGGGATTCTGCTCCTACACAGAACTGTGCATAGAGACTTGGAACCTCAGTGAATTAGGGTGTACCAAAACTCACCTTAGTATCCAAAATCCCCTACCAGACTAGCAATCAGTGTCTCATTGGTTCTTCCATACCGCTAATGATTAGACAACCCAGAACATGGACTTAGAACACCTCAGGTAATGTGGAACACATGCACACTATTTCGTTATACTATCATACCAGTCCAAAACGAGGAGTAAATGAAGACACATGCAAGTTTGAAATATCTATTTCTAGTGCTGTGTTCTCAAGCACAGTATCTTAGCTAATACAAGCAAACATATTATAAGCAACAAGGCTATCAGCATAGTTACTATTCCATAAAATACAAAGGGAGAAAGCATGTTAAAATGCTAAAGGCAAGAAGGCTAAATTGCACCTCAGTCTTACCCTCCCTTGCTCGTATATTATATTATATCTATAGAAGGCCTCTTTGGGTTTACAAGTGCGGCCCCATAACTCTGGTCCTAGTAGAAAGGTATCACATAATATCCTACACCAGCTCTCTGCATGCGAATGTTCTCCAAAGTGTGTTTGCATGCTCTGCGCAGTGCATTATTAAATGTGCCAAAATCAGAGGTGGCCACAGCTAAATATGTGTTATGTCTAGGACGTGTGCTGATCAGACCGAACAACAACCACTGTGTTTTAATAACCTTTTAACCCCTTCGCTGCTAGGCCTTTTCCCATCCTGTGCTAAGCCTTTTTTTTGGCGATTTAGGGTAGGCCCCTGTAACTTTTTGACCACATAAGGTATCCACGCCAAATTTGCGTCCTTTTCTTCCAACATCATGTGGATTCTAAGGGTGCCCAGGGTTTGTGTATTCCCTTGGAGGGGTCCCATAAATTAAGCAAAATACAGTGACATTTTAGTTTTTTTCAGAAAAATTGGAAAAATGGGCTGCAAATGAAAGCCTCTGAATTTTCCCCTGCAAATGTTATCAAAAAAGAGTTTGTGGGGCTTACATCTACATTTTCTCAGCTTTTAGAGAATGAAAGTCTTTTGTCAGAGAACTAACATTTTTCACACAGTTTTGGCATTTTTCTGAGACATAGCCTTTTTTTGCTATTTTTAGAGATTTCAACCTCCTTCCAGGTAATGGTAGAAATGTGTTTGAAAGAAATAATGGATCCTGGAGAGCTATACATTTCCGAAAAGTAGACAAAATTCTTAATTCAGAAAGGGGTCATTTGTCTAAATCCATAAAGGTTTCCATATAGAAACTAACAGTTAAATATTGGAATAATTGAAAATTAGTTGAAAAAAACTGCCTTTTGTCTCAACGTTTTCACCTGTAACTTCTTGTATTTTTGACAACTCTTTAAAAGCAAAATACCATTGCATCCGTTTGATCTTCCTGGTTGTGGGGATATATAGGACTTGTTGTTTCACCAAGAACCCGACGAACCCAGAGCCAAAAACTGAGCAGCAACTTGCAATGGTATTTTATTATTTACCGGGTATGGAGCACTTATTCTTGGAAAATGTATATATGGAAAAATCGGTACGAAAGACACCTATGTATTTCTGAATTGGGTACAAATTATAGAGTTTAGAAACAGTATATATTTGCACATTTTCAAAATTGGGAATACTCATACTAGCTTGAGAATTATTGGTCATATTTCAAAATGATTCCTTTTTTACACAATGTCTTTCATTGGGAAGGGAGAAATGCATGAAAACTCAATAGGTAATAACAGTTGATTTACAAATCTTAATTACCCTAAGTCTCCCAATAAAAACGGTACCTCACTTGTGTGGGTCGGCCTTGTGCCTGCGACAGGAAACGGTGCAAAATGCATCGTGGTCACACCTCAAGTTTGCAGTTAAAAATTGACCCTTTTATGGCAAAGTGCCTAGCTGTAGTTTTTGCACCCTAGCTCTGCCAGCACCTAGGGAAACGAAGCAAACCTATACATTTTTGAACACGAGACACCCAGGGAAATTCAAGATGGGGTGACTCGACTGCCTCTCACCAGGTTCTGTAACCAAGAATCCCTTGCAAAGCTAAGAATTTCTGTGGTGGAAAGTTCTGGAATTTGCGTGGATCAACAAATTTCCACCCACCCAGCGTTCCCCCAGGTCTCCCGGAAAAAATATGGTACCTCACTTTCCTGGGTCTGCCTAGTGCCTGCAACAGGAAACAGCGCAAAACGCAACGCGGTTGCACCTCAATTTCGCAGTGAAAAGGTGCCCTTTTTTAGGAAAGAGCCTACCTTTCGTTTTTGAACCCTAGCTCATCCGGCACCTAAGGAAACGTAGTAAACCTATACATTTTTTAAAACGAGACACCCAGGGGAATTCAGGATGGGGTGACTCGACTGCCTCCCAACAGGTTCTGTTACCCAGAATCCCTTGCAAAGCTAAAACAGTGACAAAATAAATGCATTTTCCTCACATTTCTGTGGTGAAAAGTTCTGGAATCTGCGTGGATCAACACATTTCCACCCACCCAGCGTTCCCCCAGGTTTCCAAAAAAAATGGTACCTCACTTGCCTGGGTCTGCCTAGTGCCTGCGACTGAAAACAGTACAAAACGCGACGTGGTCGCACCTCAATTTCGCAGTGAAAACGGGACCTTTTTTGGCAAAGAGCCTACCTTTTGTTTTTGAATCCTAGGTCTGCCGGCACCTAGGGAAAACTAGCAAACCTATACATTTTTAAAAACGGGACACCCAGGGGAATTCAGGATGGAGTGACTCGACTGCCTCCCATCAGGTTCTGTTACCCAGAACCCCTTGCAAATCTAAAAAATTGACCAAAAAAAACGCATTTTCCTCACATTTCTGTGGTGGAAAGTTCTGGAATCTGCGTGGATCAACAAATTTCTACTCACCCAGCGTTGTCCCAGGTCTCCCCATAAAAATGGTACCTCACTTGCCTGGGTCTGCCTAGAGCCTGCGACAGGAAACAGTGCAAAACGCAATGTGGTTGCAGCTCAATTTCGCAGTGAAAACTGGCCCTTTTTTGGCAAAGAGCCTACCTTTTGTTTTTGAACGCTAGCTCTGCCGGCACCTAGGGAAACCAAGCAAACCTATACCTTTTTGAAAACTAGACACCCAGGGAATTCAGGATGGGGTGACTCCACTGCCTCCCACCAGGTTCTGTTACCCAGAATCCCTTGCAAATCTAAAAAATGTACCAAAAAAATGAATTTTCCTCACATTTCTGTGGTGAAAAGTTCTGGAATCTGCAAGGATCAACACATTTCCACCCACCCAGTGTTCCCCCAGGTTTTCTGAAAAAAATGGTACCTCACTTGCCTGGGTATGCCTAGTGTCTGCGACTGGAAACAGCACAAAATGTGACGTGGTCGCACCTCAATTTCGCAGTGAAAACGGGCCCTTTTTTGGCAAAGAGCATACCTTTTGTTTTTGAACCCTAGGTCTGCCGGCACCTAGGGTAACCTAGCAAACCTATACATTTTTAAAAACGAGACACCCAGGGGAATTCAGGATGGGGTGACTCTGCCTCCCACCTGGTTCTGTTACCCAGAATCCCTTGCAAAGCTAAAAAATTGACAAATAAACGCATTTTCCTCACATTTCTGTGGTGGAAAGTTCTGGAATTTGTGTGGATCAACAAATTTCCACCCACCCAGCGTTCCCCCAGGTCTCCCGAAAAAAATGGTACCTCACTTGCCTGGGTCTACCTAGAGCCTGCGACAGGAAACAGCGCAAAACGCAACATGGTCGCAACTCAATTTCGCAGTGAAAATGGGCCCTTTTTTGGCAAAGAGCCTACCTTTCGTTTTTGAACCCTAGCTCTGCCGGCACCTAGGGAAACCTAGCAAATCTATACATTTTTGAAAAGTAGACACCCAGGGGAATTCAGGATGGGGTGACTCGACTTCCTCCCATCAGGTTCTGTTACCCAGAATCCCTTGCAAAACTAAAAATTTGACCAAAAAATGCATTTTCCTCACATCTCTGTGGTGGAAAGTTCTGGAATCTGCGTGGATCAACAAATTTCCACCCACCCAGTGTTCCCCGAGGTATCCCAAAAAAATGGTACCTCACCTGCCTGGGTCTGCCTAGTGCCTGCAACAGGAAACAGGTCAAAACGCAACGTGGTGGCACCTCAATTTCGCAGTGAAAACGGGCCCTTTTTTGGCACAGAGCCTACCTTTTGTTTTTGAACCCTAGCTCTGCTGGCACCAAGGGAAACCTAGCAAACCTATACATTTTTGAAAGGTAGACACCCAGAGGAATGCAGGACGGGGTGACTCAACTGCCTCCCACCAGGTTCTGTTACTAAAAATCCCTTGCAAAGTTAAATAATTGACAAAAAAATAAATTTTCCTCACATTTCTGTGGTGGAAAGTTCTGGAATCTGCGTGGATCAACAAATTTCCACCTACCCAGCGTTCCCCCAGGTCTCCCAAAAAAAATGGTACCTCACTTGCGTGAGTAGGTATAGGTGCTGCAACAGGAAAAGGCCCAAATCATAAGGTGGAGACTTAAAAATAACCTATAGCAAAAGTACCCTATTTTTTGGGGGGGGCACCTGAGTTTTTGGCCCGGGGCTCGGCGGCAAACTTTGAAAACTACCAAACCCAAACAGTTCTGAAAACTAGACACCTGGGGGAGTCCAGGGAGGTATGGCATGTGTGGGTCCCCTAACGTTTTCTTACCCAGAATTCCTTACAAACATTAAAATTAGGTAAAGAAAACACTTTTCCATACATTTTTGCGTGGAATCTCCGTGCCGACACAAATGTCCTACCACCCTGTGTTCCCCTTGTTCCCCCGAGTAAAATGATACCTCACTTGTGTGGGTGGGCTAAAGCAGAACAGGCCAAAAATGTATTTTTAAGAAATTGTAGCATTCGGGGCTGACAAATTAAGCACAGAGAATTCTACTGTTTTGGGGTCATCCTAGTCACAGCCCATTGGCCCACCCACACAAGTGAGGTATCATTTTACTTGGGAGAAGAAGGGGAACGCTGGGTGGTAGGACATTTGTGCTGGCACGGAGATCCCACGCAAGAATGTATGGAAAAGTGTTTTTTTTAACCTAATTTTAAGGTTTGGTGGGAATTCTGGGTTGGAAAACGTTGGGGGACCCACGCATGCCATACCTCCCTGGACTCCCCTGGGTGCCTAGTTTGCAAAACTGTTTGGGTTTGGTAGTTTCCAAAGATGGCTCCCGAGCCCCGGGCCAAAAATCTCAGGCCCCCCCAAAAAAAGAAGGTAATTTTTAAGTCTCCACCGTACGATTTGGCCCTTTTCCTTTTGCAGCCACTACGCCTACCCACGCAAGTGAAGTACCATTTTTATTGGGAGACCTGGGGTAACGCTGGGTGGGAGGAAATTTGTGTGAGCCCAGTGATGCAATGCTTTCCCACACAGAAATGTGTGAAAAATCTGATTTTTTTCAGCTAAAATTGAGGTTTGCAAGGGATTCTGGGTAAAGGAACGTTGGAGGATCCACACAAGCCATACCTCCTTGGAAGCCCCCGGGTGTCTACTTTTCAGAAATGTGTGGGTTTGGTAGGTTTCCCTAGATGGCCGCCTCGCACGGGGCCAAAAACCCAGGTAACCCCCCTTGCAAAAGCTGGTGGTTTTGACAAAGGCAATTTTGAAGTTGGGTACTTAGTTGTTTCCACATTTTTATTGACCTCTCATGAGACTAATACAGGTCAGTGGTAATGCTGTTGTTGTTACTTAGTTCTCATGTTTTCTATTGGATCAATAGGGCCAGTGGGGGACATCCGAAGCACCTCTCTATTGTCACGCAGTGTATCACAAATATGTACACTGTGTGTCAACCCATCCTCAGACCAATGCTCTTCAACATGAGACCAAGACTACAAAATACAGTGCATTCCCCACTCAGAAAACCAGGTGCCTCCTATAAGAGGTAAAAGGTGAAATCGGAGTGCTAGTACTGCCTGCATACAGTTCTGATAGTATCAATGAACAAAAATTCTTGTGTGGTCGCTACTGTCTAAGTGTAGGTGTAGTCACTAGGTTCACTTAAGGCTTAGCCAGGGTATGTCATCATTAAGCCCCGTGTATCTGTACATAGTTTAAAAACCCATTTTTGTTCCTTCCGAAAAAGAAAGTTTGTCACGTCTGTGACATGTGATGGTATGAAGGGTTTTTCAAGTACGATCCATGTGAAGTCTGTTTCTCCGTGATTTTTCATCAAGAAATGCCGTGTCAACTTGGAGATGTTCTTCTTACATCGGAAAGTGCTTTTGTGCTCTAGCATGCGTGTCTTCACTTTCCTTGTCGTCATCCCGATGTATTTTTCATTACAAGGACATGTGATTTGATAGATTAAGTTCTCACTATTACAGTTGGAAAATTGCCGCAATTCCTATGGTCTAGTAGTACCGATATCGATACTGGTGATACTGCAGGTGAGGGCACACATCGAGCAAGTGCCACACGGGTGATGCCCTTTGATTGCAGGTAGGTCCCAAAGGGTCCCTAGCTGTCTCTTTGCTTGTTCTCGTGGACGAGTGTGCACTAGACAGTCTCTCAAGCTACTTGCTCTCTTAAACGCAAAGAGGGGATACTCAATCTTCTCTTTACCACTATTGAGTATCCGCCAATGTCGTCTTATGATTTTTTGCACAGTGTTGGACTTTGTGTTGAAGGTGCTGACCAGGGTTAACCGATCCTGAGAGGGTTCTTTGATAGAAGCTTCGAGTAGTGCCTCACGGTTGTTATTCGCCGCCCGTTTCCATGACTGCTTAATCAATTTCTTGGGGTAATGTCTTTGTATCAGTTGCTGTGATAGAGCACTGGCATGAGTATTGAAAGTCTCTGTGGTGGAACAATTCCACCTGAGGCGCAAAAATTGACCTACAGGCAAATTGTCCCGCAAGGACTTAGGATGTTGGCTTTCATATAGAAGAAGGGAATGCCTTGCCATGGGCTTGCGGTAGAGTTCGCTTTCTAGTCCAGTTTGTGTGGAGTAGATGGAGAGGTCCAAAAAGGCAATCCTGTCTTTGCTGGTTTCAATGGTGAATCGCAAGAACTCATTTTGTGCGCTCAGCCACTCATGGAATTGAAGTACGGTGTCAGTGCTGCCTCTCCAGATTAGTAAAACATCATCAATATAGCGTTTCCACCACAATATTGATGCGAGAAAGGGGTTTGATGCTGCCAACACTGTTTGTTCTTCAAATTTATGGACATATAGATTCGCCAGCGATGGAGCAAAAATACTTCCCATGCTGGTCCACGAGATCTGTAGGTATAGGGTCTCCTCAAATTTGAAATAGTTCTCCTTCATTGCCATTGTAGCTAAGGCCATGATGAAGGAGACCGGGGTGATGGAGTCGATTTTAATCTCTCCCAGGATGGATCTGATGGTATCTAGAGTCTCATCCTGGGGGATGGATGTATATAGAGACTCGACACCCAGTGAGACCAACAGATCTGTTTCTTGGTTGAAATCTATATCTGGGATTACTCTCAAGACGTCAGCTGTGTCCTTTAGATAAGTAGGCATGGTATGCACTATGGGTCGTAGAAAATGATCCACAAATGCAGAAAGTGGCTCAAGGAGAGAACCCTGGCCTGAGATAATTGGTCTCCCAGGTGGTGGTCGCTGTGGCTTGTGCACCTTGGGTAAGGTGTAGAAGTAGGGCAGGACTGGTGCTTGTGCTTGAAGGAATTGTGCTTCTAGGGAGGTTACCCAGCCCTCTGCCAATGCCTCCTCTACAAGTGATTTAATTTCACTGGTCAGTCTTGCCGTTGGGTCTGAGGTTAGTACCTGAAATGCGGTCCTGTTCTTGAGTTGTTTCAGACATTCAGTCCTGTAACTTTCCACATCTTGTATTACGATGGAACCCCCTTTATCCGCTGGCTTGATAATGATGGTATGGTCCTGTGTTAGGGTTCGGAGAGCCTGTCTCTCTTGTCCTGATAGATTCTTGAAACCTTTAGTGTTGTTAGACCACATTTTCTCTATATCATCCTTTACAGCCTGCTCAAACGTTAATACTTTTGATGGAATAGAGTGGATGGGAGGACAGAAAGTAGATTTTATCCCTAGGCCTGTGTTCACTTCTTTTTCTTGATTGAGATCGTCAGTATCTTTATTCATAAAGAAGTAATGTAATTTCAATTTGCAGAAAGAACTGGGCTAGCTCTGTTTGCAATAGAAAGGGATCTCCCTCCTCCGTGAAAACGAAGCCCAGACCTTTGTTCAGAACATGCTCCTTTGTCTCCGTAAGGATCCGCTTGCTCAGGTTCACCACTAAACTCAATTCAGATGTGTTTTCTATTCCTGTGCACCTCTCCTCTTCTGGCTCCTTGTGCCAGCATGAGGTCCCTCTGTCTCGTCCCAGTGTACCTGTGCTTGTGCTTGGCCTTGCGCTTGTGCTTGTCCGGGTCTTCTTTTTCCCCGAGACCGTCGGGGGCCAAACCAAAAAAGCAGCTGGTTAGGGTATTGGGGATAGCCCTGGAACTGCTGTTGGAAGGGCTGTTGGAAACTGCCAGGTGGTCTCCATGGAGCTGGTGGCCACCACGGTTGTCCTGGCATCATCTGTGGTCCCCCAAAGTTTTGATATCTTCCCGCTCTTCGTTGACCTCGACCTACAAATGGGGCAGGTGTCGTCCCTGGATCACTGCCTGAGTCTGAACTGGATCCCGAGTAGTTGGACCCATACTTTCTACCACTACGATTGTAATCTGGTGCTTTGTAGTTGTCACTGGTATATGGGTACACTCTGTCCATTTTGAATTTTGCCAAATCTTTCTTGAATTTATCCAATTTGGACTGGAGAATAGTATCCCTATAGTCCTTAATGTTCTTATCTGATTCGTCTTTCTGTTTCTTAAAAGCAGATGGAGTGACTGTAGCCTTAATTTGTCCTTCCAGGACTTGTATTTCTATCAGTAATGTGTCTGCTACCCGCTTGGCTGTGCTGATGATTAATATCAGCCAATCGCGGGTGCATCGCCAGGCTAGTTTTCAAAGTTTGCTGCCGAGCCCCGGGCTAAAAACTCAGGTGCCCCCCCAAAAATAAGGTACTTTTGCTATAAGTTATTTTTAAGTCTCCACCTTACGATTTGGGCCTTTTCCTGTTGCAGCACCTATGCCTACCCACTCAAGTGAGGTACTATTATTTTCGGGAGCCCTGGGGGAACGCTGGGTGGGTGGGTGGAAATTTGTTGATCCACGCAGATTCCAGAACTGTCCAAAACAGAAATGTGAGGAAAATGTGTTTTTTTTGTCAATTTTTTAGCTTTGCAAGGGATTCTGGGTAACAGAAGCTGGTGGGAGGCAGGCGAGTCACCCCATCCTGAATTCCACAGGGTGTCTGGTTTTTCAAAAATGTATAGGTTTGCTAAGTTACCATAGGTGCCGGCAGAGCCAGGGTTCAAAAACTAAAGGTAGGCACTTTGCCAAAAAAGGGCCCGTTTTCACTGTGAAATTGAGGTGCAACCACGCTGCGTTTTGCGCTGTTTCCTGTCGCAGGCACTAGGCAGACCCAGGCAAGTGAGGTACCATTTTTTTGGGGAGACCTGGGGGAATGCTATATGGGTGGAAATTTGTGTGAGCCCAATGATGCCACACTTTTACACACAAAAATGTTTAAAAAAACAAATTTTTTAAGCAACATTTAAAGTTTGCTAGGGATTCTGAGAAAAGGAACGTTGGAGGATCCACGCAAGCCATACCCCCTTGAAAGCCCCCGGGTATCTACTTTCCAAAAATGTGTGGGTTTGCTAGGTTTCCCTAGATGGCAACCGAGGAAGTAGTGAAAAACCCATGTGACCCCCCTACCTAAACCAATTAGTTTTGACAGAATTAGTTGTTTACTTGTGCAGCGTGTCAATTTGGGCGCAATATTGCAAGGGAAATATGATGGACATTGTGAGTTTTGCAAGATATTGTGGATAAAATTAATTGTTAGCTTTCACCAGAGAGACATCACCATGTAGTCCCATGGGTTTAACAATATCTACAATTGGCAGGTTATTCATAGGCTGAATTTACACCTTGGCAGAGAGACTAAAAAAGAAAAACTCTGCACAGCCATCTATTCCTCAAACATACACACATACTGGTTGGATTTGGCACGAGGGCGAGTGATGGTTCAGTATATATAATTTAATTAACAAGAGATTTCACAAAAATGAAATGCACTGTCTATTACATAGACAAAAAAACTGAACCAATGACTCGCAGCTCGTGAGCTGTAAAGCCACTTCAAGGCACCAACCACTTTACAGGCCATTCACACACCTTTCATACCAGACACACAGAAGACCATTCACACCACTAGGCACAAAATCTACACATCACAACATTTACAAAAAAAGTGACAAGGTGCGTCCTGCTTAAAAAAAAAAATAATAGACAGACATCAAGTTTTCAAACACACACACTTACATACTGGTTGGATTTGGCACGAGGGTGAGTGATGGTTCAGTATAAACAATTGTATTAGCAAGCAATTTCACAAAAAATGAAATACACTGTTAATAATGGAAAGGACAAGAAACAGAACCAATGACTCACAGCTCGTGAGCTGTAAAGCCACGACAAGGCACCAACCTCTTTACAGGCCATTCATACACCTTTCATACATGTGACACATACAAAACATTCACATCGCCAGCCGCGGACCCATCACATTACTACACTTCCACCAGCAGACAACGCCAATCAAGGGCCCATCACTTTCACACGCACACATTCCTGACACAGCAACTACACAAAGTCATGGATTACATGGAGTGGGGCTCAGCTAGCACTGTGTGTAGTAACCAGCATTAAGTCACTTCCCACACACCGCCAGCCAACCACCAGTCCACGCACACCACCATCCAAGCAACAGACCACACACACCGCCAGCCAAGCACCAGACCACGCACACCGCCAGCCAAGCACCAGACCAAGCACACCGCCAGCCAAGCACCAGTCCACACACACACTGCCAGGAAAACACCAGTCCACAGACACCGCCAGCCAAGCATCAGTCCAGGCACACCACCAGCCAAGCAGCAATCCAAACACAACACCAGGCAAGTGCAAGACCAAACACACCGCCAAGCAAACACCAGACCACGCACACCCCCAGGCAAGCACCAGTCCACACACACCGCCAGGACAGCACCACTGCACACACACCGCCAGCCAAGCACCAGTCCAGGCACACCACCAGCCAAGCACCAATCCAAACACACCACCAGGCAAGCGCAAGACCACGCACACCACCAACCAAACACAAGACCACACACAGCACCAGCCAAACACCAGTCCACATATACCACCAGGCAAGCGCCACTCCACACACACCGCCAGCCAAGCTCCAGCCCAGGCACACCACAAGCCAAGCACCAATCCCAACACACCACCAGGCAAGCGCAAGACCACGTACACCGCCAACCAAGCACCAGACCACGCACACCGCCAGCCAACCACCAGTTCACAGACACCGCCAGCCAAGCACCAGTCCACAGACACCACCAGCCAAGCGCCAAACCATGCACACCGTCAGACAATGGACACTACACGCAAACCAACATCATACTTTAGTTTCTTTTCAATACAAATAAAAAACAAAAACAAATTGCAAATTGATACAAATCTACTAACATAACAACTAAATCTAAATACACTACACAAATGCCAACTTTGAAACTGAACAATAAGTTTTAAAGAATAGAGACCAGCCTGTTCACTTTACCACTCATGGATGCTTCCAAAAATTATTTTGTGTGTGGTACATTCTAAAACAAGCAGGTACACACAGCCCAGGGTTAGAAGGACAGTCGGGGCAGTACATACTAACCTCCTTCCGCATACCTCTTTGCCAACAGACTCTACATCTCCGACTGGGAAAGTCTTTGAGGTTGTAGGAGGAATTTGATCAGGAAAGTGGCGATCTTTCAATCTGGCAACGTCCTCCACCACTCCAACTCTAGGAACACTTGCCTGTTCCAATGAAACAAGGCTGCCTATTACAGACTTCTGAAACTTTACAAAAGTCATCTTTGACCGAGGACAAGATTGCTGGAAGACAACAAAAGCATTTAAGGTTGCCAAGTGGAAAGATGGATGGCCAACTTCTTGTACCAAATGTAAGACTTACGAAGAGCAGCATACAGTTCCAACCTCTGATCTACTCTGTCAACACCACCCATGTGCCTATTATAGTATATAATGCACACAGGTTTGCGCGCTTCTGCAACCTGACCCCAAACAGTCACCACTTCAGTGCTTTCATCATGTATGGAAGTCAACATGTAGACATCTCTCCTGTCTGAAAACTTCACAGCTAAAAGCTCCTCACAACGCAATGCACTGCACTGTCCCCGAGCAAGCTTTTGACAAACAAGTTATTTTGGGAAACCTTTACGGTTAGAGCGGATTGTGCCACAAGCAACAGTGTCCACTTTGGCCAATTCCCTGAACAACCGCACACCAGTGTAGAAGTTATCTACATATAAATGATGGCCTTTGTTCAAAAATCCTCTACCAAGTTCCCACACAATTTTCACAGTCACTCCAAAAGTCGACGGACAACCAGGGGGGTTGATCTGGGATTCCTTACCGGTGTACACCCTGAAATTAGAGACATATCCAGTCCGACTGTCACACAGCATATAAAGCTTAATTCCATAGCGTGCCCTCTTACTAGGAATGTATTGCCTAAATACCAAGTGGCCCTTCAACAACACCAAAGACTCATCCACTGCAATTTCTTTCCCAGGAGCAAAGATCTCCAGAAATCGATCAACAAAATGATCAATGACAGGCCGACTCTTGAAAAGATGGTCACAATCAGGGTGGTCTCGTGGAAAAGCTAAACCATTGTCAACAAAATGCATCATCCGAAGCAGAAGCAAATACCTATCACGACTCATGACTGACGGAAATATAGCTGTTGCCATCAAGGGACTAGTAGACCAATATGAAGCCATTGATAGTTTCCTAAGCAAGCCCAATAAAAAAGTTAAACCCAAAAACTTTTTCATCTCCTCCAAATTTGTGGGAGTCCACCGGGTAGCTCTAGCATGGGGCTTAAGGCTGGCACTGTTCTCCCTCAAAAACTGTTCTGCATACATATTAGTCTGCTCTACAATCTATGCCAAAAACACATCATCCACAAACAACTTGAAAAAATCAATTGGCAAAAAGTTTTCAGTGTTCACCATACACCCTGGAACACCAGTAAATTCAGGCAATGCTGGCTGCACCATGCCTGGGGCAACCCAGATGTCAGAACTTTCATCGACAAGTCTTGCAGCCTCAGGCTGCCGACCAGCTGCCTCTTGTCTCACTACACCAACTGGAAGTCTAGCAGCCCCAGGCTGCCGCCCAGCTACCTCTTGCCGCACTATACCAACGTGAAGTCTAGCAGCCCCAGGCTGCACCCCAGATGCCTCTTGCGCACTATCGGCACATCAATGTCCTCCTCTAACACAGGCACTTCATCCACACCAAAAATAGCTTCATGAGCACTCAGGGTATCTTCATAATCAGACGATGCCATGTGCAGAGAAAACTCACTACCAGAATCTCCACCTCCCACCTCTGCCTCAGAATAAGTTCAAGTTCAAGTTCGAGAATTTATATCGCGCACTACTCACCCAGAGGGTCTCAAGGCGCTTGGGAAGGGGTTCATTATTTGTCGAATAACCAGGTTTTAAGTTCTTTTCTGAAAGAGATGTGGTTTTGAGTAAGGCGGAGGTGAGTGGGGAGTGAGTTCCATGTCTTGGCTGCCAGGAAGGAGAAGGATCTTCCTCCCATGGTGGATTTTCAGATGCGCGGGACTGCGGCGAGGGCTTGATTGGACGATCTTAGTTGGCGGGTAGGTTTGTAGAAGGACATTCGAGTGTTGAGGCATTCGGGTCCCAGATTGTAGAGGGCCTTGTGTGCGTGGGTGAGAAGACGGAATGTAATTCTTTTGTTGATGGGAAGCCAGTGGAGGTCTTTTAGGTGTCCGGTGATGTGATCTTGGCGAGGGATGTCCAATATGAGTCGCTCTGATGCGTTTTGGATGTGTTGGAGTTTTTTCTGTAATTATGCTGTGATTCCGGCGTATAGTGTGTTACCATAATCCAGTCGACTTGTGACCAGTGCGTGGGTGACAGTCTTTCCTGTCTCGAGGGGGATCCAGCGGAAGGTCTTTTTGAGAATGCGAAGTACGTTGAAGCAGGAGGATGAGACTGCGTTGACTTGTCTGGACATCGAGAGAGAGGAGTCTAGGATGAAGCCAAGGTTACGTGCATGGTCTGTGGGTGTGGGTGCTGTACCCAGAGCGGAAGGCCACCAAGAGTTGTCCCAGGCAGAGGGGGAAGACCCTAGGATGAGCACCTCCATTTTGTCTGAGTTGAGTTTTAAGCGGCTATGTTTCATCCATTCGGCTACTTCTTTCATGCCTTCGTGCAGATTGGTTTTGGCGATGTTGGGGTCTTTGGTGAGGGAAAGGATTAATTGGGTGTCGTCGGCATAAGAGATGATGTTGAGGTTGTGTTGGCGCGCGATGGATGCGCGTGGGCTCATGTAAACGTTGAAGAGGGTGGGACTGAGTGATGATCCTTGTGGGACTCCACAGATGACTTCAGTGGCCTCTGAGTTGAATGGGGGAAGTCAGACTCTCTGAGTTCTCCCAGCTAGGAACGAGATGATCCAGTCCAAGGCTTTTCCTTGTATGCCGATGTTGCTGAGGCTTTGTATGAGGGTGCTGTGGCAGACTGTGTCGAAAGCGGCGGAGAGGTCGAGCAGAATGAGGGCCACTGTTTCTCCGTTGTCCAGTAGTGTTCGGATGTCATCTGTTGCTGCAATAAGGGCGGTTTCGGTGCTGTGTTTGGCTCGAAATCCAGACTGAGAGGGGTCGAGGGAGTTTTTGGATTCAAGGAAGGAGGCGAGCTGGCTGTTGACGGCCTTCTCAATGACTTTGGCCGGGAATGGGAGGAGGGATATGGGTCGGTAGTTTTTAAGTTCAGAGGGGTCTGCTGTGGGTTTCTTCAAAAGGGCGCTGAGTTCGGCATGTTTCCAGCTTTCTGGGAAGGTGGCAGAGTTGAACGAGCAGTTGATGACATCACGGAGATGGGGTGCGATGATGGAGTCGGCTTTGTTGAAGATGTGGTGGGGGCACCGGTCGGTTGGCGAGCCAGAGTGGATGGGGTTCATTAGAAGGGTGGTGTCTTCAGTGGTGATTGGGTTCCAGGCTCTAAGGATGTGAGTTGACGGAATAGGATCTGAGGGGGGTGGGGAGGGTAAATCGTTGGGAGTCTTCTTGAAGCTGTTGTGGATGTCGGCAATTTTGTTGTAGAAGAAGGAGGATAACGAATTGCAGAGGTCTTGGGAGGGAGTGATGTCGTTAGATGCTGCGGTGGGGTTGGTGAATTCTTTGACGATCTTGAAGAGTTCCTTGCTGTTGTGAATGTTGTTGTCGAGACGATCCTTGAATGCTGCTTTCTTGGTGGTTCGAATCAGTTGGTGGTGTTTGCGGATGGCTGCCTTGAGGGTGGCCATGTTGTCGGTGTTGGGTTTTTTCTCCATGTTTTCTCCAGGGTGCGGCATAGCTTCTTGGATTGTTTTACGTCATCATTGAACCAGGGAGCTTTTTTGCTGGCTGATTTGATTTGGTGCTTTTTCAGGGGTGCTAATTCGTCAGCACTGTGGGTGATTCATTGCTTGAGATTGGTGGCCGCTTGGTTTGGGTCCAATGAGAGGGCGGGAGGGTTTTGGTTGAGTGAAGTGAGGAGTTGGTCGGAGGTGATTTTGTTCCAGTTTCTCAGAGGAATAGGTTGTGGACGGTTGTGGGTTATGGTGGTTTTGTAGCTGAAGTGAACACAGCTGTGTTCCGTCCAGTGGAGAGCTGTGGTGCGATCGAAGGAGATGTGCTTGCTGGAGGTGAAGATAGGGTCGAGCGTGTGTCCGGCTGTATGGGTGGGGGTGTCAACAAGTTGTTTGAGTCCGAGGTTGGCCAGGTTGTCCAGGAGGGTGGAGGTGTCGCTGTTGTGTTTGTTTTCAAGGTGGTAGTTGAGGTCTCCTAGTAGAATGTAGTTCTCTGACGCGAGGGCATGTGGACTGATGAAGTCCACATGCCAGAGTCACTCTCTGCACCATGGTCAGAGGAAGAATCAAAAAGCATTCCAACAACTTGCTGAGCGGTAATCCGGCGGCTAAGCATTATGCTCACTAAGAAAGGAGACTGCACAAACAACTCAACAACCAACACTGTGCAAAGTAGGTAAAAAAATGTAAGCCTTTATCACAAAGATCTATAAACTGAATAACTATACAATTCTCTTACAAAATACAGCCACACTCACCAGCACCTACTCTGCAAAGACACAGCAAATAGTCAAGGCCCAAGGGGTCGCTTCCATTTTAAAACAAACAAAAAAATCCATGGTGTCTAGTAGGGTTTTTGTCTCCCTCCTGAGGGCAGAAAGGCAAAATTATGAGGCAGAATATATTTTAAAAAACTATGGGCCAAATGAAGAGACCCTTGCTCAGGGGGTTGCTTCCTGTGCAAAAAAAACCCAATCCCTAGTGTCTAGTGGGCTTTTCTACCCCCCCCCGGTCCAGATTCGGCAAAAAAGGGGCCCTTCTGCCCCCCGGGGGGGGGGCAGAAAAAAACTAAATTAAATATTTTGCCCCCAGAAAGCAACCTTTGCCCAAGGGGTCGCTTCTTTTTCAAGAAAAAAACAATCCCAGGTGTCTAGTGGGCTTTTATGTCCCCCCTGGCTGCAAATTAGGTAAAAAAAACGACCAATCTGCCCCCGGGGGGGCAGAAAAGTCTAAAACAATTATTTTGCCCCCAGGAAGTGACCCTTGCCCAAGGGGTCGCTTCCTTTGCTAAAGAAAAGACAATCCCTGGTGTTTAGTGGGCTTTTCTACCCCCTGTGTCCAGATTCAGCCACAAAAACGGGCAATCTGCCCCCAGGGGGGCAGAAAAGTCTAAAAAAATATTTTTTCCCCCTGGAAACGACCCCTGCCCAAGGGGTCGCTTCCTTCTCAGAAAAACAATAATCCCTGGTGTCTAGAGGGCTTTTATGCCCCCCCCCCTGGGTCCAGATTCGGTAAACAAAATGCCCAATCTGCCCCCAGGGAGGGTAGAAAAGTCTAAAAAAATTGTTTAGCCCCCAGGAAGCGACCCTTGCCCAAGAGGTCGCTTCCTTTGCAACAGAAAAGACAATCCCTGGTGTCTAGTGGGCTTTTCTACCCCCCCCCCGGGTCCAGATTCAGACAGAAAAACAGGCGATCTGCCCCCAGGGGGGCAGAAAAGTCTAAAAAAATAATTTGGCCCGCTGGAAACAACCCTTGCCCAAGAGGTCGCTACCTTATTACAAAAAAAAATAATCCCTGGTGTCTAGTGGGATTTTCTGCACCCCCCCCCCCCGGGACAAGGGGGGGGTCAGAAAAGTCTGAACATAAATTTCAGGCCCCCGGAAGCGTCCCTTACCCAAGGGGTCGCTTCCTTTTTCACAAACAACCATCCCTGGTGTCTAGTGGGGGCATTCCTGGTGCAAGATCGCAACGCTGTGAGCGATCCTGAACCAGGAATGCCCTGCATTGGGACATCAGGGGAGAGGAAACAGTGTTTCCTCCCCCCCGATGCCTCAAGGCACCGAGAAACGGCCCCACTGCCCCACCGGAGAGAAAAAACCTGCTTTTTGTCTCTGGGCATGCTGGAAAGAAATGGCTTCCAGCGCGTCCAGCACTTCCTGATGACGTTGGCGCGCGCTGAGCGCGCTGATGTCACCAGGAAGCGCGGGGGGCCCGGGGGTGGCAGTGGAAAGTCTTCCTCTGCCACCCCCGCTTGAGGCTTGATGATCAATGCCCCAGGAGGGGAGCGCCAGCTGATGACGGAGCGGTTCCGTCATCAGCACAGCCCAACCGATGCTGATGATGGAACCGCTCCGTCATCAGCATCGAAGGGGTTAAGGCCTCAGCACTCACTGTTCAGATATAGCTTACCAAGCAAAGCTGATACTATAGGAAAACATATTATTCTCATGTGAAGCAAAATATTCTGCTAGACTCTAAACATTTATAAAAATGTGTGCCGTGTGCAAAAGCAGCAGAGAGGAAAAATGGCGTTTAAACTTCTAATAGGCTCATGCTAACTTAACACAGTGTAAAGTCAAAGCCCATCTCCATGACACCCTCCCTTGATCCGAGCATGGATAAGATAAGATAAGATAAGGGGCAAATTTTGGAAAGCAGAGTTCAACAACGACAGTCAGAACCAGTCCCAAATTTGCACAAGGGGAAAAAACATTTGTAGAACAAAAACCTTATATTCCGAAAATGGTTCAAATTCAGTCAAGGTAGCCACTGGACATAGTGAAATCAATAGGTCTGGGCAGAAAAAAATTCAGGCTTGAATTTTTTTTTTTTTATTCGATGTCCAATAAGTGACCCGTCTCATCGAAGAGAGAGTAGCGATGATACATCTCAGTCTAACAATGAATATGCAAAATATGCAGCAACAGCCTCGAACAGGAAGTCACTGTTCGCATCCGAAAATATTTCAGCCATCCAATTTAACAAAGTGAAAGAACATACATGTTCCTCAATTAACAGGGCCTGTGGCACCATCAGAGGGCAACTCGGTTGGCTTTCGATGAAGCTGTGAGCCAAAAAATCTTGCGCCGCTGCAAAAACATTCCAACGACTCAGAACTCCATGCATCGCTGCAAAGGCTATAATCCCTCCGCCAGAACAAAGCAATTCATGAGCAACTAAGGGGCTCATAAGCTGATCATAATCTGCATCGGGAGACATCGTATTGCAGAGACAAAAATCCAGGGCCCAGTCGAAATCGCAACTCAGGCAATGAAAGACAGGCTGGACACATGTAAAGTAGGAAAATCGAAACGATAATCCATAAGCCGCACTCAAATTAGCAAGAGACAGCACTCCATAGTACTCAAGCATTCGGTGGCGAAGCAGCACCAGCCGTGACAGTTCTTCTTGTATCACAGGATGTGCATCCATTTTGAAATAAACAAAACAGTAAAAGAACGCCTGCAGCCAGAGCTAGCAGTAAGGGAAATCCACCAAATAGGCTGGAAAAAATTGAAGGAAAAAATGCCGGGAACACACCAAATATAGTTTGAAAAGAAGTCACAAGGCCACTGCCTACAACTTTAAAAAAGTGTGCCAGCCCTGTGGTGGAGGATGCATTAAAGATAGTGTGAATTAACTCACCAAAATGCAAGGGCAAATCAGTATTTATTAAGGCATGCACCTCTGTGTGGGTGTTTGCCACGTGAAGGACCAATATCTCACGAGCAAATGTGAGGGCAACTTCTTTCTGGGACAATAGAGCTCTTATGCGACTCATCTTGTTGAACTCTGCTTTCAAGGTCGGAATCGTGGGCCAGATGAAAACATCAAGCTTCCCATGCGGAGGAGGATGCATTACATTTTTACAGCAAACCACACGCTCACTGACGGTAACTACATAAGCAATTCCTGCTACTAACCCACAACAGTCTTCATTATTTAAAGGTAAATAACTCCTGTTTGCCAGTAATGTGAATGTGGGTACAATAGCACGCACAGGTGTAGAAGCATGGGCGAATTTTGCGAATCTCGCGTTCGCGAATTTTGCGGATTTGCGAACTCGCAATCCGCAAAATCTGCGAATTCTCGCGAATTTGCGGGTTTTTTATTTTTTTTTGTGTTCGCGCGGGTTTCTGCCAGGTCGCGAGGGTTTTTGTACAATTTCGCAAACGCGAACTTACCTGTCGGGTCGCAAGTTTTGCGAACTTGTTGTTTCTACGTGTCCAGCCTGTTTGGGACACTCTTCTTCATCACTGCCACCCTCTGTCACCACATGCCACCCTCTTGCTCACCCATGCCACCCTCTGTTTCATCACAGCACCCTCTGGTTGTCCAGTGTACATTATTGTGGCAAAGCAAAGCACACCTTCCCTGCCTCAAGTGACCTGAATTAATTTGGAGCTGATTAATGTGTCACAGAATATTTTATTAGCTGGCACCTGCTTCCTTAGTGCTTCCTGATTAGTGATCTTTTGCAATTGCTAAGTGCTTTCATTGTTGCAAAATTAGTTACAACACCTGTCCTGCCCCAACTGACAATAATGAATTAGGGGCTGATTAATGTGTCACTGGATTTGAACTTCCAGCCTGGCTCCTGCTTGTCTCCCTTAGCTGTAATTCAGGACCTTTGTGGCATATGTGTAACTATTCTGAGGGTCAGAGCAGGGTCACATAATAGTTGCAAGTAGGCAACTGAACTCAGGAGGGCCCCCTCAGGAAGCACTACAGGAAATGGCTACTAATGATGAGCTTGAACTTTTGAACCTGGTAAGTAGTTTCAGTTTTGCTAAGATCGTATTTCGGCAATTTAGCGCTTATTCGCGGGTCGCAAAGTTGAACTGGGAAGCTGCGAACTCACCCAAACAGTGCGAGCAAGCCATAAAATCCGCTGCTCGCGGATTTGCGGATTTTGCGGGAAATTCGCGAATCTCGCGGATTGCGAATTTACCGAAAATACTCAAAATCCGCGAGCGGAACGGATTTTCCGCCCATACTTACAGGTGTACCTTTCAAAACACAGGCTAAATTCAGCTCATTCTGGTTACAAGAGCCATGTAATTGGATATGTCTACACAGCAATGAGTGATCGTGTGTTTCAGTGCAATCTTCACCATTCAAATAAACTTCCTTACCCTCCCGAAGGCATCTATAGGTAAAAGGAAGTGACCAAGCTTCATGGAGATAAGCACTGCCAAGAGGCTCATATCTACCAATGGCAAAGTACTTCATACATGCCTTGAACTTGAACAGAGGAAACGGGATAGGTATTAACCCGTGGATAAGCCACGCTGCTGAATTGACCTCAGCCACAGAAAATGGTAAAGGTTCTAACTTCTAGATGTGTAACATAGAAAAAGTTGCATCTTTCATTGACATTAAACGTTGCTTGTCAGTCAAATTAAACGGGGCAAACAATGATGACGTGTTCATGCAGTGCCATGGCACTTTTCCAGCTTTCAAGGTTTGCAAGGTCCATGCAAACTGCATAATGGAACGCAATTGATTTTGACCATGGTACAAAACAGACACTTCATCCTGCACAATATCAACAACAGATGATACAATATTGTCTAACGTCTAAATGCGGGTAAGTAAGTAATACTTTATTTGATTTGTGAAAATCATAAAAGGGTGGGTCTTACCACCATGAGATAAAACTTTACATCTTTGAGACAGCATAAAAACAACACAAGATCACATAAAAAGATAATACGTTAAAATAACACAAAGCTTAGCAAATTGCTCAAATGTGCAGTTACTGTGTAAAGTTGAAAAACACAGATGGAGCTGGGCACGGGGATAACTGTCTCATTGCAGCTGCCGGACAACAAATGGGTATTCTAAGCGGGGGTACAGTGCTTGGGGGTTAAGTGTAACTTGATGGAAGTAACACTTGTTAACTCAGAATAAAGTTTTTTTTTTTATGCCGGAAAAGTGAAATAAAGGGTATCCATTAAGAGATTGAGGTAGAGTCTGGGCCCAGCCTTGGGGGGGCTAATTGGCACAGGTCGTCTTTAATTGTTTCCTTGTTTTCCAGCTCTTGGGCAGCGTGGGCCAAGAATTTTATAGTTTGCAGGAAAGTTGTATCCAAGACCCACTAAGGCATTTTATTACAGCCGCCCTGCAGGTTCTTACTTGTGCTTCTCTTAGGAGTGGTAACAAGAGTGTCTTCCTTAGAATTTGGAGTGCCGGGCATATGCATAATAAATGCAATAATGACTCTACGCCCTTGCCACAAAGGCGACAGTTTGAAGTTGGCCAGGTCCGCAGCCATTTGGGGGTGAGGTCTTTGCTCGAAAACCAACCCAGCCTCAGAAGGCTTAATTCCCTCTTGTAGTGATCCCTAAAACAATCTTGCAAGTATGGCTTATGTTTCAGATGGTTATATGTTGGTAACACGATGCAGGCGTGGCCTTTGCCAGCCACTGCACCTTTGTCCATTGTCAGCGATGCTTGTTTGATGGCTTTGTTAGTGATCTGTTTAAAAATGTTATAAGACACGGGTGAAAGCCAGGCTTCTTCCAGCTTTAAAGACTGAAGCGCTTGCCTAAGGGACTTATATGTTGAATTAGAGAACCCAGCCTGTTTTTGGAACTCTAGCCAACAGAGGTGGGCAAGTGAGTTGTCTTCGGCGTCCCTCATACGCCAGTAATATTTGGCCAAGGCTCCTTGTCTTGCCGGAGTCTGGTTTGTTAATCCATATTCCAGACGTATTTGGGCCTGTGAGATGTGTTGCAGGATCAAAAAAAGGTGTTTAAACAGTTTGGATTGAGCAAGATTCAGCGCTGTAGAGTCCCTAGATGCCATCAATTCCGAGCCATATGTGAGCGATGGCAAGAATTTAGCAGCTACGATCTTTAACATGTGGCCAATTGAACTTCCACTTAAATGTTTTTGTATGGTTTTAAAAGCAAAATGCAGTTGTTTGGCTTTTGATTTTCCCTGTTCTGAATGATGTTTGTACTTTAGTTGGTGATCAAGTATGATGCCCAAGTATTTGTATTTATCAACCTGTGTTAATATAGAAGAATTTATCCTCCAGACATATTTCGGTTGTTTCTTTCGGGAACTGGAGAAGCATAGGATGTTTGATTTTTTGAGGTTTATTGTTAGATGTGCTTTGGAGATGTATAACGCGAGTTTGGAGATCAAGCGTTGTAAGCCAAGCGGAGTTTGTGAGAGGAGCACAATGTCGTCTGCATATTGTAGACTCACTATAGGTGTTTGTCCCAATTTTGGTGGGTCCCCCTGAATTGTGCGTAGGTCACTTTCTAGGTCTGCGGTGTAGATGTTGAAAAGGCTGGGAACCAACACGCAGCCTTGCTTTAGTCCGTTAGAAGTTTGATATATCTTTGTTAGGCATCGTCCATCTCCTTTTTTTATTTGCACCCAGGTGTGTGAGTATAGTTCTATGATTGCTCCCAATAGCTTTGGCGGTGCACCCCAGGCTTTCATTTTGGCCCAAAGTTTTGATATAGGCACTTTATCGAAGGCCGCTTTTAGGTCCAAAAAACAAGTATATAGCATGGTGGAGTTATTGATAGCCTTTTTAGCGAGAAGGGTTAGCGCGGATACATTTGTTAGAGTACCCATTCCGGCCCTAAAGCCTGTTTGTGTCAGTGGGATTAGCCCTTTGATGTTAACCCAAGACTCCAGTTCTCCCAATAGGTTTGATGCGTAGATCTTGGCCTCCAAGTCTATTATTGCTATTAGCCTATAATTGTTGGGATCTGATCGGGACCCTGATTTGAAAATGGGGTGTAGAATGTTGCCCTCCATGAATCAGGAATATTTCCGGTCGTTAAGCTGTGACAGAACAAAGGACATAGTTGACTTGCCCAAAACATTGGGTCTTGCCTAAATAGAGCATTGGGAAGGCCGTTTGGTCCGGGGGCCCCGTCTGGTCTCAAATGTTTTATGGTCTTTGAAACCTGCGTTGGTGTAATCTGGTCAATTTCTCCAGTTAAGTCCTGTGGCGGCTGATTGCAGGTGTCTTTGGATTGAGAAGACTTAGCTTCTGCCATTGATCTCAGGCTTGGTGTTGGGCAGGGCTAGGAGGTGGTTGTGAATGTGTTGTCTTTAGATGTATCATACGTAAAGTTGTAAAGTAAATTAATGTGAGTGCCCCAAAGCTGATCGGTCAACTCCGAATTGAACTGTCGGTGTTTGACGTTAAGCATAAAATTTACTTTTGCCCAGAAATCTTTGGAATTTCGTAGTTTACTAGCATGGAGTATAATGCATTGTAATTTTTCCTTATACTCTTGCTTGGCCAATTTGGTCTCACGTTTTAGCTCTTTTTTAAAGAATTTAATTTTTTTCAGGGTTTGTTGTGATAGTTGGGGGTCCTTTTTACGTTGAGCCCTGAGATATGTGTTTAATTGCTTTTTTAATAAGCGCAGTTTTGGAGTGTACCATTTCCCTCCTCCGTTTCTTGTTGTTTTGTGTCCTCTGTGGTTGGTTTGGTATTTTTTGTTTATGTTCACTACGAAGGACTCCCAGGTCTTTACTATATCTTTGGATAAGGCTGGTGGTGAGAGCAATAAGTGGCATGTCTCCATTAAGTTGGAAATGTTGTCTTCTTTCCTATTTAATCTTTGCAGGTTAAAAAGTTGAGTGTTCAACGTTAAAGGCTGCGCTTGCTCGGATTTATTTAGTAGGATTGATACTGTGAAAGTCTGAGGGTAATGGTCGCTTTCACCCCATTCCAGAATGTGGAAGTCTTTGATAAATGCGGGAAGAGAGTGTGTTAATGCTGTTATCTACAACTGCTAGCACTTTTTCTAAATTAGCCTGACCTATCGCTCTAATGCGGGCAGCTGCCTCAATCTGAGACATTTTCCAGATCTCATTGTAAATAGCATATATCCATCTTTTAGATCTACCGTTAGCCGGGCCTCTTATAAAATCATTCAGATCAACATTGTTAGTCAGTTTAGATAAATGTAGTTTAACCGATGCCAAAGTGGAAAGTTTGAGCCAATTCTGACACAATTTGCCGACAGGATAGGCAGTCACAGAATGGCCACTTTCAAAACGGGGATCCACCCTCTCCTGTGTAAACCCAGAAAACGATGCTGGCAATAATCTGCACTTCTGTGCCAGAGCAACCAACCCTTGGGATCCAAACTGGATATGTTAAAGGAAGAATTTAGCAACAGACTTTGCAACTATCTGATCGAAAATTTAGTGGCATTATTCCAACCGGAAAATTCTTCTAATTCAGGAAAAGAAGGAACATTTCATTTTTTAGTAGTAGCCCATCCAAAGCAAGTTGTTTGTAAAATTCTAGAATTCAAGAACAACATATGGTTCTGAATAAGGCATGCACGGTGCAAAGCCTCAGTGCCTTGCACTTGCCAGCTCTTAGAACCCCAAACAGATTTAAGATCAATGGTATCCTTCCACAACTCGTAGCCCTCTAACACGCAATTGGTCTAGAAACGACTTTGAATACAATAATTTTGTGTCGGTAAGTCTAACCTTGGATGTTGACTTTTCGGTCATCCTAACATAACATGCATTGGGATTTGACTGATTTAAATCGGTAAAATAAGTGAACCTTTTCAAAAAGGAAGCAGAACTGCCTTGTACAGGAGCTGAACAATGTTCCCATTGTGTATAGTTTACAGTGTTCCTCCTGGTATTAGGTTTATGCAGGTAGTGATTGCCAAAATGTTGGTAACAATACAAATCACCGTAACTAGCAGATTCTAAATGCAAATCTTCAGCATAAAAGGCAGCATAATATTTCAAATCAGAAAACAAAGCTTATACAGCCTGAACATCCCAATCATCAGAACGTATATTTTGTTTAATCACATCACCCCCTAGAAACTCTAAGCACATTAGGGACATTTATAACCTCACTGGACCCATGGATTTAAAATCAAACAGCATCCCATACAATCCCATCCAAGACAGGCCAAGCAGTGATATTAACAAAAGCCAGGTCCCTCTTCAATCTGAATGATGAGGAACGGGGAGCCAATGTTCCATTAATATGTCAAATGCATGTTCTCTCCTCGACATAGTGTCAGTTGACAAGGCGAAAAAAATACACCACAAAGCCAATTGACATAAATAGGTCAATTGAAAAAAGCACCAACCAAATGTAGGTCCAAGGTGGAATCAAAAAATGTTTTTTAAACAATGTTGCCAAAACAGAAGGGGTCTTCGGTGTGTGAGAGTCAGTGTCAAATGAAAATCTGGATTCTGTAGCCAAACGAGTTTGCAAATCAGGCATCGATAAGTCAGTGGGGTAAGTGTAGTCAGTTTCATCAAGGTGAGCATCAGGTAGTGTACTCAACAAAGGACTCAAAACTGCAGGCATCTCGAGGGCAACATCAGGCCGATGATCAGAAGCCGGGGTCAAAACAGAATTTCTCAAAAACGAAGGACATGAGACTGCCGGTGTCATACTAAGAAGAATCGGCCACTCTGTGTATATTGACATTGTCAATGGAGATATACCTGTTTTCTTTACGACCTGGAAGTGGTGGTAAAATGACTGTTCTTGTGCCCTTCTCTCTAAGCACCGGAACCGGAGCTCGATAAGAGGGACCAAATTCTTTCTTGTTTTCTATCTTCTCCCGAACTAGTTCTCCAACCTGGGGTAGCCAGACAACTACCGGAATCTGCAATGCAGCTTCAGATGTGCAGGGCAAATGTTCCATTGCAAGACTATATCTCGTCTTTTGTAGATCATGTAAAATATTGCAATGTTCATCTACGTCAAAGGAGGCAGCAACAGCCGCCTGGTCTAGACCGTCAAGGTCCGGGACGAACATCTTGATACCAAAGAACATTTTGTATGGGGTCCGCCCACCCAGATACCTTCTAGGGAGATTATTAAGGGCACGCTGCATGCAATTGAGGTGGGCCAGCCAGTTCCTGCCAGTGCCTATAACCCTAGCTGTCAAAGACTGTTTTAAATCACGGTTCATTTGTTCCACAACACTATTACCCTCCGGTCTGTACGGAGACAAAAACTTGACTTGGACCCCCAACGAAGCCATGGCATCCTTATACGCCTTAGAAGCGAAAGTAGGACCCTGATCCGAATGGAAGGTACCACAGGCAAAAATCCCTACAAAGACACGCAAGTCTCTTATGACAGTTCGCGAATCAGTGCTGCGGTGTGGCCAGGCCCACACAAAGTGTGTCCATGAATCAACTGCTACTAGGATGTACTTATACGCAGTATCAGAAGAAAAAGGACCACAGTGATCTAAGTAAACACAAGCAAGTAGTTTATTAGAAATGTACAACTGTGTCTGGGGCAGACGTGCAGCAGTAGAAGGTTTACTCTGCTGGCAAATGTCACATGGAAGGACGTAATCAAGCATCTGTTTGTACAGTCCCCGCCACCAGAAACGTTGTTGTAACTGAGAACCAGTAGCCAAAACGCCCGCAATGCGCAGACACAACACCTTCATGGGCAGCTGTAATCAATGAGGACCTGCGGTCCACGTTGGGAATTAACCTTTCACCAACGTCCGGTATTTTCACATAAGGAACTTTATCAGGACTTAAGTGGTATGATTACTTTGAAGGGAACACCTTAGGATATTTACTTCCCTTCTCAGTCGTGGCTACAGCCGCCAAGATATCATCATCAATCTTACTCTTGGAACGTGTAAGTGCCGTAACCAAATATGTCAATACTGATGATTTTGCGGCCTCATCGGCCACAGAATTGCCAACAGCGTGAACTCCCACACGCTGATGACCAAGAGTGTGAATTACATACATGAGTGGCAACTGCTCTTTAAGCTCAGCCACTCGGACCCAGATAATTTTATGTTTTATCGTGCTACCCTTGGAATCACGAAAATCATTCTGAATCTAAAAGAACAGATTTTCATTGTAAGACTGCACACAGTAGTAAGAATCACTCAAAATAAGAGTCGTCACACTAGGATCAGCGTACTCCAATCCAAGCATCAGAGGACGGAGCTCTGCCAATTGTGCAGTGCAGTCCCCTAAAGTCTGCATGTGCATGACCTTGGACATGAATTCATCATTCACCATGGCACCTACCACAATGTCACAAGCTGAAACATATGTGTGCTTAGACCCATGCGCAACTTGCGCTGAACCATCAGTGTAACTGATACAATGGAAATCCTCCAAGGGCCATATAGTCAAGGGCGCAGGATGAACAAATTCAAACTGCAAAAACTCTTGTGACTGTAAGGAGGCATCAAAAACAAAGTGACATCCGAAGAATTCAGCGACACTGCCGATTGTATCCACCGCAGGTGAAAAGCCTTATTTGGTACACTTGCTTTGGTCACTGCTTCAAGTGCAGGATACAGGGTAACAACCAACATGCGTTTTCCCTGCGACAGTGCTCCTTCCTTGAGAATCGCCATTTGCACTGCAGTCAAAACTTTTTCCACAGTGGAAAACCGCATTTCAGCCGAAGTGTACAAGTGTGACTTGTAAGCAATATGTACTGTGTCACTTTCATTAAAAGTCAGTTAAGTGAAACCCACCGCCCCAGGGATGATTTTTATCACCAGGTTGGTGTGGTTATCACGAGTCAGTAAGAATTTAGATTCAAGAAGATCAGCCTGCAATGATCGCAAAACGGCTAAATGTTCTGGCAGCCATCAAGATTTGGTAAAAGTTGGTTGTATCAAAGCATACAAAGGCTTGATACGCTGGGCATAATCGGGAATGTAAGTACGACCAAAATTTTAAAAAAACAGCAAGGACTGCAATTTTTTCAGAGTTGTAGGAGCGTGCAGTTGTGCGCATTTCTCCAAGAAGTGAGGGGCCAATCCTCAACCTTCATTGTTGAGCTCATAGCCCAGGAACAACACTGTGTACTCTGCAATGTGAGACTTTGCAAAGTTGAATTTGTAACAGAAGTCCGCAAAGTTACAAATTATGCGATCAACGCGAAACAGATGCACCCAAAGTTCGTCGTCTGTGAGATAGATGTCATCCTTTTTCGCACAAGACCATCCACTAAGGCAGAGCCATGGGTATTCTGTGCTGCACAGGTACGGCAATGCAAGTTCAAATGCCGGAAATCCAATACCAAACGGTAAGTACTGTATGGCTTGGTCACAGTAAAAAGTGGGTTATTCATTGGTGACACACAAGTTTCAATCACACCTTGATATTCCAATTGTTCAAGGATTCCCGCCACGGAAGCCTTAGCTTCACGACGGATGGGATATTGAGGTTGGGGCTATGGCATAGACCGTAAAAGAATCTTATGGTGCGGTGAAAATTTATCCCACCCACAGTGCGTACGGTACAGAGCCGGCGCAAGGGCCTTAGCACACTCTTCTGCAAAATTCAGCGCATGCTCTTTTGAGACAGTGTGCGCGAAACTAGGGAATAACTAGGGAGTAACTAGGGAGTAAAACCTCCTCTCCTCAGTCTCATTCCCAATTCAACCGCAGCCTCTGGTCGGTGTTTGTCCTGAACACGCTTAATGACTGTAGGAAGGACAACCATTGACGGAGTGCCGAAGCACCTTGTGTACACTGCAGCAAAAATTCTACCCCATGACTTGCAGTCACCGGCGTCCGGTATCAAGTCTTTCGGCAAACTAAGTATAAGAATCCTGTGTTTTTCAACAGGGGTCGTTTTAGGAAATACTGCTTCCAGCTGGTCAAATTTCTCGGCAAGCCAGAAAGGCACATAATTCTTATCCTGGGGACGCTTGCCCATCACAGCATTAACCATTACTGGACTCAGCTTCATACCACTAGGTCCTGCTGGAAGCGCCGCGACACCTGGGACCCCGCCCGGGAGATTCCGGGTAATGTAGTGCATCAAGACCCTAATATCTGCAATTGCGCGTATGCAGGACCCGTAAATCAGCAACGAGGACAGCACCCATTCGAGGATGCGGAGCAAATCCTGCCAAAACAGGCCAAGTTGCGCCTGTAATGGACAAAGGACCCAATCTAGTTGTCGCTAATGAGTGGGAAAGGGCGCCATTAAACCAAACACGATGCTGCCAAGAATTAATTGGAACGTCCTGTGTCCTATAAGGAACATATTCAGCGGGCTGGGCTGTTTAGTGGGTATATGTGTGAAAAACACCAGAATTTGCGTCCACAGCAGGAAAAGTCACCCATGAATAAAAGATCTCATATGGGTACACAACTTCAGCACTCACCACCATGATCACCGCCATGCCCTCCAAGGCGACTTTAAAAGTCTGCAAATGATTGCGTACACTAATACGACTATGCTGCGGTATGTAAACGTCACCCATTCTGACACGGAACCAAAGTGTGACAATACAAAATCTACGTAGCACAACTGGGTAGTACTTCAAACGAAAACCGTTTTCAAGCTTGAATAAACCTATATAACTAAAGGTAGGTTTGTCCGACACTACTATTATCCGGAAACAATAGTGAGGGGGTTAAGGACTGATAGAAGTACTACTGTGCATAGAGAATTGGAACCTCCATGAATTAGGGTGTACCAAAACTCACTTTAGTATCCAAAATCCCCTACCAGACTAGCAATTAGTGTCTCATTGGTTCTTCCATACACCCAAAGATTAGACAACCCAGAAAATGGACTTAGAACACCTCAGGTAACGTGGAACACATGAACACTCTTTAGTTATACTATCATACCAGTCCAAAACGAGGAGTAAATGAAGACACGTGCAAGTTGGAAATATTTATTTCAAGTGCTGTGTTCTCAAGTGCAGTATCTTAGCTAATACAAGCAAACATATTATAAGCAACAAGGTTATCAGCATAGTTACTATTCCATAAAATACAAACGGAGAAATCATGTTAAAATGCGAAAGGGAAGAAGGCTAAATTGCACCTCAGTCTTACCCTCCCTTGCTAGTATATTATATTATATCTACAGAATGTCTCTTTGGGTTTACAAGGGCGGCCTCATACCTCTGGTCCTAGTAGAAAGGTATCACATAATTTCCTACACCAGCTCTCTGCATGCGAATGTTCTCCAAAGTGTGTTTGCATGCTCTGCGCATTGCATTATTAAACGCGCCAAAATCAGAGGTGGCCACAGCTGCATATGTGTTATGTCTAGGATGTGCGCTGATCAGACCGAACAACAACCACTGTGTTGAAATAACCTTGAAGGCCTCGACACTCACTGTTCAGACATAGCTTACCAAGAAAGTCTGATACTATAGGAAAACATATTATTCTTGTGTCAAGAAAAATATTCTGCTAGACTCTAAACATTTATAATAATGTGTGCTGTGTGCAAAAGCAGCAGAGAGGAAAAATGGCGTATAAACTTCTAATAAGCTCATGCTAACTTAACACAGTGTAAAGGCAATCCCCATCTCCATGACAATATCAAAGTCTGGCCCATCAGTTCTGGCATGGCTGGACCAAGGGAAGCTGGCCATTGTTCTAAACCCTAACAGTGAGGAGCCAGTTCTTGTGGTTGAGTGTGAAGAAGGAATTGGCAAGGAGGTCAAATGCAGATTCCCCAAGGGGCTCACAGAATCTATTGGCCATTTTCAAGGTTTTGAGCATAAACTTTGCATTACAAAAAGGTGCCATCCCTGTGATACATAAATTCCATTAGAGAAGGGGTGAAGGAACATTTGGAGAAATTACTGCAATATGACATTATTGAGAGAGTTGAGTCAGCCGAATGTGTGGCCCCCATGGTAGTACTTAAACGACCCAAAGGGCGGTTGAGATTATGCTTCGACCTCCGAGACCTCCATGAGAGCATCCTTGTGGACCAATACCCACTTCCACGAATTAATGAGATGATGGCTTGTACCAAGGATATCACATTTTTCTCAACTGTAGACTTGAAGGCAGCGTATCAACAGATCCTCTTGCACCCTGAGAGCAGAAGCCTGACCACCTTTGTCACCCTCTTTGGGTGTTTCTGTTTCAAGAGATTACCATTTGGATTGGCATCAGCCGCAGCCATGTTCCAAAAGTTGATGCAAGAAACATTTTAGGGGGTGGATGGCATTCTGATATTTCAGGACGACATACTGGTCATTGGCAAGAGTAAAGATGAATATGACAGGAAATTGGTGCATGTCCTAGAGATCCTGGAGAACAAATGCCTCACTGCTGAATACAGCAAATGCAAGTCTGTACGCAGTGAAGTTGCCTACCTAGGACACTCTATCTCGGATTTGGGGATCAAACCAAAAAAAGAACTCCTCGACTCAATTTCCAACACACCTGAGCCCAAAAAACAAGGACGAAATTCGCTCCTTCCCGAGCCTCATAGAATGTTACTCCAAATTAATTGAGAGATTCTCATCAAACATTTTTGAACTAAGACAGTTACTGAGAAATAAAAAATAAATGGATGTGGTCTGAAGAATGCCAGAAGGCATTTTGCAAGCTAAAAAACGGCATATGCGCCGCACCACATTTGCAAGGATTTGATCCATCATTGAAAAGTATTGTGACTAAAGACGCAAGTGGAAAGGGTTTAGGAGTTGTGCTAACTCAAAAAGACTCAAAGGGCAAAGAATACACCACTGCATTCGACTCACTTTCCCTCACACCAACAGAAGAAAGGTATTCTGTTATTGAATGTGAGGCCTTGGCATGTGTATGGGGTTTGGAACACTTCCGACACTTCGTGTGGGGCAGCAAGGTAATTTTAAGAAGTGACCACAAACTCTCACCAGGGATATAACCACCAATGGACTACATGCAGCATCTCCCAGACAAGCAAGACTGTCTGTAAGAATGTTTGATTATAATTACGAAGTGCAATATGCACCTGGTGGTAAGAACGTTGTTGCGGACTTCCTAAGCAGAATGCCAGTTCTAGCACAAGAAGCTAGTGGATAATCAGATGAAAAATTCAGGGTTGCCAGTGTGCATGAAGAACCTCATGACATTTCACTAGAAAAATGGTGAATGAGCTTAGCAAAGACCAGATGTTAAGTAATGTGTGTGACGTGGTAATGAATGGATGGGCAGTAAAAAAAATGTAAAGAAGGATTTGTCGCCCTATCGGAGAGTGAAGGATGAATTCTCAATTGAAGAGGGTTTACTCTTAAGAAGTGGCAAGGTAATTCCTCCAACGACGTACCATACTAGAACTATGCCATGAGGGACACCTGGGCATAGGCAAGACTAAAAGCAGAATAAGGAATCTGTACTGGTGGCCAGGTGTGGATCTTGCAACCAAGAGAGTGGTAAGAGACTGTGTCCAGTGCAACAGTTCTGCTAAGTCCATAGTCACATACAGGCCCCCACTTCACCCCTTACTATCTCCCAACATGCCATGGGAAAGGATCAGGCTAGATATCATGGGCCCCATTTCGGACCAAGCAGAACAGGTCAATGCCATAGTGATTATTGATCACTTCTCTAAGTGGCCTGAAGTAGGGTTTGTGAACAAAACTGATACAGAGTGTGCTGCAATGCCTAGATGAGGTATTCCAATAAACAAAAGAAGAGAGGTTAAAGTATCTTGTAAGCCACTTAGATGGAGCCAAACGACTCGTGGAGTTCGCACCCTATTTGGGTTTGAAAAGAAAGCCCTCACACACCGACCTGGTCAGTGTCATGCTTCATCATCGGGCCCCACCGAAGAGACCTAATGCCTCTTCGGTGTGCTGCGACGCCAGGAGACTGCGGAGCTGGTTGTATGAAATGGGTGTGTTGTGAGATTAGCTTAAAATTAAAAGTGTCTAAAGGGTATCTAAAAAAAGTTTATTAATGATCCCTAGGACACGAGTAAAAAGGTTCTATGTGTCTGAATTTAAGTGCCAAAGGTAATGGATGGTTAATTCAGATTTAAGTCAGTCAACATGTTTCAGCCTTAGGGGTGGTTTTAATTTACCTAGGCATTCGTCAGAACAAATATAAACCCCGGCGGTATGGACTCTCTAATCGTCCACACTAACCTGGGGGCGTGAAAGTGAAAAATTAATGAAAAAAGTGATAAAGTGCATAAAAATGGAAGAGCGGGGAGCCCATTCCAAAAAATAACTCCTAGTTATGGAGTATATCAGCACTTTAAAGTATGGCGCGATCTGCACCATGGGTCTCAGGAGGGGGGTTGGAGTGTCCCTGGTACATCGCCCTCAGCACTCGCAGCCCGCTTGTACACCTAGTACTTCCTCAAACCGGACCCCGTCGCAGCACACCGAAGAGGCATTAGGTCTCTTCGGTGGGGCCCGATGATGAAGCATGACACTGACCAGGTCGGTGTGTGAGGGCTTTCTTTTCAAACCCAAATAGGGTGCGAACTCCACGAGTCGTTTGGCTCCATCTAAGTGGCTTACAAGATACTTTAACCTCTCTTCTTTTATTTATTGGCATATAACTGGGGACTAAGAGAGTGTTCCTGAACTTCCCTATCTCTCCCATTGTTATTTTGTAGATGAGGTATTCGTCAGAGAAGGGCTACCTAAATGTGTTGTCAGTGATAACGTCCCACAATTTACCTCAAAGCTATTAAGCAGCTGCTTGAAAAGAAATATTATATAGCACACAAGACCACCTCCGTGTACCATCCTGCAGGTAATGATGCCGTAGAAAGGTTTAACAGGGTCATCAAGGGAATTTTGCAGCTTGCCACCATTTCCATTTAAGAAGTCTTTATTTGATTGTTTCATCATAAAAGACGTACATACAAAATATTCATAATAAAACAATATACAGTTTTTTGAGACATTAAAACGTATTAAATCAGTTTGAACAGACAATCTTACAATGGGTACAGAACATTTTTTTTAAAAAGGCGCAAGGTAAAAACCTGGAAAACCAAGGATGTACAGTATAAAATCGCATTTGAGTGAACAATGACAGACCTGATACTAGTTATTTTTTAAATACCTAATTCTAATCACCCACGCCCATCTAAGGAATTTTGCCACACCAACTACAATGAGTGGAGTTAGGTTAGTTCTTAGGATTCTACTGGCATCAATAGCTGAGCGGGTACCCAAGGTTCTGCAGACCGGGCTGAGCCATTTGGACCTAGAAGCAGCCTACAAAGGGCATACAAATAAAAAGTGATTTACACTTTCACCCAGGTCATGACAATGTGGACAGCTCCCTGACCCACTTGAGCACCATTTGTTGGTAAACGCCCTTAATGGAAGCGTGCCACATCTAAGCTGGTGGAACAATTTGCGATCCAATGGTTTGGTAATCAGGTCCCAATATTTTTCGACCTTGGGGGCATCTTTAAGGTCGATGAATCTACTAGAGAGGTTGCTTGCAGGCAATCTCTGGTGACGGTTTGAGGTCACCCAATCCCAATACAGCACTTTTAATGTTTTCTTTGAGGGAAAGACTGCTGAATCAGGAGATACCCATAGTTCGCTTAACCCTAAAGCATAGAGAGAGGATCTTAAATCTCTAAACCAGCTTATGTTTGATGAACCAGAGATATCTCTAACATCTAAGCATGCCCTGGCATACAGTTTGAGTTTCGGCGTCGTCCATAGGCGCCTCCAGAACGCCAGTGGGCGAAATCTAGCCTGATCCTCAACCGGTAGACACCCAAGATCATACATGAGTGGGATCCTTGGGGTTGACTGCGGCAAACCAGTGGCCACCCTGAGAAATTTGTTTTGGGCTAATCTCAACAGGTCCAAGTTACTAAACCCCCATAATTCCGCCCCATAGAGAATGGAGGGAAGAACCTTGGAACCGTAAATCTTAATTAGGGGAGAAATAGGCCGAGTAAAGGAGCGTTTGTGTTCTTTGATCAGCGCACCACCTATCTGCAAATGTTTCAAGGCCATAAGCTCAACCTGGGGAGTCCAGCTTAAGGTGTCACTAAATGTAACTCCTAAGTATGTAAACAGCTTCATTTGTTCCAGGGGCATACTCCCCATTGTGACCCTTGCGGTGATCTGATTGTGGCATCTTAGGACCATAAACTTAGTCTTGGAAACATATACCTCCAACTCATGTTTGTGACAGAATAACTCAAACCAAGACAGGGCCTGCTGAAGACCCTGTCTGGTTTTAGATATTAGAAGAGTATCGTCAGCGAACATGAGTAGAGGTATTTTCATTCCTGCTAGTGACGGGGCATCTGTGGGGTGATTGGCAAAATAGTTGACGACCCTATTAATATATAACGAAAAAAGGGTAGGGGCTAAAACACAGCCTTGCCTAACACCTTTAGCCACAGAGAACCTATCAGTCACCTCCCCTGGTTTGCCCCATCGTACCTGGGCATAGGTATTCCTGTGTAAGCTGATTAGCAGACTAACAAGAGAGGCTGGCATGCCCATATCTAGTAGGCACTTCCATAAACCAGCCCTCGGCACAAGGTCAAAAGCAGACCTGAGATCTACAAATGCTGAGTATAAGTTGCCCTTACCTAAGAAAACCGTCTTCCAGTAGAGAAGCATAAAACGATAGGCCTGATCTAAGGTGCTCACATGAGACCTGAATCCAGCCTGTAGTGGAGTTAAAATATTATGTGAATCTATCCATTCATGAATCCTGGCAAGGACAAGACGGGCTATGATTTTTTCTACCGCGTCTATAAGGCTGATAGGCCGGTAGTTGGGGGGAACCGACCTATCACCTTTTTTATATATGGGCAAGATTTCAGCCCCAGCCCAGGATTCAGGGACTCTGGCAACAATGGCCAGGGCATTAACTAACTGAACCAGATATGGAACCCATAGATCTTGGTCCTGAAGGAATAAATCGGCTGGAATGCAATCTGGTCCAGGTGCCTTCCCTCTCGGGATAGATTTCAGGACAGATTTTACGTCGGTAGGTGTAAACACTAGGGGGTCAACCGGTATTGGCCAGCAGTTGTTCTCCTGAGAACTGTCTGGACCCTTAAATTGGTTCTCAAAATAGCTAACCCAATGTTGTTGACCCACCGATGAAGGGCTTGGCCGATCATCCTGGGACAGGCCCCATTTAAGTAGATGCCAAAACTGCTGAAAGTTCTTGGAGCTACATGCATCTGCCAGAGAAGTCCACCTTTCTTCATCCCATTTCACCCTAGCTCTATGTTTCGCAGCATTAAATGCCTTCCTACAAGCCCTTATTAGACGCAGATCTTTAAGTTTAAGGGCCTTAAACAATTCGGTATGAGTCCGATGACACTCATCATCGAACCAGTTTAGCCTTTTCTTGTACCCCCTTCCACCCCGTTTAGAGAGGGATTTAATAAAAAGTTTCTTTAAGGACCTAAACAGGAAGGTGTGAGTATCGGTGATCATAGAGTTGATTGCCTCCTGGGACTCACATTTGGTAATATTAACCAGGGAATCGGAAACCAAAGATCTAATGGTTTTACAGGCTTCAGGATCAGCACAAATTTTTGGCCAGCGTACTCTTCTTGTGTCATTAGTGAGAATTACATTATCCTGTACAATGTTAGAGACATAATTGTCTGGGCCTGTAAAGCTTGAATCCCTTAGTTCCACCACTAGGGGGTCGTGATCACTTTCTGGGCGTGATGTTACCTCCATATCCACCAACAAATGCCACAATTTAACATCCAGTAGTACATAGTCAATTCTACTACTATATCTACCATTACTAAAGGTGTCTTTGCCTAGCCTATCAGAGCGTGTTCTACCGTTAAGGGCACGCAAACCTTGGTCCAAACACATACCTTTGATAAAAATTGCCACCTGGGACCACCTTTTAATCGGAGCTAAATCCAGTTGGGGGATCCCCCAGGCCAGATCTTCGGTCTCCGTAAGAGAACCCTCATCCTGGCTCAGTGGTTCAAAACAAGAATTTAAGTCTCCCATCACCACCTTTTGCCCGGTTACCAAAGCTATGCTTAAAAAGTCGTCCAGGAGGATAAGGGATGGAGAAATCCTACCGCCCTGAATGCCCCTGGCATATATATTAATCACCAAAATATCCAGGTCACTGGTAGATTTAATACTAACCAGTAGTATGTCAGGACTATCAATAAAAACTTTTTCTACTGTCACACCCACATGCTGCTGAACCCACACTGTCAGGCCCCCCAGGGCACGACCTTTTTGTCCCCTGACAGCCAATTTCCTAACGGACAGATAGCCAGTAAGAAACAATGGATGAAGAGCCCATGTTTCTTGAAAGGACCATACATCCCCTCTGCGTATAAAACTAACCCAATCAGGTATAGACAACCTTGACTCAAGACCGGCAATATTCCAGCTACCCAAAATGATACCATGTCTACCTAATATAGCACTAGAAATGCCTTGGTCGGGTATGCACTCAACATCAATTGGTAGAGCAGCATCTACTAGCGAGGGAACAACTCCTGTTTTAAAAACACTGTCCACCATTTCAGCTGCAGCACAAAAATCAGTGAGCTCACCCATAGTACCCACTGCTAGAAGATCAGTCTCAGTGGATGCAACAGCTGATAACACTGGTTCTAGCACCAACGATGATTCCCCAGACCCACACAATTTAACAAACGCATCAGTAACATTTTGAACAGGTTGACCCCTGGGGAGAGCTTTACAGGAATCATTCAATTGAAAGTCAACAACCCCTGAACAATCCAGACTGCCCACACCTACCCTCGTTGGGGAAGTTGGTCAATCATTGAGGTTCAAATCTGATAAAGGCTCATACACGTTCCTCAATGGGATATTCCAATACTCATTGGGCTGAATGTATTTACCGGGGTTATTAAGATTGGGAAAAAGACTATGATGTTGACGAGGGTTAGGGATGACGTGTGATGCAGGATAGCCCGAGTACTGGGGGTTGGAGATGGGGTTAGCCCATGATGGTGTATAAGTAGAGCTGTTATATGCAGATTGTGAATAAGAATGATACATGGCTTCTGGGTTTATTGGTGGCCCATGGAATCTGGGGGTAAAGTTGGTCCATTTAAGGGGATAGGGATTACTTTTCGGACGATGTAGTCCTTGTGGTTTAACCAGGGACTCCGGGTAGAAATAACTTAAATTCCTCGTGGATATTCCCCCATCATAATTTCCCACATACCAATCGGTCAGGTGGGAAACTACCCTGTGATCCCTGAAATTAATGATCACAGTATCACCCTCAATATCTTTTGGGCGAGGACCCACCCACTTACATCTCCTAACTGAAGTGATATCTCCATTGAGATGAGCAGGGAGGGGTCTGTTGGTTTTCAACCAAAAGATGACCTTATTCTTTAGATTAGCATTACTTTCCCTATTACCATTTGAGATTGGAGGCACACCCGTCATAATAATAACATAGTTAGCAGACTCGGGTGGAAGTTCTACTATATTCCTACGATTTAAGATTGGTCTAGAAGTGGAATTGACAGACTTGGCTACCCCTTTGTTGGGATTTGAATTGTTTCCCTCAGACGTTGACTTAATACATGGCAGTCAGGGCTTTTTTATGACAGATTTAGAAACACTTTGGGGTTTGTGTGACAAATCCTGAGCCTTTGGTTTGCTATTTACTTTAATGTTACTGTTAACTCCAGGTTGAATATTCGGAGGAGCAGCAGTGGCGCTAGGCTCAGATGGAAAAACAGACTGACTAACCAAACTCGTGGGTAGAGGTGTAACCCCAGGAAGTAAGAGTCGATCCATTTTTTCGCCTAGTAACCTTACTCGTTCCAGAAGGGGCAACATGTATGATTTCAAAAGTTTCTCAAAAATATCGTAGCACTCCTTGTTAAACCCAGTTGAGATATCCACAGAGGGCGTTGGTAGATGGGGAGACCCAGAGGGAACCTCAATTACAGGAAGTACCGTAAGGTCAGTTAACTGCGTGATTGGGGTGGAGGGACAAGTTTGTTGGCCTATGCCTTTTCTTTTCACACCACCCTTTTTCCTTTTCTTCCTAGGTGGAGGGCAGACAGCTCGTACATTTCTTAAGGATTTAGATTCAGGGACTACATTTGAATGGGTCCAAGAGTGCCCTCCCTGAACATCACTCAGACAAGATTGGTTGGTAAAAGTTGAGTGTAACTCTGGGGCAACAATCTGATCAACACGATCGGTAAAATCATTGGGGCTACTCGGGCCAGGATTAGGACTATTAGTTTGACCCTCACTATTATTAAAAGAACAAACAGGGGAACAAATAGGTGCCCGAAAAATGCTAGGAATTTGGTCAGTGCTTGTCAAATCCAGATCAATGATCGTTTTCCCTTGCACTGCCAGAACTTGAGAGTTATTTGGTCCAGCCTGAGTGGTCAGCAGAGTTTGTTTCAGGAATTCAATGGAACGCCGACGCTCAGCCCGCCTTTCTGCTAGGAGCAGTTCTTTATCGATCTCTTTATTTACCTTTTCGAGGAATTTATCAAGGGGCCCCTGAAATGAAACGCCCACACTAGAAGGGAGAGAGTCATATCTACAATTAGAGAAAGTATAACCACTAAAAACTGGAACCCCTGACAACATACACAAGAGCTATATAACAGGGGATAAAATAACACACAGTTACTGGTTAGAAGTTAGAGACCTGGCCCAGCCCGGCCTCCTTCGGCCCTTGATGGCCACAGACGGTCCCGCCCTTGTCCCGTGCTTCTCCCAGCGCACTCCCACGCACCCCCACGCGCTCCCGCGCAGCGGGATCACGTCAACCTTTAAATTACTATTATTGTGATTGGCGGGTGGGCGGGGCCGGCAGGGAGAGCAGCCCAGCTGGTCCAAATGGGGCGCGCAGGGACTCCTGGTCCTCGGAGTCCCTGCTGTTGCTCGCAGCCCTGCCGGTCAAGAGAAACTGCCCCCTTAAAGATGGTGCTTTCGAGGTTTGCAGCTGCGCTGCAGGACTCGCGAAGCGGGTCTGGCCAGGCATTGCTGTAGGCAAATACAGGCTCCTAGGGCAAAGAACAGTGTCGGCGTTCAGCGTTCTCGTGGAAGACCCACTCGCTTTCAGGTAGGGCAGGCTTTTGACACTGTGAGCGGGCGGGCGGGCCGGCAGGGAGAGCAGCCCAGCTGGTCCAAATGGGGCGCACAGGGACTCCTGGTCCTCGGAGTCCCTGCTGTTGCTCGCAGCCCTGCCGGTCAAGAGAAACTGCCCCCTTTAAAGATGGTGCTTTCGAGGTTTGCAGTCGCGCTGTGGGACCCGCGAAGCGGGTCCGGTCAGGCATTGCTGTAGGCAAATACAGGCTCCAAGGGCAAAGAACAGTGTCGGCGTTCAGCGTTCTCGTGGAAGACCCACTTGCTTTCAGGTAGGGCAGGCTTTTGACACTGTGAGCGGGCGGGCGGGGCCGGCAGGGAGAGCAGCCCAGCTGGTCCAAATGGGGCGCGCAGGGACTCCTGGTCCTCGGAGTCCCTGCTGTTGCTCGCAGCCTTGCCGGTCAAGAGAAACTGCCCCCTTAAAGATGGTGCTTTCGAGGTTTGCAGCCGCGCTGCGGGACCCGCGAAGCAGGTCCGGCCAGGCGTTGCTGTAGGCAAATACAGGCTCCAAGGGCAAAGAACAGTGTCGGCGTTCAGCGTTCTCGTGGAAGACCCCACCAACAACCTAGCATGGAGAAATGAGATAGGCAAGACATTGTGGGCGAATTGCAAAACACCATGCAGTAGTACAGGACATTGCCCATTTGAGTTAATGAGAGGAACGACACCTATGTCTAAGGACAATGTTGGCTCGCAAACAGCCTCCAAGAGGGCAGACTGGTCACCCAACACAGTCAAACAACATTTGCAGAAGACACAGGAAGAAAGCAAGAACCACTACAATAAGAAACATAAAAGCAAGCCTGTACAAGTGACTGTGGGTGATATGGTTAGTGTGAAGTACAGCGGACTCATAGCCAAAGAACAGAATAGATATTCCCAACCACTCAAGGTCGAGAAAGTATTCTGCAACTCGGCCTTACTCAGTGATGGTAGAGTGTGTCATTTCTCGAGATTAGCCCCAAGCAAATACGGCAGTACGTGTGACAATGGTGTAGAAGTGCGCAGCACCGCAGGAGGTGGCAGAATGGATTTATGGGGTGATGGTGAAGATGAAACAGATGTGGCACCTCACACACAAAGTTCAGCCTCCACTAGACATAGCGAGTGTGTTGCTGACAGTGACACTGTAGGGACTGACCCTGAAGGCACCCAGTGCCCAGACCCCCCCCAGCTGCAGTGAGCATGCACCGGTATGTGTTGGAGTGGAACCATCAAGAATGAGGTGTGTTCGCAGGGTTGTGCCACCAAGCAGACTCGATGACTTTATTTGTGACTAACTGCTTACCCATACTTTGTTGTTCCTCAAGGAGGAAGATGTGTTGTGATCGCATTGGCATTGGGAGCCGATAATCAGGGGATAGCAAATGTAGCAGGATCCACCACTCCCCCCTCCCCCTCTTCGGAGATCGGGAATGCGCTAGCCCTAGCTTCTGCAAATTTGACTATGGCAGATAATGCTTTAGAGCACACAAGCGGTGACCAGAGAAGTGCCACCACTGCAGGCACAGGTGCTAATCCTTCACCAGTCACCGGTTATTGCATATCTCAAACACCCTTAGTATCTGAGGGTGAACAACATGATGACAACTCCAAGATGCCTGATATTCAGGATACAAGTCAAGTCAAGTCAATTTTTTATTGTATAAAATTATTAAACATCATTACAAAATGCATTTTGATCATCATAGAACATAAAACACTTATATAATGTTAACTATTAGAGACTGTTAGCCATATGAAAAATAAATATCATGTATTTCAATTTGATACTATGATTCCCTGTTCAGCTTGCTGTAAGAGGGATTGGGCTTTCATCATGTATTTAACTCCCCTGCAGGCCAACATAGGAGATGATCCATCTAGCCATCGAATTACAGCTTGCCTACAGGTTCGAATGTTCAATTTATTAAAAATGTTCTTTAAAAGCCGTCTCCTCAAATCCTTAAGCACCGGGCAAACACATAGTAAGTGAATTAATGTTTCATTCTGATATCCACATAGATGACAATAAGGGTCAGTGTGACAATTTTTCCAGGATGGTAACAAATCCTTTGAAAACTGTAAGCCTAGTCGATGTTTTATATATCTTTGTTTTAGGGAACTATTGAAGTGGCTTTCCAGATAGGTCTGTGGCTTTATCCCGCAATATGAGTTTATCACAGTCCACCCGTGTCGTCGTTTTGCGGTACTTGTTTTGTCTTCCAGATAAGATTCCCATTTGACCGCTTTGTTTACTATTTTGTCAAAAGTATATCTATCTGGCCTCGTGTCCCAAATTTCTTCAATTCCTATACAGTTCAGGGATTGGGTCAGGAAACCTCCCCAACTGTTCGGCACGTACAGTTTCTGCTGGGTATTGATTTCTTTCCAGCACAGGTTGTCCAATGAGTTGTCTTCTGACATTCGTGTTTTGTGACAGAGTTTTACAAAGGTTCCCATACTGCGAAACTTCTGATTCAGAAGACCGAATTCTAGACGAACCTGCGCCGGTGCTGACGATTTTGGGAGGTTTAGGACTGCTTTATATACCTTTGTTTGTAAGCTGTTTAACAGCCCTGCTTCTTTGCCACACCAGGTGGCCAATGCGTATGATAAAGTGGGTAGGGTTTGTGCTTTTAGCACTTTCAGCAGATGTATATGTGTTGTGATCGCATTGGCATTGGGAGCCGATAATCAGGGGATAGCAAATGTAGCAGGATCCACCACTCCCCCCTCCCCCTCTTCGGAGATCGGGAATGCGCTAGCCCTAGCTTCTGCAAATTTGACTATGGCAGATAATGCTTTAGAGCACACAAGCGGTGACCAGAGAAGTGCCACCACTGCAGGCACAGGTGCTAATCCTTCACCAGTCACCGGTTATTGCATATCTCAAACACCCTTAGTATCTGAGGGTGAACAACATGATGACAACTCCAAGATGCCTGATATTCAGGATACATTCTTCTCCTTAACGGAAGAATCAGACATATTGGACATTAGCATATCACTCTCAAGCGGGGAGGAAGGGCTGAAGTGGTATAGCAGCCCTAATTCGGATGCACAGAGAGATAAACCAAAGTACTAAAAGGTGTCTTAAAAAAAACAGTAGAGACTGACTCCCAAAGAAGAGTGACTTGTCAGAAAAAGAGGGTGCGGCGGAATTGAAGTGGGATTATAACAATACCCCCCTTACCTTAGTCACAGATATCACGCCAGTCACTTTAAAAAATGGGTATGTTCAAACAAACTCTGGAAGCACGAAAGGGGGAGCACCCTCAATGAGAGAACCAGCACTGACAGATATATTGCAAATCATCAAGGGGTTTCAAGAGGAGGTAAAGGGGGACAGTCGCAGATCTTGTCTAGCCGCAAAAAAGCTGCAAGGGGCGGTTAGAAAGGTTGGATGAACTTTCTGATATTGCCGAACGAATGGCTGTGGTGGAGGAAAGGACAGAGCAGTTGGAAAAAAATGTGGTAACACTCCAGATACAACATGAAGAGCACGATGGGTTGGTAAAAGATCTAATGTGAAAGATGTAGGAGCATGAAAACAGACAGAGACGCAATAATCTCCGCTTTCTTGGGATTCCAGAGGGAGCTGAGAAAGATGATCCCAGGAAATACATGATAACCTTGCCTCTCATTGGGCTTTACCAGAATTAGAAACTTGGGATCTAGATAGAGAAATCCAGCGAGCCCACAGATTCCCTTTGTTTCCTGGGAAACGCACGACAACATCACAGCACCCCTGCGCTATGCTGGTATTCTTTGGGAACTTCTTACTCCGCCAAACACTCTTCGACTTGGCAAGACCCACTAATAAGCGAACACTTGAGGGGGTAACTTTTTTCACTAGGCTCGATTTTACACATGCCACGGTGGAGCACAGGTGGCGACTCTGGTAACTGTTTGAGCCATTTCAAAGACAAGGAGCTGAGGTTTATCTACAAAATCTGGCTTGTCTTAAAGTGGTATACAAAGGGGCCATACGTAGCTTTATCTCCAAAATCCAAGCTCAGAAATACCTAGAGGAACTGTCTAGTCATAAGTGAAACTGTTGATATTGCTCTTCTTGAGGGGAGGGAAGGGGCTGAAGCAAATGAGAGAAAGCTCCATCAAGCTTGTTACTGGGTAATTAAATGATCAATAAATGTGTGGGGGGTGAGAGGCAATAACAAGCTATAGAAACCCACTTAGGACTTCTCTGCAAATATGGGGGGGAGAGCACTGCTACAAGAGATGAGGAAAAAGTTTTGTGTATAGTAACTTGATTCTACTATTAAGGAGGGGAGGAGCTCAGCGGGCTCGCAGGGCTCTGCATGTCGGATGTCAACCTCCTGGCTTGGCCAGGTAACCTCTAAGGGTGGTGATGGGTGGGGGGGTGGTAAGGGGCGTGGGTTGGGTCAGACAGGGTGCCTCAAATTTCAAATATTTCACAGTAGGGTGTAATATTTTAATCTGGTATGATGATAATAACAGGGCTCAATATGTGTCAGAGTCTGGTTATGAGTACGGTCTGAGGAAGAAATTGAAATGGGTTTGCTAGGGGTCCTATCAATGAACATATGCGTCCTGAATGATAGCAGGAAAAGACAAATGGTTGCTGCAGGATTACAGGCATGGGGGACAAATGTGGTATGCTTATAGGAAACGCATGTTGAAGGGGTGCAAATGCACACCTTAAAATCACTTGTGTATAGGTTGATCTGCGCTTCTACTCAAGTTGCAAGAGTCGGGGGCGTTGCTATCCTTGCTAAGGGAAGTGGGCTTGTTTTTAGTCATTCAAAGGCAGACAAATTTGGTCGGTGGGCGATCACAGAATGCCTGTATGGGAAAAGACAAAAACTGATGCTCTGCACGATCTATGGGAGCAACAGTGATGATCCTTCAGTACTGGATGTGATCTCAAATGAGCTTATGCAGTGGCCATTACTCTTTATAGTTTGCGGAACTTTAATATCAATCTCCCTGTCAACTGGTCTTTAAAAGATAGTTGGCAGTATACTGGTTGCAAGCCCAAAGTATTTAGAGCTTTGAAATGTTTATGCGGCGAGCACGGCTTAGTGGATGGTTGGCAGACTATAAACTCTAATGCCCCCGTGTTTAAATTTTTTTCTAACCCGTATCTTACGCTCGCAAGATTGGATTATGTACTGATGTCAAACTCAATAAAAACTAAATGTGACCTGAAAAAACTCCTGTGAATCCTTTCGGATCATAATCCACTAATATTCACCATAGAAATAGATTCTGACAAAAGCACCCCAACAGCTTGGACATTTGAGAAAACTTTGCTTTTAGATGACAATTATTGTAGACACATGAAGGAGCAGATACCGAAGTTTTTAGCAGACAATGTGGGGAGTACGTCACTCGAAATAGTGTGGGATGTGTTGAAGGCTGGGATCCGTGGGGAAACACAGCAATACTCCTTAAATGCCAATAAACTAGCTAAGGAAGCTATGCAGAAGATGCAGGAAAATTTAAGGCAGGCAGAGGAGGGGCTAGTTAGGGTGACAATGGGAAACAAACCTGGTGGGAAGGAAGCGATTGAGTGGATGCAGACCCAAGTGGCAATTGATAAAGCTATAATTATGAACGTCCTTATCGATGAGGCAGTTACAAAAGCGCTATCACAAAAGGAAATGCTATATGAGATGAACTAGTGAATTGAACATCAACTGGCAGTGCACACAAGGCAGCAGATAACATCAAATCTAATTTGGGAAATTCTTGACTCTCATGGGAATCGAGTATCCGCCCCAGAACATATAAGACAGGCTTTCGGGCAGTTTTAGTTTTATCAAGCTTGATATACAGAAAGTGGTAGGGTGAACCAGGAAAACTGAGAGACATATTTAGAGAGAGTTAGCTATGAAAAATTCCAGGATGAGGATGCAGATCTCCTAGAGGAAGCCCCAACACTAGACAATCTCTTAACCACCATCAGAGAATTGCCAAAGGGGAAAGCAACCGGGTTGGATTGCATCCCCTCAGAGTTCCATGCTAATTTCTTAAATCAAATTAAAGATATCTTATCAAATCTTATTTATCACATCTTTACAGGGGGATCGCCACTAAAATCATGGTCCCGGGCAAAAATAACCATCTTCCTGAAAAAAGGTGAACGCCCAGAACAACTCGGTTCATATCACCGCATCACACTTATTAATTCGGACTCCAAAATATACTAAAAAATCCTGGCCAACAAATTAGCACCTATTCTCCACAAAGTGGTAGCTCAAAGCCAACATGGCTTTATACCAGGCAGATCTACCATGAACCACATGCAATGGGTGATTACCCTGTGTGACGGTATGGAGGTTACAGGAGACCCTATGGCACTGGTTCTGCTTGATGCAGAAAAGGCGTTCAATAGGATCTCCTGGCCTTTCCTTTGGGCTGCCATGGCCAGACTGGGCATAAGGGAAGGGTACATACAGGCAATTCAAAAACTATATGTGAACCCAAGGGCGGTAGTCATGGTGAATGGCGGCCTAACAGACAAACTGACAATTTCACAAGGAACTCGGCAGGACTGCCCTTGTTCTCCATTGCTTTTCGCAATATATATAGACCCGTTCATCCGTACCTACCTACCTGGGAGTAAGTATTACATCTGATCTGGACAAACTGGATGATATAAATTTGAAACCGATGCTACCTTCCATTCAGAAAGATCTTCAGCGCCTACACAACTTGCACCTCTCTATCATTGGAAGAGTGAATGTGATCAAAATGATCTTCTTCCCTAAAATGTGATATATTTTTAGATCAATCTGCCTGGAATGTTCATCCTCGTGGTTTAAATCACTAGAAAATATGTTTTCAAATTTTGTCTGGGCATACTCACAGCCTCGGTGGGCATATAAGCTCATATTACACAAAGATAGAGGAGGACTAGCCCTCCCTAATCCAAAGGCATACTATTGGGCAACAATGTTATTATATAGTAACAAACTGCTACAGAACATCTGAGGATTGGAGGAGGTGAGAGATACGCACACACCTTCAATATTTCAACTACTTCTAGGACAAGAAAACAGAGGGTATTTTCTGTCACACCTACACGATAGCTACCACAAGAAAGACATATTTAAAAAGTACTCAGTGGATTCAAGGTGTGGAATGCCATACGGAAAATGATGGGTATAGGGAGATTGTCTTTTTATACTCCCCTAGAAAACAATCCACTTAACACAGAAATTTTGAACTATAGTTACATGCATAAATGGTTGGAGGCGGGGGTGGGACAAATAGGCTGTTTAATCTCCCCATAGGGGATACTGTCCTTTGAAGAGCTGAAGAACAATTTTTGGTAGGTTTGGAAAGACTTCTTCAAGTACTGGCAAATAAGGGACTTCTTGTCACGCAAAGTTGGGGGCCGTGGGAGCATTAAAAAACAAACTAGTGGAGATCTTAATTCACAATAAAAAAGCACTATTTGGCGGATAAGTGATTTACTCACTTATTAATGCACAATTCCCGGATGATTTGGTAAAAATGTCACAGAAATGGCAAGGGAAAGTGGGAGTATCTGATGTAGAATTTAAATATGCTTTTTCAATGTCACAAACAATTCTTCTATCAACCAAATTGCAGGCACAATTTTTTAAAACTTGTTTCTTTCTATATTATACCCCGGATAAAATAGCTAAGTGGGGAAGTGGAAAATGCGCATGCTGTCCTAGGTGCAGGTTGTACAGCGCTGATTCAGTGCACATTTTCTCTACCGGTGAAGAGTTAAGATCTACTAAGCAAGAAATTGAGAAGTTTTTATCAACAGTATTACAAAGCCCGATAGTTTTAACTAGTGATGTTATCCTACTTGGGACAGCTAACCCTAACAATGCTCTAGTGGGACATGAAATTATATTTATAGCTATGGCTGTTTTTAGACTATGTATTGCCTCTGCATGGCTCAACTCTGCTGCTCCATCTTTTCAACAATGGTTAGCGAGATTCCTGGCCATCTCAAATATGGAAACTGCCATATATAAACGAAAGGGTAGAAGGCGACGCAAAAGAGGGCTAGACATTTGGTCTCCCTTATTAGAGTGGTGCCAGCTGCAAGGCAAGAATTTAATGATTGCACTTTAAATCTAAACGGAAGATGGTACCAATAACGTTGTAATTTTCCACGGCAAGTATTGAGTGAAATGTATTTTGTTATGAGATAATTCATATAAATGTATGTGTATTTACACGCATTCTTGTCTGGCCGGTGGGAGGAAGGGGGGAAGATGAAAAATTGTAATGTATAAAATCCTAATAAAGTTCTTTTTTTTTTTTAAACCAGTGGATTGAGGGCCCGTGAGTTACAGTTAGTACAACTAACTATAACAGAGGAATTTCAATGGTTTTGTATGAGTGAAATGTCCATCTACCTATTACACCCCTGAAACCTATGGTTTTTACAGTGAATTTCTAAGGTTTTTTAAATGATAATTCCTAATTATAACATACCTAAAACCTATGTTTTTTTCAGTGAATTTTAAAGGTTTTTCAAATGATAGTTCCTAATTATAATGTTCATTAAGCATACCTGTTTTTTCCTATCTTTTTTAATTATCATCCCATTCACGACCCTGTAAAAACTGCAAATATTACCAGTCTTCAATTGATTCCTTCCTCCAACAAAATCGCCACAAACCAGAACTACAACTAATGTTAATAATATACAAACTAGGCGTTCCCGTAGAAAAAAAACAAAAAAACATATTTTCAACAAGAAGCCAAATCTGCAATGCTACCTAAAAAACAGACAATAGTTCCACTTACCACTAACAAATTAACATCAACATTTAACTAGTGTAAGGACATCGACTATGTACTGCGTGAATTACATGCAACTCACACCCATATTTAAAGCCGAACATATGATAGAGGTACTAATTATGCACTTCCGACACCAAACAAAATCACAACACCCAGCGCCACCACTACTACAACCAACCCTCCTAACACCTCCCCCTCTACTACCTCAGAGGCAGCTCAAAACAGGACAACGGACCTTCCCAAAATAATATATCCCCTCAACAGCACACTAGTTGAATGTTTAGAGATGTGGCAACCAACTATGTATAAGGGAGGGAAGTCGCACATCAACAATAATTTACACAATGCCAAGACTACCTGTGATATGCTATACACAATCAGTATACAAACCAAAAGCTTTTCTGTGTGTTGATATACTATTTGTGAGAAGTTGGCCTGGTATATGATGTTCACTATTCTAGTGAGCACCTTGCACCAGTCCAAACAACCCTTATGGTGATGGTTGTAAAGTCAACCTTATTGACCAACTATCCTAGTGGTAGGATGGACAAAGCAGTCTTAGGCTAAACTCAAGAGGGCATGTGAAGCCAGCTGTTTTACCATATGTAACCCCTTTAATAACAAATGAAAGAACACCACACAGTTTATATATAAAATATATATGTATTTATTTCTAGACAAACCCTCTGAACTCTTTATGAGGTCAGAGGCACAAGCACATTACAAGATACTTAATTAAAATACAATTAGTTGCACAAAATACAGTAGGGCCCTAGGGGCACGCTAAACCATATACTAAAATAGTGGTATAAGTACCATTAGACAGAAAGTGAATAGGCCTAGGGCCTAGGAAATCGCTGGGGCTACGCTGTACTACCAAGAGTTAGGAAGCAGGAAGCCCACTGGAGGTGTGTGCAGAGTCTTTACTCACATGCAAGTTACCATAGGGAATGAATAGGAACGTAAAAGATGGAAACTATTTCTTTTAGGGCACTTCTGACTGTACTCAATGAAAGTTACTTGAAACCTAGACAGTTGGATAGTCAATACCCACAGGAGCACCGGAGTACTCGCGTTACCTCACCCACAGGAAGCGAGTGCATAGGTGTCAAAGTATGTTGGGTTTCGTTGCTGAATCCTATGGAGCCTTGAAGAAAGATGCTGCAGGCGACCAAGGGCGGATCGAGAATGAAGAGTACCTGAAAGCAGAGGGGACAGAGACTAGGTCACTAACCAGTGTCAAGGAAGGAACCAGGTGATGTCGTGAAGCAATCAGGTGATGTTGTGAAGCTTGTCTCTGCAGCCACATGGACCAGGAGGTGTCGACGACAACCAGGAGTAAGGCACGGACTGTCCTACAAAGGCTCTCACTGTCAGCAGTGTCGGCTTCCGGATTGGAATCAACAAGCCTTGGCAAAGGCAACCCAAGCAGGAATCAAAGTTGGCTTCCAAATCATACCAGCAAGGTCTGATGGGCTGCTTCTTTTCAGGGAAGTAGGGGCCAGTCTGAAGCAACCAGACCAGTGGTGTAAATTCAAGGTTTCGTCGCCAAGATGGCCACTACCCAATGGGCAAGTGACCGGGCAGACGCATCAAACAGGAAAATGCAGAAGGGCCCCACGCAGAACTCGTGGAGTGTGCAGGGCTGATCTTCGGTGCAGATGATGCTCGGAGCTGGGGCTTCTGAATCCCCAATGCACAGCTTCGAGGGTGCCTCGGGTGCTGCACAAAAAGCAAGTTACTGACTTTTCAATATGGCCAGTCCCACGTCTCTCGTCGCATCCTCGGGTCTCAGCTCTGCTGAGACTGTGGAGCGGGCTGTTGGAAGTCTGAAAGTCTGGTTCTTGTCAGGCTCTGTGATCGAGCTTTGGAGGGAGCATCGACAAAGCAAGCCGTTGATTGCTGGATGGTGCCTGCTTGTGCAGGGTGGTCACTCCTTGACCACAAGGGAGATTCTTCAGTCTTCTAAGTCGAGTAGAATGTCTAAGGTCCAGAGTTTCATTTCAAGTTTCAGTCAGGATCTAATCTAAAGTCTTGGGGCTCAGCTCCTACCTATATACCAAATCTAGGGGTTGGATTACCTGCTAGGTCCCTCCTATGGGTGGGACCAGGGAAGGGGGTGGTTACACCCCTTTCCCTTTTATCCAGTTTCGTGCCAGAGATGGGGCGGGAGTGCCCCACCACCGGTTTGAACTGGACTATGCATGGGACACCTTGTGTGCCCCAGGCAGTGTCTTATTTCTTTCAGCCCTCCCTGCCCCAATACACAAGAGCCTGCCTGGGGTGGTGCTAGCGCCTCCCAAGTCAGGAAACCTTTTATCCTAGCCTCCCTCGCTGGAAGAACTCCCAGCATCAGGAGGTCAGACTTGTGTCTGTGGCAGCAGCATCCATTTTGTGATGCTGAGGCTCCGGTTAACTTTAACCGGGATTTGTAGGAACTAGCAGGCACATGCATCATTGTCAATTGCATTCGCAAACGGTGCGAATCGCAATTTTCGGCCGTTTGCGAATGCAATTGACAAAATTGGGATGCATCATGTTTTTCGCAATTTTACAAATCGCAATCATGTTGCGATTTCTAAAATTGCGATTGCATTTAAGAAATCGCAATTTGAGATTTCTTAAATGCAATGCATGAACATTTTAAATTTGCAAATTCGTAAATAGGGAGAGGTAAATTACCATGAAGTTGACCTTCATGGCAATTTGCGAAAACTTTCAAAAATGCACAAAAGTGCATTTTTGAAAGTTTCATTTTGCACACACACATGCCCTTGGGGCATGTGTGTGAAAAATGCACTTAAAGTTATATTTCAGGGGTGCAGGGGGGGGTCCTCAGAACCCCCCCTGCACCCTTGAAATTGCATTCTTAATTTGCAATTCGCAAATTGCAAATCGCAAATTGAGAATGACTTCCCATTCATTCCTATGGGCCTCTTGGCCCATAGGAATCAATGGGAAGGGATTCCTTAATTGTGATTCGCAAATTATGAATCGCAATTAAGGAATTTTAATAAATCGCAAAAAAATGCGATTTCTTGATGCATAGCCTTTTGCGATTTCTTAATTGCAAATCGTTAATTTTCGCAATGAAGAAATCGCAAACGGCAACAATGATGCATGTGGCCGTAGATGTCTTCTCCCTCTAGAAGGGTGGAATGCTACCCCCATCGCCAGAACTGGCGAGGGGGTAGTATTCCAAAATGTATGACACCTTACTCAACATTTTTTGATAAAGCCAAACCAGAGTTAGCATTTAACTGCGAGGTTCATAATGCACTTAAGAGTATATGGTATGGCAATATCCTAGAACAGCTATAAGGACATGGTTCCGAAAGCTGCAATCAGGCTCAGCTCATGCTAGAGCACCATCTCACATAAAACCAAGCACTCTGCCTCCAGGATTGTTAAGGCCTGCCATTGGAGTGACTTACAGGTATATATGTGTCTAGATATAAGGTTAGATATACAAATACTATATCTAAGCAAGGGGTGATTACACGACCTTGCCCCAGCTGAGTGATCAGCCAGTTGTGTCAATGTGAGTGGCCAGCCAGGGGTGGCATAATACATGCTGCATCCCCTGGTAGGCCTTGGATGCACCTATGCCCTGGGTACATATAGTACACTGTACAGGGGCTCATAAGGTGATCCAATTCCCAATTGGAGATGCACCTGAAGTACATGAAGTCCATTTTACAGAGAGAGCAGATAGCCTGGGGCCCTGATTAGCAGGATCTCAGACCAACTAAGTCGAAAACCAGCTAAACACTGGGCATAAAATCTGGGGTAACCATAGTCAGGTATCTACCTTCCTACACAACTCCCCCTCCCCCCAAAACGAAAGGAGATAAGGCTATCCTTGACCAGGTAAGCCTATATTGCCTAAGTGGCCATATAAGGAAGTACCTGCACTAGCATGGTTACCCCCTGTCTCATGGTCCACTGAGCAATCCCTTACCCTAAGGGTATCATAGGGTCTCCACCATAGGGAATCTCTACCTGTGATGTGTTTTGGCAAAGTAAAAGGCTGATGTTGAGATGGAGTACTGAATTGAGACTCCTCTAATTTAGGGCTCAGCTTCCTCCAATCATCTTCCACCATGTGTGCCTTTCTTTCCAGGACTGAGTTGCACTGTGCTCTCAGGGTCATCCTCTGGCTACCTACAGCTGGAGGCTGGCTCCCTTTTGTTGGTTTACTGGAGGGACAGGTCAGGTTTGGGGCCTTGGGGTCCCAGGTTTGGCTGTGCCCAACAGAATCCATTTGGGGGAGGTTCCTAACTAAGTGTAAGGGAGCTCCCTCAGGAGTTTTGGCCATTTTCACCTTGCTATGGCTGCTAGCTTTTGTACCCCTAATCTGCTGATGTGGTGGTTTTTGTGGACAGGGGGCCCTTTGGGGTCCACCACTGGCCTCCCTGACCTCTGCAGCCCTGGGCTGACGGAGGCAGGGTAGAGAGAGGCAGGTTACCTGCGCCAGACTGGGTCCCACCTTGGAAGGGTCCACTGACATCAGGGGCTCTGCCAGGCTAGGCCTGACTACCTCTGGGGCAGTTCCTACACAAGGGGTAGGGTCAGTTCCCTGAGGAGGCTGACTCTCACCTAATGTCTGGTGGGAGGGAGACTTTTCTTCCTCCCCATTGCTCTCTGTCTGAGTGGAGTGATCCATAGTTTCCGGCTTCATAACACTAAAATCTGTTTGAGTTTGGGCTGTGACCATCACAGCCCTACCAACCTTTTCAGGAAGGAACTCTGTTTTGGTATGGGCTGTGACCATCTCAGCCCTGCCAACATTTTTAGGGAAGTCTGCCTGAGCTTGGGCTGTGACCATCACAGCCCTTCCAACCTCTTCAGGAAGGAATTCTGTTTTGGCTGGGGCTGTGGCTATCACCGCCCCACTAACCTTTTCTGGAAGGCCTACCATTTTGGAATGGGTTTCTTGTTCTACCTCAGCCCAGGCTGAGATTTCTAGCTCATTCCCCAGTAGACAATCTACAGGCAAGTTTGTAGATACTGCCACTCTCTTGGGGCCAGTGACACCTCCCCAGCTGAGATTAACTACTGCCATGGGATGATCTTTCTGCACTCCATCAATGTTGATCACCTGATAGGTGAACCCAGGTAAAAGTTGTCCTGAGGGGACTAGACTGTCAGTCACCATAGTGATGCTAGCCCCTGTGTCTCTGTAGGCTTCAACTTTCTGGCCATTGATGTGGGGCTCCTGTCTGTACTTGCCCAAAGTGTTGGGACAAGCAGTAAAGTTGGCAAACCCCATGACATTTTCACAGACAAGAGTAGCTAAGGTAGGGGACCTGGTTAGGCCAGAGTCCCCATGAGTTCCCAAAGTAAACCAAGCCAAATTCTTGGGGGCACTCCCACCACCTGGGGGATTACTACTAATAGTAACAGGAGGTCTGGGGGTATTACTTGGGGGAATGTTTCCTTATTGTTGGCCCTTGGGCAACTGCTGTCAGTCTTCCAGTGGCCAGGCTGTTTACAGGCATGGCAATAAAGTGTCCTAGCGTTAGAGGTAGTATTTTGGGACCTACCCCCACCATTGGAGATTTGGGGCCCTGGGGAAGTCTTGTCTTTAGATTTATCCGCACCTTTCTCTTGAGGCTTGGTAGAATCTTTCTTCTGGTCACTACCCTGATTTTTAGGCCTAATCCTGGTTCTGACCCATTTGTCTTCCCTCTCACCCAATTCTTGTGGAGAGGTCAGATCTGAGTCCACCAGGTGCTGGTGTAGAAGCAGGTTTTGACAATTACTAAGGATCTGCTCCCTCATAATCAAATTTTACAATCCTTTATAGTCCTGCACTTTGCTGCCCAATAACCATCCCTCCAGAGCCTTAGTAGCACAATCTACAAAATAAGTCCAGTCCTGAGTCTGTGTCTTCTGGGTATCCCTGAACATCAACCTGTACTGTTCAGTGGTTAAGCCAAACCCATAAATCAGAGCACTCTTCAGGACTTTGTAGTTATCAGCATCCCCATCACTAACTGTGAGGAGCTTATCTCTACCTTTTTCTGAAAAGGAGAGCCACAAGATTGCTGCCCACTGACATTGGGGTACCTGCTGTACTTTGCAGGCCCTCTCCAAAGCAGTTATCCATTTGTGGATGTCGTCCCCATCTTTTTAGGGGGGCACAATCTTACTCAGGTGTCTATTGTCATAGGACCTGTCTTTATCCTTAGGGATATTGCTGCCACCAGTGGGCTCCAGCCCACCTAACTTCCTTTCTCTGTCAAAAGCAAGTTTCTCCTTGGCTAGGGCAAGTTCCTATCAATCAATTCTGAGATTGACTTCCCTCATCCTAGCCTGGTGTTCTCTCCTCTGAGGAGATGTCATTGCCCTCTGAGAACCCCTAGAAGCATTGGAGCGAAGAGAGTCACCTGAGTGAGATCTTTCTCTCCTATACCTCTAATTAAGTCTACTGATAGGTCTGTATGGGGCTAGCCCATCTGCAGCCCCATGTAGGCTTAGGTTAGCTTTGCTAAGTCTCCTAACTTGGACCTGGCTGTCTACCTCTTTCCCAGACTCTTCCCCAACCTCATCCTCTTCATCATCTTTGATAGGGGGGTCAGTGGCATAATCTGAAGATGGTAGGACCTCATCTGCATTCCCATTAGGGCCTGAACCAGAGGCTTTTAGAACTTCAGATTCCTCTAAGAGTTCTAGGAGTTGCTGAAGGGTAGGGCTAGCCCCTTGTTTCAGCTTTCTTGTGGTACACTAGTGCCTCAGTTCCTTAAAACCGAGGATAGCAAATTTGGAGGGTGCCCTGGGAGGGTCACTCACCACAGGTAGAGGTCCTCTGGACTCACCTGTACCAGACATGCTCTAGTGAGGTGTGGGTGTGTGCACCTACCTACACTAAGTATTTTCCTACTAAACCTCTATAGGAGTTGTGGTCAGGGTGTGCTAGGCCCTTTGCTCTACAACAACTAAGTTCAGTAGAATTTAAGTATTCTAATCTTGTTTTATATGTACCTATAGGTACCTATGTGATCTTTCAAATGATAATGCAAAGATTACAATTGGTAAAACAACAGCAAGCTCAAATCCCAACCGCTGCACACCAATGTGAGAAGTTGGCCTGGTATATGATGTTCTCTATTCTAGTGAGCACCTTGCACCAGTCCAAACAACCCTTATGGTGATGGTTGTAAAGTCAACCTTATAGACCAGCCATCCTAGTGGTAGCATGAACAAAGCAGTCTTAGGCAAAACTCAAGAGGGCATGTGAAGCCAGCTGTTTTACCATATGTAACCCCTTTAATACCAAATGAAAGGACACCACACAGGATATATTTAAAATATATATGTATTTATTTCTAGACAAACCCTCTGAACTCTTTATGAGGTCAGAGGCACAAGCACATTACAAGATACTTAATTAAAATACAATAAGTTGCACAAAATACAGTAGGGCCCTAGGGGCACGCTAAACCATATACTAAAATAGTGGTATAAGGACCACTACACAGAAAGTGAATAGGCCTAGGGCCTAGGGAGTCACTGGGGCTATGCTGTACTACCAAGAGTTAGGAAGCAGTAGGCCCACGGGAGGCGTGCACAGAGTCTTTACTCACACGCAAGTTACCATAGGGAATTAATAGGAACGTAAAAGATGGAAACTAGTTATTTTAAAACACTTCTGACTGGACTCGATGAAAGTTACTTGAAACCTAGACAGTTGGATAGTCAATACCCACAGGAGCACCGGAGTACTCGCGTTACCCAACCCACAGGAAGCGGGTTCATAGGTGTCAAAGTGTGTCGGGTTTCGTCGCTGAATCCTATGGAGCCTTGAAGAAAGATGCTGCAGGCGACCAGGAGAGAAGTGTCCGGTTGGATCCAAGGGCGGATAAAGGACGAAGAGTACCTGAAAGCAGAGGAGACAGAGTCTGGGTCACTAGCCAGTGACCAGGAAGGAACCAGGAAGGAACCAGGCGATGTTGTGAAGCAATCAGGTGATGTTGTGAAGCTTGTCTCTGCAGCTATGTGGAGCAGGAGGCGTCGATGACAACCAGGAGTCAGGCACGGACTGTTCCACAAAGGCTCTCGCTGTCGTTGGTGTCGGCTTCCGGATTCGAGTCAACAAGCCTTGGTAAAGGCAACCCATGCAGGAATAAAAGATGGCTTCCTAATCATACCAGCAAGGTCTGATGGGCTGCTTCTTTTCAGGGAAGGGGGGGGTCAGTCTGGAGCAACCAGACCAGTGGTGTAAATTCAAAGTTTTGTCACCAAGATCGCCACTAGCCAACGGGCAAGTGACCGGGCAGACGCAAATGCAAAAGGGCCCCCCACAGAACTCGTGGAGTGTGCAGGGCTAATCTTTGGTGCAGATGATGCTCCGGGCTGGGGCTTCTCAATCCCCAATGCACAGCGTTGAGGGTGCCTCGGGTGCTGCACAAAAAGCAAGTCACTGACTTTTCAAGATGGCCGCTCCCATGTCTCTCGTCGCGTCCACGGGTCTCAGCTCTGCTGGGACTGTGGAACGGGCTGTTGGAGGTCTGGAAGTCCAATTCCTCTCAGGCTCTGTGCTCGGGCTCCGGCGGGAGCATCGACAAAGCAAGCTGTTGATCGCTGGATGGTGCCTGCTTGTGCAGGGTGGTCACTCCTTGACCACAAGGGAGATTCTTCAGTCTTCTAAGTCGATTAGAATGTCGAAGGTCCAGAGTTTCATTTCAAGTTTCAGTCAGGATCTAATCTAAAGTCTTGGGGCTCAGCTCCTACCTATATACCAAATCTAGGGGCTGGATTACCTGCTAGGTCCCTCCTATGGGTGGGACCAGGGAAGGGGTGGTTACATCCCTTCCCCTTTGTCCAGTTTTGCGCCAGAGCTGGGGCTGGAGTGCCCCAGCACCAGTTTGAACTGGACTATGCATGGGACACCTTGTGTGTCCCAGGCAGTGTCTCCTTTCTTTCAGCCCTCCCTGCCCCAATACACAAGAGCCTGTAAGGGGTGGTGCTATCACCTCCCAAGACAGGAAACCTATTATCCAAGCCTCCCTAGCTGGAAGGACTCCCAGCAGCAAGAGGTCAGACTTGTGTCTGTGGCAGCAGCATCCATTTTGTGATGCTGAGGCTCTGGTTAACTTTAACCGAGATTAGTAGGAACAACATGTCTTCTCCCTCTAGAAGGGTGTAATGCTACCTCCGTCACCAGAACTGGCGAGGGGGTAGTATTCCAAAATGTATGACACCTTACTCAACATTTTTTTATAAAGCCAAACCAGAGTTAGCATTTAACCGCGAGGTGCATAATGCACTTAAGAGTATATGGTATGGCAATATCCTATAACAGCTATAAGGACATGGTTCAGAAAGCTGCGGACAGACTCAGCTCATGCTAGAGCACCATCTCACATAAAACCAAGCACTCTGCCTCCAGGATTGTTAAGGCATGCCATAGGAGTGACTTATAGGTATATATGTGTCTAGATATAAGGTTAGATATAGGAATACTATATCTAAGCAAGGGGTGATTACACAACCTTGCCTCAGCTGAGTGATCAGCCAGTTGTGTCAATGTGAGTGGCCAGCCAGGGCTGGCATAATACATGCTGTAGCCCCTGGTAGGTCTTGGATGCACCTATGCCCTGGGTACCTATAGTACACTGTACAGGGGCTCATAAGGTGATCCAATTCCCAATTGGAGATGTATCTAAAATACATTGAGTCCATTTTACAGAGAGAGCAGACAGCTTGGGGGCCTGATTAGCAGGATCCCAGGCCAACTAAGTCGAAAACCAGCTAAACACTAGGCCAAAAATCTGGGGTAACTATAGTCAGGTATCCACCTTCCTACACTATTGATATGTGGAGTGCACTGTATAGTGGATGCAATCATACTATCTCAGACACTGGGGAATATCTCGGTCATATGGCTGTGTTGTCCCCCCCCTTGAAGCAGAAGGGAAGTGGGCTGGTCCAACGCACGCAACTCTATTGTAAGACTATAAATAATTAGGCTATGCCTTGGGCATGTTGCACTTGTGCAAAGACAAAAGACTCTGCCACAGCAAAGGTCCCCACCCTGCCACGTGGCTACCGCCATGACCACGTGCCTCCTCGATACAGGCCGATTGCGAACTCAGCTGCACAGCCCCGCAGACTTATGTCTGTATCAACTAGTGCCTTCGATCTCCACTGCGGACAGCAGGGTGCACAACTTGAATTCATCTTTGAATCTACACTACGGACAGCATGAAATTCCGCCTTGATTTATTTAAGGCTGAGACAATTGTACTATATGTCTTAAGATTTTGTTTAAAGATGTGACAAAAAGCATTCCTCGATGTCTATTCTGACTACTGCCTTCAATCTCCATGGCCGACAGCAGGGTTCACAACTTGAATTGGATTCAGCTTTGAATCTACACTGCGGTCAGCATTGAATTCAGCCTTGATTTATTTAAGGCAGGGACCATTGTACTGTATGTGTTCAGATTTTGTTAAGGATGTAACAAAAAGCATTCCTCGATGTTTGTGTCGACTACTCCCTTCAATCTTCACTGTGGACAGCAGAGTTCACAACTTGAATTTAGCTTTGAATCTACACTATGGTGAGCATTGAATTCAACCTTGATTTATTTAAGGCAGAGGCAATGGTACTCTATGTCCTCAGATTTACTTAAAGGATGTCACAAAAAGCATTCCTAGATGTTTGTGTTGACTACTGCCTTCGATCTACACTGTGGACAGCAGAGTTCAAAACTAGAATTCAGCTTTGAATCTACAGTATGGGTAGCATTGAATTCAGTCTTGATTTATTTAAGGCAGAGACAATTGTACTGTATGTGTTCAGATTTTGTTAAAATAAGTGACAAAAATAATTCGTCAACATCTGTGCTGACTACTGCCTTCCATCTACAGTGCGGACAGCAGGGTTAACAACTTGAATTCATCTTTGAATCTACACTACGGACAGCATGAAATTCAGCCTTGATTTATTTGAGGCTGAGACAATTGTACTATATGTCTTAGGATTTTGTTAAATGATGTGACAAAAAGCATTCCTCGATGTCTATCCTGACTACTACGCATTCCAGTAAGAAAGTGACATTGTAGCAGTGCGACCCACCCAATCCACAAATCATCACAGGGTGCGCACACGTTCTTGAGGTACCACTAACTCACTGCACCACAAATCATCTTCATTTGGCCTTATTAAGGCAGCGTTCACTATGCAAAAATCATTGCTCCCAGTGCGGCCCCACCTGGACCATGCATCATCGCAGGTTATGTACACGCTCAGTGCCAAAGGTACTACTAACTCAGTGCATCATAAGTCATCACCACGTGACTGTATTCAGGCAGAATTCAATAGACAAAACATATTACTCCAATTAATGTGCCTCCTTCCCGACCACACATCATCGCAGGGTACGTACACGCTAAGCGTCAAAGGTACTACTAACTCAGTGCACCATAAATCATCTTTACGTAGCCATATTAAGGCAGAATACAGTAGTCAAAAGACATTCTTAACAGAGCAGTCTGCCTGTACCACGCATCATTGCAGGTTACGTACACGCTCAGTGCCAAAGATACTACTAACTCAGTGCACCATAAGTCATCGCCAAATGATCGTATTCAGTCAGATGTCTTATTTGGAGAAAAACATATCATAGTTTTTGGAGATCTACTGCAACTTATTCCTGTAAAAGGACAACCAATATTTATCAGGAAACTTGATTTTAATAATATTGCTGCTTCAGGTGCCACTAACTCAGTGCACCAGTTATCATCGCTGGCTACACACAAAAAAACCCTCCTAGAGACCCAGTCTATTTGAGGGTTATGTCTCTGGAGCCATGGAACTCCTAAAATGGCTCCAAAATTGGGGGTATCTATCAAGTCAAAACAATCACCTCAGAATGCCCATTGTCACACATCATGATAAGGTCATGGGTTTGATACGTGATCATGCCGGAGGACAATTCCGACCCATCCACGGCCCTTACTTTTTCAGGATATTTCTTATGGGATAAATTCTAAACCCAAGGCCATGGCAACGGTTATGTCTAAAACATTTCCAGTTGCTCCGGAATCTAGCAAGATAGCCATAGTTTGTCTCAACTGAGATGGTAGTATAAATACCACATTGATAGAAAAATGTTTGGGTACCGGAGCCAAAGTATTGGTTAAATAGTGAGAGGTCAATGACAGCAGAGGACTTGGAAGAGGGACCTTGTTACTCTCCAAGGCAGTTAGTTTTCCGACTGTACTGTCATACCGGTTTTCCCTGTAGATGTCAGCAAGGCAACCTTAGGTTTAGAGGGACAATCTCTGGCAAAATGACCTCCTTTACCACAATATAGGCAAAGGTTCAGTTTCCCACATTTTTCTTTTTCTTCGCAGGACAGAGGTCCTCGAATCCCTCCTATTTGCATAGGTTCGCTAGTGTCTTTAGATTCTTTTTTCTCACTTCTGGTTAGAAACAATTTAGGATATCCTCCCTTTGATTTTTCTCCTTTTCGTTCACTCAGGCTGTGATCTAATTTAACCACTAAATCCATGAAAGCAGAACACTCTTCAGGGGGGTCAACAATCTGGGACAAAATGTCTTTAAGTTCGTCTTTAAGACCTCTGTAAAACAGAGATGTCCTCTTCTCTTCAGGCCAACTCCTTTCGTCTTGTGGCTGCGTGGTTATCAGCAAAATGATATATACTGCGGGCTACTCGAAAAACGACCTTGTGCTATTTGCAAAATGTTGGGGGTGCAAAAGGCAAGTCTAGTAAAGGCAACAGCGCGTCTATGCGCTAGGACAAAGAAAAGCCATTTATGCGTTTGAAGTGCGTCCTCGCGCTTAAAAAAGGAAAGTTGTGGATATGCTGCAGCGCGTCCTCGCACTGGGAAAAGGAAAGTCTGTAACACGTTGCAGCGCTTCCTTGCGCTGGGAAAAGAAAAGTCTGTAACACGTTGCAGTGCGTCCTCCCACTGAGTAAAGTTGCATTAAAAAAAAAAGCTGTCTTCCTACAGCTTAGTTTGCCCAAACACGATGCGGGTGATCTTGGGGGAAAAAGGCACAGAAACATGTAGCAGGAAAACCCCTGCTCAGATGGCAGCACTTCCTCGTGCTTTGCAGAAAGGGAATTTCCTCTGGAGGCTCAGTTGGGTGGGATTTTGGCACAGGAAATGTCACCAGGCACTCGGAGAAAACACGAAACAGATCCAAGGTCAAGGTTTAAAACATGAAAATAACGCCAGGAAAGCCAAGCACTGTGATTCTGTGATGGAGGATTTAAGAACCTCCCCATCACCTGACTAGACCAAAGGCAGCATGGGACAGCACACAACCCCCTTCCGCTGCTAACCATTCTGGGTCATGTAGTCTTAAAAAGGGAACAAGTAGCTCGAGTCCTAACAACGCAGCGATGTAGGCGTGCTCAGTCCTATATACCCTATCTTATTGCAGTTGTATTTTTTTCCAATAGCAGGAACATTTTATAGTCGGTCAAATGTCCGTCACTCGTGATGATTGAAACCACGTGTATCACTGCGCACCACTTCTTTTCTATAACCGGATGGAAAACATTACTACCGTACAAATTCTTCATAAATCGAAGCCCATTAAACAAATTTGAACTGTTCAAATAGTTGTATTTTTAATGCGGGAGGGAAGTTGTGTGAAAGGAAGATGTTATTCTGCTCCACATTAAGATAGTGGCAATTACCAATCATAACATCTTTCTTCTACTATCTGTTAGATGTGGAGCTTCAGGGTGTACTATGTCTCGGCACGTGGTGGAAGACACACTGGTGACAAAAAAGTGAGATATTCTTTTCAGTCACTCTTTCACTTCCTCTCTCCTTTGATAAACAAATGATGCACAATCTTATCTTCCTTTTTATCTAACAGGTTGTGTTTCACAAATTGGTGTCCACCCCCAATACCTCCAAAGCTCAACATTTGAGGATTCTGCGATGATGCGTGGCCATCATAACAAGACGTAAGAAGGTTGCTTCGACATGTGGTGGACCCTCTTTGAATCACGTCAATGGCACAAGGTGAGCAAATAAGCTTGTTTCAGAAGCAACGAGAAGTCACCTGTGGGCGGAGGGAGTGGATAGTGTGCAGCAACTTCAGTGCCTAGGAATATACAATCACCTCCGGGCAGTGGAAGTGGATAGGTTAGAACAGTCTGAGTGCACAGGAAAGGGCACTCTTCTCCGGACACTGGGAGTCAATGTGGTGTAGAAGTCTAGGTGCGCAGTAATGAGAACTCCCCATAATGCAGTGGGAGTGCATGAGGTATAGCACCCTGGGTGGAAAAGAGCGCACAGATACCTCCTTGTAGTGGGAGTTAATGTACTACAGTAGCCTGGGTGTGCAAAGGCATAATGCAGAAATATACATGTGCAGTTGTATGTACTCTGCAAATACTAACTTTATACTATTTTTCAGATCACTAAACTTGAGGGTGCACTATAAACCGGCTCGTGTTTGTAAATATAGTATTTGTAAAGCACACAGCTACCCGGAGGCATCCCGGCGCTGGGGGCCGTTGGGAAGATTAAGCGAGCTATTGCCCAGAGTCACATGGTGCTGGTCAGACCCCTGCCGCTGGACCCAGGGATCAAACCGTGATCCTCAGCATCCGATGTCAGTCGCCTTGGCCACAGCGCTACACCTCTTCCCACACACAGTAGAGGCAAAAAGGTGAGCTACGAAGATTTTCTCCAATATCAACACTACCTCTCCTGCTCCGTCTATTACTTTCTCTCTCACACACTTTCAATGTCTTTTTTCTCTCTTTCTCTCTCTCCCCCTCTCTCACACTGTTTCTCTTTCTCTTTTCAAATTATGAACACTGCTGTCCACTCTGCAGATAAATAAATCAAGGCTGAATTTAATAATGTCTGCAGTATAGAACCAAAGCAGAACTCAAGTTGTGAGAGCTGCTAAAAGCAGTGTTTGCAAAAGGTAAGCAGAGCGGCCTAGATACACAATGCCTCTAATTAAATGCTCTGCAAATAAACAATATTGTCCTGCATAATGACATGATCTCTCACCTAATTCTGTCTCATCTCTGAATCATTTTAAAGACCTGCTAGACCATACTGTATATCTGAGCCAGCAGGCACTTCCCTACTGACACCTCTTCAGCACAGGCCTATGAGAGGGGTGGGATGTATCAGGCACACTTCACAGGTGCGAATAAGCAATAATGCCAAGTGTTATGTTAATTTGTGATCTTTGACCTCATTCAAGTCACATCTTTGTCTCATTTTAAATACCACCTATACCATAAGATAGGCCTAAGCCTACAAGCAGCACTGCCGTACAGATTCCTGTTGAGGGTGATTCTGTGGGAGGGGTGTGGTGCACTACCCTGAGTGTGCATGTGAGAAAAAATGATGTTGCCTCTCGTAATGATGTAATCTCTCACCTCATTTAATCACATCGATCTAATTTTAAGGACTTATGTTTCATTTTTGTTTTGCAGGTTATATACGCTACTACCACTGCAGTTCATCTCACGTTTTGTTTATTCTACTGTGTTATTAAAGTTACATTTTTATTTATTTCTGTTTCAATAAAAGTTCAGTAAAAAAACTGAATGTATACATCTTCTTTTTCTGACAACATTTGACTATTATACTGAGGCTACGTCTTTACCAGCTCTTTACCATAGACTGTAGCTGTGATTATTGGTTCCTATGGTCATTTTTCAAAAGTCCAGCACACTTTTTGTTTGAATTAGCAACATTGTGTGCTGAACTTGTGACCTCTGTGCTCAATTAAGTGTTCCATGAACTGTTACTATGGTAACAGGCATGTAAGCAGTTTGGGAGTAGCGTTCAAAGGTGCTGGCTGTACAGAAGCCGTTATAGTTACCCAGGATCCTCTACATGTCAGAGGGAAAAGCAAACTGAAACGACAGAACACTGTGTACATTAGGAGAAAAAGAAGTACACAACTCTTTGGATTCATCTCAAGAGAGGGCTCTAGCCATTACCACTGGCATTACAAAACCTAATGTACAATTTTTTTGCTCTGTACTCAACAATGGGCAATTCTTTATTGATCCCAATCAGACACTACTGCTTCACGATTCACAGTGTGCACGTCACTAAATACTTTGTGGCTATTTAAATGGAAGACGGGATTGTCGACATTCCAAAATTTAGGGGCATATTTACAAGGACGGCGTTAAAATTATCGCCGCTTTAGCAGCAAAAAATTGCTGCTAAAACGGCAATAATACACTTCAAAATCCCTTGTTATCTTACCGCAAAAAAAATTCTACAGTGCTGCTTGCTATGGCAGGGTGGGAGCCGAGACTCCAGCTATGCCATAGCAAACTTGGCTTGAATTTTGAAAGAGAAAACAGGAAAACCTGCTCTCTCTTTTAAAATAAAAGTAGATGGCTTTTCCCCACAGGATGCTGCATATTAGCAAGTCCCCATGCGCATAACTAATGGCGGCTTCCGAAGGACGCAGGGAGCTGGATGGGACTGTAGGGACATTGGGGCTCCACCCACGGTCCCCAGCATTGTATATACACCCATAGGAAGTAATCCCAAGGAAGAATAAAAATTAGTAGTAGGTGATATTTTTTTTATGGTAAAATTAGGAATCTGTAATGGCATATTTATAAGGACAGCGTTAAAATGTTCTGGTGTAAATCTGAGTTTTTATTGGAATTCTCAGTAATTCTCAAAAGCCTAATATTAAGCCTATTATGGCCGCGTTAGCGGCACTTTCCTAATGCTAAAGCGACAATAATTTTAACGCTGTCTTTGTAAATATGCTCCCAATGTCACGAGAAATACAACGAAAATTCATGTTCGCAAGTGAAAACCTTGTTAATATAAGACTGTGGACTTAATATATCAATTCGTCTCACATATTAAACATGCTTAATCCTACTTCAGAACAGATGTTAGGATCCGGCATAAACCGAAATTAGCAAGAGCTTTGCTATCGGTCCTCAAATCCATGGTCGCATTGTAAATACAACGCTGTTGTCTTACCTCCCTCTTCCATGTTATATTGTCATAGGAACACCTACCTTGCCTCTGGGAATGCCTATATTGCAACTTATTGGAGATGCAAGGCAAGCCAATAGCAAACAGGCTGCTAACATGCGTTGATGCATCTTAGCTTCGCCTAGTAAATCATTTTTAACACATGCAGCGAAATGGCCCTTGTCAATATGCCCTCAAGTTTGCTATGACAAAGCGGGAACCTTGACTCCCGCCCTGCCATAGCAAACATCAGTATCCCGGGCTGGGCACCCAGAGACACAGCAGGAGCAGTCCTTAAGGGTGGTGTTCTCCAGGGCACTCGACTGCTCCATAATGGGGGCCACGCGGCCCCCCTACCAAAATATAAAAAGAGCCAGAGGGTGGTAATCCCCGGGGCTTAGACGGGCCTTTGAGCCCCTCCACCCATTTGTTTAAAGCTCCTTAGAGTAGCACTTCCAGGGGCTAGAGGAGACCGTAAAGCCCCCCTATCAAAGTTTTTTACTGGTACAGTAGCCTTTGAGCCCTCCACCCGCTTATTTTGTAACACCGAGAGATGGCGGTTTCCGGGCTACTGACCCCTCTGCACCCCTATCATATTTAATATTTTACACCCAGGGATTTGGCCCACATGGTAGCAAATTTTTAAACAAGCACATGAGGCCGCACTTTGTTTTTTGTTTGTTTTTTACAGCGGATCCATGCACACTGCGCACATTTCTCAGTTTAAAAAAATATATATATTTTTTTTTGTTCCCTGCGGGTCCTTGTGGGACCCCTAAGCAGGTCTAGAGGGTCAATATATTTCTACCCTGCCCCCTTTTTTAATTTTGAACACTTGTGCCACTAATTTCTTGACCCTTGCTTCTACCGAGGCACAAAATGGCTGCCAACACTTCCTGGTTTCGAATGTTGACAACCACTGGACAGCCAATTAGCATTCAGCGCGTGATCGGGATGGTGCGCTTAGTGTGCGCTCAGGATGCGTGGATCCACCATGGCCATGGATATATATGTACTTTTAATTTCTGATTTTCTCAGGAACTACTTAACAGATTTATGCCATTTATACCGAGTCTGAACCAAGGACTACCTTATTGCCAAATTTGGTGTAATTCCGTTCAGCAGATCGGGCTGTAGCCGCGATGAACGGTTGCTATGGAAAATTGCATGGGGAAAACACGTTTTGGGACCCCCCTTTTTTTCTCGGACCCCGCTTCACAAATCACCCGAGACTTTTAGGATAGGTGCGGACAAGAATGCCCCACTAGTTTTGAAAATTTTGCGAAGATTAGTCAACCGGCACCAAAGTTATTCTAAATAGAATGTTGTGGAATTCCTATGGCAAATAGGTCCTAACTATAACTAATGTAATGTGTGATGTCATCAGCAGTGCATTGCGGGGCATGACTTATGGTTAGGTCAGCTAACTATAATGGCTGAATTTCTCTGGTTTTGTATGGGTGAAATGTCAGCCTAACTATAACGTTTCTGTATCCATGAATTCTAAGGTTTTTTTTAAATGCTAATTCTGTACTATAATATCCCAGGAACCTGTGTTTTTTTAAGGTGAATTTCAAAGGTATTTTGAAAGCGAATTCCTAAATATAACGTCTCTCTAACTTTTAGTTTTTCAGTGAATTTCTACGATTTCTTAAATTCTAATTCCTGAATATAACGTACTTGATTACTTTGCTTTTCTCTTTCTCTTTCTCTTTCTCTTTCTCTCTCTCTCTCTCTCTCTCTCTCTCTCTATCTCTCTCTCTCTCTATTTATATATATATATTAACTGGAAAAAAACATATGTTTCAGACATGTTATAGTTAGGAATTAGCATTTAAAAAAGACCTTAGAAATTCACTGAAAAAAAACATAGGTTTCCGGGCTGTTATAGTTAGCGGGACATTTCACTCATACAAAACCATCGAAATTCCTCCATTATAGTTAGTTCTGCTAACTATAAATTGCTTGCACGCAATCCACTGCTGATGGTGTCAAATATTACATCATTCATGACATGGTCATGACATGGTAACTATAACACCCCTAAACCCTATGTTTTTTTCAGTGAATTTATAAGGTTTTTTAAATGCTAATCAAGTTGCCTCCGTATATGCACTTAGTGTTGTGCAATTTGCGGAAATTCATGGTTAAAAGGTTTCACAAGCGTGCACCTTATCAAGACGAGTCATGTCTTTCTATTGTGTCTACAGGGACGCATGGTGCGATGTCCGTCTTTAAGTCCCTGCTTAGTGGGGTAGTCGGGTCCAAAGGTACTGCCTGAAGGGCTCGGCCTATGTTGAAATGTTGAAATGAAAAACCCAATAGTGGTATAGGTCTCAGTCAAAAATGCTGGCTGCAGCTCCCAGGTATCACCAAGGAGCCATTGAAATATGCCCTTGTTATTCAACCATGCCTCCCAAACTTCATTGCAAGTAATAATCAAAACAATGGGAAAAGCAAAGAAACTCTTATCTGTCAACTGGGCTAAAGCTCAATGAGGATACAAAGAAATGTTTAGGGATCCCATTGTCACAGTCCTAAGACATATTCCCTTCCTTTCCTCCTGTGGGAGAGAAAAGAGCACGTGATCAATTACAAGATATCTATTGAAACCATGTGGTCATACAGACACTAGAAATATTTTATGTGTGACACTTTGTAATGATGACAAGGACAGTTAAATAGGGGAAGTGAGTTTAATAATCCTCCTGCAAGTGTATGGCCATCTCCTCATCCAGATTGTCTCCATTTGGATAATGGGTATCCTCCCCTATGATGTGTCTGGATTCCCGCTGTCTTAATCTTAAAGTGTGGTTACCTCCTCTCCAATTTGTCGTTACTTGTTCTATCAGCACCGAGACAGCCCTCATCGCCGCCACAGACGACATCAGGCACCAACTAGACAACGGTGAAACATCAGCCCTCATCCTCCTGGACCTGTCAGCTGCCTTTGACACGGTCAGCCATCGCACTCTAAAGACACGTCTCCAAGAAGCCGGAATCCAAGAGAAGGCCCTTGACTGGACCACATCCTTCCTCTCTGGCAGAACCCAGAGCGTCCATCCCACCCTTCTGATCCGAAGCCACTGACATCATCTGCGGCGTCCCCCAGGGCTCATCCCTCAGCCCAACACTGTTCAAAGTCTACATGGCCCCCCTTGCACAAGTGGCCTGCCATCACGACCTCAACATCATCTCCAAGCTGATGACACCCAGCTCATCCTCTCCCTCACCAAGGACCCACACATCGCCAAAACAAAACTCCACAAGGGAATGAACGCCGCCGCCGATTGAATGAGGAGCAGCTGTCTGAAACTGAACTCTGACAAGACAGAGGTCCTCATCTTCGGACCCATCCCCTCTGGGACGACTCCTGGTGGCCAACCACACTGGGAACTGCACCGACACCTACCGACCATGCACGCAACCTAGAATTCATCCTCGACTCTTCCCTCTCCATGTCTAAGCAGGTCAACGCTGTCTCCTCCTCCTGCTACAACACCCTCTGCACGCTCCGCAGGAACTACAAGTGGATCTCGACTGAAACAAGAAGAACGTTGACACAGGCCCTCATCAGCAGCAGACTGGACTACGGAAAGCACTGTATGCAGGAATCCCAGCCAAACACCTACGACGACTACAACGCATCCAAAACGCCTCCGCCCGACTGATCGTCAACGTCCCCCGCCGCAGCCACATCACCCCTTACCTGAGAGACCTAAAATGGTTCCCTGTCGACAAAAGGATTAGCTTCAAGCTCCTCACCCATGCACACAAAGCACTCCACAACGCCGGGCCTGCCTACCTGAACAGCAGACTCAGCTTCTACACCCCCACCTGCCAGCTCTGCTCTGCCAGCCTCGCCCTCGCTGCTGTCCCCCGCATCCAACGAACGACCTCCGATGGCAGATCCTTCTCCTACCTCACCGCCAAGACCAGGAACACCCTCCCTATCCACCTACGGCAGACCCAAGACCTACTCGCCTTCAGAAGACTCCTCAAGATCTGGCTCTTTGAGGAGTAGTGGCAACCCCCTCCCTTCAGCGCCTTGAGACCCTCATGAGTGAGTAGCGCACTTTACAAGTACTCTTATTGATTGATTGATTGATTGATTGATATCACGTAAAAGGAGAGCTTGGTAAAGTCTGAAAAATGTTTTGTTTCAAAATGACGTGCAATTGTATATTGCTGATCCCTGTTTGTAATGGCCCTCATGTGTTCGAGGCCCCGTTTCTTTGCCATGTGTGTAGTGCAGCCTATGTATCTTAATTTACATGGGCATTCCAAAACTTAAATTATGAATGTACTGTTACAACTGAGAAACTGTCTAATACTGATCATACTGTTGGTACTGGTATTCCAAAACTCCTTTCTCATTTGGCTATTCCCAGAGACCTTCCAATTTCATGACCGTATGTACTTGCCTTTCTTATTCGGCAACATATTAAATAAACATGGTCACAATCTGGATGCAAACCCTGATAAGTATGCGACCAGTGGTAACGTTAATCTCCGAACACAGAGACGCGTTACTTCTCCCTGTTATGTTGCCGAATAAGGTGGGCAAGTACATACGGTTCTGAAGTTGGAACGGGATGTGATTAAAGGAAATTTAAATGGGACATACCTACCAGGGTATGCTTAGCAATATGGAACTTTTTTTCAGCTTTGTCACTTGCGGAAGACACTACTTTCATTCTAATTGCCCGGGTCAATAGTCTTTGCTTTCAAGCTAGCAATCGGACGTTGCCATAATAAATATTTACATCAGCCTACATTGAGATAATTTACTTACATCACCTTGAAAAAGTCTAGGATTAGACAAAACTCGTGTTGGCAAGATCGTGTGCTGGGAATTTTTGAAAAAATAACAAAAAGAGAATAAAAACTAACAGATGATTTCTTTGGACTACATGTATTTTCTGTATACCTGATGTCTCATTCGATTGACTTCATGAATATTTGTACATAATTGCATTAGAACTCAGACCTTGTTTATTACCTATCCACTAATATTTTTTGGATTGGTATACTCTATAAGTGGTATGCTACAATAGCTTTGTTCTTTGTTATATAGCGGCGATTATAGGCTTGATAATATGCCCTTGAGAATTACAATAGAAGTCCATGATCTGGTGTGAACGTGGTTCTTGAGAATATGCCCCCAAGTTTGCTATGGCAGGGAGGGAGTCTCAGCTCTCACCCTGCCATAGGAAACAGTAGTGTTGAAAAAATCTTTTGGTAAGACAAGAAAAGATTTTTAAGTCCATTATTGCTGTTTTAGTTGTAGTTTGCTGCCATTAAAGCAGCGATAATTTTAACGCCATCCTTGTTATTAATATGCCGACAATCCAGTCTTCCATTTAAATAGGCATGAATAATTTAGTGGAGTGCACACTGTGAATCATGAAGCAACACTGTCTTATTGTGATCAATAAAGAATTGCTCATTGTTGAGTACAGAGTAGGTAAATTGTACGTGGGATTTTGTAACGTCAGTGGCTATGCCTCCAGCTCGGTCTTGAGGTTCATTCAAAGAGTTGTGCACTTCTTTTGGTCGTAATGTACATGGGGCAGATTTACAAGTCTCTTGCGTCTCTATAGCGTCCCTTTTAACATGTGAAAAGTGACGCGATAGTGGCGCAAGGGGCTTGTAAATCTGCTCCAGTGTTCTGTCATTTTAGTTTGCTTTTCCCTGTCATGTAGAAGATCCTGGGTAAATATAATGGTTTCTGTACAGCCAGTTCCTTTCAATTCTACCCCCAAACTGCTTACTGCCTGTTACCACAGTAACAGTTCATGGAACACTTAAGTAGGCACACAGGTTACAAGTTCAGCACACAATGTTGCTAATCCAAACAGTAACTGTGCTGGAGTTTTTTACATTTTCCATAGGAACCGTTAATCACAGCTACAGAGGTGGTAAAGATTTAGCCTCAGTATTATACTTCTAGTTATAAACATAAATTGTACTTTTTATTGTTAAATGTTCTCTAAGCATATGATTATCACACTAAATAATAGTGAGATGTTGTCAGAAAAAGAAGACGTATACACTCTTTTTATTAACTTTTATAAGAACAAAAATAAATAACTAGAAACGTAACATTAATATAACAATATAATAAACAAAATGTGAGATGGACTCCAATGGTAGAAATGTAGGTAACCTGCAAAACAAAAATGAAAATAAGTGTTTAAAATAAGATTGATGGCGTGGCCAAGATGGCGGAGTGAGCGGACGCAGACCCCGAGTGCTCCTCCGATACGACCAAGCCCGGACCGTTTAAAGTAGCGTTTCTCCCCCCGCGATTGCATAGCAGGGGTGTGGAACTGATAGAGAACCCCCCAGGCTCTCTGTGGAGCGGAAGCAGCAGCGATTCGAGAGGTGGGGGCGCTCCCGTGTGGCGCCATTCGAAATCGGAGGCGAGGTGCTGGAGGCCCTGGTGCCCGAACCCCACAGGACAGAGGCTCTACATGGTCGGACTGAGCCTTTGCTGGAAACGCTGACCCTCGCGCGGACCCCGGGGGGGCTCCGTGGTCCGTGCCGCCTCGGATTGGCGACACCTGGAAACAGGCGTGCAGAGCAGCTCAGTGGCGGTGCGGAACTCTAACGCCGGGGCTCCAAATCGGGGCCTAGGGCGACGGCGGAGTGGGCCGGCCCGCACCAGGCAGCATCACCGGTGAGCACACAGCACACCGGCGGAGCCTCGGCACACAGCACCTAGCAAACGAGACGCCCCCCACAGCATTCCCCGATCCCAGGGCCGCGGACTTCTGCCGGACTCCCGTCAGGAGAAGGCCCATACCAGGACCGCATCGAGGGACCAGACGACCCGGAGCAATCGAGGTACTGCGGGAACCCCGCGACAGGCGCATTGAGGAGCCGCCATCTGAGCCCAACCACAGAAACCTTCGGGGAGGCTCAGTGGCCCCGACGCCCCGGAGGAACAACAATCGAGGGAGGGAATCTGGCGCGGCCCGGTGGCGGCGCGGCACTCCAAACCCAAGACGCCAAACCGATGTACAGATAGATGGACACAGCGTACTGACGGGAGCTCTGAGAGCAGCACTTACCAACGGACCGAAGCCCCATGGCAATCACCCACTCCAGGGACAGGTACAGGAGCAGCTGCAGTAGCTGCATCGGAAGCCGCCAGTTGAGACGCACTAGAGGCCTACACACACAGAGCCTAGGGCTGCGGGAGCAGCAGGTACCTGCGTCCGCAGTGCCTACCACGGGGCCTGGTCTACGCATCCCCCAGCTGTGGAGCTTCTGTGGAGCTCCCACGGAGCAACACCACGACAAGGAAGGCCCTAAAAAGCAGCCCGCCTCAACAAACAGGAATTGGCAGGCCGCAAGCTTGCCTCAACACGAGAGGTGAGGAGCGACAGTTGGGGGCAACATCAAGAGAGGGGGCCCATGCCACTGCTGGGGGCCCCTGCCCCTCCGGAGAGAACCACTATGGCCCCTCCAGGGCCGGGGGTCCGGGTGGAGATTACAAAGCAGCAGAGGTGCGCCCCCGTGGTATCTCCCCGTGTGGGCACCTCACAGTTTACGATCAGCGCCTAAGGTTACAGTGACTCATCTGCTCCCCCACACCATAAGCAGAGGCGAGAAGACTCCCCCTCGGGGCGCATCAGTGGTGGTGGATACTGACGGCGGCTGAACACAAAAACCCGCTTGAGGCGCCAACACCATTAAAGAGCAGCGCAAGCGGCGCCTCACGGACAGCGCCCAATGGCGGGCCTCCGTAAGAAAGGAGAACGCACTCTCCCGGGGATGCTCAGCAAAAATCAATCAAAAGGAGATAAGGGACAGTTATCGCCGAGCGCTCCGAAGCAGGACTCGGACTCAACTGAGGTGGAAGTACCCATAACCAAATCCTTTCTCGAAAGCCTCTTTAAATCCCTCTGAGAGGACTTCCACACCTTGAAACAAGAAGTAACTGGTGAAGTCAGCGAGATCAGAAGGGAGGTTGACGGCTTGGGGGAGCGGGTGGCCGCTGTCGAGGAGGCGGACCAAGCTCGCAGTGAAGAGGTGAAGCAGCTACAGCAGGAGGTTGTGCGCTTGAAAGGGGAGCACGTCGACCTGCAGGCCCATGCAGAGGACCTGGAGAACAGATCGGGATGAAACAACATACGGATCCGGGGGGTACCACCGAAAGACGAGGGGCCTGACATCACGGGCTAATTGCAGGCTCTATTCCGAGAGATTCTTGGGGAATCAGAAGACTTTCAAATCAGAATTGACAGACCTCACAGAGTGGGGGTGCCGCGCCAAGCGTCGGGCCCCCCTCCTGACATCTTGGCCTTCCTGCCAGACTTTCCCCTTAAAGAACAAATTCTTAAGGAAGCCAGGAAACAACAACCCCTGAGATTCCGTGATCGCCCAGTGGCACTTTTTCAAGACTTATCATCAATCACGCTCCAGAAGGGCAAGGCCTTCAAAGTTGCCACAGACTTTTTGAGCAAAGATGTTTCCTATGCATGAGGGCACCCATTCCGCATCATCTTTAAGTGGGATGGCGCACTGCAACAGCTACGATCCCTTCAAGAGACATTCGCCTTGCTGGGCATCGACCAGAAAGACGACACCATGCCGACTAAAGCTTCCCGGAGCCCCCCTGGAGATGGGTGGCAGCAGGTCCTCGCCAACGTCCCTGAAGCCGAACGCACAGACCATTAAAAAAGAGATGGATAATGCCATCCATGAAGTGACCAGGGACACTGCACCTGCAGAATGAACATCTCGTAGGGGGGAGAACACTTCAGCTTTGTTAATGCAAGTGTCCGGGCCGATGTTGGGGGAGCAGCGGGCAGCGACCTGGCTGCACGTTCCTGTAAGTACTTTACCATTGTCTGTGCCGTGGCTGATCAGGACTTGGACAATGTTGTTCTGCTGGGATTTTGAGTTGGGGTCAGGAGGAGGGGAGGTGGGGGGGATAGGGCAAGTTGGGGAAGAGAACAGGGGGATTGGCGGGAAGGGTGGGCAAAGGGAAGGGGGAGTGGCAGTAGGGAGTTTGAGGGGGAAGCAGGAGGGGGGCAGGAGGGGGGAGAACGGGTGGGGAGGGTGGGATGTCCAGTGCTCTCCCTTTTATGTCTTTTTGCTCAAGTTCACATTTCCGCCCACGCCGACGGGCGCCACCTGGAGATTTTCTGCCCCCTATGTACCAGTGGTCATCTGACCGGCACCACGGGCGAGCTTTAATGATACACACACCATGACACCCACCACCCTAAAGATACTGACCTTTAATGTGCAGGGTCTTAATAATCCAGTTAAGAGGAGGGCGGTCCTGTCCTGCCTAGAAAGCACGCAAGCAGACATCTGTCTACTTCAAGAGACACACCTACTGGCCCGGGACTGCCACAGACTCCGCTCTCGCAAATTTCCTAGTCAATATTTCTCTTCTAGCCATACTAAAACTGCAGGAGTGGCGATCCTGGAGGCGCGCCACTTCAAAAGGGAAGTCCTCTATAAGAGTGTGGAATTGCGAGGTAGACTACTGGCATACCGCGTGGAAAGGTATACTCAGATGTGAGTCCCTTGCTCATTGCACCATCAGGATTCAAACAAGCCGGGCCGAAGATGGCTGTAATGCCAGAAACCGGTCCCCGGAAGCTTGTTTCCTTCCCAGTATAAGAATTGGCTTGGTAGTTTGGTCTGCCCTGTTCCCATGATGCACTGGGCCAGGGACAGACTAATTTGCATGTAGCCAGGTTCTGAGCTGGGATGGTGCAGTGAGCTAAAAAACGGTGATGGATCAAGCCCTGATCTGTTGACTGGGTATGAGTGTTCTGTTTAATTCAGATACTCTGTCCATCACCACCCCCTTTTCTGAATCGTTTTGTCCACCATAAGTTTGGGAGGGTATTCTTAGATGTGAGTCCCATGCTCATTACACCATCAGGATTCAAGCAAGCCGGGCCGAAGACGGCTGTAATGCCAGAAACCGGTCCCCGGAAGCTTGTTTCCTTCCCAGTATAAGAATTGGCTTGGTAGTTTGGTCTGCCCTGTTCCCATGATGCACTGGGCCAGGGACAGACTAATTTGCATGTAGCCAGGATCTGAGCTGGGATGGTGCAGTGAGCTAAAAAACGGTGATGGATCAAGCCCTGATCTGTTGACTGGGTATGAGTGTTCTGTTTAATTCAGATACTCTGTCCATCACCACCCCCTTTTCTGAATCGTTTTGTCCACCATAAGCGTGGAAGGGTATACTCAGATGTGAGTCCCTTGCTCATTGCACCATCAGGATTCAAGCAAGCCGGGCCGAAGACGGCTGTAATGCCAGAAACCGGTCCCCGGAAGCTTGTTTCCTTCCCAGTATAAGAATTGGCTTGGTAGTTTGGTCTGCCCTGTTCCCATGATGCACTGGGCCAGGGACAGACTAATTTGCATGTAGCCAGGTTCTGAGCTGGGATGGTGCAGTGAGCTAAAAAACGGTGATGGATCAAGCCCTGATCTGTTGACTGGGTATGAGTGTTCTGTTTAATTCAGATACTCTGTCCATCACCACCCCCTTTTCTGAATCGTTTTGTCCACCATAAGCGTGGAAGGGTATACTCAGATGTGAGTCCCTTGCTCATTGCACCATCAGGATTCAAGCAAGCCGGGCCGAAGACGGCTGTAATGCCAGAAACCGGTCCCCGGAAGCTTTTTTCCTTCCCAGTATAAGAATTGGCTTGGTAGTTTGGTCTGCCCTGTTCCCATGATGCACTCGGCCAGGGACAGACTAATTTGCATGTAGCCAGGTTCTGAGCTGGGATGGTGCAGTGAGCTAAAAACAGTGATGGATCAAGCCCTGATCTGTTGACTGGGTATGAGTGTTCTGTTTAATTCAGATACTCTGTCCATCACCACCCCCTTTTCTGAATCGTTTTGTCCACCATAAGCGTGGAAGGGTATACTCAGATGTGAGTCCCTTGCTCATTGCACCATCAGGATTCAAGCAAGCCGGGCCGAAGACGGCTGTAATGCCAGAAACCGGTCCCCGGAAGCTTGTTTCCTTCCCAGTATACGAATTGGCTTGGTAGTTTGGTCTGCCCTGTTCCCATGATGCACTGGGCCAGGGACAGACTAATTTGCATGTAGCCAGGTTCTGAGCTGGGATGGTGCAGTGAGCTAAAAACGGTGATGGATCAAGCCCTGATCTGTGTACTGGGTATGAGTGTTCTGTTTAATTCAGATACTCTGTCCATCACCACCCCCTTTTCTGAATCGTTTTGTCCACCATAAGCGTGGAAGGGTATACTCAGATGTGAGTCCCTTGCTCATTGCACCATCAGGATTCAAGCAAGCCGGGCCGAAGACGGCTGTAATGCCAGAAACCGGTCCCCGGAAGCTTGTTTCCTTCCCAGTGTAAGAATTGGCTTGGTAGTTTGGTCTGCCCTGTTCCCATGATGCACTGGGCCAGGGACAGACTAATTTGCATGTAGCCAGGTTCTGAGCTGGGATGGTGCAGTGAGCTAAAAAACGGTGATGGATAAAGCCCTGATCTGTTGACTGGGTATGAGTGTTCTGTTTAATTCAGATACTCTGTCCATCACCACCCCCTTTTCTGAATCGTTTTGTCCACCATAAGCGTGGAAGGGTATACTCAGATGTGAGTCCCTTGCTCATTACACCATCAGGATTCAAGCAAGCCGGGCCGAAGATGGCTGTAATGCCAGAAACCGGTCCCCGGAAGCTTGTTTCCTTCCCAGTATAAGAATTGGCTTGGTAGTTTGGTCTGCCCTGTTCCCATGATGCACTGGGCCAGGGACAGACTAATTTGCATGTAGCCAGGATCTGAGCTGGGATGGTGCAGTGAGCTAAAAAACGGTGATGGATCAAGCCCTGATCTGTTGACTGGGTATGAGTGTTCTGTTTAATTCAGATACTCTGTCCATCACCACCCCCTTTTCTGAATCGTTTTGTCCACCATAAGCGTGGAAGGGTATACTCAGATGTGAGTCCCTTGCTCATTGCACCATCAGGATTCAAGCAAGCCGGGCCGAAGACGGCTGTAATGCCAGAAACCGGTCCCCGGAAGCTTGTTTCCTTCCCAGTATAAGAATTGGCTTGGTAGTTTGGTCTGCCCTGTTCCCATGATGCACTGGGCCAGGGACAGACTAATTTGCATGTAGCCAGGTTCTGAGCTGGGATGGTGCAGTGAGCTAAAAAACGGTGATGGATCAAGCCCTGATCTGTTGACTGGGTATGAGTGTTCTGTTTAATTCAGATACTCTGTCCATCACCACCCCCTTTTCTGAATCGTTTTGTCCACCATAAGCGTGGAAGGGTATACTCAGATGTGAGTCCCTTGCTCATTGCACCATCAGGATTCAAGCAAGCCGGGCCGAAGACGGCTGTAATGCCAGAAACCGGTCCCCGGAAGCTTTTTTCCTTCCCAGTATAAGAATTGGCTTGGTAGTTTGGTCTGCCCTGTTCCAATGATGCACTGGGCCAGGGACAGACTAATTTGCATGTAGCCAGGTTCTGAGCTGGGATGGTGCAGTGAGCTAAAAACAGTGATGGATCAAGCCCTGATCTGTTGACTGGGTATGAGTGTTCTGTTTAATTCAGATACTCTGTCCATCACCACCCCCTTTTCTGAATCATTTTGTCCACCATAAGCGTGGAAGGGTATACTCAGATGTGAGTCCCTTGCTCATTGCACCATCAGGATTCAAGCAAGCCGGGCCGAAGACGGCTGTAATGCCAGAAACCGGTCCCCGGAAGCTTGTTTCCTTCCCAGTATACGAATTGGCTTGGTAGTTTGGTCTGCCCTGTTCCCATGATGCACTGGGCCAGGGACAGACTAATTTGCATGTAGCCAGGTTCTGAGCTGGGATGGTGCAGTGAGCTAAAAACGGTGATGGATCAAGCCCTGATCTGTTGACTGGGTATGAGTGTTCTGTTTAATTCAGATACTCTGTCCATCACCACCCCCTTTTCTGAATCGTTTTGTCCACCATAAGCGTGGAAGGGTATACTCAGATGTGAGTCCCTTGCTCATTGCACCATCAGGATTCAAGCAAGCCGGGCCGAAGACGGCTGTAATGCCAGAAACCGGTCCCCGGAAGCTTGTTTCCTTCCCAGTGTAAGAATTGGCTTGGTAGTTTGGTCTGCCCTGTTCCCATGATGCACTGGGCCAGGGACAGACTAATTTGCATGTAGCCAGGTTCTGAGCTGGGATGGTGCAGTGAGCTAAAAAACGGTGATGGATCAAGCCCTGATCTGTTGACTGGGTATGAGTGTTCTGTTTAATTCAGATACTCTGTCCATCACCACCCCCTTTTCTGAATCGTTTTGTCCACCATAAGCTTGGAAGGGTATACTCAGATGTGAGTCCCTTGCTCATTGCACCATCAGGATTCAAGCAAGCCGGGCCGAAGACGGCTGTAATGCCAGAAACCGGTCCCCGGAAGCTTGTTTCCTTCCCAGTATAAGAATTGGCTTGGTAGTTTGGTCTGCCCTGTTCCCATGATGCACTGGGCCAGGGACAGACTAATTTGCATGTAGCCAGGTTCTGAGCTGGGATGGTGCAGTGAGCTAAAAAACGGTGATGGATCAAGCCCTGATCTGTTGACTGGGTATGAGTGTTCTGTTTAATTCAGATACTCTGTCCATCACCACCCCCTTTTCTGAATCGTTTTGTCCACCATAAGCGTGGAAGGGTATACTCAGATGTGAGTCCCTTGCTCATTGCACCATCAGGATTCAAGCAAGCCGGGCCGAAGACGGCTGTAATGCCAGAAACCGGTCCCCGGAAGCTTTTTTTCCTTCCCAGTATAAGAATTGGCTTGGTAGTTTGGTCTGCCCTGTTCCCATGATGCACTGGGCCAGGGACAGACTAATTTGCATGTAGCCAGGTTCTGAGCTGGGATGGTGCAGTGAGCTAAAAACAGTGATGGATCAAGCCCTGATCTGTTGACTGGGTATGAGTGTTCTGTTTAATTCAGATACTCTGTCCATCACCACCCCCTTTTCTGAATCGTTTTGTCCACCATAAGCGTGGAAGGGTATACTCAGATGTGAGTCCCTTGCTCATTGCACCATCAGGATTCAAGCAAGCCGGGCCGAAGACGGCTGTAATGCCAGAAACCGGTCCCCGGAAGCTTGTTTCCTTCCCAGTATACGAATTGGCTTGGTAGTTTGGTCTGCCCTGTTCCCATGATGCACTGGGCCAGGGACAGACTAATTTGCATGTAGCCAGGTTCTGAGCTGGGATGGTGCAGTGAGCTAAAAAACGGTGATGGATCAAGCCCTGATCTGTTGACTGGGTATGAGTGTTCAGTTTAATTCAGATACTCTGTCCATCACCACCCCCTTTTCTGAATCATTTTGTCCACCATAAGCGTGGAAGGGTATACTCAGATGTGAGTCCCTTGCTCATTGCACCATCAGGATTCAAGCAAGCCGGGCCGAAGACGGCTGTAATGCCAGAAACCGGTCCCCGGAAGCTTGTTTCCTTCCCAGTGTAAGAATTGGCTTAATAGTTTGGTCTTCCCTGTTCCCATGATGCACTGGGCCAGGGACAGACTAATTTGCATGTAGCCAGGTTCGGAGCTGGGATGGTGCAGTGAGCTAAAAAACGGTGATGGATCAAGCCCTGATCTGTTGACTGGGTATGAGTGTTCTGTTTAATTCAGATACTCTGTCCATCACCACCCCCTTTTCTGAATCGTTTTGTCCACCATAAGCATGGAAGGGTATACTCAGATGTGAGTCCCTTGCTCATTGCACCATCAGGATTCAAGCAAGCCGGGCCGAAGACGGCTGTAATGCCAGAAACCGGTCCCCGGAAGCTTGTTTCCTTCCCAGTGTAAGAATTGGCTTGGTAGTTTGGTCTGCCCTGTTCCCATGATGCACTGGGCAAGGGACAGACTAATTTGCATGTAGCCAGGTTCTGAGCTGGGATGGTGCAGTGAGCTAAAAAACGGTGATGGATCAAGCCCTGATCTGTTGACTGGGTATGAGTGTTCTGTTTAATTCAGATACTCTGTCCATCACCACCCCCTTTTCTGAATCGTTTTGTCCACCATAAGCTTGGAAGGGTATACTCAGATGTGAGTCCCTTGCTCATTGCACCATCAGGATTCAAGCAAGCCGGGCCGAAGACGGCTGTAATGCCAGAAACCGGTCCCCGGAAGCTTGTTTCCTTCCCAGTATAAGAATTGGCTTGGTAGTTTGGTCTGCCCTGTTCCCATGATGCACTGGGCCAGGGACAGACTAATTTGCATGTAGCCAGGATCTGAGCTGGGATGGTGCAGTGAGCTAAAAAACGGTGATGGATCAAGCCCTGATCTGTTGACTGGGTATGAGTGTTCTGTTTAATTCAGATACTCTGTCCATCACCACCCCCTTTTCTGAATCGTTTTGTCCACCATAAGCGTGGAAGGGTATACTCAGATGTGAGTCCCTTGCTCATTGCACCATCAGGATTCAAGCAAGCCGGGCCGAAGACGGCTGTAATGCCAGAAACCGGTCCCCGGAAGCTTGTTTCCTTCCCAGTATAAGAATTGGCTTGGTAGTTTGGTCTGCCCTGTTCCCATGATGCACTGGGCCAGGGACAGACTAATTTGCATGTAGCCAGGTTCTGAGCTGGGATGGTGCAGTGAGCTAAAAAACGGTGATGGATCAAGCCCTGATCTGTTGACTGGGTATGAGTGTTCTGTTTAATTCAGATACTCTGTCCATCACCACCCCCTTTTCTGAATCGTTTTGTCCACCATAAGCGTGGAAGGGTATACTCAGATGTGAGTCCCTTGCTCATTGCACCATCAGGATTCAAGCAAGCCGGGCCGAAGACGGCTGTAATGCCAGAAACCGGTCCCCGGAAGCTTTTTTCCTTCCCAGTATAAGAATTGGCTTGGTAGTTTGGTCTGCCCTGTTCCCATGATGCACTCGGCCAGGGACAGACTAATTTGCATGTAGCCAGGTTCTGAGCTGGGATGGTGCAGTGAGCTAAAAACAGTGATGGATCAAGCCCTGATCTGTTGACTGGGTATGAGTGTTCTGTTTAATTCAGATACTCTGTCCATCACCACCCCCTTTTCTGAATCGTTTTGTCCACCATAAGCGTGGAAGGGTATACTCAGATGTGAGTCCCTTGCTCATTGCACCATCAGGATTCAAGCAAGCCGGGCCGAAGACGGCTGTAATGCCAGAAACCGGTCCCCGGAAGCTTGTTTCCTTCCCAGTGTAAGAATTGGCTTGGTAGTTTGGTCTGCCCTGTTCCCATGATGCACTGGGCCAGGGACAGACTAATTTGCATGTAGCCAGGTTCTGAGCTGGGATGGTGCAGTGAGCTAAAAAACGGTGATGGATAAAGCCCTGATCTGTTGACTGGGTATGAGTGTTCTGTTTAATTCAGATACTCTGTCCATCACCACCCCCTTTTCTGAATCGTTTTGTCCACCATAAGCGTGGAAGGGTATACTCAGATGTGAGTCCCTTGCTCATTACACCATCAGGATTCAAGCAAGCCGGGCCGAAGATGGCTGTAATGCCAGAAACCGGTCCCCGGAAGCTTGTTTCCTTCCCAGTATAAGAATTGGCTTGGTAGTTTGGTCTGCCCTGTTCCCATGATGCACTGGGCCAGGGACAGACTAATTTGCATGTAGCCAGGATCTGAGCTGGGATGGTGCAGTGAGCTAAAAAACGGTGATGGATCAAGCCCTGATCTGTTGACTGGGTATGAGTGTTCTGTTTAATTCAGATACTCTGTCCATCACCACCCCCTTTTCTGAATCGTTTTGTCCACCATAAGCGTGGAAGGGTATACTCAGATGTGAGTCCCTTGCTCATTGCACCATCAGGATTCAAGCAAGCCGGGCCGAAGACGGCTGTAATGCCAGAAACCGGTCCCCGGAAGCTTGTTTCCTTCCCAGTATAAGAATTGGCTTGGTAGTTTGGTCTGCCCTGTTCCCATGATGCACTGGGCCAGGGACAGACTAATTTGCATGTAGCCAGGTTCTGAGCTGGGATGGTGCAGTGAGCTAAAAAACGGTGATGGATCAAGCCCTGATCTGTTGACTGGGTATGAGTGTTCTGTTTAATTCAGATACTCTGTCCATCACCACCCCCTTTTCTGAATCGTTTTGTCCACCATAAGCGTGGAAGGGTATACTCAGATGTGAGTCCCTTGCTCATTGCACCATCAGGATTCAAGCAAGCCGGGCCGAAGACGGCTGTAATGCCAGAAACCGGTCCCCGGAAGCTTTTTTCCTTCCCAGTATAAGAATTGGCTTGGTAGTTTGGTCTGCCCTGTTCCAATGATGCACTGGGCCAGGGACAGACTAATTTGCATGTAGCCAGGTTCTGAGCTGGGATGGTGCAGTGAGCTAAAAACAGTGATGGATCAAGCCCTGATCTGTTGACTGGGTATGAGTGTTCTGTTTAATTCAGATACTCTGTCCATCACCACCCCCTTTTCTGAATCATTTTGTCCACCATAAGCGTGGAAGGGTATACTCAGATGTGAGTCCCTTGCTCATTGCACCATCAGGATTCAAGCAAGCCGGGCCGAAGACGGCTGTAATGCCAGAAACCGGTCCCCGGAAGCTTGTTTCCTTCCCAGTATACGAATTGGCTTGGTAGTTTGGTCTGCCCTGTTCCCATGATGCACTGGGCCAGGGACAGACTAATTTGCATGTAGCCAGGTTCTGAGCTGGGATGGTGCAGTGAGCTAAAAACGGTGATGGATCAAGCCCTGATCTGTTGACTGGGTATGAGTGTTCTGTTTAATTCAGATACTCTGTCCATCACCACCCCCTTTTCTGAATCGTTTTGTCCACCATAAGCGTGGAAGGGTATACTCAGATGTGAGTCCCTTGCTCATTGCACCATCAGGATTCAAGCAAGCCGGGCCGAAGACGGCTGTAATGCCAGAAACCGGTCCCCGGAAGCTTGTTTCCTTCCCAGTGTAAGAATTGGCTTGGTAGTTTGGTCTGCCCTGTTCCCATGATGCACTGGGCCAGGGACAGACTAATTTGCATGTAGCCAGGTTCTGAGCTGGGATGGTGCAGTGAGCTAAAAAACGGTGATGGATCAAGCCCTGATCTGTTGACTGGGTATGAGTGTTCTGTTTAATTCAGATACTCTGTCCATCACCACCCCCTTTTCTGAATCGTTTTGTCCACCATAAGCTTGGAAGGGTATACTCAGATGTGAGTCCCTTGCTCATTGCACCATCAGGATTCAAGCAAGCCGGGCCGAAGACGGCTGTAATGCCAGAAACCGGTCCCCGGAAGCTTGTTTCCTTCCCAGTATAAGAATTGGCTTGGTAGTTTGGTCTGCCCTGTTCCCATGATGCACTGGGCCAGGGACAGACTAATTTGCATGTAGCCAGGTTCTGAGCTGGGATGGTGCAGTGAGCTAAAAAACGGTGATGGATCAAGCCCTGATCTGTTGACTGGGTATGAGTGTTCTGTTTAATTCAGATACTCTGTCCATCACCACCCCCTTTTCTGAATCGTTTTGTCCACCATAAGCGTGGAAGGGTATACTCAGATGTGAGTCCCTTGCTCATTGCACCATCAGGATTCAAGCAAGCCGGGCCGAAGACGGCTGTAATGCCAGAAACCGGTCCCCGGAAGCTTTTTTTCCTTCCCAGTATAAGAATTGGCTTGGTAGTTTGGTCTGCCCTGTTCCCATGATGCACTGGGCCAGGGACAGACTAATTTGCATGTAGCCAGGTTCTGAGCTGGGATGGTGCAGTGAGCTAAAAACAGTGATGGATCAAGCCCTGATCTGTTGACTGGGTATGAGTGTTCTGTTTAATTCAGATACTCTGTCCATCACCACCCCCTTTTCTGAATCGTTTTGTCCACCATAAGCGTGGAAGGGTATACTCAGATGTGAGTCCCTTGCTCATTGCACCATCAGGATTCAAGCAAGCCGGGCCGAAGACGGCTGTAATGCCAGAAACCGGTCCCCGGAAGCTTGTTTCCTTCCCAGTATACGAATTGGCTTGGTAGTTTGGTCTGCCCTGTTCCCATGATGCACTGGGCCAGGGACAGACTAATTTGCATGTAGCCAGGTTCTGAGCTGGGATGGTGCAGTGAGCTAAAAAACGGTGATGGATCAAGCCCTGATCTGTTGACTGGGTACGAGTGTTCAGTTTAATTCAGATACTCTGTCCATCACCACCCCCTTTTCTGAATCATTTTGTCCACCATAAGCGTGGAAGGGTATACTCAGATGTGAGTCCCTTGCTCATTGCACCATCAGGATTCAAGCAAGCCGGGCCGAAGACGGCTGTAATGCCAGAAACCGGTCCCCGGAAGCTTGTTTCCTTCCCAGTGTAAGAATTGGCTTGATAGTTTGGTCTTCCCTGTTCCCATGATGCACTGGGCCAGGGACAGACTAATTTGCATGTAGCCAGGTTCGGAGCTGGGATGGTGCAGTGAGCTAAAAAACGGTGATGGATCAAGCCCTGATCTGTTGACTGGGTATGAGTGTTCTGTTTAATTCAGATACTCTGTCCATCACCACCCCCTTTTCTGAATCGTTTTGTCCACCATAAGCGTGGAAGGGTATACTCAGATGTGAGTCCCTTGCTCATTGCACCATCAGGATTCAAGCAAGCCGGGCCGAAGACGGCTGTAATGCCAGAAACCGGTCCCCGGAAGCTTGTTTCCTTCCCAGTGTAAGAATTGGCTTGGTAGTTTGGTCTGCCCTGTTCCCATGATGCACTGGGCAAGGGACAGACTAATTTGCATGTAGCCAGGTTCTGAGCTGGGATGGTGCAGTGAGCTAAAAAACGGTGATGGATCAAGCCCTGATCTGTTGACTGGGTATGAGTGTTCTGTTTAATTCAGATACTCTGTCCATCACCACCCCCTTTTCTGAATCGTTTTGTCCACCATAAGCTTGGAAGGGTATACTCAGATGTGAGTCCCTTGCTCATTGCACCATCAGGATTCAAGCAAGCCGGGCCGAAGACGGCTGTAATGCCAGAAACCGGTCCCCGGAAGCTTGTTTCCTTCCCAGTATAAGAATTGGCTTGGTAGTTTGGTCTGCCCTGTTCCCATGATGCACTGGGCCAGGGACAGACTAATTTGCATGTAGCCAGGTTCTGAGCTGGGATGGTGCAGTGAGCTAAAAAACGGTGATGGATCAAGCCCTGATCTGTTGACTGGGTATGAGTGTTCTGTTTAATTCAGATACTCTGTCCATCACCACCCCCTTTTCTGAATCGTTTTGTCCACCATAAGCGTGGAAGGGTATACTCAGATGTGAGTCCCTTGCTCATTGCACCATCAGGATTCAAGCAAGCCGGGCCGAAGACGGCTGTAATGCCAGAAACCGGTCCCCGGAAGCTTTTTTCCTTCCCAGTATAAGAATTGGCTTGGTAGTTTGGTCTGCCCTGTTCCCATGATGCACTGGGCCAGGGACAGACTAATTTGCATGTAGCCAGGTTCTGAGCTGGGATGGTGCAGTGAGCTAAAAACAGTGATGGATCAAGCCCTGATCTGTTGACTGGGTATGAGTGTTCTGTTTAATTCAGATACTCTGTCCATCACCACCCCCTTTTCTGAATCGTTTTGTCCACCATAAGCGTGGAAGGGTATACTCAGATGTGAGTCCCTTGCTCATTGCACCATCAGGATTCAAGCAAGCCGGGCCGAAGACGGCTGTAATGCCAGAAACCGGTCCCCGGAAGCTTGTTTCCTTCCCAGTATACGAATTGGCTTGGTAGTTTGGTCTGCCCTGTTCCCATGATGCACTGGGCCAGGGACAGACTAATTTGCATGTAGCCAGGTTCTGAGCTGGGATGGTGCAGTGAGCTAAAAACGGTGATGGATCAAGCCCTGATCTGTTGACTGGGTATGAGTGTTCAGTTTAATTCAGATACTCTGTCCATCACCACCCCCTTTTCTGAATCGTTTTGTCCACCATAAGCGTGGAAGGGTATACTCAGATGTGAGTCCCTTGCTCATTGCACCATCAGGATTCAAGCAAGCCGGGCCGAAGACGGCTGTAATGCCAGAAACCGGTCCCCGGAAGCTTGTTTCCTTCCCAGTATAAGAATTGGCTTGGTAGTTTGGTCTGCCCTGTTCCCATGATGCACTGGGCCAGGGACAGACTAATTTGCATGTAGCCAGGTACTGAGCTGGGAAGGTGCAGTGAGCTAAAAAACAGTGATGGATCAAGCCCTGATCTGTTGACTGGGTATGAGTGTTCTGTTTAATTCAGATACTCTGTCCATCACCACCTCCTTTTCTGAATCGTTTTGTCCACCATAAGCGTGGAAGGGTATACTCAGATGTGAGTCCCTTGCTCATTGCACCATCAGGATTCAAGCAAGCCGGGCCGAAGACGGCTGTAATGCCAGAAACCGGTCCCCGGAAGCTTGTTTCCTTCCCAGTATACGAATTGGCTTGGTAGTTTGGTCTGCCCTGTTCCCATGATGCACTGGGCCAGGGACAGACTAATTTTCATGTAGCCAGGTTCTGAGCTGGGATGGTGCAGTGAGCTAAAAACGGTGATGGATCAAGCCCTGATCTGTTGACTGGGTATGAGTGTTCTGTTTAATTCAGATACTCTGTCCATCACCACCCCCTTTTCTGAATCGTTTTGTCCACCATAAGCGTGGAAGGGTATACTCAGATGTGAGTCCCTTGCTCATTGCACCATCAGGATTCAAGCAAGCTGGGCCGAAGACGGCTGTAATGCCAGAAACCGGTCCCCGGAAGCTTGTTTCCTTCCCAGTGTAAGAATTGGCTTAATAGTTTGGTCTTCCCTGTTCCCATGATGCACTGGGCCAGGGCCAGACTAATTTGCATGTAGCCAGGTTCGGAGCTGGGATGGTGCAGTGAGCTAAAAAACGGTGATGGATCAAGCCCTGATCTGTTGACTGGGTATGAGTGTTCTGTTTAATTCAGATACTCTGTCCATCACCACCCCCTTTTCTGAATCGTTTTGTCCACCATAAGCGTGGAAGGGTATACTCAGATGTGCGTCCCTTGCTCATTGCACCATCAGGATTCAAGCAAGCCGGGCCGAAGACGGCTGTAATGCCAGAAACCGGTCCCCGGAAGCTTGTTTCCTTCCCAGTATAAGAATTGGCTTGGTAGTTTGGTCTGCCCTGTTCCCATGATGCACTGGGCCAGGGACAGACTAATTTGCATGTAGCCAGGTTCTGAGCTGGGATGGTGCAGTGAGCTAAAAAACAGTGATGGATCAAGCCCTGATCTGTTGACTGGGTATGAGTGTTCTGTTTAATTCAGATACTCTGTCCATCACCACCCCCTTTTCTGAATTTTTAATGCAAGTGTCCGGGCCGATGTTGGGGGAGCAGCGGGCAGCGACCTGGCTGCACGTTCCTGTAAGTACTTTACCATTGCCCTGTGCCGTGGCTGATCAGGACTTGGACAATGTTGTTCTGCTGGGATTTTGAGTTGGGGTCAGGTGGAGGGGAGGTGGGGGGGATAGGGCAAGTTGGGGAAGAGAACAGGGGGATTGGCGGGAAGGGTGGGCAAAGGGAAGGGGGAGTGGCAGTAGGGAGTTTGAGGGGGAAGCAGGAGGGGGGCAGGAGGGGGGAGAACGGGTGGGGAGGGTGGTATGTCCACGGCTCTCCCTTTTATGTCTTTTTGCTCAAGTTCACATTTCCGCCCACGCCGACGGGCGCCACCTGGAGATTTTCTGCCCCCTATGTACCATTGGTCATCTAACCGGCACCACGGGCGAGCTTTAATGATACACACACCATGACACCCACCACCCTAAAGATACTGACCTTTAATGTGCAGGGTCTTAATAATCCAGTTAAGAGGAGGGCGGTCCTGTCCTGCCTAGAAAGCACGCAAGCAGACATCTGTCTACTTCAAGAGACACACCTACTGGCCCGGGACTGCCACAGACTCCGCTATCGCAAATTTCCTAGTCAATATTTCTCTTCTAGCCATACTAAAACTGCAGGAGTGGCGATCCTGGTGGCGCGCCACTTCAAAGGGGAAGTCCTCCATAAGAGTGTGGAATTGCGAGGTAGACTACTTGCATACCGCGTCGCTTTAGGCGGCCTCATGTTCACGATTGGCTCCTTGTACTGCCCTAACGAGGGCCAGGACCAATTTCTCCACTCAGCTCTCACTGACATCACAGCCACACCAGATAGGCATATCATACTGGGAGGGGACATGAATATGGTTTTCCACACGGTCCTGGACAGGTCAGGACAACGCACCCACCAGGCAGGTACACTCTCTCCCACTTGCATAGGAAAACTGACAGAACTCGACCTACACGATCTGTGGCGCCTAAACCACCCACGGGAGAAGGAATTCTCCTGCTATTCCAACGCACACAAAACATATGCACGATTGGACTATTTTTTAGCCACAAGTCCGGTATGCGCCCTTGCAACATCCACTGACATAGGGGTAATTTCACTATCGGATCAGGCTCCGGTCACCACAACACTAACCCTGCCACCTACATCACATCCTCCCAGGGTGTGGAGACTTCGTGACACCCTACTACATAGGAAGGACGTGGTTACACACATACAGACCACTATTCAAGACTACCTGACCCACAATGCCAACTCAGACACCACCCTCGCGACTCAATGGGCCGCCTTGAAGGCAGTGCTTTGGGGGGAGTTTATCGCCCTTACCTCCGCTTAGAACCGGGCCAGGCAAATTAAACGGGACAAACTTACGCAACGGGTGCACGAACTGGAACAAATACATCAACGGACAGGGGCCCTCCGAATATGGAAACAAGTCAAAGTGGCCCGGCAGCTTCTAACGGCCCTGGATATGGATCGCGCTGAATACACTGCGCTGCGCCTCAAACACACCTATTACACAGGAGGGGACAGATGCGGCCGCTTGCTAGCCAACCGGCTGCGGGTAGCACAGCAACAACGGAATATCAAAGAGCTATCCCGGCCAGACGGATCCATAGCACTGGGAGACGCCCAGATAGCGGAGACCTTCCACAATTTCTATGCCGATCTGTACTCTGGCGGCCCCCAAATGTAATTGCAGCTGCACATTATTCAGACATGGTCGTGCTCCCTTCCCTTGCCCCGGTCCAAACAGAGTATCTAGAGAGGGAGATCCGAATTGAGGAAGTGGTTGCCGCTATCGCTCGGCTCAAGATAGGGAAAGCGCCAGGCTCGGACGGTTTTTCGGCCATTTTTTATAAAACCTTTTGCACCACGCTGGCACCCCTCCTCACCCGCCTTTTTAACACCTTTGCTGAGCCTGGAGCCATCCCACCGGATCTCCTCCGGGCATCCCTCTCGGTCATCCCGAATCCGGGAAAAGACACAACTAATGCGGGGCATACAGGCCTATATCACTCCTAACGCCGACCTTAAACTTTATACCGGCATTCTGGCGGCACGGCTGGCCCCTTATCTCCCAGGCCTCATCGACCCGGATTAAGCCGGTTTTATTCCCGAACGGCAGACAGTAGACAACACCAAACGGTTGGTCCATTTGATCAAAAAGGCCTCCCGCATACCGGGGGAACGAATGATGTTGGCACTCGACGTCGAGAAAGCGTTCGCGTAAAATCCGTTTCACAGGCAAATTTGCAGATTTTCCACGATTTTGCGATCCGCGAATCACGCAAATTTACCCAATAATCCGCAAATTCGCAAGCTATGAATTATTTTGCTTGGTCGCGCTTGAAAAATACAATATCGCGCATGCGGCGTTGTCTTACCGTGATTCTGAGTCCGCCGAGTTGTTTTTCTTCAGGTTTTGCGTGTGCTGCGCCATTTTTGATTTTGCTGCGTGATCGCGCGAGAGTTTTTCGAATGCAATTATGTTATCGCGGCTTGCCATCTTGCACGGCGCGAGTTTGAGAACACGAGTACGTCATAAAAGCCCGCCAGCTAGCGTTCTCAAAATAGCAAAAATTGGAATTCTGCACAAGAAATCCACCGCAGGAAGCATAAACCTTGTGAAAATGATGATTTTGATCAGAATAACTCCTCTGATTGACATTTCACTGCACTTTTTGGTGCAGGTGTCCATTTTGTGGGGTGGGGTGGGAGGAAGGAAGTGCCTCAGAGTCTCCAACTTCCTGTCCAGCAGGCTCCTCCCAGCGCTTTGTGCATGTACTGGTCACTTTTCATTTGGCTGTTGAGCTGGAAGGATAACTTTCTGTGACTGCTACTGGATTTGTATTTGAGGACTTTTTGGACTTTGGAGTTTGGATCACTTTTGGACTTGAGATTTTACAAGTAAGTTGGTGATGTTTGTTTGGGGCATTGCAGTTGAGGCAACTACAGTTCTAAAACTTTTTTCACAACTTTAACAAAATATATATTGTGGTGGGTAGCCACAGTATCCAGTAGGCCCAGGGTTAGTCATGGGTGCATGATACAACTGTTTCTGTAATTTTTTTTAACTTAATTCTCATTTATGTCATGGAATTTTAGCTCACTGTTATATGTTGATTTTGGGGTGCCTGTAAAGCCTCACTAGCTAGTAGGCCCAGGTGTAGTGAGTGGTGCATGGGCCTAGTCTTTCTGTGGGTTGTCTTGAATTTAAACATCATTGAGGGCGTGGATGGCATGGGATTGTGGTGATTTTTGAGTGTTTTTCGACTTTTTGGGGTGTTGTTGGGGCCTGGCTATGTGGGTGGGGGCATTTTGAGGCCTGGTACAGGCAGGGCCTGGCCATGTGGTGGGGGTAAAGGGGCCATTTTTAAGCCAGGCAGTGTGCTCAGGCCTGCACCCACTTTGCCTTGCTTTCAACCATTATGCCCAGGGGTACTCAGTAGTGCATGGATGGGCCTAGTCTTTCTCTGGGGTGTCTTGAAATAAAACATCATTGAGGGCATGGATGGCATGGGATTATGGTGATTTTTGAGTGTTTATCGACTCTTTGGGGTGTTGTTGGGGCCTGGCCATGTGGGTGGGGGCCATTTTGAGGCCTGGTACAAGCAGGGCCTGGCCATGTGGTGGGGGTCAAGGGGCCATTTTTAAGCCAGGCAGTGTGCTCAGGCCTGCACCCACTTTGCCTTGCTTTCAACCATTATGCCCAGGGGTACTCAGTTGTGCATGGGCCTAGACTTTCTCTGGGGTGTCTTGAATTTAAACATCATTGAGGGCATGGATGGCATGGGATTGTGGTAATTTTTGAGTGTTTTTCAACTTTTTGGGGTGGTGTTGGGGCCTGGCCATGTGAGTGGGGGCCATTTTGAGGCCTGGTACAGGCAGGGCCTGGCCATGTGGTGGTGGTCAAGGGGCCATTTGTAAGCCAGGCTGTGTGCTCTGGCCTCCACCTACTTTGCCTTGCTTTCAACCATTATGCCCAGGGGTACTCAGTGGTGCATGGGCCTAGTCTTTCTCTGAGGTGTCTTGAATTTAAGAAGTGTGTCATGCGCAAAGGGGTCTGTGTGAAAGCACAGAGGCAAAGACTGTAAAGAAATACCCTTTTATGGACACAGTGCAAACCTTAAAGTGATTTAATGGAAGCCCTCACTCACCAACCTGGTTGGTGACATGCTTCATCATCGGGCCCACCAGGAGAAGCCGAATGCCTCCCTGGTGTGCTACAACCCCAGATTACTGCGGAGCTGGATTTTGTGACAGTGATGTGAAAAGTGATGTTAAAAATGTCTAAAACTGTACCAACCAAAAAGATTTTATTCACTGGTCACTTTAGACATAGTTAAAAGGTATGTGTGGGAGAACTACCACAGATTATGATGGGAGTTTCAACATTAAAGTGGGGTCAACATGTTTCTGCCCTTTTAAGTGTAAGATGTACATCGGCATTCGTCAGGACCGTGTAGCGTGTACCTCAGCGGTATGGGCACGCTAAGGCCCACCCTAACCAGAGGACGTGAAAGTAAAAAATTGCTCTATGTGTAAAAAAGTGCAAGAAAACAACACAAACCACAAGTTGTGGGAATTACCTCCACTCTGAGGAACCTGTGTAGTCTTGAATAAAGAGACAAACATACACGTAAGACAAAACATATACTTAATGCTCAAAAAGTTTGGAAAGTAATTACCAGGACAGTCTCTGCATTTAGTATCCTATAAATTGGTCTAAAGGTAGACCTAGTGCCATACGTCTATTTTAGTGCCAGAAGTGCTGTTTGGTTGCCCAAAGGGCATTACAGGCATGTGGACATGCACTATGGTGAAAGGAATGCAGGCCGCTGGACAGAGCGGCTATATGTACAGCATTCGTGGATAGCGATCAATGAGCCATTGCTATGCGGCAGAAAGTGCTAACTCCTAAAGGAATTAATGTGACACACAAGTGAAAAGTTGGAGGATCTCACTCGTGTTCTAAAAGATACAAGCCCCATGGGTCTCGGGAGGGGGGTGGAGGCGACTATGGCACAACCCTGTAGATAAAGGAAAGCCTCGTAAATTATACGCACCAAAAATGGGCAGACAAACAAAACATTTACTTAGCTCATGGTTACTGATGCGGAGAATCCTTACGCCCGCAACGCCTAGCACCCGCTTGGCACCTAGCTTCTCCAGCTTCCGGACCCCGTGGATGTGGGTCGCGGCGCCGAGGACGCTAATGTGGAGTGCCGGTGGGGGCCGGGATACGCGAGACGTGGGGCAGCCAATCAGGTGGCAGCCATCAGAACGAGGCTTGGGAAGCAAGCTCGTTCATTGTCCAATCGCTGCGCCTCACTAGGACGAGACTTGGACCAACGCGGTGAATGAGATATGCAGTGAATTACTGTTATTCTAAATCCCCGTAAAAAAGTCATTGTCTGCTGATTAGGAGTCAAGACTTGGGGAAACATAAGTGGCAGCAATAAAGAGCTATTAGCGCCGTCTGTGCTATAATGAAAGGTTAAATTTAAATTGAAATTGCAAATAGAGTGGTGTTATTCGAGCAGAGGACAGGGGACATAGGTCCAGTGGGGAGTGAGCATAATTTGCGTGGGAGCGCAAAATATTAGTCACTGTGACCATGGGGAATAACTACAAAGTACAGCACATGTAGGGACGGAAAGCTGGAACTAAACCCCTGCTCATAAGTCATTAGCAGGTACTTCCTAGGAGGAAGATTTATGACAGTCTCTGGACAAGAGGGGAGGTCAGCTTTTCAATACTGTGGACCAAGGGATCAGGTCATTAAGGCCATCTAGGTGTGTGCCCAGTCTATATACCCAACGTTGTTCTTTCTCAAATAATAAGCTGGCAGTGTTTGTGGCTGAGTCAATTTGTTCTATGATGGTCACTGTTAGATCGTTGGGAGTATGGTTGTGTTGGATGAAATGTTCACTCAGTTTTGTTGTCACTTTCCGGCATCTGATATTACTGCGATGTTCGCAGATGCGTTGTTTGACTTTGCGTGTTGTCATACCAACATATCTTTTCCCGCATGTGCAGGTGATGAGGTATATGACATTCATTGAATTGCAATTTGTATGTTTCTTCTGAAACCATGTTTTTCCTGGTTCCAAAGAAAGTTCTTTTGTGTGTGTCGTCAAGTGAAAAACACTGCAATTGGAGCATGGATAGTGCCCTACTATCGGTGAGAGGCCCCATGCATTGGTGATAGATCCAGAGTTGTGGGAGTTGGATTTGTCAATTCTGGGTCGTGTATTAACAAGGGTGTCCTTGAGGCTGGTAGCTTTTTTAAAAGAGAAGAGTGGTTTTTGCCAGTCTTTCCTGTTGCTCCTGATTATGCTCTAGTGTTTGTTCACAGATTTTTTCATCTGGTTTGAAAGGGTGCTGTAGGTGGTGACACATGTTAATGGTATTTCTGCAGGTTCCTTGATGGTATCCTCTAGAAGGGCCTCACGTGGTTGATTTCTGGCCCGTTTGTTGACCTTTTCAAGTATTTTTGTAGGATACCCTCTTGTTTTTAGTTTCTGTGTTAAATCCGCTGCCTGGCTCTTGTAATCAGTGACACTGCTGCAGTTTCTGCGTATTCTAAGATACTGACCGTAGGGAAGGTTCTCCCTTAGTGGTCTAAGATGAAAGCTTGAAAATTCCAGGAGGTTGTTCTTTGCTGTTGGTTTGTAATGTGTTTTTGTGGTCAAGGATGTGCCACAAGCCGTGATTTCTACATCTAGAAAGATGACTTCCTTTTTACTGTAACTGTGTGTAAATTTGAGATGTGAATTTGAGATGCTTTCAACCATTATTCCCAGGGGTACTCAGTGGTGCATGGGCCTTGTCTTTCTCTGGGGTGTCTTGAATTTAAACATCATTGAGGGCATGGATGGCATGGGATTGTGGTGATTTTTGAGTGTTTTTTTACTTTTTGGGGTGTATAACTGATGTTCCTCTGGTTTCCATTGCTTTTATGTGCACAAGAGAACCACCAGTGCCAGGAAGAAGTCCTGTAGCGGTGTGTGCAGCACAACGTCACGTGACTTCACGTGTGGCCACAGACAAGACAACTCTGCAACTCGTGCAACTGCGGTCTGCTGTTCTGACATCTCAAGAAGATGGCCCCAAAGAAAGTTGGCCGTAGCGCCTCAGCGAACAAAGTTGATAGTGCCACTGCCAGTAAGAAGGAGCAGAAGAAGCAAGTGGCACCACCTACCAAGGAGACTGGTGTGCCCACCGAAACCTTTTTTGGGAAAAAAAAACTACGCCTGCAGCAGCAGCGGTGTCCGCCGGGGACCAAGCTGGAAGCAGCACCTCCGCTTCATTGGGCTCAGTGCCACCACGCCAAGTTAGGTCCAAGGCCACCATGAGTGCTGCTGCGGCAGCCACTTTGGTTGTTGAATCACCATCGACCAGTGATCTTGGGTCATCACAAGAAAGTACCATCCAATCAACGCCGGGTGTAACTCAGCTGACGAGTGTTCAACAACCACAGCCACAAACACAGGTCAAAGTAGTACAAGCGCAAGTACATGGGCAAGGAGAGGCGCAAGGAGATGCACAAGTAGAGGTGCAAGGAGAGCCGCAAGGAGAGGCGCATGGACAGGTGCATGGAGAGGTGCGACTAGAGGTTCATGGAGCCGGACAACTGCCTACAACTCTTGTTCCTCCAAAAGTAGGGGCACATCAGGAAATTGCTATTCAAGAGGAGGTATCACCCGAGGAAGCCACTCCTCCTGATGATGATTCATTGTCTTCCAGATCCCCAGCAGGAAAAAGGTCAAGGAGGGCTACTACTACTACAAGTTCTTCTTCAAGCCCCCTTCCTTCTGATGACCTTGATCCTGATTGGAACCCACAAATGCATTCTGAGAGTGAGGCATGCCATGATGAGTCGACAAAGGTAGCTAAGCCTAAAAGGAAGGCTCCTGCAAAGCTTCGACTTATGGCTGATGGCGATGAACAAGAAGTGGTGTCTTCTGCTGCTGATGAACAGTCTGACGATGACCCAGTCATTACAGTCATCACTCCAGCCCCAGCAGGCATGCAGCAGACAGACATTTACACCCTATCCCGAATGGCTGCTGAGCGGGATATGGGCAGCTTGGCACTGGTACCACCACTGTTAACTACAACACCAACACGACCTACAGCTCCCATCTTTTTTAGTCAGAAGGGCCGGCATGGACCTCCATCCAGCTCGACCTCAAGTAGTGGTCCTGTAAGTGAACAACAGAAACAAATTCAGCCACGCCCATCCTCCACTTTATCTGGCATTGAAAGTCAAAGTAGCACCTCCACCTTCAGCAGACATCACCAGTCCCCAGTTTGGGACTTCTTTACTGTTAGCGCAAAGGCGGAAAACATGGTCATTTGTTCGATTTGTAAAGCATGCGTTAGTCGGGGTAAGCTTGGTACCAACTATGGTACCAGAGGCCAGAGAGGTTATCTCAAGCAACACCACACTATCATTTGGGAAACACACATGAGGAAGATCAAGGAAGGCAAAAGAAAAACAAATCCAAATGTATCCATTGATATTGCATCTGATGATGCCGAGAATCTGATCATGCAGGGGGGAGTGAAGACGCGACAGACATTTTTTCTGGTACACCCAGTACCCCTGGCAGCAGCACTGCAGTGGTATCGCCCACACTAAGCATGGGCGAATTTGCAATCCGCGAATTTGCGTATTTGCGAATTTGCAATCCGCAAAATTCGGGAATTTGTGTGAATTTGCGGATTTTTTTGTTTTTGCGTGTTCGCGGGGCGCTTTGCATGTTCGCGGGGCACTGTGCTTATTCACGGAGCGCTGTGCGTGTTCGCTGTTTTTTTTTTCATTTTTACTTTTTGTTCCCTTCTGCCTTCTGCCCTTCTGCCCTCTGCCCCACTCCTGTTTTATTTTAGGATGGCGCCGGCAAGCTGCCAACGCCATCCTAAAACAGTTACTAAGTTATCAGGAAGCACTAATAGATAAAATAAAGCAGGTGCACCTGCTTAATTGTATCTATTAGTGCTTCCTGATAACTTAGTAACTGTTTTAGGATGGGGCTGTCAGCTTGCCGGCACCATCCTAAAATAAAACAGGTGTGGGGCAGAGGCAGAAGGGCAGAGGGCAGAAGGTTAGCTTCAACAGGAAGCACTAATAGATTAAATGAAGCAGGTGCTCGAGCACCTGCTTTATTTTATCTATTAGTGCTTCCTGATGAAGCTAACTTAGTAACTGTTTTAGGATGGTGCTGGCAGCTTGCCGGCACAATCCTAAAATAGTTACAAGCTTGAAGCTTGAACTTTTGCCCCCAGGTCCGTTCGCTTGCGGATTTGCGGATTTTTGGCAAATTCGCGGGAGTTCGCGGATTGCGAATTTGCAGAAAACCCGCAAAATCCGCGAGCGGAACGGATTTTACGCTCACACTTAGCCCACACCCTCTACCCCTGCAACATCTATGAGGCACACTAAGAGTGTTGGACAGACACCAATGCGAAAAACTACATCACTGGGCCTAACTGGTTTGAAGACGTCATCATCATCATCAGGTAAAATGATCCAGCCCACCATTCGCGGACTGTTCTGGTCAGTGGTGCCATTTGAACGCAACCACCCAACGGTACGTCTGTATAACGCAAAGCTGGCTAAAATGCTAGTGCTGGACCTTCTCCCTTTTTCTTTCGTGGAATGGGTGGGGTTTCTAGAATTAGTGGCAACAGTCTGCCCTAAATGGAAGGTTCCTAGCTGGTCCTATTTTGCCAGAGTTGCGGTTCCAGCACTACATCAAGATGTGCTGGAGGTGATTGGGGCAGCTTTGCAGAAGAGTGCTGATCACACTATCCAATTGACAACAGACATGTGGACCAGTTGCCAAGCCATTGATTACATGTGCATCACTGCACACTGGGTCTCTTTTGCGGGGTCTTTTGCAGGGGTTAGTGACAAGTCAAGTGCAGCTGTTGACCTGGACACAGTTTTTCAAGCTACTCGGAAACATGCAACATTAGCCATGTTTGCCATGGAGAAAACTCATACTGCAAAAAAACATTTTGGAGGAGTTTAACAGTAAGGTCTCTGAATGGCTGCAACCAAGAAATCGCATGGTTGGTTATGTTTCCACGGATAATGGCAGTAATATAGTTAAGGCCATGCAGGACTGTGAATATTTCAGAGTGCCGTGTTTGGCGCACTGTATAAACCTGGTTGTGCAAGATTTCTTGAAAACTGAAAACACAGCCAAAAAGTTACTGACCACCTGCCGAAGAATCTGCACACATTTCAGCCATTCTTTTAAGGCCCGGTAGGAGCTGAGGAGCATTCAACATGAACGTAAAGTGCCATTCAAAGGACTCATCCAGGAGGTGGCAACACGCTGGAACTCAACCTTTTACATGCTTGAGCGTCTGTCTGAGCAGTGCATAGTAATCAATGACTATGTCTTTCAACTAGGTCCTGATCATAACGACAAGAGGCTAGAGTTGGAGGAATGGAAGCTAGTTAAAAACCTGACAGACATGCTTCGTCCTTTTGAGGTCTTCACGCGTGAAGTCAGCAGGGAGGACTGTTCTTTGAGCAAAGCTATCCCATTGTTGGTCATGCTAGAGCACCAACTGAAGGCGGTGTCTTCAACGTTCAGAGATGATGTTGGAAAGCAAGATGCATATCTGTAAGCCGCCTAGTTGCCAATGAAAGGCTTCAAAACATACATACAGAACAACATTACATTTGTGCCACTATTCTGGATCCATGGTACAAAAAGGCAGTGGCCAGCAAAGCATTCATTCCTTTTGATGAAGCAGATGTTTCTAAGTACAAACATTGGCTAAAGGTCAGCCACTCGGTTCGAAAAAGAGTGGCAGAAAATTCAAGGAGCCGGCAGAAGTCCAACTGAATCAGCAGGCCATCCAGTGTCAAGTTCCACTTCTGAATCTTTGGGCGAAAGGAGTTACTTTCCCTCACAGCCGTTAACAACACCAGCAGCAACCATATCTTCATCCTCACCAGTACCAGGCCCAGCCATAATATTGTCGGAAGCGGATTGGCTAACTCATAAAGGGTTTGTTTGTTCCACTGCTGAGAAGGCCACAGATGGTACGCAAAATAAAGCAGCCATGGAGAACCTTGAGTTGATGGTGCAGGCCTATCTGGATGAGCCAACACAGGTCTTTGTTAATACGAACCCATTGCTGTATTGGTACAGGAAAATGGCTGTATGGCCACTGATCACCAACCTGGCTATGAATTATTTGTCTTGCCCACTCACAAGTGTGTCTTCTGAACGTGTTTTCAGTGCTGCTGGTGCCATTGTAACTTCAAAAAGGACCCGCCTCTCGGCCAAAAATGTGGGGAGGTTAACACTGATCAAGATGAATCAGCACTTGATACCACCAGATTACAAAGTACGTGAATGCACGCAGGAAGAAGAGGACACCGACTTAGGTGACCGGAGTTCTTCTCTGTTACCTGACCTACTCCCGTTTCAATTTATGGAGTTTGAGGACGAGCTCTACTTCCCTGACACCGAGCCCTGAAAATGACTTCCTTTTTTTTGTTCTTATTCACTTTTATTCCTGTGTGTCTTTCTTTGTTTTGCAACTTTTACCACAACAAAACTCTAATCACCTAATCACAACAAGTCCATCAGCAGCACTGTCTTCATCTTACATTCCTTATTTATTTGAAGGTGCCGCAGTCTGCATTCCTGAGGTTCACAAGTTCACAACTCAATCATGCTCCTTTATACTCCTCCTTCAGACTCCCCCTATCCATTTCCCTCAAGGCAGATGGATGGATTACGACGAGTCCCCTCAAGTGGGACTGAAATTACTGACTGACTATCATGCTTGCTGATTGCTGACAGAGTTACTTCTGATATTGACTGGAGCAGCTGCCCTGTGGGCCCTCACTTTCCGAAGAAGATGCGGACAAAAAGTAGAACAGGTAATGAATAATTGAGAAGATGGCATTCAGTGGACAGCAATGGCTGTCTGGCTCTGATGAAACCAATTGCTGTTTGTTTTTTGTGCATGAAATGATGAGTCATATGTCTTGTCTTAGTTATTATTTAATCTTTCACACAGTAATTGTACCTCATGTCAACAACTCTGTTTTTTTTTTACCTTGTTTAATTAAAATTGTACTTCAAATTCAGGGGCCACTATATTGCATTTCACAAAATATGCAAAATGTCCTTGGAGCGGACTCACTTGCCAATATACCATGATGATTGATTAAATAATATGTCTTTTTTCTTTACAGTCACTCATTGGGATGGATGGATCATCAGTGTACGGAAGAACTATGGCCAATTCGTGAGTGGCAAACAGGTTAACCAGTCTACAACAACTACTACAGCAGGACTACATGTCTGTCTATTCATGGTATTTATTGGCCGAGGGCGAGGCAGTGTACTGTTGTTGTTATGCCAGGCAGATTCCACTCGAGACAGCAGTTCATGTAAAATTGGGGTTATGTGGCTTGTTGCATACAATTAGATATGCTTTGTCTGTCTGACAAAGAGCCTAGGTTTGCTACATCAGGTTGCTTCACTCAGTGGTGCCTGCCTTCACCCTCTGCATGGCACTGCCTCAGGCTTGGGCCAAACATCCGTTATGTTTGCAAAATTTGCTGTTTTTCAGTATTTCGCAAATCTCGTGAAAGTACCGAAAAATCGCAAATTCTTGAGCGCAACAGATTTTTGGACCATTCAGATGGTCAAGGCAGGCACCACTGAGTGAAGCATCCTCCTGATGTAGCATACCTAGGCTCTTTGACACAGACAGACAAAGCATATCTACGGTTTAGGGTTCAGTGCGATTTACTAGGGTTTTTGGGTTTATGTTGGTATGGTTCACGCTAATTCTTGGGCTCGGGCCCGATGCAGGCTCGTTCATAATGATGTTGGCAATGTTTTAGGGGGGTTTGGTGTTCTTTGGTCCAGAATTGGCAGAATATTGGCCTTTTTGGGTGTTTTGCGGGCGCGTGTGTTTGGGTGAAAACTAAGTGAAAACTAGTCGTAGACCTTCTTCTTCTTCTTCAAAGAGCCCAGTGGTTCGATTTTGTTCTGCCTTGCTGAGATTCTTGTGAATCGCTGGAACAAGTGACTGTCCAGGTGAGTTTCAAGAGGATCAAAGTAGTGGAAGTGATGAAAACAGCAATGTTTTGTGAACAGCGCAATTTGCCATGTTTTGAATATACCAGTATTGCATGTTTATGGGGGCCTGTTTGAGGGTGGTCTAGATTTGTGGGGGAGGGTGTTGGGGTCTGGGAGCACTGCTGGGATAGAATAATTTTTATTGGAAGTGATTTGAAGAAAATCCATGGTGGGAAAGAGGAGTTAGGGTCTAGCTGCAGAGCGCGTTTGGACCGATGTTGAGTGGTTGGCTTAAAATTTTCTAAGTATGAGTTTTTTCATTTTTGCTTTTTGCCTGTTTAGGGGTCTTCTGCTTTTTTGCGGGTGGCTGCAGGGGTCTGGGAGCATAGCTCGGAAGGTCTAATATCGGAATCAAGTGTTTTGGACCAAATCGGAGGTGAAAAGATTTTTGCGTTTTTTCTCACTTGCCTGTCTTTAGGGTGCTGTTTGGGGGGCTTCTAGGTTTTTGTGGGTGGTTTTTGGGGCCTGGGAGCACTGCTGGCACAGTCTAATGTTGATTGCATTTGTTTTTCAGGAAATCCATGGTGGACAAGGGGGGTTAGGGCCTATCTGCAGAGCGTATTTGGACTGAATTGAAGGTAGGCCCATTTTTGCTTTTTGCCTGTTTGGGGGTGTTCTGCTTTTTGGTGGGTGGCTGCAGGGGTCTAGGGCATAGCTCGGAAGGTCTTATATCGAAATCAAGTGTTTTGGACCAAATCGGAGGTGAAATTTTTTTTGCGTTTTTGCTCACTTGCCTGTCTTTGGGGTGCTGTTTGGGGGGCTTCTAGGTTTTTGACGGTGGATTTTGGGGTCTGAGAGCACTGCTGGCACAGTCTAATGTTGATTGCATTTGTTTTTCAGGAAATTCATGGTGGACAGGGGGAATTAGGGCCTAGCTGCAGAGCGTATTTGGACTGAATTGAAGGTAGGCCCCTTTTTGCTTTTTGCCTGTTTGGGGGTGTTCTGCTTTTTGGTGGGTGGCTTCAGGGGTCTGGGGGCATGGCTCGGAAGGTCTAATATCGGATAAAAGTGTTTTGGATAAAATCCATGGTGAAAATGTTTTTCCATTTTCAGGCATTTCGCTAACTTTAGCGTTTTCAGGGGCCTGCTTGGGGGGGTTCCTGGTGTTTGGGGGGTTGGGGGGTCTTGGAGCAACGCTGGGTATGGATACTTTTGATTGCAAGTGGTTTGGAGAAAATCCATGGTGGCAAAGGGGAGTTAGGGCCTAGCTGCAGAGCGCGCACGGAGTGATTTTGGATTGAAGGCTAAATAATTCTAAGTGTCACTTTTTTTTGGTTTTGCTTTTTGGCTGTTTGGGGGTGTTAAACTTGTTTCCACCTGGGTTGACGGGTCTGGGGGCAATGCTGTGAAGGTCTAATACCGGATAAAAGTGTTTTGGATAAAATCCATGGTGAAAACGTTTTTAACTTTTCAGACTTTTTGCTCACTTTTGTGTTTTCGGGGACCTGCTTGGGGGGGTTCCTGGTGTTTGTGGGTGGATTTTGGGGTCTTGGAGCAACACTGGGTATGGATACTTTTGATTGCAAGTGGTTTGGAGAAAATCCATGGTGGCAAAGGGGAGTTAGGGCCTAGCTGCAGAGCACGCACAGAGTGATTTTGGATTGAGGGCTAAATAATTCTGTGTCACTTTTTGTGGGTTTGCTTTTTGGCTGTTTGGGGGTGTTAAACTTGTTTCCGCCTGAGTTGACGGGTCTGGGGGCAATGCTGTGAAGGTCTAATACTGGATAAAAGTGTTTTGGATAAAATCCATGGTGAAAAAGTTTTTAACTTTTCAGACTTTTTGCTCACTTTCGTGTTTTCGGGGGCCTGCTTGGGGGGGTTCCTGGTGTTAGGGAGGTTGGGGGGTCTTGGAGCAATGATGGATACTTTTGATTGCAAGTGGTTGGGAAAATCCATGGTGGAAAAGGGGAGTTAGGGCCTAGCTGCAGAGCGCGCATGGAGTGATGTGGGAAATATGCAGAAATTTGTCTAAGAGGCAATTTTTCCATTTTTGCTTTTTGGCTGTTTGGGGGTGTTAAACTTGTTTCCGCCTGGGTTGACGGGTCTGGGGGTATTGCTAGGAAGGTCTAATACCGGATAAAAGTGGTTTGGAAAAAATCGGAGGTGAAAAATTTTTTCCATTTTCAGGCATTTCGCTCACTTTAGCGTTTTCGGGTGGGTGCTTGGGGGGGTCCTGGTGTTTGTGGGGGGGGGGTTTGGGGTCGGAGCAACGCTGGGTATGGATAATTTTGATTGCAAGTGGTTTGGAGAAAATCCATGGTGGCAAAGGGGAGTTAGGGCCTAGTTGAAGAAAGCGTTTGACACTATTTTTAACTTAGGGCTCATTAAGGTTAGCAGTATTGCATGTGTTTTTGGGTGTTTGAGATTTTGGCAACTGGGTTCTGGGGTCTACTCTTGGGGCACTTGTCAAGAAATGTCTAATTTTGGTTGCAAGTGGTTTGAAGAACATCCATTGTGGGAAAGGGGGGATTTGGGCCTACTTTACTTTCAAAGTACGTTTTGTCATCATTTTCCACTAGGCCTCAGACAGGTAGCAGTATTGCATGTTTCTGGGGTCTGATTGGGGGTATTCTACATTTTAGCGTCTGTGTTTAAGGGTCTGGGAGCACTGCTGGGAAAGTCTAATTTTGTTCTAAAATCGTAGTTTACACTTCACCTAGCTTGAGGTGAAAGATCCGCAAAATTCGCCCATACTTATTTATCCTTCAAAAGGAGATTCAGAGTACGCCCTTTCGAAACTATTGTACTGTAGATTCTGAAACTGAAAGTGTGACTTTTTGCACTACACAGCGTACGTACCTTATATTTTTTTCTCAGTGGTGTTTTAATATCACTTCCTGTTTTTCCATCAACATTTACAGGGCGGCTTTCACCCTGTGCAATGGAAAAAAGGATGAAGTCAGGCTTCACATAAGCGACCCGCAATTCAGCATCCGCCAGGCAGGCAGTGGACAGGGTGTCTTCTGGTCACCAACATTGATCGACGGAGCGTCAGATGGAACGGAGGAGTACCGCAAATAGGAGGAATGGCTTGATGCATGCAACTTCCCAAATTCAACAGGACAAGTACAACATACAGTAACAGTATCCATTCATTTCTACTTATATTTTAAGTAATGTTATTGCTGTGAACTTCTATGAGTGTGACTCAGCATTTCTTTGCTCTCTGCTTCTAAATTTGCTATGTTTTTGCTATGTTTAACAGTAATTTCATGTTCTAAGTGTTTATTCTCTCTGAGGGCAGAGAGGCAAGTGAAATGACTGCAGCCCTGTACTCTCAACTTGTTTCTTCGTAGTTACTAGCAAGTTGCAGTAAGTAGTAGTGCTACTTTGTAGTAACCTAACCATTCATTTAGTAAACAACTTCTGGCATGCAGTAGTGCACTTCCTTTATGTCCCTTTAAAGATTTATCAATATCTTCAAATCCAATATTTTTTTCTCTTTATTTGTTGTTTGACTGTCCATGCTGTGTTTTTTTTCCTCTCTACCAAACTTTCCCAAAAAAACCCATTCCCATCCAATTTTCAAATCCTAACCCTCTTCCCCCGGGCTGTGTGGTATTTCATTGTAGTGTGACTGACAACAAAAAAAAATTCCACACACTTGCTGGGGAGGATAAGGTCAAAGCAGCCAAAATCATTACAATCAGAAGTTCATGTGAGCCATCGTGGATTGATGAGAACATCCTCCTCCTACACGACGTGAACAATCAAATGCTTAATGCTTACGTTATGTTGATAACATGTCCTTTGCCTTAATTTCTTATAGCAGTCCAACTCCACGCAACTACTACTTATGTTTACATTAATTTAGCACTGCTTAGGCTACAATTTAGGGCACTGTACTCTACCGTACTATCTAATGTACTGTTTCTAATGCTACGCTCAGCCCGCTCAATGTTTCATTTCGTTTTTTTCATATGGTGATACTGCCAGTGTGTACCACTACTGCTACCAGCACAACAATGATATTGGATCCATTGAGGATTCAACTCAACAACCAACCTTATTCACCAACCGTGATTCACAAATCACAGGTAAGATAAGCATATTGGAGAGGTAGTAGAATAATGGGCTAGGACTAAAGTTGGGAGGAGAGCAGAGACTGACAGTACTACTAGTAAACTACAGTAGTAGGGCTACTGAATTAACTAACTCGGTTACTTGCATTTTGGTACATTTCAGGACAAGATGTTTCTTTCATGCTGGTAAATTTGAAAAACCAAACGTCCAGTAACCACCGCCAACCCCCACACAAAATAATATGAGTGCGTATACTGTGTTTTGGTATGAAAAATATAATTATTAAGAAATATAAATTATGGATGTTGTTGTCACAAAAATAAAATAAATTACCCCAACTCACCCCCCTCAATAATCAAACCAATGTCCAAAAATCAAAAAGTCCCCTTTCCCAAAAACCCAACTCCCACCTCCCCAACAGTCTTTAAAAAAGGGGCATGGGACAGTCACTTCCTCCGGTGGCGTGGTGTGGACAGCTGGTGCTGCACGTCCCGCAGCTCTTTGCGGAGGTCCCGGAGCTGGCGCTGATGTTTTTCGCCCAACCGCTCCAGGTAGTCCACTCGCTTTCGGAGGCGGCGCACACGTGCCATCCAGGCTCTGGGGGGGGGCAGCTGTTGTGATGGTTAATACCAAAGATGCGACACACCATAGGAGTATCCGTGTGCGCGGCAGGTTAAGCCGTACTGCTTTCCAGCGTCTTGGCGTGTAAATGCGGAAGTCATTTTTTACACACGGAGACGCTGGAAAGCTGAGACGGCTGAGACTAATCAGCGAGAACCTCCACAGTACCCGGTAGCCGGGTCGGAATTAGATCCGGCTAAGAGCACATAGCCATTGTGGCAATAGCTTTGGAACCGCTGCCCGCGGGAGCCCTGATGAAGTCGTGGACTACTAGCCCTGACGAAACACGTGTTGATTGGGCGTGGTGAAGAAAATCTGAATTGAAGAAAAACTACCATCAAGACTTCTTCCACATTGTTTGTCTATTGTTTGTGTTGTTTGATTACCTACAGCATTTACTCTGTAAAAGGCGACGTGTGCACAGATACCTGTTGTAACAGTATAACATTTTGGCATCTATCTCTCTGCCGTCTTTGAAAGCCTGTGAAATTACTGGGAGTTTCAGGAATTCCACTAGCAGCACTATGGATGGACTCACTACTACATACATAGTCAGAGAGTACTAAAAAAAGGCTTTTTTCTCTTGTGCTGCAAAAGAAATTACTGGTACGTGAACTTGTGGTAGCCACCATAATGGCAGGTCACTCAGCTTTCACCCAAGAAATACAGACACAGGCCATGATGATGCAGACTTGCAGTACTTTAAGCAGTACATGCAGGTGGGGATAGGAATGTCTTACTTTTTATAGGGGTGGTACTGTCACTGGCCATACTTCATCCACTCAGCGTCTGCTCTACTACATCATACACCTCTGCTATCGATGAGGATAAAGAAGATAACATCCAGGCTTCCAAAAGTGTATCCATGATTCTTCTTAATGTCTCAAATGAACCAACATTTCTTTTTGTCAACAACCAACTAACACCCGTTTCATTATATTTTGGAAACCGCCGTCTTCTTATCTTGAATTGCACTCAACAAAACTATTCTTTACAGTCATAAATATTAAGACTCGCTCATCCTTCGTTTTGACCCTTCTTTAACTTTTTGTTCTTCACATCCCTAAACTACATCTGATATGACTTGGCTTCACAATAAAAATTTGCCAGCTGAGTTGAAGTGAAATAGAGGGGGCCATTGGTTATCCGAGAAGTACCGCAGCTAATGCTATTACAAGTCAAGGTTGACTGTCTTCTCCATGATAGTAGCCCAAAAAGTAGTTCTAAATTAGTAACTGTTCATAACAGTACAGTCTACTTATACTAGTGTGCTGTGTACTACTGTACAGTACATCATACACTCCTTTGCGAGTCTACTCAAAAACATTTCAATGAGTAAGGGGTATAATAACTTACCACCGTCCGCCGCCGCTGAGTCTTCCCCCCAGCTCCTCCTGTTGGCGCTGCCGCATCCAGAGTGGACCCCTCCGCACTGCTGGCCCCGGCACTGGTGCTCATCTGTGCCGCATCAGATGTTGTGACATCTAGGAAAACATGTCATATTTTCAGATGCCATACACAACCCCCTATTTTATCTCGTAATGGAAGAAAATGTTACATAACACATTTTTTATTACTGGGATTGAAAAAAAGTAACGGTTTTGGGGAAAAAGTGTTAACCTTTTATATGCTTATTCCATTAAATGCTACACTTCTTCTTATGACAACTGATGATTGCTTGCTTAACGTGCACAATTTTTCTCATTACAGAAAGAAGATTCCATTGCCCTTCTGCCAGACCATTCACCAACTACTAGTAAGTCATCACCAGCAGTACTTTAAGTACTTTAAAGAAGGTGGGGGCTCCCGCACAGTTATTCTAATTATTTCATATGTCTGTTAACTATTATTAAGTTTGAGTAATACTAATTTCATTCATGAGAATGTTGTTTAAACTTTAACATCATCTTCATCCATCACCATTGCTCGCTCCGAATACTACGCTATTAAAAATTAAGAAATCATGTTTTCATTTCTTAATTGAAAATAAAATTTTAAAACTAACAAACACTGTGTGCTTTTTGTTCACGAGTGAGTGAGCGGAAGGGTTTGAACTACTGCACTTGGCAGACATGTTTCAGTGACTCAGATAGGCCGGGACTCGGCGGTAGTCTTCTTCTGTTCTTCTGGGTCGTAAAATCATTGGTCAGACACACTAGATAGTCGGTCAGGGGATTGGGGGTTCAACTTCTGTTCGGACTGAGCTATGTCGAAAGTTGAACTGCACCTATCATCAACAATGTCCTATTTTTCTTGTCCATACTTCTTTGTGTGCAGAATAGTCCCTGAAACACTGGCGGTATGGGATGTGCTACTCTCAAATCAAAAAGGCAACTGCTACCTTTTACTTGGTGTAAATAATGACATTTTGTTGTTGGAAATTGTCAAAGCACTTACATTAGGTAGACTGGAATAGACAGCAAGGGCAACCCAGAGGACTGCACTCAGTGCCTAGAGCTATTGCTGGATCAGAGTTTTGTTTCACACCGTTTGCCGACTGGGCAAGCTTAGCTACCTACACAGACCGACTCATAATAGTAAATACTAGTAACACAGAGAGTCATGGTAGAGGCAGGATAAGAATGTAGAAAGTAGTCTACATTAGAAGAAGATCAAAGACTATTTTGTAAAACATAGAATTATTAGGAAACAGTTTGTAATGAATAGGAGCTGTAAAAGTTAGGGAAGTATAAGTATTAATCTAACAATAGAACAGCTTACTGGGGCCAGCAGAAGAGCCTGCAAGGGACTGATCCTGTCCACCTTCTTCCACCGGAGTCTCAGTCGTCGTCGCCGCCTTGCCCCTGGGAGCTTCTGTTGAACATGAAATAAAGAAACACAACATAGATGAATGTTTTTGGGGAAATATTTGATTTCTTTGAACACAATCTAAAATTATGTTGGGGAAACAAATTAACAACAATTGCATCTGATCTGGTCAACTAGGAGGATAGTAGTACAGTATTGCAGGATTCGCAGACCGTCTAATAGGAAAGTTATGTAATTCACTCACTACACCAACAACAAAAAGGTTCTAGTACGACTACCATCACTCAGCAGCACGAGACGTCGCGTGACAGACACAGTCCATCATCATGATTGCAGACCACTAACAAATCTCCTATAACCAGTAATAAATAATATACTCAACGTATCGATCCACCACTATCTCTTCAAAGTGGCAGCAGCAGGCAGGAGTACAAAGAAGGACTAGACTTGAGTGTACTGTCTCTACCATTACGCAGTAATGCTCTCAAATGAGTAAAAAGTTGCAAACAAGTAAGCGTAGTAGCAACGCCAATAACCGGGCAAGCACCTGCAATGACAGAAGCTATTTAAAGATTAATTTACCTGCAATGTAATTGAATCAGTAGCATTTGTACTCTTCAGGAAAGAAATAGATTAGCAATATAATAGAGCAAAAGAAAATAAGTAGTTATTAAATAGCTTATTACCAAGGCCAGGGATCTCCAATCCTAGTAGGTCGAGAATATTATGCTCCCGGTCCAGGATGTCAGTCAACCGGTGCGGCGCTTGCTGGTAGGTGCGCCGGACCCCAGACTCCATCCACATGCGCCGGCACACTTTCTCCCACAGCTGGCAACGCTCCCGGAGGCCGTAACCGGAAGCAATCCGCCCACCTGCTGCCACGGTCTTAGGAAGGTGAACTTGCACAAACACCATCAAGACGGCTGTAGGAAGGTAGATCCTGACTATGGTTGCCCCCGACTTTTTGCCCTGTGTTTTAGCTGGTTTATGACATAGTTGGCCTGGGACCCTGCCAATCAGGACCCCAGGCCTACTGCTCTCTCTGTAAAATGGATTCCATGTACCTTAGGTACATATCCAATTGGTACTGGGCCACCTTATCAGACCCTGTAACTCGGGGCATAGGTGTACCCAGGGCCTACCAGGGGCTGCAGCATGTATTATGCCACCCCTGGCTGGCCATCTAAATCTGACACAACTGGCTGCACGACAGCTGGGGCCAGGTGGTGTAATCACCCTTTGCTTTAGATATAGTATACCTATATCTAACCCTAAAATGGACACATAGATTCCTATCAGTCACTCCTATGGCAGGCCTTAACAATCTTGAAGGCAGAGTGCTTGGAATTATGTGAGATGGTGCTCTGGCATGAGCTGAGCCCGTTTTCAGCTTGCGGAACCAAGTCCTAATAGCTGTTCCATGATAACGCGTACCATATACTCTTAAGTGCATTATAATCCTCGCGGTTATATGCCAACTCTGGTATCGCTTTATCAAAACATGTCGAGTAAGGTGTCATACAAATTGGAATACTAACCCCTCGCCAATTCTGGCGACGGGGTTAACATTCCACCCTTCTAGAGGGACACGACATGTATGTAACTGTGAACCCCGGTTAAAGTTAACTCAAGCCTCAGCATCACAAAATGGATGCTGCCACCACAGACACAAGTCTGACCCCCTACAGCTGGGAGTCCTTCCAGTGAGGGGAGCTTGGACAAAGGGTTTCCTGTCAGGGGCGGTGCTAGCACCATCCCAGACAAGGTTTTGTGTATCCTGGGTAGGCAGGGCTTTACAGGAAGGTGACTGCAAGTGGCACCCCGGTGCTCACTATGCATAGGCCGGCTAGAACCAGTTCCAGGGGCACACCAGCCCCTGGCCTGGGGAAAGTCTGGCATGGGAGAGGGGTGTAACCACCCCCCTTCCTGGTCCCACCCCTAGGGCAGGACCTAGTCGCGTACCCACCCCTTTCTTTAGGATAAAGGCAGGAGCGGGGACCCTTCCAAATTAAATCATCTTTGAATCCTGAAACTACTTTCTACGAAAGGAAATCTCAACTTCTTCTCAAGATTTCTCCCTTGTGACTAAGGAGTAGTCACTCTGCACCCGCAGGCACCATCCAAGAACACTGCTGTTTGCTGCACGTCCTTCCTCCGGAATCTGACTGACCAGCACAACGAGACCCAACTTCCCTGGCACCTCTGACCTCTACCTACCTCTACAGCTAAACTGAGAACCGTAGGTGCGACGAGACCTCGAGGGACCGGCCATCATCAGAACTGCACGACTTCTATCCAGCACGACCGCCGAGGGAACCTCGAGTGAGGGCTTTGGGGTCCGAGAAGCCCCAACCCTGAGCAGCTCCTGCACCGAAGTCCAGCCCCCCAGCATCCACCAGATCTGCGTGGTGCCCTTCTGCTCTTTGCTGCTCACCGCATTGTCTGGCTACTAGCCCGCTGGCTTGTGGCCTTCCCGACAACGAATGATGACATCAACAATGTTGGTCTGGTTGCTCCAGACTGGCTCTTGCTCCCCTTCAACAGAGGAGCACCCCGGACCCTCCTGGTCCACTCCAGACGCCATTTTAAGTCAACCACATGGGCTTGCATTTGCCAAGACTTGTTGCCCCAATCCTGGGCCCAGTGACGTCGACAGCAGATACCATCGTGGGACAGCTCGCCCTCCATCCTGGTCGCCGACAACACCTCCTGGTCCGAGAGACTGCAGAGCACAGCATCGCCCACTCACCTGGTCGAGGTGACTTCGTCCGGTGCCATCCTGGTGCCCACCTAATCACTGGCTAGTGATTCAGAACTTGGTCCCCTCTGCTTACAGGTGTCTTCCATCTTCGATCCAGGCTTTGATCCATCGAACAATCTTCACTGGTCGCCTGCCAGCAACTTCTTCTTTCAGGCTCCATAGACTGCAACGAGGATTCCCGACGTATTTCCAGACCTATGCATCCGCAGCCCCTGGGCTAGGTAACTTCGGCATTTCGGTGCCCCAGCATAGCCTCACTATCCAAGGGTCCAGATCCTTTTTCGTTTCAGCTCTACCTAGTCGGATTCGTCCAATAACACTAACTTTGTAAATTCTAGCATCCATAGACTTTGTCCCGCATCCCGCGTGAGAGTGCACACTCTGCATCCGAGTCCCCTAGGCCTCCTGCTAGTAATCTGAAGGTTCAGTAGTCCAGTCCTAGCGATTCCAAACCCTATGAGATTAGTACTTACATGCTAGTAATTTCGCATTCCACTTTAAGAGTACAGGGCTGTTGTGATCTAAATAAATACACTGTTTATTTTCATAACACTTGTTTGGTGTCCTTTCACTTGGTGTTCAAGGGGTATATGTGATGGTATAACAGCTGGCTTAACACGCCCTCTAGAGTTTAGCCCGAAGACTGCTCGTATCCATGCTACTAGGATAGCTGGTCTATAAGGTTGACTTACAACCAATCATCAATAAGGGTTGTTTGGACTGATACAAAGTGCTCACTAGAATAGTGAACATTATATATCAGGCCAACTTCTCACATTGGTGAGCAGCGGTTGGGATTTGAGCTTGCTGTTGTTTTACCACACGTATCCTAAGAATATCATTGTGAAAGATCACATAAGTACCTAGGTACATATAACTTAGCTTAGAATACTCTGAGTTCTACTGAACCAGCTGTTGTAGTTCAACAAGGCTTAGCACACCTTGACTACAACTCTTAGCAAGGGATCAGTAGGCAAACATGTAGTGTAGGTAGGTGCATCACTTACACCACACTAGAAAAAGCATGTCAGACAAAGGAGGAAACTCTGAGTCTCCCCTTGTGTCAGTGGACCCTCCACAGGTCACTTCACGATATGCTGCTCTTAGCTTCTAGGAGATGAGACAAATCTGTACATCCAGGAAGCTAAAACAGGGTTCTAACCCTACAATTCCCTTTCTGATTGGTCTCTTAGAGACTTATGATGCCAGGAGGACTGCCAACACAGATCATTCTCATCCAGATGGGAACATGCCTCCCCTAGAGGGAACCAGAGGTGACCCTGACCTTATCCATCTCTCTACAGAAGGTGAAGAGCAGGAATAGGATCAGGAGTTATCAGAGGATGAGGCAGACAAAGGTCAGGTAGTAGTCAGAAGACTCACCAAGACCAACTTAAGCAGGCATGAAAGTGGATTTGGGGGACCCCCAGGCCCACTCTCAGGCAGGCTTAACATTGGGGATAGACGAGTTAGGTCTCACTCCAGAGGCTCTAACAGATCTATTCATACCAATGGCTCTCAGACCTCTTCTAACAGAGGGATGACATCCCCTCAGAGAAGAGAGCATGAAGCTAAAATGAAGGAAGTCAATCTAAGGATTGAAAAGGAAGAACTTGCCCTGGCCAAAGAAAGACTTGCCTTTGCTAGAGAGCAAACATTGTGTGGGCTAGAGCCCACTGGTGGCAGCATTCTCCCAAGAGAAAAAGACAAGAGTTTAGACACTAGACACCTGAGTAAGATAGTGCCCCCCTTCAAACAAGGGGACGATATCCACAAATGGATAACTGCTTTGGAGAGGGCTTGCACTGTACAGTGTGTTCCCCAGAGTCAGTGGGCAGCTATCTTGTGGCTCTCCTTTGAAGGCAAAGGTAGAGATATGCTCCTCACTACTAGAGTTGAGGATGCTAACAATTACCAAGTCCTGAAGAATACACTGGTTGATGGGTTTGGTTTAACCACTGAACAGTACAGGTTGATGTTCAGAGACACCCAGAAAACTCAGTCTCAGGATTGGACTGACTTTGTTGATTGTGTCACTAAGGCTTTTGAAGGCTGGCTACTGGGAAGTAAGGTTACTGATTTCAAAGGATTGTACAATCTAATTATGAGGGAGCAAATCTTAAGTAATTGTCAGAACCAGTTATTACACCAGCACCTGGTAGACTCTGATCTGACCTCTCCACAGGAATTGGGTAAGAGGGCAGACAAATGGGTCAGAACCAGGGTCAGGCCTGAGAACCAGGGTGGTGACCAAAAGAAGGAATCAACCAAGCCTCAAGAGAAGGGTGGGGATAAATCCACAGAGAAGACTTCCCAAGGGCCCCAAAACTCCAATAAGGGTGGTGGGTCCCAGAACACTCCTTCAGAACAGAAGAAACCGTCTTGCCATACCTGCAAACAGGTGGGCCATTACAAGAGTGATCTCAGTTGCCCTAAAAATAGCAATAAGGAAAACATACCCCCAGGTAATACTCCCAGACCTCCTGTTACCACTAGTGGTAATCCCCAGGTGGTGGGAGTGCCCCCAAGAATGTAGTGGGCATTACTTTGAGAAACCAGGTGGACTATGGCCTAGCCAGGTCCCCTGACACAACTCTTGTCTGTGAGACTGGCATGGGGTTTGCCAACTTCACTACTGGTACCCACATTTTCGGGAAGTACAGACAAGAGCCCCTTATCAATGGTCAGAAAGTTGAGGCATACAGAGACACAGGGGCCAGCATCACCATGGTGAATGACCATCTGGTCCCCTCTGCTCAACTGACCCCTGGTTTTAGTTATCAGGTGACAGATATTCATGGGGTGAAAAGAAGGCATCCCATGGCAGTAGTCGAGCTCAGTTGGGGTAATGTCACAGGGCCCATGAGTGTGGCAGTGACAGACAACCTACCTGTAGATTGCTTACTGGGGAATGACCTGGAACTCTCAGAATGGGCTGAGGTGGAGCAAGAAACTCACTCCAGGGTGATAGGCCTACCCAGAAAGGTTAGTGGGGCAGTAATAGCTACAGCCCCAGTCCAAGCACCATTCCTCCCTGAAAAGGTTGGAAGGGCAGTGGTAGCCACTGCCCAGGCTCGGACAGACTTTCCAGAACAGGTTAGGAGGGCTGTGACAGTCACAGCCCAAACACAAACTGATTGCCTTCCTGAAAAGGTTGGCAAGGTTGAAATGGTCTCAGCCTGTACTCAGACAGATAGTGGGGTTGTGAAGCCTGAAACAATGGATCACTCCACCCAGACAGAGAGCAGTGAGGAGGAAGAAAAGTCTTCCCCCTCCCGGACACTAGGTGAGAGCCAGCCTCCTCAGGGAACTGATTCTACCCCTGGTGAAGGAACTGCCCCAGAGGTAGTCAGGCCTAGCCTGGCAGAGCCCCTGATGGCAGTGGACCCTTCCCAGGTGGGGCCCAGTCTGGAGCAGGTAACCTGCCCCTCTCTACCCTGCCTCAGTCAGCCCAGGGCTGTAGAGGTCAGGAAGGCCAGTGGTGGACCCCAAAGGGCCCCCTGTCCAGAAATCCCCAATCAACAGATTAGGATCACTGAAGCTAGTAAACCTAGCCAAGTGAGAATAAAACAGACTCCTGAGGGATCCCCCTTAAAAGTAGTTAGGGACCTCCCACAGCTGGACACTGTTGGGCACAGCCAAACATGGGGCCTAAAAACCCCAAACCTGACCTGTCCCTCCTGTAAGCCAAACAGAGGGACTCAGCCTCCAGCTTTAGGTAGCCAGAGGCTGACCCTGAGAGCACAGTGCATCTCAGCTACAGAAAGAAAGGCACACATGATGGATGGTGATTGGAGGAAGTTGAGCCCAAAGGTAGAGGAGCCTCACTTCAGTACTCCATCCCAGCATCAGCCTTTGGCTTTCCAAAGACACACCAAAGACAGAGATTCCCTATGGTGGAGACCCTCAGATACCCTTAGGGTGAGGGGTTGCTTAGTGGACCATGACACAGGGGGAAACCAAGCCAGAGCTGGTCCTTCCTTATATGGCCACTTAGGCAATAGAGGCTTACCTGGACAAGGATAGCCTTATCTCCTTTCGTTTGGGGGGGGGGGGGGCGGTTGTGTAGGAAGGTAGATCCTGACTATGGTTGCCCCCAACTTTTTGCCCTGTGTTTTAGCTGGTTTATGACATATTTGGCCTGGGACCCTGCCAATCAGGACCCCAGGCCTACTGCTCTCTCTGTAAAATGGATTCCATGTACCTTAGGTACATATCCAATTGGTACTGCGCCACCTTATCAGACCCTGTCACTCAGGGCATAGGTGTACCCAGGGCCTACCAGGGGCTGCAGCACGTATTATGCCACCCCTGGCTGGCCATCTAAATCTGACACAACTGGCTGCACGACAGCTGGGGCCAGGTGATGTAATCACCCTTTGCTTTAGATATAGTATACCTATATCTAACCCTAAAATGGACACATAGATTCCTATCAGTCACTCCTATGGCAGGCCTTAACAATCCTGAAGGCAGAGTGCTTGGAATTATGTGAGATGGTGCTCTGGCATGAGCTGAGCCCGTTTTCAGCTTGCGGAACCAAGTCCTAATAGCTGTTCCATGATAACGCGTACCATATACTCTTAAGTGCATTATAATCCTCGCAGTTATATGCCAACTCTGGTATCGCTTTATCAAAACATGTCGAGTAAGGTGTCATACGAATTGGAATACTAACCCCTCGCCAATTCTGGCGACGGGGTTAGCATTCCACCCTTCTAGAGGGACACGACATGTATGTAACTGTGAACCCCGGTTAAAGTTAACTCGAGCCTCAGCATCACAAAATGGATGCTGCCACCACAGACACAAGTCTGACCCCCTACAGCTGGGAGTCCTTCCAGCGAGGGGAGCTTGGACAAAGGGTTTCCTGTCAGGGGCGGTGCTAGCACCATCCCAGACAGGGTTTTGTGTATCCTGGGTAGGCAGGGCTTTACAGGAAGGTGACTGCAAGTGGCACCCCGGTGCTCACTATGCATAGGCCGGCTAGAACCAGTTCCAGTGGCACACCAGCCCCTGGCCTGGGGAAAGTCTGGCATGGGAGAGGGGTGTAACCACCCCCCTTCCTGGTCCCACCCCTAGGGCAGGACCTAGTCGCGTACCCACCCCTTTCTTTAGGATAAAGGCAGGAGCGGGGACCCTTCCAAATTAGATCATCTTTGAATCCTGAAACTACTTTCTACGAAAGGAACTCTCGACTTCTTCTCAAGATTTCTCCCTTGTGACTAAGGAGTAGTCACCCTGCACCCGCAGGCACCATCCAAGAACACTGCGGTTTGCTGCACGTCCTTCCTCCGGAATCCGACTGACCAGCATGACGAGACCCGGCTTCCCTGGCACCTCTGACCTCTACCTACCTCTACAGCTAAGCTGAGAACCGTAGGTGCGACGAGACCTCGAGGGACCGGCCATCATCAGAACTGCACGACTTCTATCCAGCACGACCGCCGAGGGAACCTCGAGTGAGGGCTTTGGGGTCCGAGAAGCCCCAACCCTGAGCAACTCCTGCACCGAAGTCCAGCCCCCCAGCATCCACCAGATCTGCGTGGTGTCCTTCTGCTCTTTGCTGCTCACCGCATTGTCTGGCTACTAGCCCGCTGGCTTGTGGCCTTCCCGACAACGAATGATGACATCAACAATGTTGGTCTGGTTGCTCCAGACTGGCTCTTGCTCCCCTTCAACAGAGGAGCACCCCGGACCCTCCTGGTCCACTCCGGATGCCATTTTAAGTCCACCGCGTGGGCTTGCATTTGCCAAGACTTGTTGCCCCAATCCTAGGCCCAGCGACGTCGACAGCAGATACCATTGTGGGACAGCTCGCCCTCCATCCTGGTCACCGACAACGCCTCCTGGTCCCAGAGACTGCAGAGCACAGCGTCGCCCACTCACCTGGTCGGGGTGACTTCGTCCGGTGCCATCCAGGGGCCCACCTAATCACTGGCTAGTGATTCAGAACTTGGTCCCCTCTGCTTACAGGTGTCTTCCATCTTCGATCCAGGCTTGGATCCATCGAACAATCTTCACTGGTCGCCTGCCAGCAACTTCTTCTTTCAGGCTCCATAGACTGCAACAAGGATTCCCGACGTCTTTCCAGACCTATGCATCCACAGCCCCTGGGCTAGGTAACTTCGGCATTTCGGTGCCCCAGCATAGCCTCACTATCCAAGGGTCCAGATCCTTTTTTGTCTCAGCTCTACCTAGTCGGATTCGTCCGATAACACTAACTTTGTAAATTCTAGCATCCATAGACTTTGTCCCGCATCCCGCGTGAGAGTGCACACTCTGCACCCGAGTCCCCTAGGCCTCCTGCTAGTAATCTGAAGGTTCAGTAGTCCAGTCCTAGCGATTCCAAACCCTATGAGATTAGTACTTACCTGCTAGTAATTTCGCATTCCACTTTAAGAGTACAGGGCTGTTGTGATGACATCAGACATGGCCATATGCAAATCAGTCTTTTCCCTGTGCTTCATGGGAACAGTCCATCCCGAACAGCCAAGCCATGTCTTCCCTGGACCGGAATCAAGCATCCTAGGACCGGTTTCTGGCTATCAGCCGTCATCAGCCAGGATAGCTTGAGTCCAGTGGCGTAGTGAGCACGGGATCCATGTCTGGGCATTCCCTTCCCACATAGGTCGAACAGCAAAACACACAAGATGATGGAACAAATGTTGCACATTGGCAAAGCATTCATCCCTAGTCACAGGTCTGGGTTTAATCCAACTTTATTTTGGTCACTACACCACCCCAGTTCAGACATAGCCATAAGCAAATCAGTCTTGACCCAGTGCTTCATAGGTACTTTCCAGCCCGAACTGCCAATCCATGTTTTCCCTGGACCAGAATCAAGCATCCTAGGACCGGTTTCTGGCTATCAGCCTTCATCAGCCAGGATCGCTTGACTCCAGTGTCGTGGTGAGCAAGGGACCCACGTCTGAGCATACGGTATCCACATAGGTTGAGCAGCAAAACACACAACATGATAGATGGAATGCTGCACATTGGCAAAACATTCACCCCCAGTCACAGATCTGGGGTTAATCCATCATTATTTTGCTCACCACGCCACCCCAGTTCAGGCATGGCCATATGCAAATCAGTCTTTAACCTATGCCTCATGAGAACAGATCAGCCTGAATTGCAAGCAATGTCTTCCCTGGACCGGAATATAGCATCCTAGTACTGGTTTCTGGCTATCAGCCATCATCTGCCAGGATAGATTGACTCCAGTGGCGTAGTGTGCACAGGACCCACGTCTGGGCATAACCTTCCCACATAGGGTGAACAGCAAAAGACACAAGATGATGGACGTAATGTTGCACATTGGCAAAACATTCCCACCCAGTCACAGATCTAGGTTTAGTCCATTGTTATTTTGCTCACCACGCCACCCCATTTCGAACATGGCCATATGCAAATCAGTCTTGACCCTGTGCTTCATGGGAACAGTCCAGGCTGAACTGCCAAGCCATGTCTTGGCTGGACCAGAATCAAGCATCCTAGGACCCGTTTCAGGCTATCAGCCGTCACCAACCAGGATAGCTTGACTCCACTGGCGTGGTGAGTATGGGACCCACGTCTGCGCATACCTTTCCCACAGAGGGCGAACAGCAAAACACACAAAATGATAGGCAGAATGTTGCACATTGGCAAAACATTCATCCCCAGTCACAGATCTGGGTTTAATCCATCATTATTTTGCTCACCACGCCACCCCAGTTCAGACATGGCCATATGCAAATTAGTCATGAACCTGTGCCTCATGGGGACAGTCCAGCCAAACTGCCAAGACGTGTCTTCCCTGGACTGGAATCAAGCATCCTAGGACTGGTTTCTCACTATCAGGCATAATCAGCCAGGATAGCTTGACTCCAGTGGTGTAGTGAGCACGGGACTCACTTTGTGGCATACCCTTCCCACATACTGCGAACAGCAAAACACACAAGATGATGGATGGAATGTTGCACATTGGTAAAACATTCACCCCCAGTCACAGATCTGGGTTTAATCCATTGTTATGTTGCTCACCACGCCACCCCAGTTCAGACATGGCCATATACAAATCAGTCTTGACTCTGTGCCTCATGGGAACGGTCCAGCCCGAACTGCCAAGCCATGTCTTTCCAGGACCAGAATCAAGCATCCTAGGACCGGTTTCTGGCGATCACCCTTTATCAGCCAGGTTAGCTTGACTCCAGTGGCGGAGTGAGCACAGGACCCACGTCTGGGCATACCCTTCCAACATAGGGCAAACAGCAAAACACACAAGATGATGGATGGAATGTTGCACATTGGCAAAACATTCACCCCCAGTCACAGATCTGGGTTTAATCCATCGTTATTTTGCTCACCACGCCACCCCAGTTCAGACATGGCCATATGCAAATAAGTCTTGACCCTGCGCCTCATGGGAACAGTCCAGCCCGAACTGCCGAGCCATGTCTTCCCTGGACCGGAATCAAGCATCCTAGGACCGGATTCTGGCTATCACCCGTCATCAGCCAGGATAGGTTGACTCCAGTGGCGTAGTGAGCATTCAACCCATGTCTGGGCATACCCTTCCCACATAGGGCGAACAGCAAAACACACAAGATGATGGATGGAATGTTGCACATTGGCAAAACATTCACCCCCAGTCACAGATATGGGTTTAATCCACCATTATTTTGCTCACCATGCCACCCCAGTTCAGACATAGCCATATGCAAATCAGTCTTGACCCGGTGCCTCATGGAAACAGTCCAGTCCGAACTGCCAAGCCAAGTCTTCCCTGGACCAGAATCAAGCATCCTAGGACCGGTTTCTGGCTATAAACCATCATCAGCAAGAATAGCTTGACTCCTGTGGCGTAGGGAGCACGGGACCCACGTCTGGGCACAACCTTTCCACATAGGCCGAACAGCAAAACACACTAGATTTTGGATGGAATGTTGCACATTGGCAAAACATTCACCCCCAGTCACAGATCTGGGTTTAATCCATCATTATTTTGCTCACCACGCCACCCCAGTACAGACATGGCCATATGCAAATCAGTCATGAACCTGTGCCAATTGGGAATAGTCCAGCCTGAACTGCCAAGCTGTGTCTTCCCTGGACCGGAATCAAGCATCCTAGGACCGGTTTCTGGCTATCACCCGTCATCAGCCAGGATAGCTTGACTCCAGTGGCGTAGTGAGCATGGGACCCACATCTGGGCATAGTCTTCTCACATAGGACGAACAGCAAAACACACAAGATGATGGACGGAATGTTCCACATTGGCAAAACATTTCACCACCAGTCACAGATCTGGGTTTAATCCATCGTTATTTTGCTCACTACGCCACCCCAGTTCAGACATGGCCATATGCAAATCAGTCTTGACCCTGTGCCTCATGGGAACAGTCCAGCCCGAACTGCTAAGCCATGTCTTCCATGGACCGAAATCAAGCATCCTAGGACCGGTTTCTGGCTATCAGCCATCATCAGCAAGGATAGCTTGACTCCAGTGGCATAGGGAGCACTGGACACACGTCTGGGCATACCCTTCCCACATAGGGCAAACAACAAAAGACACAAGATGATGGACGGAATGTTGCACATTGGCAAAACATTCACCCCCAGTCACAGATCTGGGTTTAATCCATTATTACTTTGCTCACCACGCCACCCCAGTTCAGACATGGACATTTGCAAACCAGTCTTGACCCTGTGCTTCATGGGAACAGTCCAGCCCGAACTGCCAAGCCATGTCTTCCCTGGACCAGAATCAAGTATCCTAGGACCCGTTTCTGGCTATCAGCCATCATCAACCAGGATAGCTTGACTCCACTTGCGTGGTGAGCACGGGACCCACGTCTGCGCATACCCTTCCCAAATAGGTCGAACAGCAAAACAAAAAAGATGATAGACAGAATGCTGCACATTGGCAAAACATTCACCCCCAGTCACATATCTGGGTTTAATCCATCGTTATTTTGCTCACCACGCCACCCCAGTTCAGACATGGCCATATGCAAATCAGTCATGAACCTGTGCCTCATGGGAACACACCAGCCCGAACTGCCAAGCTGTGTCTTCCCTGGATTGGAATCAAGCATCCTAGGACTTGTTTCTCACTATGAGGCGTCATCAGCCAGGATAGCTTGACTCCATTGGCGTAGTGAGCACGGGACCCACTTCGTGACATACCCTTCCCACATAGTGCGAACAGCAAAACACACAAGATGATGGACGGAATGTTGCACATTGGCAAAACATTCACCCCCAGTCACAGATCTGGGCTTAATCCATCGTTATTTTGCTCACCACGTCACCCCAATTCAGACATGACCATATGCAAATCAGTTTTTAACTTGTGCCTCATGGGAACAGTCCAGCCTGAACTGCCAAGCCATGTCTTCCCTGGACCGGAATCAAGCATCCTAGGACAGGTTTCTGGCTATCACCCGCCATCAGCAAGGATAGCTTGACTCCAGTGACTTAGTGAGCACAGGACCCACGTCTTTGCATACCCTTACCACATAGGGCGAACAGCAAAACACACAAGATGATGGAAGGAATGTTGCACATTGGCAAAACCTTCAACCCCAGTCACAGATCTGAGTATAATCCATTGTTTTTTTGCTCACCGTACCACCCCAGTTCAGACATGGCCATATGCAAACCAGTCTTAACCCTGTGACTCATGGGAACAGTCCAGCCCGAACTGCCAAGCCATGTCTACCATGTACCGGAATCAAGCATCCAAGGAACGGTTTCTGGCTATCACCCGTCATAAGCCAGGATAGCTCGTCTAGTGAGCATGGGACCCACATCTGGGCATACCCTTCCCACACATGGCTAACAGCAAAACACACAAGATGATGGATGGAATGTTTCACATTGGCAAAACATTTAACCCCAGTCACAGATCTGGGTTTAATCCATCGTTACTTTGCGCACCACGCCACCCCAGTACAGCCATGGCAATATGCAAATCAGTCATGAACCTGTGCCTCATGGGAACAGTCCAGCCCGAACTGCCAAGGTGTCTCTTCCCTGGACCGGAATCAAGCATCCCAGGTCTGATTTCTGGCTATCAGCCATCATCATCAAGGATATCTTGACTCCATTGGCCTAGGGAACACGGGACACACGTCTGGGCATAACCTTCCCACATAGGGAAAACAGTAAAACACACAAGATGATGGACGGAATGTTGCACATTGGCAAAACATTCACTCCCAGTCACAGATCTTGGTTTAATCCATTGTTACTTTGCTCACCACGCCACCCCAGTTCAGACATGGCCATATGCAAATCAGTCTTGACCCTGTGCTTCATGGGAACAGTCCAGCCCGAACTGCCAAGCCATGTCTTCCCTCGACCAGAATCAAGCATCCTAGGACCCGTTTCTGGCTATCAGCCTTCATCAACCAGGATCGCTTGACTCCACTGGCGTGGTGAGCATGGGACCCACGTCTGCGCATACCCTTCCCACATAGGGCGAACAGCAAAACACAAAAGATGATGGACAGAATGTTGCACATTGGCAAAACATTCACCCCCAGTCACAGATCTGGGTTTAATCCATTGGTATTTTTCTCACTATGCCACCCCAGTTCAGGCATGGCCATATGCAACTCAGTCTTGAACCTGTGCCTCACTGGAACAAATCAGCCCGAACTGCCGAGCCATGTCTTCCCTGGACAGGAATCAAGCATCCTAGTACCGGTTTCTGGCTATCAGCCATCATCAGCCAGGATAGCTTGACTCCAGTGGCGTAGTGAGCACGGGACCCACGTCTGCACATACACTTCCCACATAGGACGAACAGCAAAACACACAAAATGATGGACAGAATGTTGCACATTGGCAAAACATTCACCCCCATTTACAGATCTGGGTTTAATCCATTGTTATTTTTCTCACCACGCCACCCCTTTACAGACATGGCCATATGCAAATCAGTCAGCAACCTGTGCCTCATGGGAACAGTCCAGCCCAAACTGCCAAGCTGTGTCTTCCCTGGACCGGATCCAAGCATCCCAGGACAGGTTTCTGGCTATCACCCATCATCAGCCAAGATAGCTTGACTCCAGTGGCGTAGTGAGCACGGGACCCATGTCTGGGCATACCCTTCCCACATAGGGCGAACAGCAAAACACACAAGATGATAGACAGAATGTTGCACATTGGCGAAACATTCACCCCCAGTCACAGATCTGGGTTTGATCCATCGTTATTTTGCTCACCAGGCCACCCCAGTTCAGACATGGACATATGCAAATCAGTTTTTAACCTGTGCCTCATGGGAACAGTCCAGCCCGAACTGCCAAGCCATGTCTTCCCTCGACCAGAATCAAGCATCCTAGGACCGGTTTCTGGCTATCAGCCGTAATCAGCCAGGATAGCTTGACTCCAGTGCGTAGTGAGCACGGGACTCACTTCGTGGCATACCCTTCCCACATAGTGCGAACAGCAAAACACACAAGATGATGGATGGAATGTTGCAAATTGGCAAAACATTCACCCCCCAGTCACAGATCTGGGTTTAATCCATCGTTATTTTGCTCACCACGCCACCCCAGTTCAGACATGGCCATATGCAAATCAGTCTGATCCTGTGCCTCATGGGAACATACCAGCCCCAACTGCCAAGCTGTGTCTTCCCTGGACTGGAATCAAGCATCCTAGGACCGGTTTCTGGCTATCAGCCGTCATCAGCCAGGATAGCTTGACTCCAGTGGCTTAGTGAGCACGGGACCCACGTCTGGGCATACCCTTATCACAGAGGGCGAACAGCAAAACACACAAGATGATGGACGGAATGTTGCACATTGGCAAAACATTCACCCCCAGTCACAGATCTCGGTTTAATCCATTGTTATTTTGCGCACCACGCCTCCCCAGTACAGACATGGCCATATGCAAATCAGTCATGAACCTGTGCCTCATGGGAACATTCCAGCCCGAACTGCCAAGGTGTGTCTTCCCTGGACCAGAATCAAGCATCCCAGGACCGGTTTCTGGCTATCAGCCATCATCATCAAGGGTAGCTTGACTCCAGTGGCCTAGGGAGCACGGGACACACGTCTGGGCATACCCTTCCCACATTGGGCAAACAGCAAAACACACAAGATGATGGACGGAATGTTGCACATTGGCAAAACATTCACTTCCAGTCACAGATCTGGGTTTAATCAATTGTTACTTTGCTCACCACGCCACCCCAGTTCAGACATGGCCATATGCAAATCAGTCTTGACCCTGTGCTTCCTGGGAAAAGTCTAGCCCGAACTGCCAAGCCATGTCTTCCCTCGACCAGAATCAAGCATCCTAGGACCCGTTTCTGGCTATCAGCCGTCATCAACCAGGATCGCTTGACTCCACTGGCGTGGTGAGCACGGGACCCACATCTGCGCATACCCTTCCCACATAGGGCGGACAGCAAAACAGACAAGATGATGGACGGAATGTTGCACATTGGCAAAACATTCACCCCAGTCACAGATCTAGGTTTAATCCATCGTTATTTTGCTCACTATGTCACCCCAGTTCAGGCATGGCCATATGCAAATCAGTCTTGAACCTGTGCCTCACGGGAAAAAATCAGCCAGAACTGCCAAGCCATGTCTTCCCTGGACAGGAATCAAGCATCCTAGTACCAGTTTCCGGCTATCAGCCATCATCAGCCAGGATAGCTTGACTCCAGTGGTGTAGTGAGCACGGGTCCCACGACTGCACATACACTTCCCACATAGGGCGAACAGCAAAACACACAAAATGATGGACAGATTGTTGCACATTGGCAAAAACATTCACCCCCGTTTACAGATCTGGGTTTCATCCATCGTTATTTTGCTCACCACGCCACCCCAGTACAGACATGGCCATATGCAAATCAGTCATGAACCTGTGCCTCATGGGAACAGTCCAGCCCGAACTGCCAAGCTGTGTCACCCCTGGACCGGAATCAAACATCCCAGGACAGGTTTCTGGCTATCACCCGTCATCAGCCAAGATAGCTTGACTACAGTGGCGTAGTGAGCACGGGACCCATGTCTGGGCATACCCTTCCCACATAGGGCGAACAGCAAAACACACAAGATGATAGACGGAATGTTGCACATTGGCAAAACATTCACCCCCAGTCACAGATATGGGTTTAATCCATCGTTATTTTGCTCACCAGGCCACCCCAGTTCAGACATGTCCATATGCAAATCAGTTTTTAACCTGTGCCTCATGGGAACAGTCCAGCCCGAACTGCCAAGCCATGTCTTCCCTCAACCAGAATCAAGCATCCTACGACTGGTTTCTGGCTATCAGCCGTCATCAGCCAGGATAGCTTGACTCCAGTGGCGTAGTGAGCACGGGACCCATGTCTGGGCATACCCTTCCCACATAGGGTGAACAGCAAAACACACAAGATGATGGACGGAATGTTGCACATAGGCAAAACTTTCACCCACAGTCACAGATCTCGGTTTAATCCATCGTTATTTTGCTCACCACGTCACCCCAGTTCAGACATGGCCATATGCAAATCAGTCTTTATCCTGTGCCTCATGGGAACAGTCCAGCCCGAACTGCAAAGCCATGCTTTCCCTGGACTGGAATCAAGCATCCTAGAACTGGTTTCTGGCTATCAACCATCATCAGCCAGGATAGCTTGACTCCAGTGCGTAGTGAGCACGGGACCCACTTTGTGGCATACCCTTCCCACATAGGGCGAACAGCAAAACACACAAGATGATGGACGGAACATTGCACATTGGCAAAACTTTCACCCCCAGTCACAGATCTGGGTTTAATCCATTGTTTTTTTGCTCACCATGCCATCCCAGTTCAGACATGGCCATATGCAAATCAGTCCTGTCGTGTGCCTCATGGGTACAGTCCAACCTGAACTACCATGTCATGTCTACCCTGGACCGGAATCAAGCATCCTATGACCGGTTTCGGCAATGAGCCGTCATCATATAGGACAGATTGACTCCAGTGGCATAGTGAGCACAGGACCTACGTATGGGCATACCCTTCCCACTTAGGGCAAACAGCAAAACACACAAGATGATGGACGCTGGCAAAACATTCACCCCCAGTCACAGATCTGGGTTTAATCCATCGTTATTTTGCTCGTCACGCCACCCCAGTTCAGACATGGCCATATGCAAATCAGTCTTGACCTTTTGCATCATGGGAACAGTCCAGCCCGAACTGCAAAGCCATGTCTTCCTTGGACCGGAATCAAGCATCCTATGACCCGTTTCTGCCTATCAGCCGTCATCAACCAGGATAGCTTGACTCCAGTGGCGTAGAGAGCACGGGACCCACGTCTGCACATACTCTTCCCACCGAGGGCGAACAGCAAAAAACCCACAATGATGGACAGAATGTTGCACATTTGCAAAACATTCCCCCCCAGTCACGGGTCTGTGTTTAATCCATCGTAATTTTCCTCACCACGCCACCCCAGTTCAGACATGGCCATATGCAAATTAGTTTTTAACCTGTGCCTCATGGGAACAGCCCAGCCCAAACCGCCAAGCTATGTCTTCCTTGGACCGGAATCAAGACCTGGCTATCAGCCGTCATCAGCCAGGATACCTTGACTCCAGTGGCGTAGTGAGCACGGGACCCACGTCTGGGAATACCCTTTCCACATAGGGTGAACAGCAAAACACACAAGATGATGGACGGAATGTTGCACATTGGCAAAACATTCACCCACAGTCACAGATCTGGGTTTAATCCATCGTTATTTTGCTCTCCACACCACCCCAGTTCAGGCATGGCCATATGCAAATCAGTCCTGAACCTTTGCCTCAAGGGAACAAATCAGCCCGAACTGCCAAGCCATGTCTTTCCTGGACAGGAATCTAGCATCCAAGTACCGGTTTCTGGCTATCATCCGTCATCAGCCAGGATAGCTTGACTCCAGTGGCATAGTGAGCACGGTACCCATGTCTAGGTATACCCTTCCCACATAGGGTGTACAGCAAAACACACAAGATGATGGACAGATTGTTGCAAATTGGAAAAACATTCAACCCCAGTCACAGATCTGGGATTTATCCAATGTTTTTTTGCTCACCATGCCACCCCAGTTCAGACATTGCCATATGCAAATCAGTCTTGACCCTGTGCCTAATGGGATCAGTCCAGCCCGAACTGCCAAGCCATGTCTTCCCTGGACCGGAATCAAGCATCCTAGGACCGCTTTCTGGCTATCACCCGTCATCAGCCAGGATAGCTTGACTCCAGTGGCGTAGTGAAGGACTGGGTTCTTTTGGACCCAGCGGTGCCAGGGCACAACACCTGAAACCTTCGTGGGTAACCTGCTCCGGCGTACAAGTCACAGAGACACGGGACACTTCCTTCAACGTCAAAGATTCAAGGTTTATTTGCTGCAGGGAACACAGAAATCACAGGAAATACATCGAGTGTAGTTCGGGGAGACTGCTTCAAATTGGTTATTTGGGTCGCTCCTTTTATACAGTTTTTACCCATAGGATAACATTGAACACAAAAGTTTACAACCCGGTTCCCACAATTAGCCCCCAGAGGGGTCGCTTTGGTCACTTTGAAACACATGAGGTCCGGAACATAAGTGCGGAAACATTTGGCGGTTCCCAACTGTAAAAACCATCTTCCCACCATTAGCAAATTCCAATCAGTAGTAAAGTAGATCGAAATAGGAACGAAGACAGGTGCAGAGGAAGACAGGGACAGTGGGGAGATCGGAAAGGGTGTAAAAGGGGAGGTATCGGGAAACACGAGATACAGGCATCAAAGGGACGTGCCTAATGAGATGCACGGCTGAGACAATAAGCCCGTGCGGCAAGATGAGCCTCGAGCGGCGCCATCTGCCTTACAACAGCAACCCCCTCATCATAAAGACACTTACAAAGAACATGTGTCTTCCGCAAATATCTTGGGAGTCCCAGGGTCGCGAAGCGGACAGCGTCCGTTCGCTGGCTACTTGAGGGCAAGAGACAAAATGGATGCCGTATCTAAGATGGAACCCGTGGGTACAGATGAAAAACCCACATAACAAACGAACGGTTTAAGTTAGCACAGCGAAACTGCGCACACTTACTAAACTCGTCATTTGCGGTTCATAGATACCAGACTCGACTATATTCGTGCGAGTCGAAAACACCACTTACAATTGTCACGGAACCTCAGACGCTCCTTTTGCCCTCATGTAGGCAAGCACTAGTCAGAATCATACTCGATATTCATCAGACCATCGAGATGTTGTTGCAGCATAGCTCTGTCCAACCGAGTCCCCTTGGTAACAGATGGTTGTCTCATACACGTTGTAGCACAGAGGCCACATAAGGCAGGACCACACTGCACACAAAGGCAACACGTGAACAGGAACACTACCACAACTCCGATGATCATCAGAATTTTCCAACCCCAAGTCGACATCAGGCCCCAAAACCATCCAAGTAGCGTCCAATCCCCTACATCCACGTGTATGGATTCGGAGATTTTGTGCAACCTCGAGATGGCTTGATAGACAGTAGGAGCATTATCTGGAATGAAAATGCAGCAGCTCGAATGGATCACCTTACATACCCCACCACGATCTGCTAAAATGACATCTAAAACCATACGGTTTTGTAACGTCATAAGTCTCTCCGCCTGAAGTTCTGTGGTGATATTACCAAGGGCACTGGCAGTAATATTAGCTGTCGATTCTACCACTCGAGTCAACTGTCTCAGGTTCCTACTGTTAACCATAGGTCCCCAAAACGGGAGGAAACCCTTGAAAAAGTCTCCTGCCTCTTGACCGGCAGTGTCTTCTTCGCTAATTACGCCTCGTACAACTCTAGTCTTATGATAATCGGCATCTACAGTGAACGTCGGAGGCAACAGATTTGCAATGAAACATGTGCCCATGAAGTCTGCGGGCAACCATGTGTATGCACGATCATAACAGATAAAGTATGTACCCTTGGCAGCCAGGAACACAGGGGACGAGAACATCGGCAGGATGTAATTTTCAGTGCAAGCACTTGCTCCAAGTCGGGCTTGCGATCTTCGACCACGACCCATAAGACAAAAATTACCAGTGTGGGGTACGACCCATATAGGAGGCGAGCTTTTAAGCTGCTTTTCACTAGTGAACGCACTATATTCACCTCTACTTAGGACCTTATAGGCTTGTACCTCTTCTTCAGGGATAAGCAAAGGGTCATGGATCTCACTATCCATATCCTCTATTGCTATGGATAAAGGCTTCTGATACGAGGTAGGGCCAGAGTAGGGGGAACGTGGTTCTCGAATGGGGTGGAAACCCAGTGCGCTTCGATACATTGTTTGAAATGCTCGAGCCGACCCTTGGGAACTATACGGTAACACCAGATATGGAATTCCCTTATCCGTAGTATGTGGCATCAACCCACACACCCAACAATTAGTAGTGTTAACCACTAACTGATGCTGATGGAGGAGCTGAATAAAGGAATTGTTGCGGAATTCTACACGTCTAGCCTGCTCGTGTTCCGGTAACATGTGAAAGGAATGGGGAGAAGCAGTGGAGGTAAGATTAGGGTAAGGAGTAGGAGTAGGGGTAGCAGGTAAGAAATAAGACATCGTGTAATACACCCCACCCGCCAATAATGCAGAAGCAGTCAAAAACAATACAAACAGTTGGAATATGAAGCATTTGGAACGACTGAGTTGCTGCAGCTTGAATCTATAAACTTGAGCCCCTTCCAAATCATTCAGCTTCGAGAATGCCATTCCCTATGACCGTCCGCAACGTTTCTTGACGCACTTCGTTCTGTGCAGCAATAGTCAATCCCCAGGAGTTCCTAGGAACCGACGGCCTTTAACCTAGCGTCAAGACCTACTGTCCAGAAGGAAGTACGCGCGCAGCCCTACGGCCTTCAATGCACAATATGCATGTACAAGCACAATGTCTCTCAGGCTGTGGAAGTAAAAAGATACAAGGAAGGAAGCTCAATATATATATATATATACACAAATCACAGTGATACGAATGTTCAAAACTGATCACGGGAAACGAGGATATTGCAGTTGTCAATTTCAGCAAAGCAAGAAAATTTTATTTGTCCTTAGTGCGAGATCGCAGAGAATATCTGTGTTTCCCGGGACGTGTCTGCTCGTCGAACAAAGGATCCGTTGAAGAGACAGCGTCCTGCTGATCAGTTGATTGTTCTGGTCTTGAGTCTTTTGCTGACAATGTTTCAACAGTGGCTTTCTGCTGCGCTGAGGATTCTCCAACAAGCTGTGCGTCGCTGAAAGGTACAAACGCCGGCAATGTTTCTGTTTCTGTTGACGCAATGCCTTTCCTTACCCACGGGTCTGCCGGCAAAGGAATAGGGACTCGCTTACAATGGGTAGCATGTACCCAATTTTTCCGCCCCTCTAGACGAACGGCAGTCCTCGTGGCCAGGAGCACCTGGTAAGGTCCGGTAAATCTAGGGTCCAGATTGTTCTTTCGTGAAAAGTTGCGAGTAACCACCCAGTCTCCGGGCTGGAGCTGGTGGCCTGGACCCTCCGTCTGCGTCGGCAATGCGTCGTAAACCTGTTGGTGAATTAACCTCAGTTTAGCAGTCAAGTCATGTAAATAGTCAATCAACATTGGATACTCAAGATCAGAAAATATTCCTGGCCTAGGAACCCCCCACACATTCGCAGGACGGCCGAACACTATCTCATAGGGACTAAGCCCTATTCGGGAGTGTACAGTCGCCCTTGTTGACAGTAATGCTAAGGGTAAAGCGTCAGGCCACGAAAGTCCAGTCGTAGCCTGAATCTTTGCTAGCTTTAGTTTAAGGGTGCCGTTGTACCCCTCAACTAATCCAGCTGACTGGGGATGATTGGCGCTGTGGAATTTTTGATTAATTCCAAGGCCCTTACACACACTCTTCATCACACTTCCAACAAACTCACTTCCGTTATCTGACCACACGACTCTAGGCATTCCATACCGAGGAAAGTATTCCTTCAGTAGGATTTTCGCAGTAGACAAAGCAGTATTGTCTTTGAGGGGATAGGCCTCGATCCATCAGGAGAATGCGCAAACCACAACTAAAACGTATTTCAGGTTATTGCATCTCTCCATATGGATGAAGTCCAATTGAAACACCTCAAAGGGATACGAAGGAGGAGCAAAACTGCCAGGGGGAGTTGGGGTTCCTTTGCCAGGATTGTACATTATACACACCATACAATTCTTCACCAGACGTTCAGCACATTTCGTAATTCCATCATTCTTCCACACAGGCGACAACAACTTACAAATACCTTTCGCGCTAATATGTGCTAACCCATGTGCCATTGTCACAACAGCCAGCACATACGCATCAGGCAACATCCATCTTTTCTGATCCGACAAATCAATCCAACAACCACTCGCATCCAACTTTCCCGTACTTTCTTTCCGCTTCGTCTTTTCAGTGTCGGTGGCCTCATTCTGAATTGCTTTCACACTCTCTATAGTATCTTCACACATACTTGATTCTGTAGGCCACCTAACCGAACTCGTCACATACATTCGAGTGCTAAGGTTCCGGGCAGTCTCCTTAGCAATCTCATCTGCAAACGCATTACCACGACCAACATCATCCGTCACTTTACGATGCGCACTACACTTAACAATCGCAACTTGTGTAGGCAAAGTCAAAGCATCCAAAAGATCGTTCACAAGCTGACCATGCTGTATCTTCGTACCGTGCGACGTCAAGAAACCACGCTCTCGCCACAATCGTCCAAAACTATGCGCTACACCGAAAGCGTACTGGCTATCGGTGTACACATTCACACGTTTCCCTTTTGCTAACACGCATGCTCTAGTGAGAGCGATCAGCTCTGCAGCCTGGGCAGAATTCTGATTTAATCTTGCAGTCTCAACAACAGTATTCAACGTTACAACAGCATAAGCAGTAGTCACATCGCCATTCGGCAACTTAAAACATGACCCATCCACATACAGAGCGCCATCCGGATCTTCCAGTGGAGTGTTTTTAAGGTCCACTCGACCTTTTGTTTCCTCTTCCGTCCTCAAGTAGCAGTCATGTTCTGCTACTTCATCTGACTCTGCACTAATTGGTAACAAAGTTGCGGGATTTAGGACATTACAACGTTTTATCTGAATATGGCTTGCCAAGAGCGTCAATTCGTACCCGGACAGCCTCGCACTTGTCAGGTGCTGAGTTTTCGTGCGATTCAAAAGAGTATCGACTGCATGCGGAACCATCACCGTAAGCATATTATCCATGACCAATCCTGCTGATTGTCGGATGGAGACCGCAGCTGCCGCTGTTGCTCGTAAACAACTCGGCAATGCTCTAGCTACTGGGTCCAAGGTCGAGGAAAAATATGCACATGGACGTTGCTTACCACCGAAAGGTTGCGTTAAGACACTCAAAGCACAACCTTCCCTCTCGTGAACATATAGCGTAAACGGCTTACTGTAATCAGGGGTACCTAACACAGGAGCCGAACACAATGAATCACGTAATTCAGAAAAACTTTTCTGACATTCTTCCGTCCATGGTAAGGGAGTTGAAACATCCTTGCACGTAAGAGCCACCAATGGTTTCGCTAGCAATGAAAAATTTGGAATCCATTGCCTGCAGTACGACGTGATACCTAAAAAGGCACGCACATCTCTTTGGGTTTTTGGCACAGCCATTCGCGCAATCGCTGCAATTCTCTCTGGGGTCAATCTCCTTCCCTCCTTTGACAATAAGTGACCGAGATAGGTTACTTCTTGACAACAATATTGGAGTTTAGAAGGTGACACCTTGTGATTTAACTCACAGAGATGTTGCAGCAACGACACTGTAGCAATTTTGCAAATGTCCTGAGTATCAGCAGCCACCAATAAGTCATCGACATATTGGATTAAAGCCGCACCAACCGGCAACCGAAACGCATCCAGTTGACCCTTCAAGGCTTGACTGTAAATCGATGGACTTTCACAGTAGCCCTGAGGAGCGCGTTTGAACCGGAAGCTACGTCCACCGAGAGAGAAACCGAAAAGGTCCCTGCTCTCTTCGGCAATCGGGATGCTGAAAAACGCATTTTTCAAGTCAATCACCGAAAACCATGATGCAGTAGCTGGAATCAGAGTCAGTAGCGCCGTGATGTCAGGCACAACAGGAAATTGAGGAACCACAATTTTATTTACCTCCCGTAAATCGTTAACAAAACGATAAACAGGCGGTTTTGTAGGATCAGTACGTTTAAGAATGGGCAGTACAGGGCTGTTGCACACGTTTCCCCGAGTCTCCTCAATAACATCTTTCTCGATCAAGTCATAGATGATTGCTAACAGTGCTCGTTCACCATCAAGGGAGATACGATATTGGGGAATACGTGGCAATCGCACATTAGCTTTCAACTGAACAACATAGGGAGAGATATCAAGTAGGCCCACGTCATTTGGACCCGTCGCCCACAAAGACGCAGGAAGAGAACTCAATTCCGGTGGAAGCTTATCGAGAGACACATACATAGGAGAGACAACCCTCTCTCCTAACGTAAGCTTTACACCCGCAGGAGAACAATACAAAGTTGCGTACAAACGTTTAAGCAAATCCAGACCCAAAAGATTTTCACCACAACCAGTAGTCAAAATCAACGGAGCTTGGAGTTCACGTGGCCCTATTGTAAGGGGCAAAGGGCGCGAAACTGGATTGCTAACGGGGGCGCCAGAGAATCCAACGGAAACATTTGTTAAGCCAGACAAAGGTGCGCCAGGGAGTTTCGAATGAATGATAGAACTTTTCGCTGCACCAGTGTCCAACAGAAAAGGCTCAACGACGCCCGATGTAGCAACTGCGACATAAGGCCCTCTCTGATCAACCGGAACTGATACCACTCCCTCTCCTTGTCTTTGGCTGTCCTAGTAATTACTGTCGTCAGTTCCCTGATCGACGTAATAATCATCTACATTGTACTGCGCAGATCGTCCTTGCGATGATCCACGTTGATCGAAACAGTTATTAGAATTAGATGAGTTATCTGAGCGATCGTTTTGAGCACCACGACCTCTACCACGCAATGCCTGCTGTGAACCACCACGACCTCCTTTAGACGAATAACCACTATTACGTTCATTTAAAACAGGACAATCAAATTTAATGTGTCCTTCCTGTCTACAATAAGCACATTGATTGTATCCTAACGATGATCTTTGGAAGGAGGAATCATTACGCGGCTGCGATCGATTCGATTGCGACTGCGATCTATTCTGTTGAGGCGCATTCTGATTAGAACGTGGCGGATACGCTTGTTGCAACAACACTTTAGTTTTTAGGTCTTTCGTCTTTTTGTCAGCACGGTCATTCTCCTCTTTCTCCCTATTCTCATAATATTGCGCCGTAGCCAATATCTGAGCTGAGGTAGAGACTGCCCATGCACTCTCCGAATTCTTTAATTTATTGCTCAAATCAGGCAATAAGTTTGACACAAATTTATCCACAAACAACCTTTGTCCACCCTCAGTACCCATATCCTGTCCACTATGATCAATGAATGCTTCCTCAAACCTCGTAAAGAAGTCTGATACACTCTCATCTTTCTTTTGTTTGCAGGCTGACAGTTTGTCCCAATTTACCCTCATAGCTGGCATAAGGGTTTTCATTAATGTTATTATTCGCTGAGGAAGAGCAGTAATCAATTGGTCGGGTTTAGTAGCAGCCACTTGTCCAGCATCTGCCGCTGTAATGGCAGCCCAATCACCGCCTAATTCATTTGTGTGATCTTGGTGACGAATCTTAGCCCATACCGGTTGCGGCACGACGTTGCCAAACAACATGTCGATATCGGCAAGATTCATCACCGTAGCATCCACGAGCTGCGATAATTCTTTATAATACCCTGTAGGATTTTTGCGTGGATCAGGCAAAGATTGCTTTACCTGCAACACTTCCGAACGTTTCCACGGGAGATGTATCCACACTTTCTGGAAATGCGCCGCTACCGGAGGATTAGCATTAGCATCAGCTGGTATCCAAACCGGTGGAACTTCACGCATAGGATATTGGCCAGACTCGTCTGGTTTTTCAATATCCTCAACAAACAGTGCGTGAGGAATGGGAGCGGGACGAAGAGACAGCAACCGCTCAATAGCACGTCGGACATTAGTATCTACTATCAATCCAGTTGCGAACTGAAGCCGAAGGTCAGACAGGGCGGTCAGCACCTCGTCAGGCGCATCGGCCGCTATCTGATCATGTAGAAACTTGCACATTTCGTCAAACACATATCTCTGGGTTGGTATGTTGAATTGACAAAACGTTTCGAGGACAACACGGGGTGGATTTCTCTGCGGATTTACCATCCAACCCATCGCCATATTGTATAGCGCAACGCGTTCCCTGTTACCAGGAAGCTGGCTACGTCTCTGAGGACCATCAGAACCAGCAGACCCATGAACAGGTCCGAGCGACTGAAAGAAACTAGCTGCAATAGGAGAATTACGGCTACGAGTAGAGGGAGAGAGATAAGACACAGGGCTAACAAGAGAAGGAGTAGAAACAGTAGCGGCAACAGGGGTTAACAACACAGGAGCAGTAACAGGAACAGTAGCGGGAACAGGAGTATGTGGAAGCGGAGGAGCGGTAGGAATAGAAACAGACAAAGGAGCAGGAACAGGCGGAAGAACGGGTGCAGGTTGAGGAACAGGCGGAGGAACGATAGGTGGAAGAACAGGTACGGCAGGGACCACAGGAGCTGCGGTACCCTGTACGTACGGAGGTGGCGACTTCATAAGATAGGACATTAAAGGATCCTCGACTGCCTCTTCCTTCTTATCCGACTCCGTAGGCAAAGCAGGATAGCATTTATCTATGGTCATACGCTGTAATCTCTCAAACACTTCCTTATCCTTGTCCTCTCTATCACGCTGGAACTGCTCAGCTTTCTTCACTATGGTAGCAACATTATCTCGCTGACTACGTTTATTTTGTCTGATCTCTTTCTGTCGGGCTTCTTTACGCCACAACCGAAAGGCATCAAACATGGCCGGCCTTGATTTACGTTCGAACAATTTCATTTCTAGATTATCTAAGATCGACGCTTCGAAACTACCGTGAGGTGGCCAACGAAGGTCGCCGTCTTTCTTTGTATATTTAATCCAATAATCGTTAAAGGTAATCGGGCCTAGCCCATGTTTACTATATAAATCATAAGTAGGAGTTCCAACCGGAGGTATCGGACACGAGTCCTCCAGCAGGGAATCCGCACCACAAGGTCTAAAACAGCTAAACAAAGTACTGCGACCAGGCATCTTGCACACTGGCCGAGTTTCACAAACTTCAAGGGTTACGGGATTTACCAAGTCCCAGCAAAGAACAAAACCCTCGGTTTTTGGCGGCTGCAGTCGTCAAACAACACAACAAAGTACCAAGAACCACAAATGCAATGGAACCATGCAACCACTAAGTAACCACAACCAAGAACTCTGGGAGCGACCCACAAATACTTAACTCAAAGATCGATGGCGTCACCAGGAAGGCCCGTTAGTTGTCTCGCTATACCAAGGTCTACGCCAGGCGCCAAAACAGGTCTACAGTCAGGGCAGCAGTCCGTCGCAGCCGTCAGGAGGCGGGAATCTTCGCGGGAAAAGTCTTCGGGCCACTTATTTCGACAACAGGATCGATGAAGCGGAGTGCACCTTCCCTCGGAGATTTCACACGAAGTTCCTCACGATCGTCGGGCTTGGACCGGTACCACTGATGCAGCTCCACGTTGGGCGCCAACTGAAGGACTGGGTTCTTTTGGACCCAGCGGTGCCAGGGCACAACACCTGAAACCTTCGTGGGTAACCTGCTCCGGCGTACAAGTCACAGAGACACGGGACACTTCCTTCAACGTCAAAGATTCAAGGTTTATTTGCTGCAGGGAACACAGAAATCACAGGAAATACATTGAGTGTAGTTCGGGGAGACTGCTTCAAATTGGTTATTTGGGTCGCTCCTTTTATACAGTTTTTACCCATAGGATAACATTGAACACAAAAGTTTACAACCCGGTTCCCACAATTAGCCCCCAGAGGGGTCGCTTTGGTCACTTTGAAACACATGAGGTCCGGAACATAAGTGCGGAAACATTTGGCGGTTCCCAACTGTAAAAACCATCTTCCCACCATTAGCAAATTCCAATCAGTAGTAAAGTAGATCGAAATAGGAACGAAGACAGGTGCAGAGGAAGACAGGGACAGTGGGGAGATCGGAAAGGGTGTAAAAGGGGAGGTATCGGGAAACACGAGATACAGGCATCAAAGGGACGTGCCTAATGAGATGCACGGCTGAGACAATAAGCCCGTGCGGCAAGATGAGCCTCGAGCGGCGCCATCTGCCTTACAACAGCAACCCCCTCATCATAAAGACACTTACAAAGAACATGTGTCTTCCGCAAATATCTTGGGAGTCCCAGGGTCGCGAAGCGGACAGCGTCCGTTCGCTGGCTACTTGAGGGCAAGAGACAAAATGGATGCCGTATCTAAGATGGAACCCGTGGGTACAGATGAAAAACCCACATAACAAACGAACGGTTTAAGTTAGCACAGCGAAACTGCGCACACTTACTAAACTCGTCATTTGCGGTTCATAGATACCAGACTCGACTATATTCGTGCGAGTCGAAAACACCACTTACAATTGTCACGGAACCTCAGTAGTGAGCACGGGACCCATGTCTGGGCATACCCTTGCCACATAGAGCCATCAGCAAAACACACAAGATGATAGACGGAATGTTGCACATTGGCAAAACATTCACCCCCACTCACAGATCTGGGTTTAATCCATCATTATTTTGCACACCAGGCCACCCCAGTTCAGACATGGCCATATGCAAATCAGTTTTTAACCTGTGCCTCATGGGAACAGTCCAGCCCGAATAGCCAAGCCCTGTCTTTCCTCGACCGGAATCAAGCATCTTAGGACCGGTTTCTGGCTATCAGTCGTCATCAGCCAGGATAGCTTGACTCCAGTGATGTAGTGAGCACGGGTCCCACGACTGCACATACACTTCCCACATAGGGCGAACAGCAAAACACACAAAATGATGGACAGATTGTTGCACATTGGCAAAAACATTCACCCCCATTTACAGATCTGGGTTTCATCCATCGTTATTTTGCTCACCACGCCACCCCAGTACAGACATGGCCATATGCAAATCAGTCATGAACCTGTGCCTCATGGGAACAGTCCAGCCCGAACTGCCAAGCTGTGTCACCCCTGGACCGGAATCAAACATCCCAGGACAGGTTTCTGGCTATCACCCGTCATCAGCCAAGATAGCTTGACTACAGTGGCGTAGTGAGCACGGGACCCATGTCTGGGCATACCCTTCCCACATAGGGCGAACAGCAAAACACACAAGATGATAGACGGAATGTTGCACATTGGCAAAACATTCACCCCCAGTCACAGATATGGGTTTAATCCATCGTTATTTTGCTCACCAGGCCACCCCAGTTCAGACATGTCCATATGCAAATCAGTTTTTAACCTGTGCCTCATGGGAACAGTCCAGCCCGAACTGCCAAGCCATGTCTTCCCTCAACCAGAATCAAGCATCCTACGACTGGTTTCTGGCTATCAGCCGTCATCAGGCAGGATAGCTTGACTCCAGTGGCGTAGTGAGCACGGGACCCATGTCTGGGCATACCCTTCCCACATAGGGTGAACAGCAAAACACACAAGATGATGGACGGAATGTTGCACATAGGCAAAACTTTCACCCACAGTCACAGATCTCGGTTTAATCCATCGTTATTTTGCTCACCACGTCACCCCAGTTCAGACATGGCCATATGCAAATCAGTCTTTATCCTGTGCCTCATGGGAACAGTCCAGCCCGAACTGCAAAGCCATGCTTTCCCTGGACTGGAATCAAGCATCCTAGAACTGGTTTCTGGCTATCAACCATCATCAGCCAGGATAGCTTGACTCCAGTGCGTAGTGAGCACGGGACCCACTTTGTGGCATACCCTTCCCACATAGGGCGAACAGAAAAACACACAAGATGATGGACGGAACATTGCACATTGGCAAAACATTCACCCCCAGTCACAGATCTGGGTTTAATCCATTGTTTTTTTGCTCACCATGCCATCCCAGTTCAGACATGGCCATATGCAAATCAGTCCTGTCGTGTGCCTCATGGGTACAGTCCAACCTGAACTACCATGTCATGTCTACCCTGGACCGGAATCAAGCATCCTATGACCGGTTTCGGCAATGAGCCGTCATCATATAGGACAGATTGACTCCAGTGGCATAGTGAGCACAGGACCTACGTATGGGCATACCCTTCCCACTTAGGGCAAACAGCAAAACACACAAGATGATGGACGCTGGCAAAACATTCACCCCCAGTCACAGATCTGGGTTTAATCCATCGTTATTTTGCTCGTCACGCCACCCCAGTTCAGACATGGCCATATGCAAATCAGTCTTGACCTTTTGCCTCATGGGAACAGTCCAGCCCGAACTGCAAAGCCATGTCTTCCTTGGACCGGAATCAAGCATCCTATGACCCGTTTCTGCCTATCAGCCGTCATCAACCAGGATAGCTTGACTCCAGTGGCGTAGAGAGCACGGGACCCACGTCTGCACATACTCTTCCCACCGAGGGCGAACAGCAAAACACCCACAATGATGGACAGAATGTTGCACATTGGCAAAACATTCCCCCCCAGTCACAGGTCTGTGTTTAATCCATCGTAATTTTCCTCACCACGCCACCCCAGTTCAGACATGGCCATATGCAAATTAGTTTTTAACCTGTGCCTCATGGGAACAGCCCAGCCCAAACCGCCAAGCTATGTCTTCCTTGGACCGGAATCAAGACCTGGCTATCAGCCGTCATCAGCCAGGATACCTTGACTCCAGTGGCGTAGTGAGCACGGGACCCACGTCTGGGAATACCCTTTCCACATAGGGTGAACAGCAAAACACACAAGATGATGGACGGAATGTTGCACATTGGCAAAACATTCACCCACAGTCACAGATCTGGGTTTAATCCATCGTTATTTTGCTCTCCACACCACCCCAGTTCAGGCATGGCCATATGCAAATCAGTCCTGAACCTTTGCCTCAAGGGAACAAATCAGCCCGAACTGCCAAGCCATGTCTTTCCTGGACAGGAATCTAGCATCCAAGTACCGGTTTCTGGCTATCATCCGTCATCAGCCAGGATAGCTTGACTCCAGTGGCATAGTGAGCACGGTACCCATGTCTAGGTATACCCTTCCCACATAGGGTGTACAGCAAAACACACAAGATGATGGACAGATTGTTGCAAATTGGAAAAACATTCAACCCCAGTCACAGATCTGGGATTTATCCAATGTTTTTTTGCTCACCATGCCACCCCAGTTCAGACATTGCCATATGCAAATCAGTCTTGACCCTGTGCCTAATGGGATCAGTCCAGCCCGAACTGCCAAGCCATGTCTTCCCTGGACCGGAATCAAGCATCCTAGGACCGCTTTCTGGCTATCACCCGTCATCAGCCAGGATAGCTTGACTCCAGTGGCGTAGTGAGCACGGGACCCATGTCTGGGCATACCCTTGCCACATAGAGCCATCAGCAAAACACACAAGATGATAGACGGAATGTTGCACATTGGCAAAACATTCACCCCCACTCACAGATCTGGGTTTAATCCATCATTATTTTGCACACCAGGCCACCCCAGTTCAGACATGGCCATATGCAAATCAGTTTTTAACCTGTGCCTCATGGGAACAGTCCAGCCCGAATAGCCAAGCCCTGTCTTTCCTCGACCGGAATCAAGCATCTTAGGACCGGTTTCTGGCTATCAGTCGTCATCAGCCAGGATAGCTTGACTCGAGTGGCGTAGTGAGCACGGGACCCACGTTTGGGCATACCCTTACCACATAGGGTTAACAGCAAAACACACAAGATAATGGACGGAATGTTGCACATAGGCAAAACATTCACCCACAGTCACAGATCTCGGTTTAATCCATCGTTATTTTGCTCACCACGTCACCCCAGTTCAGACATGGCCATATGCAAATCAGTCTTGATCCTGTGCCTCATGGGAACAGTCCAGCCCGAACTGCAAAGCCATGCCTTCCCTGGACTGGAATCAAGCATCCTAGAACTGGTTTCTGGCTATCAGCCGTCATCAGCCAGGATAGCTTGACTCCAGTGCGTAGTGAGCACGGGACCCACTTCATGGCATACCCTTCCCACATAGGGCGAACAGCAAAACACACAAGATGATGGACGGAACATTGCACATTGGCAAAACATTCACCCCCAGTCACATATCTGGGTTTAATCCATCGTTATTTTGCTCACCACGCCATCAGAGTGCAGGCATGGCCATATGCAAATCAGTCTTGAACCTTTGCCTCATAGGAACAAATCAGCCCGAACTGCCAAGCCATGTCTTTCCCGGACAGGAATCTAGCATCCTAGTACCGGTTTCTGGCTATCAGATGTCATCAGCCAGGAAAGCTTGACTCCAATGGCGTACTGAGCACGGTACCCATGTCTGGGTATACCCTTCCCACATAGGGTGAACAGCAAAACACACAAGATGATGGACAGATTGTTGCACATTTGAAAAACATTCAACCCCAGTCACAGATCTGGGTTTAATCCAATGTTTTTTTGCTCACCATGCCACCCCATGTTCAGACATGGCCATATGCAAATCAGTCTTGACCCTGTGCCTAATGAGAACAGTCCAGCCTGAACTGCCAAGCCATGTCTTCCCCGGACCGGAATCAAGCATCCTAGGACTAGTTTCTGGCTATCACCCGTCATCAGCCAGGATAGCTTGACTCCAGTGGCGTAGTGAGCACGGGACCCATGTCTGGGCATACCATTCCCACATAGGGCGAACAGCAAAACACACAAGATGATAGACGGAATGTTGCACATTGGCAAAACGTTCACCCCAGTCACAGATCTGGGTTTAATCCATCGTTATTTTGCTCACCAGGCCACCCCAGTTCAGACATGGCCATATGCAAATCAGTTTTTAACCTGTGCTTCATGGGAACAGTCCAGCCCGAACTGCCAAGCCATGTCTTCCCTCGACCGGAATCAAGCATGCTAGGACCGGTTTCTGGCTATCAGCCGTCATCAGCCAGGATAGCTTGACTCCAGTGGCGAAGTGAGCACGGGACCCACGTTTGGGCATACCCTTACCACATAGGGTGAACAGCAAAACACACAAGATGATGGACGGAATGTTGCACAAAGGCAAAACATTCACCCACAGTCACAGATCTCGGTTTAATCCATCGTTATTTTGCTCACCACGTCACCCCAGTTCAGACATGGCCATATGCAAATCAGTCTTGATCCTGTGCCTCATGGGAACAGTCCAGCCCGAACTGCAAAGCCATGCCTTCCCTGGACTGGAATCAAGCATTCTAGAACTGGTTTCTGGCTATCAGCGGTCATCAGCCAGGATAGCTTGACTCCAGTGCATGGTGAGCAAGGGGCCCACTTCATGGCATACCCTTCACACATAGGGCGAACAGCAAAACACACAAGATGATGGACGGAACGTTGCACATTGGCAAAACATTCACCCTTAGTCACAGATATGGGTTTAATCCATTGTTTTTTTGCTCACCATGCCATCCCAGTTCAGACATGGCCATATGCAAATCAGTCTTGTCCGTGTGCCTCATGGGTACAGTCCAGCCTGAACTACCATGCCATGTCTACCCTGGACAGGAATCAAGCATCCTATGACCGGTTTTTGGCTATGAGCCGTCATCATATAGGACAGATTGACTCCTGTGGCATAGTGAGCACAGAACCTACTTCTGGGCATACCCTTCCCACTTAGGGCAAACAGCAAAACATACAAGATGATGGACGCTGGCAAAACATTCACCCCCAGTCACAGATCTGGGTTTAATCCATCGTTATTTTGCTCGTCACGCCACCCCAGTTCAGACATGGCCATATACAAATCAGTCTTGACCTTTTGCCTCATGGGAACAGTCCAGCCCGAACTGCCAAGCCATGTCTTCCTTGGACCAGAATCAAGCATCCTAGGACCCGTTTCTGCCTATCAGCCGTCATCAACCAGGATAGCTTGACTCCAGTGGCGTAGTGAGCACGGGACCCACGTCTGCACATACTCTTCCCACCTAGGGCGAACAGCAAAAAAACCACAATGATGGACAGAATGTTGCACATTGGCAAAACATTCACCCCCAGTCACAGATCTGTGTTTAATCCATCGTTATTTTCCTCACCACGCCACCCCAGTTCAGATATGGCCATATGCAAATTAGTTTTTAACTTGTGCCTCATGGGAACAGTCCAGCCCGAACCACCAAGTCATGTCTTCCTTGGACCGGAATCAAGACCTGGCTATCAGCCGTCATCGGCCAGGATACCTTGAATCCAGTGGCGTAGTGAGCACGGGACCCACGTCTGGGCATACCCTTACCACATAGGGTGAACAGCAAAACACACAAGATGATGGACGGAATGTTGCACATTGGCAAAACATTCACCCACAGTCACAGATCTGGGTTTAATCCATCGTTATTTTGCTCACCACGCCACCCCAGTTCAGGCATGGCCATATACAAATCAGTCTTGAACCTTTGCCTCATGGGAACAAATCAGCCCGAACTGCCAAGCCATGTCTTCCCTGCACCAGAATCAAGCATCCTAGGACCGGTTTCTGGCTATCAGCCGTCATCAGCCAGGATAGCTTGACTCCTGTGGCGTAGTGAGCATGGGACCCACATCTGGGCATACCCGTCCCACAAAGGGCTAACAGCAAAACACACAAGATTATGGACGGTATGTTGCATATTGGCAAAACATTCAACCCCAGTCACAGATCTGGGATTAATCAAATGTTTTTTTGCTCACCACGTCACAACAGTTCAGACAAGGCCGTAAGCAAATCAGTCTTGAACCTGTGCCTCATGGGAACAATCCAGCCCTAACTGCTAAGCCATGTCTTCCCTGGACCAGAATCAAGCATCCTAGGACCGTTTCTGGCTATCAGCCATCATCAATCAGGATAGCTTGACTCCACTGGAGTGGTGAGCATGGGCCCCACGTCTGCGCATACCCTTCCCACATAGGTCGAAAAGCAAAACACACAAGATGATAGACAGAATGCTGCACATTGGCAAAACATTCACCCCCAGTCACAGATCTGGGTTTAATCCGTCATTATTTTGCTCACCACGCCACCCCTGTTCAGGCATGTCCATATGCAAATTAGCCTTGAACCTGTGCCTCATGGGAACAAATCAGCCCAAACTGCCAAGCCATGTCTTCCCTGGACAGGAATCAAGCATCCTAGTACCGGTTTCTGGCTATCAGACATCATCAGCCAGGATAGCTTGACTCCAGTGGCGTAGTGAGCACGGGACCCATGTCTGCACATACCCTTCCCACATAGGGCAAACAGCAAAACACACAAAATGATGGACAGAATGTTGCATATTGCCAAAACATTCACCCCCAGTCACAGATCTGGGTTTAATCCATCGTTATTTTGCTCACCACGCCACCCCAGTTCAGTCATGGCCATATGCAAATCAGTCATGAACATGTGCCTCATGGGAACAGTCCAGCCCGAACTGCCAAGCTGTGTCTTCCCTGGACTGGAATCAAGCATCCTAGGACTGGTTTCTCGCTATCAGGCATCATCAGCCAGGATAGCTTGACTCCAGTGGCTTAGTGAGCACGGGACCTACGTCTGGGCATACCCTTACCACGTAGGGTGAACAGAAAAACACACAAGATGATGGACGGAATGTTGCACATTGGCAAAACATTCACCCACAGTCACAGATCTTGGTTTAATCCATCGTTATTTTGCTCACCACGCCACCCCAGTTCAGGCATGGCCATATGCAAATCAGTCTTGAACCTTTGCCTCATGGGAACAAATCAGCCCGAACTGCCAAGCCATGTCTTTCCTGGACAGGAATCAAGCATCCTAGTACCGGTTTCTGGCTATCAGCCGTCATCAGCCAGGATAACTTGACTCCAGGGGCGTAGTGAGCACGGTACCCATGTCCGGGTATACCCTTCTCACATAGGGTGAACAGCAAAACACACAAGATGATGGACAGATTGTTGCACATTAGCAAAACATTCAACCCCAGTCACAGATCTGGGTTCAATGAAAATGCTTTTTTGCTCACCATGCCACCCGAGTTCAGACATGAAAATATGCAAATCAGTCTTGACCCTGTGCCTAATGGTAACAGTCCAGCCCGAACTGCCAAGCCATGTCTTCCCTGCACCGGAATCAAGCATCCCAGGACCGGTTTCTGGCTATCACCCATCATCAGCCAGGATAGCTTGACTCCTGTGGCGTAGTGAGCATGGGACCCACATCTGGGCATACCCATCCCACAAAGGGATAACAGCAAAACACACAAGATTATGGACGGTATGTTGCATATTGGTAAATCATTCACCCCCAGACACAGATCTGGGTTTAATCCATCGTTATTTCGCTCACCACGCCACCCCAGGACAGACATGGCCATATGCAAATCAGTCATAAACCTGTGCCTCATGGGAACAGTCCAGCCCGAACTGCCAAGCTGTGTCTTCCCTGGACCGGAATCAAGCATCCCAGGACTGGTTTCTGGCTATTACCTGTCATCAGCCAGGATAGCTTGACTAACCAAACATCTGATCAAGCATCCTATGACCTGTTTCTGGCTATGAGCCATCATCATATAGGACAGATTGACTCCAGTGGCATAGTGAGCACGGGACCTACGTCTGGGCATACCCTTCCCACTTAGGGCAAACAGCAAAACACACAAGATGATGGACGAATTGTTTAACACTGGCAAACATTCACCCCCAGTCACAGATATGGGTTTAATCCATTGTTATTTTGCTCTTCACGCCACCCCAGTTCAGACATGGCCATATGCAAATCAGTCTTGACCTTTTGCCTCATGGGAACAGTCAAGCCCGAACTGCCAAGCCATGTCTTCCTTGGACCAGAATCAAGCATCCTAGGACCCGTTTCTGGGTATCAGCTGTCATCAACCAGGATAGCTTGACTCCACTGGCGTGATGAGCACGGGACGCACGTATGCCCATACACTTCCCACATAGGGCTAACAGCAAAACACACAAGATGAAAGACGGAATACTGCACATTGGCAAAACATTCACCCCCAGTCACAGATCTGGGTTTAATCCGTCATTATTTTGCTCACCACGCCACCCCTGTTCAGGCATGTCCATATGCAAATTAGCCTTGAACCTGTGCCTCATGGGAACAAATCAGCCCAAACTGCCAAGCCATGTCTTTCCTGGACAGGAATCAAGCATCCTAGTACCAGTTTCTGGCTATCAGACATCATCAGCCAGGATAGCTTGACTCCAGTGGCGTAGTGAGCACGGGACCCATGTCTGCACATACCCTTCCCACATAGGGCAAACAGCAAAACACACAAAATGATGGACAGAATGTTGCACATTGCCAAAACATTCACCCCCAGTCACAGATCTGGGTTTAATCCATCGTTATTTTGCTCATCACGCCACCCCAGTTCAGTCATGGCCATATGCAAATCAGTCATGAACATGTGCCTCATGGGAACAGTCCAGCCCGAACTGCCAAGCTGTGTCTTCCCTGGACTGGAATCAAGCATCCTAGGACTGGTTTCTCGCTATCAGGCATCATCAGCCAGGATAGCTTGACTCCAGTGGCTTAGTGAGCACGGGACCTACGTCTGGGCATACCCTTACCACGTAGGGTGAACAGAAAAACACACAAGATGATGGACGGAATGTTGCACATTGGCAAAACATTCACCCACAGTCACAGATCTTGGTTTAATCCATCGTTATTTTGCTCACCACGCCACCCCAGTTCAGGCATGGCCATATGCAAATCAGTCTTGAACCTTTGCCTCATGGGAACAAATCAGCCCGAACTGCCAAGCCATGTCTTTCCTGGACAGGAATCAAGCATCCTAGTACCGGTTTCTGGCTATCAGCCGTCATCAGCCAGGATAACTTGACTCCAGGGGCGTAGTGAGCACGGTACCCATGTCCGGGTATACCCTTCCCACATAGGGTGAACAGCAAAACACACAAGATGATGGACAGATTGTTGCACATTAGCAAAACATTCAACCCCAGTCACAGATCTGGGTTCAATGAAAATGCTTTTTTTGCTCACCATGCCACCCGAGTTCAGACATGGAAATATGCAATCAGTCTTGACCCTGTGCCTAATGGTAACAGTCCAGCCCGAACTGCCAAGCCATGTCTTCCCTGCACCGGAATCAAGCATCCCAGGACCGGTTTCTGGCTATCACCCATCATCAGCCAGGATAGCTTGACTCCTGTGGCGTAGTGAGCATGGGACCCACATCTGGGCATACCCATCCCACAAAGGGATAACAGCAAAACACACAAGATTATGGACGGTATGTTGCATATTGGTAAATCATTCACCCCCAGACACAGATCTGGTTTTAATCCATCGTTATTTCGCTCACCACGCCACCCCAGGACAGACATGGCTACATGCAAATCAGTCATAAACCTGTGCCTCATGGGAACAGTCCAGCCCGAACTGCCAAGCTGTGTCTTCCCTGGACCGGAATCAAGCATCCCAGGACTGGTTTCTGGCTATTACCCGTCATCAGGCAGGATAGCTTGACTAACCAAACATCTGATCAAGCATCCTATGACCTGTTTCTGGCTATGAGCCATCATCATATAGGACAGATTGACTCCAGTGGCATAGTGAGCACGGGACCTACGTCTGGGCATACCCTTCCCACTTAGGGCAAACAGCAAAACACACAAGATGATGGACGAATTGTTTAACACTGGCAAAACATTCACCCCCAGTCACAGATATGGGTTTAATCCATTGTTATTTTGCTCTTCACGCCACCCCAGTTCAGACATGGCCATATGCAAATCAGTCTTGACCTTTTGCCTCATGGGAACAGTCAAGCCCGAACTGCCAAGCCATGTCTTCCTTGGACCAGACTCAAGCATCCTAGGACCCGTTTCTGGGTATCGGCCGTCATCAACCAGGATAGCTTGACTCCACTGGCGTGATGAGCACGGGACGCACGTATGCGCATACACTTCCCACATAGGGCTAACAGCAAAACACACAAGATGAAAGACGGAATACTGCACATTGGCAAAACATTCGCCGCCAGTCACAGATCTGGGTTTAACCCATCTTTATTTTGCTCACCACTCCACCAGGACAGACATGGCCATATGCAAATCAGTCATAAACCTGTGCCTCATGGGAACAGTCCAGCCCGAACTGCCAAGCTGTGTCACCCCTGGACCGGAATCAAACATCCCAGGACAGGTTTCTGGCTATCACCCGTCATCAGCCAAGATAGCTTGACTACAGTGGCGTAGTGAGCACGGGACCCATGTCTGGGCATACCCTTCCCACTTAGGGCAAACAGCAAAACACACAAGATGATGGACGAATTGTTGAACACTGGCAAAACATTCACCCCCAGTCACAGCTATGGGTTTAATCCATCGTTATTTTGCTCTTCACGCCACCCCAGTTCAGACATGGCCATATGCAAATCAGTCTTGACCTTTTGCCTCATGGGAACAGTCAAGCCCGAACTGCCAAGCCATGTCTTCCATGGACCAGAATCAAGCATCCTAGGACCCGTTTCTGGGTATCAGCCGTCATCAACCAGGATAGCTTGACTCCACTGGCGTGATGAGCACGGGACGCACGTATGCGCATACACTTCCCACATAGGGCTAACAGCAAAACACACAAGATGAAAGACGGAATACTGCACATTGGCAAAACATTCGCCGCCAGTCACAGATCTGGGTTTAACCCATCGTTATTTTGCTCACCACTCCACCAGGACAGACATGGCCATATGCAAATCAGTCATAAACCTGTCCCTCATGGGAAGAGTCCAGCCCGAACTGCCAAGCTGTGTCTTCCCTGGACCGGAATCAAACATCCCTGGACTGGTTTCTGGCTATCACCCGTCATCAGCCAGGATAGCTTGACTCCAGTGGCGTAGTGAGCACGGGACCCATGTCTGAGCATACCCTTCCCACATAGTGCGAACAGCAAATCACACAAGATGATAGACGGAATGTTGTACATGGGCAAAACATTCACCCCCAGTCACAAATCTGGGTTTAATCCATCTTTATTTTGCTGACCACGCCGACCCATTTCAGACATGGCCATATGCAAATCAGTTTTTAACCTGTGCCTCATGGGAACAGTCCAGCTCTAACTGCCAAGCCATGTCTTCTCTGGACTGGAATCAAGCATCCTTGGACCGGTTTCTGGCTATCAGCCATCATCAGACAGGATAGCTTGACTCCAGTGGCTTAGTGAGCACGGGACCCACGTCTGGGCATACCCTTACCACGTAGGGTGAACAGAAAAACACACAAGATGATGAACGGAATGTTGCACATTGGCAAAACATTCACCCACAGTCACAGATCTCGGTTTAATCCATCGTTATTTTGCTCACCACGCCACCCCAGTTCAGACATGGCCATATGCAAATCAGTCTTGATCCTGTGCCGCATGGTAACAGTCCAGCCCGAACTGCAAAGCCATGTCTTCCCTTGACTGGAGTCAAGCATCCTAGAACTGGTTTCTGGCTATCAGCCGTCATCAGCCAGGATAGCTTGACTCCAGTGGCGTAGTGAGCACAGGATCCACATCTGGGCATACCCTTACCACGTAGGGTGAACAGAAAAACACACAAGATGATGGACGGAATGTTGCACATTGACAAAACATTCACCCACAGTCACAGATCTCGGTTTAATCCATCGTTATTTTGCTCACCACGCCACCCCAGTTCAGACATGGCCATATGCAAATCAGTCTTGATCCTGTGCCGCATGGTAACAGTCCAGCCCGAACTGCAAAGCCATGTCTTCCCTGGACTGAAATCAAGCATCCTAGAACTGGTTTCTGGCTATCAGCCGTCATCAGCCAGGATACCTTGACTCCAGTGGCGTAGTGAGCAAGGGTCCCACTTCGTGGCATACCCTTCCCACATAGGGCTAACAGCAAAACACACAAGATGATGGACGGAATGTTGCACATTGGCAAAACATTCACCCCCAGTCACAGATCTGGGTTTAATCCATTGTTTTTTTGCTCACCATGCCATCCCAGTTCAGACATGGCCATATGCAAATCAGTCTTCTCCGTGTGCCTCATGGGTACTGTCCAGCCCGAACTACCATGCCATGTCTTCCCTGTACCGGAATCAAGCATCCTATGACCGGTTTCTGGCTATGAGCCATCATCATATAGGACAGATTGACTCCAGTGGCATAGTGAGCACGGGACCTACGTCTGGGCATACCCTTCCCACTTAGGGCAAACAGCAAAACACACAAGATGATGGACGAATTGTTGAACACTGGCAAAACATTCGCCCCCAGTCACAGATCTGGGTTTAATCCATCGTCATTTTGCTCTTCACGCCACCCCAGTTCAGACATGGCCATATGCAAATCAGTCTTGACCTTTTGCCTCATGGGAACAGTCAAGCCCGAACTGCCAAGCCATGTCTTCCTTGGACCAGAATCAAGCATCCTAGGACCCGTTTCTGGCTATCAGCCGTCATCAACCAGGATAGCTTGACTCCACTGGCGTGGTGAGCACGGGACGCACGTCTGCGCATACACTTCCCAAATAGGGATAACAGCAAAACACACAAGATGATAGACGGAATGCTGCACATTGGCAAAACATTCGATGCCAGTCACAGATCTGGGTTTAACCCATCGTTATTTTGCTCACCACGCCACCCCCGGACAGACATGGCCATATTCAAATCAGTCATAAATCTGTGCCTCATGGTAACAGTCCAGCCCGAACTGCCAAGCTTTGTCTTCCCTGGACCGGAATCAAGCATCCCAGGACTGGTTTCTGGCTATTACCCGTCATCAGCCAGGATAGCTTGACTAACCAAACATCTGATCGTATCAGCCACCTGGAAGAAGACAAAAAAAACATCACATAGTTGCATACAATCATTTGCTATATCAACTGGCTCCAATTCTTCAGAATACTTCCTAAACCGCTCAAGAACTTCTGTGGCAAAAACCTCAGTGAAATATATTTGCTCTCTATGAAGCCAATCTTTCATGCAATCTAGAAGTTCAGAAGCAGGAGCAGTACTACAAACTGTTTTACGATCAGCAGCTCTAATGTTAGCGGCATGCACTGCTGATAACATTGAGCGAGTTTCTCAGGCTTTGTCCTGGTCTGTAGGAGAGTCCTCATCCGACTCATAAGGAGCAGAAGAAAGAGTATACGGAGGTGAAGAACGATCTAACAAGAGAAAATCATCTTGGGGTTTATTAAGAATCGGATAAAGAGGTCGCCGAACAGCGTATTGGCCATTTACCTTTAAATGGCGCTCCCTATCTTCCCTCTCCTTAATTTTTCATGTCTTTATTTTTCATTTCCGATGCTTTCGCGTGAATGCTCTTACGTTGTTCTTTTTTAATCAAGGCTTGCTCACGTTTCATTCGGTCACGCACTTCTTTCTCCCACATTCGCACACAGTCAAACATATCTTGTCTAGCCTTTCATTTAAACATTCGTGTTACACATACTGAATCTTTCACAAATCAAATGATCCATGCATAGTCCAATGCAACTCAGGATCCTTACGAGTATATTTATTCCATAACTTGCTGTACATTATAGTGTAGAAGCCATCTTTGATTTTGATACCAAATGTTGTAGCTTCAGGCCCTATTAGCTTAGTCTATATCTAAATTCTCCAACTTGGGTAGTTCTGCCCTTTCACAGATCAGAGACATGCTGCCTTTGCATAAACCTGTCCCCAGATGAGATACGTGACCCACCGCTTGCACAATATTCTTTAGCAATAACAGATTTCGCAAGATCATACGTCTCCTTGCTTATGTTGCAATTTTGGATGGAAATATACCAAGCCATGATAGCTTGCATTTGATTGACTGACTAATAAGGAAGGAAGCTGTGGCTCGTGTAACATTCCTTCTTTAGACCATTGCTCAAGTTCTTTCACAGAGGAAGATCTCTCTATATCGAATACTTCCTCTCTAGCATCATGCCAATGCTCAGCTTGTGATTTCACTATGTACATGGATGTAGTGCTTCGTTGCATTGCAGTCTCATGAGCTACGCGGTCTGCAAAGGCATTGCCATGTCCTATTTTATCAATGACTTTCCTGTTTGCGCTACACTTCATAATAGCAATTTTCTTTGGATATGTAAGTGCAGTCAAGAGATTATGCACTAGTTCCCTGTGCATTATCTGCATCCCGTGGGATGTAAGAAAGCCTCTTCCCTTCCAGAGTAGGCCAAAATCATGAACCACTCCAAAAGCATAGCGGCTATCCATGTAGATGTTCACACACAAGTCAGTGCTTAATTCACATGCTCGTGTCAAAGCTAATATTTCTGCTGCTTGAGCCGACTTCTGTGGTATGCGAATTGTTTCCACTACTGTCTCAAGTGTCGTGATTGCTTATGCAGCTGAGGTAGTGCCATCTCTCAACTTCAAATAAGACCCATCAAACCACAGTTTCCAATCTACATCCAAAAGAGGTGTATCTTGTAAATCGATGCAACCCTTTGTCTGTTCCTCAGTAAGGAATATACAATCATGAGGCTCTTTTGATTGAGACTCAGTCACAGGATATGGCAACAAAGTAGCTGGGTTTAATGTCGCACACCTCTTTAGTGTAATGTGAGGGGCTAACAGTGTCAACTCGTATCCTGTTAAACGAGCACTAGTTAAGTGCTGCGTCTTAATCTGATTTAAGAGGGTATCAACCGCATGGGGTATTAGCACCAATAGTTTATGTGACAAAACTATCCCTTCACTCTGACGTATGGACACTGCTGTCGCTGCAACTGAACGGAAGCACCCAGGCAATGCTCAAGCAACAGGATCAAGAACTGCAGAAATATATGCACAGGGGCGCTGCTTGTCAGTGTGTGTCTGTACTAAAACTGACAATGCACATCCATCTTTCTCGTGTACATAAAGTGTAAAAGCCTTTGTGTAGTCTGGTGTGCCTAACACAGGTGCAGAGCAAAGAGCTTGTCTTAACTGACAAAAAGAATTCTGGCATTCATCTGTCCATGGAAGGGGCATCGGAGTGTCTTTAGTCAAAAGCGCTAGCAGGGGTTTAACAATGTGTGAAAAACCTAATATCCATTGCCTGCAGAACGAAGTCAAACCAATAAATGCACGGAAATCTTTCTGAGTGGAAGGTACTGGTGTGTCTAAAATTGCTTATATGCAATCTGGTGTAAGTGTACGACACTCCTTAAACAGAAGGTGACCTAAGTAGGTTACCTTCGGTCTACAATATTGCAATTTTTTCTGTGATACTGTATGGTTGTGTGTAGCAAGAAAAGAAAGTAGAGACAAAGTACATTTTTCACACTGCTCAGGCGTATCGGCTGCCAACAAGATGTTGTTGACATATTGTATGAGAGCCACTCCTTCAGACAAAGTAAAGGAATCAAGTTGTCGTTTTAAGGCTTGACTATAAATGCTCAGACTCTCAGTGTACCCTTGAGGAACTCTACAAAATCTGTATGATTGATTATTCAAAGTAAAACTGAACAAATATTGGCTATCAGGATGAATAGGAATCGAGTTGAAAGCATTCTTCAAATCAATTACAGAAAATGTAGTTGCTGTTGGAGAAACTAAGGTAAGGAATGTTGTTATGTCAGAAACCACAAACTACAAACTTCTCTTAAATCAATGATGAATCTGTAAATTCTAGTGTCAGTATCTTTTTTCAAAATGGGAAGAATCGGACTATTGCAAACTTTGTAAGGAACTTCTTCCACAACCCCCACTTTAATCAAATCATGAACAATGCGTGTAAGTGCTTCTTCTCCTTCTCGAGAAATTTTATACTGAAGCAGTCTTGGCGATGAAGCGCCCTCCTTGACACTAATATGCACTTGCGGAATAACCATTTTCCCTACATCGGTGTCTGAAGTAGCCCACAAAGTACTAGGGAGTGGAGCGAATGCAATGTCCTCTTTAACAATACAGTATCTCTCAATCACAGGGTAGTTGTCATTCAAAATAACACGTACTCCTTCTGGAGAACATTGTATCGTAGCCCTGAAATATTTAAGCATATCAAGTGGGTGTGGGTGATTTAAAAATACCGTGCTAGTGGGCCTAAACAAATTTTATTCTTGCTCCTAGGTTGGTATGGTATAAAAATGGGGTATGCCAGCCTATAATGGAGATAGGATCAGTGTTACGGTCGACATGTTTCAAGCTTCCCCTAGCTTTTTTTCAGGACCTCACACAGACCAGTCCGGCGGGGAAGCGAAGTAGGTTTTTTCCGGCGTGGCGTCCCCCAGTCAGAAGAGTATTTCGAAGGGAGACACCGACCCTCCCAGAGACCATGGAGTGCTATTAGGCACTTTTACATATATACTTTGAAGAATAGAAATCATATGTATTTTTATGCATGCTTTTATTAGTAGCAGCGTCCACCTATCCTTTAATATTTGTTTTCCTATTAAGGTTTAAACAGGAGTGGCATACACAGGGCTGGTCCCTGTGTGGTCCTGAATAAAAGTTAGGGGAAACTTGAAACATCTTGACCGTAACACTGATCCCATCTCCATTATAGGCTGGCATACAGTGTTCTACCCCATTTTTAAACCATACCAACCTAGGAGCAAGAATAAAATTTGTTTAGGCCCACTAGCACGGTATTTTTAAATCAGCCACACCCACTCTACTACACTTTGCACCACACATAGTCCTTCACAATATAGTGCTCCTACGTAGTTCGCAAGTCGTAACACGCCCCATTTTGTAGAGAACTGGGATGGCCCCAATGATGAAGCATGTCACCGTGGGGCAACCCTGGTGAGTGAGGGGACTCTAAAAAGACATTTTTCTTTCTTTTGGCTTTGTCTGACCATATTGGCCGGTAGCCCTGTCACAAGCTAGGTCTCAGAACACAATACCTCGGGCTCTGTTTTTCATGATACGTCTTTAGAGGGTGACCTAGCATTGTATACCTCCTTCTCCCCCATGTATATGTATGGAAGTCTTATCATCATCCGTACCCGCTCCTTTAGCAGGAACATACAAAGGTTCGGCTTCCCGAATAGGTCCCACATGAACTACAACATTCTTATAATTTCGGTAGTAGTGCCATGCTAATCCGGGGTGTTTGTGCAGCTGCTATGCTGCCTTTTTCTCCTCTCGCAAATGGACTGCATCATCATGCAGTTTAACCAAACATCTGATCGTATCAGCCACCTGGGAGAAGACAAAAAAACATCACACAGTTGCTTACAATCATTTGCTATATCAACTTGCTCCAATTCTTCAGAATACTTCCTAAACCGCTCAAGAACTTCTGTGGCAAAAACCTCAGTGAAATATGTTTGCTCTCTATGAAGCCAATCTTTCATGCTATCTAGAAGTTCAGAAGCAGGAGCAGTACTACAAACTGTTTTACGAGCAGCAGCTCTAATGTCAGCGGCATGCACTGCTGATAACATTGAGCGAGTTTCTCAGGCTTTGTCCTGGTCTGTAGGAGAGTCCTCATCCGACTAATAAGGAGCAGAAGGAAGAGTATACGGAGATGAAGAACGATCTAACAAGATAAAATCATCTTGGGGTTTATTAAGAATCGGATAAAGAGGTCGCCAAACAGCGTATTGGCCATTTACCTTTAAATGGCGCTCCCTATCTTCCCTCTCTTTAATTTTTCATGTCTTTATTTTTCATTTCCGATGCTTTCGCGTGAATGCTCTTACGTTGTTCTTTTTTAATCAAGGCTTGCTCACGTTTCATTCGGTCACGCACTTCTTTCTCCCACATTCGCACAGAGTCAAACATATCTTGTCTAGCCTTTCATTTAAACATTTGTTGTTACACATACTGAATCTTTCGCAAATCAAATGATCCATGCATAGTCCAACGCAACTCAGGATCCTTACGAGTATATTTATTCCATAACGTGCTGTACATTATAGTGTAGAAGCCATCTTTGATTTTGATACCAAATGTTGTAGCTTCAGGCCCTATTAGCTTAGTCTATATCTAAATTCTTCAACTTGGGTAGTTCTGCCCTTTCACAGAACAGAGAAATGCTGCCCTTGTATAAACCTGTCCCCAGACAAGATACGTGACACACCGCTTGCACAATATTCTTTAGCAATAACAGATTTCGCAACATCATTCGTCTCCTTGCTTATGTTGCAGTTTTGGATGGAAATATACCAAGCCTTGATAGCTTGCATTTGATTGACTGACCCCAATACTGCCCATTCAGATCACATGGTTAACTACAGTATGTATGTATTGGACCTTACAAGGAGATTTCTTGTTACAGATCGTTGTCCATTGGCTGTAAGAATCATGGTGGACTGTGCTATGTATAATAATTCTTGCTACGTATCATATGGGTGGTTTTTGTGGTTTATGTCTATAAATTATGCCAAACACATCAACTCTTTGGACATTCAGGCTTCTATGCTGATTGCCTCCGTGTCACACATATTTGGTGTTTTGTTGACTTAATAAATCTACCATCTTCTGAGCTGACAAAGAACTGTGGTTGTGTTATCATTTCTATAATTTATTATTCCTTATATTACAGATTTCACTTCTAATTTTGGTGAAGGATGCAGCTCCGGACTTCGTGGTGACATTGCCAGCCGCGGCTGCTGCGCCGGGTTTCCTTTGGAGTTCGGATCTGAGGTTCGGTGACTTTTTTTGTTCTGTCCTTCTCTCTGCTTCGCTCCATTGGATGCTGGTGGTCTGCATGTCCGTGAGCTGCCTTGTTTATCATATTTCTAGTTCCTGCTCTGTTTGTCTGATCTCTTTCTCAGCTCAGCTTCTGTGGTAATTACATCCTTGATTGTTTTTCTTCTCGTCTGCTTGGACTCTCTCTTCTTCTCCTCTTGGCTTTGTCCAGTTTGTCTGGACGGCTTCTTTGGTATGTCTTGGTTGACTGCGGTGTCGATTGTTACCTTCCTCTGTGCTCTTCTTGTGGCTCTTATTATTTATTTTCTCCTTTGTCATCATTCTGTTGAGGATTGTACCTCTGATACACCTATTTAGTCTAGGCTCTTTCCCTTTTTCCCTCTTGCACACGCCCCAGTTCTTGGCCTCTGACGTTGTTTCGTGCCTCTGTGCTCCTTTCTGATGTGCTGCTTTTGCCTTTCTTCCTAGTGTTGGCTCTGGACGCTCTCCACCCCCACCGGTGATGGCGAACTTCACTCACGTTCCATGCTCGCCCATGCGAGTTGGCTGGTCGTGGTCGAAAGGAAGGAGAACTACTGCAGTCCCCTGTCTTGCCGGTGAGGGTCCGGGTTCGGGGTGGACAGCCTCCACTGCTTCCACTGATTATCTGGAGTAGAGGTCAGTGGGTTTGGTGGACTTCGTGTGCAGGAGGTGAGTGTTTGTTTGAGGATTTTCGTCCTCTGATGTTGGTTGAGCGGGAGGGCCCTTCTTCTTTGGTGGGGTTTCCTGTAGTGCTCCCATTTTGGGTTGTAGCCGATTGCTCTCCAGATTGGGGTAGCACCTGGCATTTCTCCACGGCCTTGTTGGGCTGATACAGGTGGCGGCTCCTTGGTGTAGTTCTGTTGTTTTGGATGTATTTCCTTCCCTTCTTTTTAGGTGCTCTCTTTGTGGTCTGGATTGTTATGCCCCTCAGCCGCAGCCGTTCTGTGTGTGTTCCTTGGGGGTGGCTCTCGGCACATACAGGAGGGTATCCTTGCTTGTCATTGCTCTGTGTCTCTTGGGTTCATTGCATTTCTCTATTGTATGAATTTATATGTGCCTTACTTAGGATTCTGGTGCAATACGCTTAGTGACTGACTTGACTGTGGCGGTTCCTGACACTCCGACTTAACCACATGTGTTGGCTGGCTGCCTTAGTACAAGTAGCATGACAATGTATTACCCGCTTGCCTGCCCTGTTATCGTCAGGTGACTCAGAGATTACTTACCAGATACCCGTATTTTGTGCTACCCCCACCCACTTCTAGGGCTCTACAGGTGCTACACACACTCGCCACAAATGCACATTTTGCGGCGCTGCTGTAGAGGTTTATCTGTTCTTTGTGAATATCTGGACGGCGGAAGAGAGTTCACCATCTCTGTCTTCTTTGTATGATTGACATATGCATGAAAATTTGCATATATTCTGATTGTTTTTGAAGTCTCTCTCTTCAGCTGCCCTCTTCTCCCGGTTTATGGGATCAAGGAGAAATGCAAGGGAACGGAGAGTAACTGTTCTTCTTTCATCACCTTTTCCTGTCTCCTTCTTTTCAGTCAATGGGAAGCCAGATATCATAGCACCCAAGACTTGATATACTTTTTTCAAAACTCAGTGAAGGTTGTGGTGAACTGGCATCGGCTGATCTGTCTGTGTGCTTGGCGAACGGCTTCCTTTGGCTTCCTCTGTGAATTAGTATAGCTGGCAGGTAAGTATGGGCGGAAAATCCGTTACGCTCGCGGATTTTGCGGATTTTCGGTAAATTCGCAATCCGCGAGATTTGCGAATTTCCCGCAAAATCCGCAAATTCGCACGCAGCGGATTTTTTTTTTCTTGGTGATACAATTTTGCGGCGCGCGGCGTTTATCATCGTTTGCCGAGTTGTTTTTCTAGATATTTTGCGAGTGCTGCGCCATTTTGGATCTTGCTGCGGCATCCCACGGGAATTTGGCGAGCGCGATTACGTCATCGCGGCTTGCCAACTTGCACAGCGAGAGTTTGTCAACGCGAGTACGGCGAGATCACGTCTTGCGGTACTTCGCAATTGCGAGATTTGAGATGCGGCGAGCAGCAACAATCTCGCACAAGCAAAAATATAAAATTTGCAATTCTGCACAAGAAATCCACCAGCAAGCAGCATAAACCTTCTTGAAATGATGATTTTTATCTGAATAACTCCTTAGGTTGACATTTGCCTGCATTTTTTTAGCGAGGAGTACATTTTGGGGAGGGGGGAGGGGGGTGGGAGGAAGGAAGTGCCCCACAGCCTTCAACTTCCTGTTCCTGTCCAGCAGGCTCCTCCCAGTGCTTTGTCCATCTCCTGGTCACTTTTCATTTGGATCTGGAGCTGGAAGGATTACTTTTTGTGGATGCTGCTGGATATTTGGATTTGAGGCCTTTTTGACTTTCTTTGGATCACTGTTGGATTAGAAATTTTACAAGTAAGTTTGTTTGGGGCATTACAGTTGCTGCACCTACAATTTTGGAATTTTCGATTTTTGGGCTGTTTTGGGGCCTTTTGCCCAGGGGTACTCAGTGGTGGGTGGACTGAGTCTTTCTGTGGGGTGTCTTGAACTTAAACATCATGGAGGGCATAGATGGATTGGGATTGTGCTGATTTTTCAGTGATTTTCGTTTTTTGGGGCTGTACTTGTGGCCTTTTCACCAGGGGTATTTGAGTCTAGCATGGGCCTAGTCTTTCTGTGGGGTGTCTTGAACTTAAACATCATGGAGGGTATGGATGGAATGAGATTGTGCTGATTTTTCAGTGTTTTTCGATTTTTAGGGGTGTTCATGGGGAGGGACAGGCCATGTGGCTGGGGGTCATTTTGAGTGCTGCTACAGGCCCTGGCCATGTGCTGGGAGGCAAGTGGCCATTTTGAATGCAGGCATTGTTGTTAGGCCTGCAACCATTTTTCCTACTTTTCAACCTTTATGCCCAGGGGTAGTGAGTCTTGCATGGGCCTAGTCTTTCTGTGGGGTGTCTTGAATTTAAAAATCATGGAGGGCATGGATGGAATGGGATTGTGCAGATTTTTCAGTGATTTGCGTTTTTGGGGGCTGTACTTGTGGCCTTTTCACTAGGGGTATTTGAGTCTAGCATGGGCCTAGTCTTTCTGTGGGGTGTCTTGAACTTAAACATCATGGAGGGCATGGATGGAATAGGATTGTGCTGATTTTTCAGTGATTTTCGTTTTTTGGGGCTGTACTTGTGGCCTTTTCACCAGGGGTATTGAGTCTTGCATGGGCCTAGTCTTTCTGTGGGGTGTCTTGAACTTAAACATCATGGAGGGCATGGATGGATTGGGATTGTGCTGATTTTTCAGTGATTTTCGATTTTTGGGGGTGTTCATGGGGAGGGACAGGCCATGTGGCTGGGGGCCATTTTGAGTGCTGCTACAGGCCCTGGCCATGTGCAGGGAGGCAAGTGGCCATTTTGAATGTAGGCATTGTTGTTAGGCCTGCAACCATTTTGCCTACTTTTCAACCTTTATGCCCAGGGGTAGTGAGTCTTGCATGGGCCTAGTCTTTCTGTGGGTTGTCTTGAATTTAAACATCATGGAGGGCATGGATGGAATGGGATTGTGCTGATTTTTCAGTGATTTTCGTTTTTTGGGGCTGTACTTGTGGCCTTTTCACCAGGGGTATTGAGTCTTGCATGGGCCTAGTCTTTCTGTGGGGTGTCTTGAACTTAAACATCATGGAGGGCATGGATGGAATGGGATTGTGCTGATTTTTCAGTGATTTTCGTTTTTTGGGGCTGTACTTGTGGCCTTTTCACCAGGGGTATTGAGTCTTGCATGGGCCTAGTCTTTCTGTGGGGTGTCTTGAACTTAAACATCATGGAGGGCATGGATGGAATGGGATTGTGCTGATGTTGCAGTGTTTTTCGATTTTTGGGGGTGTTCATGGGGAGGGACAGGCCATGTGGCTGGAGGCCATTTTGAGTGCTGCTACATGCCCTGGCCATGTGCTGGGAGGCAAGTGGCCATTTTGATTGTAGGCATTGTTGTTAGGCCTGCAACCATTTTGCCTACTTTTCAACCTTTATGCCCAGGGGTAGTGAGTCTTGCATGGGCCTAGTCTTTCTGTGGGGTGTCTTGAATTTAAACATCATGGAGGGCATGGATGGAATTCGATTGTGCTGATTTTTCAGTGATTTTTGTTTTTTGGGGCTGTACTTGTGGCCTTTTCACCAGGGGTATTGAGTCTTGCATGGGCCTAGTCTTTCTGTGGGGTGTCTTGAACTTAAACATCATGGAGGGCATGGATGGAATGGGATTGTGCTGATTTTTCAGTGATTTTCGTTTTTTGGGGCTGTACTTGTGGCCTTTTCACCAGGGGTATTGAGTCTTGCATGGGCCTAGTCTTTCTGTGGGGTGTCTTGAACTTAAACATCATGGAGGGCATGGATGGAATGGGATTGTGCTGATGTTGCAGTGTTTTTCGATTTTTGGGGGTGTTCATGGGGAGGGACAGGCCATGTGGCTGGAGGCCATTTTGAGTGCTGCTACATGCCCTGGCCATGTGCTGGGAGGCAAGTGGCCATTTTGAATGTAGGCATTGTTGTTAGGCCTGCAACCATTTTGCCTACTTTTTAACCTTTATGCCCAGGGGTAGTGAGTCTTGCATGGGCCTAGTCTTTCTGTGGGGTGTCTTGAATTTAAACATCATGGAGGGCATGGATGGAATGGGATTGTGCTGATTTATCAGTTATTTTCGTTTTTTGGGGCTGTACTTGTGGCCTTTTCACCAGGGGTATTGAGTCTAGCATGGGCCTAGTCTTTTTGTGGGGTGTCTTGAACTTAAACATCATGGAGGGTATGGATGGAATGAGATTGTGCTGATTTTTCAGTGTTTTTCGATTTTTAGGGGTGTTCATGGGGAGGGACAGGCCATGTGGCTGGGGGTCATTTTGAGTGCTGCTACAGGCCCTGGCCATGTGCTGGGAGGCAAGTGGCCATTTTGAATGCAGGCATTGTTGTTAGGCCTGCAACCATTTTTTCTACTTTTCAACCTTTATGCCCAGGGGTAGTGAGTCTTGCATGGGCCTAGTCTTTCTGTGGGGTGTCTTGAATTTAAAAATCATGGAGGGCATGGATGGAATGGGATTGTGCAGATTTTTCAGTGATTTTCGTTTTTGGGGGCTGTACTTGTGGCCTTTTCACTAGGGGTATTTGAGTCTAGCATTGCCCTAGTCTTTCTGTGGGGTGTCTTGAACTTAAACATCATGGAGGGCATGGATGGAATGGGATTGTGCTGATTTTTCAGTGATTTTCGTTTTTTGGGGCTGTACTTGTGGCCTTTTCACCAGGGGTATTGAGTCTTGCACGGGCCTAGTCTTTCTGTGGGGTGTCTTGAACTTAAACATCATGGAGGGCATGGATGGATTGGGATTGTGCTGATTTTTCAGTGATTTTCGATTTTTGGGGGTGTTCATGGGGAGGGACAGGCCATGTGGCTGGGGGCCCTTTTGAGTGCTGCTACAGGCCCTGGCCATGTGCAGGGAGGCAAGTGGCCATTTTGAATGTAGGCATTGTTGTTAGGCCTGCAACCATTTTGCCTACTTTTCAACCTTTATGCCCAGGGGTAGTGAGTCTTGCATGGGCCTAGTCTTTCTGTGGGTTGTCTTGAATTTAAACATCATGGAGGGCATGGATGGAATGGGATTGTGCTGATTTTTCAGTGATTTTCGTTTTTTGGGGCTGTACTTGTGGCCTTTTCACCAGGGGTATTGAGTCTTGCATGGGCCTAGTCTTTCTGTGGGGTGTCTTGAACTTAAACATCATGGAGGGCATGGATGGAATGGGATTGTGCTGATGTTGCAGTGTTTTTCGATTTTTGGGGGTGTTCATGGGGAGGGACAGGCCATGTGGCTGGAGGCCATTTTGAGTGCTGCTACATGCCCTGGCCATGTGCTGGGAGGCAAGTGGCCATTTTGAATGTAGGCATTGTTGTTAGGCCTGCAACCATTTTGCCTACTTTTCAACCTTTATGCCCAGGGGTAGTGAGTCTTGCATGGGCCTAGTCTTTCTGTGGGGTGTCTTGAATTTAAACATCATGGAGGGCATGGATGGAATTCGATTGTGCTGATTTTTCAGTGATTTTCGTTTTTTGGGGCTGTACTTGTGGCCTTTTCACCAGGGGTATTGAGTCTTGCATGGGCCTAGTCTTTCTGTGGGGTGTCTTGAACTTAAACATCATGGAGGGCATGGATGGAATGGGATTGTGCTGATGTTGCAGTGTTTTTCGATTTTTGGGGGTGTTCATGGGGAGGGACAGGCCATGTGGCTGGAGGCCATTTTGAGTGCTGCTACAGGCTCTGGCCATGTGCTGGGAGGCAAGTGGCCATTTTGAATGTAGGCATTGTTGTTAGGCCTGCAACCATTTTGCCTACTTTTCAACCTTTATGCCCAGGGGTAGTGAGTCTTGCATGGGCCTAGTCTTTCTGTGGGGTGTCTTGAATTTAAACATCATGGAGGGCATGGATGGAATTCGATTGTGCTGATTTTTCAGTGATTTTTGTTTTTTGGGGCTGTACTTGTGGCCTTTTCACCAGGGGTATTGAGTCTTGCATGGGCCTAGTCTTTCTGTGGGGTGTCTTGAACTTAAACATCATGGAGGGCATGGATGGAATGGGATTGTGCTGATTTTTCAGTGATTTTCGATTTTTGGGGGTGTTCATGGGGAGGGAAAGGCCATGTGGCTGGGGGCCATTTTGAGTGCTGCTACAGGCTCTGGCCATGTGCTGGGAGGCAAGTGGCCATTTTGAATGTAGGCATTGTTGTTAGGCCTGCAACCATTTTGCCTACTTTTCAAGCTTTATGCCCAGGGGTAGTGAGTCTTGCATGGGCCTAGTCTTTCTGTGAGTTTTCTTGAATTTAAACATCATGGAGGGCATGGATGGAATGGGATTGTGCTGATTTTTCAGTGATTTTCGTTTTTTGGGGCTATACTTGTGGCCTTTTCACCAGGGGTATTGAGTCTTGCATGGGCCTAGTCTTTCTGTGGGGTGTCTTGAACTTAAACATCATGGAGGGCATGGATGGAATGGGATTGTGCTGATTTTTCAGTGATTTTCGATTTTTGGGGGTGTTCATGGGGAGGGACAGGCCATGTGGCTGGGGGCCATTTTGAGTGCTGCTACAGGCCCTGGCCATGTGCTGGGAGGCAAGTGGCCATTTTGAATGTATGCATTGTTGTTAGGCCTGCAACTATTTTGCCTACTTTTCAACCTTTATGCCCAGGGGTAGTGAGTCTTGCATGGGCCTAGTCTTTCTGTGGGTTGTCTTGAATTTAAACATCATGGAGGGCATGGATGGAATGGGATTGTGCTGATTTTTCAGCGATTTTCGTTTTTTAAGGCTGTACTTGTGGCCTTTTCACCAGGGGTATTGAGTCTTGCATGGGCCTAGTCTTTCTGTGGGGTGTCTTGAACTTAAACATCATGGAGGGCATGTATGGAATGGGATTGTGCTGATTTTGCAGTGTTTTTCGATTTTTGGGGGTGTTCATGGGGAGGGACAGGCCATGTGGCTGGGGGCCATTTTGAGTGCTGCTACAGGCCCTTGCCTTGTGCTGGGAGGCAAGTGGCCATTTTGAATGTAGGCATTGTTGTTAGGCCTGCAACCATTTTGCCTACTTTTCAACCTTTATGCCCTGGGGTAGTGAGTCTTGCATGGGCCTAGTCTTTCTGTGGGTAGTCTTGAATTTAAACATCATGGAGGGCATGGATGGAATGGGATTGTGATGATTTTTCAGTGATTTTCGTTTTGGGGGCTGTACTTGGGGCCTTTTCACCAGGGGTATTTGAGTCTAGCATGGGCCTAGTCTTTCTGTGGGGTGTCTTGAACTTAAACATCATGGAGGGCATGAATGGAATGGGATTGTGCTGATTTTTGTGTTTTTTTTTGTGATTTTTTTGGGGTGTATAACTGAACTGATGTTCCTCTGTCTTCCATTGTTTTTAGGTGCACAAGACTCAAGAGAACCACCAGTGCCAGGAAGAAGTCCTGCAGCGGTGTGTCTGTGCAGCATAACGTCACGCGACGTCACGTCTGGCCTCAGACAACTCTACAATTCGTGCAACTGCGGCCTGCTGTCTCACTTGCTCTGAAGAAGATGGCCCCAAAAAAGGTCTCCGTAGCTCCTCTAGCAAGAAAGTTGCTAGTAAGGAGCAGAAGAAGCAAGTTACCAAGGTGGCTGGTGTGCCAACCGCCACGTTTTTTGGGAGCAAAAAAAAAAGTACGCCTGCAGCAGCAGGATCTGCTGGGGACCAAGCTGGGAGCAGCACCCCCGCTCCATTGGGTTCAGTGCCTCCACCACCACGCCAACTTAAGTCAAAGCCCTTGAGTGCTTTAGAGGCAGTTAGTGTACTTCTCCAATCACCATCGACCAGTGATGTTGGCTCATCGCAAGAAAGTAGCAGCAATGTCCCTGAATCAACACAGGTTGTTGTAACTCATCTGACAAGTGTTGAACTACCACAGCCGCAACAACAACATGTGCAAGTAGTACAAGCCCAAGTACATGTGGAAGGAGAGGCAGCGCAAGGAGATGCGCAAGCAGAGGTGCATGGAGGGTCACAAGTGCCCACAATAGTTGTTCCTCCCGAAGTAGGGGCACATCAGGAAATTGACAATCAGACCGAGGTATCATTTGAGGAAGCCACTCCTCCTGATGATCATTCATTGTCTTCCACATCCCTAGCAAGGAAAAGATCAAGGGGGGTGTCTACATCTTCTTCAAGCTCACCTCCTACTGATGATCTGGATGACGAATGGGTACCACCACGGCAGCCTGAGAGTGAGGCACACCATGATCTGACAAAGATACCTAAGCGTAAAAGGAAGGTCGTCGAAAAACTCATAGCTATGGAGTGTGATGAGGCTCAACAAGAAGTGACGCATACTGCTGCTGATGAAGCCCTTCACGACGACGATCCAGTCATCATAATGGTCACTGCAGCCCCAGCGGGCATGCAGCAAAGAGACATTTTGACCCTATCCCGAGAAGCTGCTGAGCGTGATGATGATGTCGACGAGGAGTCAATGGAAACACAACAATCATTGGATTTGGAGTTAACTAGTACACCAACACCTACCGCTTCCATATTTCTTCCTCGCAAGAAGGGACTTCCATTCACCTCGACCTCAATTAGTGGTGGTGAAAGTGCAAAACGTACTGAAGTTCGGCAATCCACATCCTCCACTTCATCTGGCATTAGCAGCAGGACCACCACCACCATTATCGCCCCGAAAGACATTTCAAGTCTCCAGTTTGGGACTTCTTTAGTGTTTGCCCAAGAATGGAAAACGTAGCCATTTGTAGCATGTGTAAGTTTCGAGTTAGTCGTGGTAAGTTTGGTACCAACTATGGTACCGGAGGCCAGAGAGGTCATCTTAGGAGAGCGCACCCTGTCCAATGGTTTACGCACCTAGAGGCGGTCAAGGAAGCCCGAATTGCACATAATGAAAAAGTTGATTTTTCATCTGATGATGACGAGGAGGAAGAAGACGATTCAAACACTTCACTTACACCCAGTACCCCTGTCAGCAGCACACCCCATGTGAGCCACACTAAGAGTGTGGGAGAGAGTGAGACATCAAGGCGGAAAAGTTTATCAGCGAGCGTAACTGGGTCGAAGATATCATCATCATCCTGTAAATCCTTGGTCCAGGGCAACATTAAAAAGATGTTGTTTACAGAAGCGCAATATGAACGCAACCACCCACTGACGCATCTGTATAGCACTAAGCTGGCTAAAATGCTAGCTCTGGACCTTCTCCCTTTTTCTTTTGTAGAAGGGGTTGGTTCTGGAGGTGATTGGGGCAGCTTTGCAGAAGAGTGCTGTTCACACTATACATCTGACAACAGACATGTGGACCAGTGGCGCAGGCGCTGATTACATGTGCATCACTGCACACTGGGTCTCTTTTTCAGGGGCTTAAGCAAAGCTAAACGCAAATGTTGACGCAGACATTGTTTTTAAAGCTGCTCGGAAACATGCAACACTAGCCATGTTTGGTTTGGAGAAACGTCACACAGCAGAAAACATTTTGGATGTCTTTAACACAAAGGTTCTTAACTGGCTGTCCCCAAAAAAACGCCAGGTTGGTTATGTTTCCACGGACAATGGCGCCAATATAGTTAAGGCCATGAGGCTGGGTTACTATTTCAGAGTGCCGTGTTTGGCGCACTGTATAAACCTGGTTGTCCAAAAATTCTTGGGTAATAAAGGCAGTGCAGCGTATTGAGTATTGGACACCTGCCGAAAAATGTGCAACCATTTCAGCCATTCTTTTAAGGCCCGGAAGCAGCTGAGGAGCCTGCTATATCAACGTCAAATGCCAGTGAAAGCACTCATCCAGGAGGTGGTAACACGTTGGAACTCAACCTTCTACATGCTTGAGCGTCTGTATGAGCAGTATACGGTACTCGATCAATATTTCTTTACAGAGGGTACAGCTCAGGAGGACCTGAGGATGGGTGCGGCGCAATGGAACATAGTTCAAAGCCTGACACGCATGCTTCGTCCTTTTGAGTTCTTCACGCGTGCAGTCAGCAAGGAGGACTGTAATTTGGGAAAAGCTATCCCATTGTTGTACATGCTGGAGCACCAACTGAAGGAGGTGTGTTCTGTGTTTGAAAAAGATGTAAAAAACCAAGACTCTTTTGTTCTGGCTGAGAAATTATTAGAGCTCCTACAAGGTGATGAACGTCTTAAAATGATCCACTCAGAAGAGCATTACATTTGTGCTACTATTCTGGATCCACGCTACAAAAAGGCGCTGGCAGGCCAAGCATTCTTTCCTTTTGATGATGAACATGTTCCAAAGTACAAACGTTGGCTAGCCTTGTCAGCCAAGAGGTTTGAAAGAGAACGGCAGAAAATTGAAGGAAATGGCAGTACATCAGCAGGCCATCCCCAGTCAAAACAATCCACTTCTGCACCTGTGGCTGTGGCACAAGTGACCTCTCAGCCGTTAAAGACACCGGCAACCGGATCATCTGCACCAGACACAACAGAAACATTGGAGGCTGGAGAGGATTGGCTAGCTCGGCTTGGGTATGGTTCTCAAAAGGGCAGAGGCACAGCAACAGCTAAGCAAAGTAGAGGAACCTTGGATGAGGACCTTGAGTCGATGGTGAAGGACTATCTGAATGACTCAACAGAGGTCTATGTTAATGCTGACCCATTGGCGTATTGGCATGGGAAAAAAGAATTGTGGCCAGAGCTCACCAACCTGGCTTTAAACTACTTGTCTTGCCCAAAAATGTGGAGAGGTTAACAATGATCAAGATGAATCAGCACCTCATACCACCAGATTTCAGAGTACGAGAAAGCGCGCCGGATGAAGACGAGGTGGCCAGCAACATAGATGAGGGAATTTCTACTCTGTCAGGTGACACTGAGCTCACCCTGCCTGAATTCGCAGAGTATGATGACGAAGCCTTATTCTTATTCCTGGACCGTGATACCGAGCCATGAAAATGAGACAACGAATCAATAACTTTCTTTTTCGTCCTTATTCACTTTTATTCCTGTGTGTCTGTCTTTCTTTGTTGTGCACAGTTAATATATTTCAAACTTTAATCAGATAATCACAAAAACAAGCCCATCAGCAGAACTGTCTTCACTGGTTTGCTAATTGATTTGAAGTCTGCATTCCTCAGGTTCACAAGTTCAGAAGAACATGCTCCTCTATCCTCCTCCTCCAGACTCCTATTTCCATCAAAGCAGAGGGCTGGTTTGCGCCCAATGAAGAAAGACTCAGCACTTGTGGGGGTGTTGTTCTACCTCTTTGCAGGTGAGTTGACGGCTCTGGGACCATTGTTGGGAAGCTCTAATACCGGATAAAAGTGGTTTGGACCAAATCCGAGGCGCAAATTTTTTTGTGTTTTTGTTGACTTGCTTGCCTTTGAGGTGCTCTTAGGGGGGGTTCCGTCTGTTTGTGGGTGAGTTTCGGGGTCTGTCAGCACTGCTGGGACACTCTAATCTTGATTGCATTTGCTTTTCAGGAAATCCGTGCTGGCAACCCCGACCTTTGGCCTAGCTACGCAGCGCGTTTGGACCAAAGGCCGAGAAATATTGTAAGTAGGAGATGTTGGTTTTGGCCTGTTTGGGGGTGTTATGCTTTTTGGCGGGTGGATTGGCGGGTCTTGGGGCATTCCTGGGAAGGTCTAATACCGGGTAGAAGTGGTTGGGACAAAATCCACGCCAATTTTTTGTTGTTGCTATTTCTGACATTTTGCTCAATGTAGCGTTTTTGGGGGCCTGTTTGGGGGGCTTCCTGGTGTTTGTGGGTGAGTTTCAGGGACTGGGAGCACTGCTGGGACACTGTAATCTTGATTGCATTTGCTTTTCAGGAAATCCGTGGTGGCAAACCGGAGCTATGGCCTAGCTACGCAGCGCATTTGGACCGAAGGCCGAGAAATATTGCAAGTATGAGATTTAGCTTTTGGGCTGTTTGGGGGTGTTATGCTTCTTGGCGGATGGGTTGGCGGGTCTTGGGGCATTCCTGGGAATGTCTAATACCGGGTAGAAGTGGTTGGGACAAAATCCTCGCGGAAAAGCCTTTTGGCACTTTTTGTAACTTAGGGTTCGTTAGGGTTAGCCCTAGCAGCAGGATTGCATGTGTTTCGGGGTGTTCTAGATTTTTGCAACTGAGTTCTGGGGTCTTAGAGCACTCGTGAGAATGTGTAATTTTGGTTGCAAGTCATTTGAAGAAAATCCATGGTGGGAAAGGGGGCATTTGGCATAGTTAAAGAAAGCCTTTGCCACTATTCTTAACTTAGGGTTCGTTAGGGTTAGCAGTATTTCTATTGCATGTGTTTGGGTGGGTAGGTTTTCGAGTCTTGGAGCGATGCTGGCTATGGATACTTTTGCTTGGTTGCTTGCAAGTGGTTTGAATGCAATCCACGGTGGGTAAGGGGGTACTTGGGCCTACTTTTACTTTCAAAGTACGTTTTGTCACCAGTTTTCAGCTAGGCCTCTTTTTTTGAGATTTGATTGGGGGTCTTCTACATTTTTGCGACTGGCTTTAGTAAGGGTCTGGGTGGGAGCACTGCTGGGAAGATCTAATTTTGTTCTAAAACACAGTTTACAGGACACCTAGCTTGAGGGGAAAGATCCGCTACATTAATTTGCCCATACTTATTTATCCTTCAAAAGGTGACTCAGACAGAGTACGCACTTTCAAAAATATTGTACTGTCTACTAGGAAAATCAAAGTGTGACTTTTTGCACTCCACAGCCTACATACCTTATATTTATTTATCAGTGGTGTTGTAATATTATATCACTTCCTGTTTTTCGTTGAATATTTATAGGCCGGGTTTCAGTCTGTGCAATGGGGAAAAAAGGATGGAGTCAGGCTTCACATTAGCGAGACACAATTCAGCATCAGGCAGGCAGTGGGCAGGGTGTCTTCTGGTCACCAACATTGATGGACGAAGCGTCAGCTGCAATGGAGGAGTGCCGCTAATAGGCAAAAAGGCAACTTACTTACCAAATTCAACAGGACAACTACAACAACATACAGATACAGTATCCTTTGTCTTTTTCTCTGACTGTGACTGCATTTCTTGGATCTCTGCTTCTAAATTGATCCCTTAACACATCACTTAGTCCACTCCACTATCACATCTGCACCACACATAGTCATTTGTAAGTGCTCCTACGTAATTCGCAAGTCGCAGCACGCCCCAGCCCGTAGAGGACTGGGACGGCCCCAATGATGAAGCATGTCACCAAGGGGCAACCCTGGTGAGTGAGGGGACACCTAGAAAAAGAGCAATTTCTCCTTTTCTATCTACTATGCCTTCCAGCCCAACCCCATTGAGTGTTGTGAATGGATTTATAGTGACCAGCAAGGCTATCAGGTACCTGGCAACAGAGACCTTATGTTGAATATAGTTATCAATAATTCCACACACGCCCTGTACTGTCGCATTCTTTCTTCCACAGTTGTCGAAAGTACTACTTACTTTTCACTGACATGCATGCAGTAGTGCATGCACTTTCAAAGATTGATGGATAGGTTTGTACCCAAAGATTTGTTTATGTTCAATTGTTTGTCCATGCTGTGCTTTTTTTACAGGGTGTCTTCTGGTGACCAACATCGATGGACGAAGCGTCGGCTGCAATGGAGGAGTGCCGCTAATAAGAGGATTTTTTTTCTGCAGGCAACTTACTTACCAAATTCAACAGGACAACTACAACAACATACAGATACAGTATCCTTTGTCTTTTTCTCTGACTGTGACTGCATTTCTTGGATCTCTCTCTGCTTCTAAATTGATCCCTTAACACATCACTTAGTCCACTCCACTATCACATCTTCACCACACATAGTCATTTGTAAGTGCTCCTACGTAATTCGCAAGTCGCAGCATGCCCCAGCCCGTAGAGGACTGGGATGGCCCCAATGATGAAGCATGTCACCAAGGGGCAACCCTGGTGAGTGAGGGGACACCTAGAAAAAGAGCAATTTCTCCTTTTCTATCTACTATACCTTCCAGACCAACCCCATTGAGTGTTGTGAATGGATTTATAGTGACCAGCAAGGCTCTCAGGTATCTGGCAACAGAGACCTTATGTTGAATATAGTTATCAATAATTCCACACACGCCCTGTACTGTCGCATTCTTTCTTCCACAGTTGTCGAAAGTACTACTTACTTTTCACTGACATGCATGCAGTAGTGCATGCACTTTCAAAGATTGATGGATAGGTTTGTACCCAAAGATTTGTTTATGTTCACAATTGTTTGTCCATGCTGTGCTATTTTTTCTTGTCTCCCAAAACCTTTCCCAAAAACCCCCGTACCCATCCATTTTTCTAACCCTAACCCTCTTCCCCCGGGCTGTGTGATTTTGATTGATGTGTGACTAAATTACAGCAATAAATCCACACACTTGCTGGGGAGGATAAGGTGATAGCAACAGGCTGGTGAAGAAATCCGAGGATATATTCTTACTCTGCTTGACAAAGACCCATGGCTAATGTCAAAGAACTTCAACCGAATTAGTTATACTTTACCATTTGTTAGGCTACAATGTGGCACTGTTCTAGTGTACTTCTGTCACCTGCTATATTCTCTATTGTACCGTTGTATTGCTCAGGAGGACAAACCAGATTTAATTTTCTTTTTTTTCATAGGCATGCAACTGCCACTGTGTCACACCACTAGTACTACCGCTATGAGGAAATTTTATCCGCCCAGGATTGTCAACCTTATCCGCTGTTTCCCGTGGAGCCAGCCCTGGGCCTAGCCCTACTTGCAAACAGAAATTACAGGTAAGATAGGCGTTTGGTTGGAGGTGGTATAATGGAGTATTAGGAGAGACGAGAGATTGGATTGACGGTAGTACTACTAAAGTCCTAGGACTATTTAGGAAAACAAACTTACTGTTAAACCCCCACCCACCAGACTCAAAAGCAGTAAAAAACCGGTATGGTCAGATAAAGTTTCAAAAAGTATATTTTTATAGCCCTAACAAAAGAATCTCCCGCAAGACCCTCCCTAACCCCAACGATTGTCCTTCAAAAGTCCCCAAAAAACCCAACTCCCAATTCCCACCCCCCAAAAGTCTCTAAAAAAGGGGCAAGGGACACTATGGCAGGGTGCTGTTGCATTTAGCAGCCAGGGCATCATGCTCCTTGCGGAGGGTGGCAAGTTCGAAGCGGAGGCCCTCCACCAAGTTCTTATAGTTATGGACCTCCTGCTCCAGGTAGGACAGTCTGAGGGATAAGCGGCGCCAGTGTGCCTTGCAAATCCTGTGAGGGGCAGCTGTTTTCTTTGCTGCTCGGCGGTGGCGTTTGGCTTTAGTAGCCCGGCTCCGTACCGCTGGAGCACTGCGCTGGCTGGCAGCCAGCACGGAGGAGGATGCAGCTGTCCCAGTGGACGTTGTTGTTGTACCAGACTGCGTCTCCTCCTCCTCCAGGGCCACCAGCCGCCGATATTCAGCGACAGTGGCATCCAGCCTCCGTTGCCGGGCCATTCGAGCCAGCTCCTTCCCTCTTGATGGTGTCTTGGATTTGGAAGGAGCAACTACATGAAAAAAGAAAGACATAGTCTGTAACCAATGCTCCTTAAGATTAACACAAAATGATTGAGCAGAAAGTTGTCACAGTACAAGTAGCAAATTGAAAGCACAGTACATAACTATTGAGGACAGAATCTATGTAACCTCCGACTTCTTCATCCTTGCTCTAACATTAGTGGGAGTTTAAGGAACAAATTCTACGAGCACTATGGACTTCCATTACAGACGACTATGACAGTACACCACTCTTATTCTTCTTCTTCTCTCTTGTTTAGGAAAATTGGTACGTTATCTTATGCAAGCTGGCATAATGCCAGCACAGTGAACTTGCACCCGAGAAAAACAGACGCACACCATGGTGAGTGAGACAGACTTGCATTACTGTACCGGTCCAGTACATGCAGGTGGTGAAGCTCTTACTTTTCTATTACGGGTGGCACTGAGAATACTCTGTTAAAAGGGCTACTGCTTAATTAATTTAGCTTTCACCCTACAGTGCAAATGAGTATTAGAAAAGGAAAATGAAGAAGCTAAATTATCTGATTATCTATCACTTCACATGGGATGTATTTGATGACATATAGGATGACTTTAGGTGCTTTGCTTATTGTTGAGTGAACAGTGATACCCCCAAACATGAATGACATACTACTACTAAACTAAAGTTATTAAGAGAGGTAGGGAGTGTCCACCGTAATAACCGGATATATGCTGTGCTTGCAGTTGCAATACAAACACTGCTACTATTCATGGTAGTATTTGGACAACGTTACAACTTCTTTTCCTTGCCTTTCCTACACTGGAACGGACGTGCGGGTGCGGTGTTACATGCTCTTCAAAGTAACAATTAGTTCATCCAGTGACCGTCTACTCTCTCTAGATACACATATGCTATCTAGGAGTCAGATAGTACCATGAATGATCTAGGCATCCATCCATTCAAAGTATATGCACACATACAGTTTCTGTCTCACCCACCCAGGCTGTTCTCCTTCCACCCATCCTTGCTTCATCATTCACCCAGCCATACACCATACCATATTCTTTCCTTCCCAGCCACCTCGGGGACTAAGCAAACCCATATCATTCTTCTTTGCCAGTCATCATTACATTTCACGTCCTTCCACACTTACTTACACCCTTCTTTCGCTTTTCGTTCATCCCATCCATCAAGTTCACCTCAGATCTGATTGGGATTCTTCTCGCCAAAAACTTCACAGCTAAGTCGAAGTACATTTAGAGGAGGCAACTACCTAGTTTATTTATAATACACCCGTGCAGAAAGCACACTCTGCAGTCTTCAATCTCAATGACTAAGGAATGTATAGCTTACCTCTGCCCGCCACCACCGTGTGAACCCTCACAGGCATGTCCTTGTCCGGCACTTGCACCGCCTCCTCCCCAGAGTTGTCCTCCTCGTCCAATGCCACCACCACCTCCGCGCTGGCCCCGTCTCCAGATGTTCCACCTACAAAGTACATTTAATAATGTTAGAATACACCACTCACTACTATATAATATTTGGTCTTGGAGGAAGAAAGAAATGTGAAAAAAACAGTATACAATTTAATAATTTATGACTGTGTACTATAAAGTAAAAATGTCCCTTTTCCAGGGGAAGGCTGTTGTCTTGCTGCACTTTTTGGCACAACTGATGAATGTTTGCTTTTTACTTTTTAACACGCAACACTTTTTCTCCTCACAGACAGAAGCTTGACTTCTAAGAACACGAGCAGGATCAAGTTCAAACCAGGTGAGAGCTCGGCTCGACCACAAGAAATATGTCCAATTAATCCTCAGCACTAAGCACTTTTCCATTTTCAGTTACACGTTCACTTTTATGACAAACTTGATTTTAATAAATGGGTTTACTTTTAATAAAGCTTTTAAACTTAAATGGACTCTGTGGTTTTTGGTCCTCCAGACTAGAGTGGATGAGCTAAAGGTTTTGGAATTTTTGCAAGCATGAGTCCGTGCCTCTGCCATCGGTGACTTTGGGAGCTAAATGGCTCTGCCACACTATCTAGTCAGTAAGGAGGTTGGGGGTTCAACTACAAAGTCTGTTATCACTGAGGTATGTGGAAAGTCTAACAGCACCTATTATAATTGATAAGCTAAGCAATGCATTATTTAGTGTCCATAGTTCTGTTTGTGCAGATTTGTCCCTGCAACAGTAGTAGAATGGATTGTCCTCCTATCCAAACCAAAAGTAAAGTAGTATCTTATTCTTTCTTGGTGGTCATTCACCTTTTTATTGTTGGCAATGGTCAAAGCATAAACATTTAGAATACTTGAAAAGACATTATGGACAATCCCAGAGGACTGCACTCAGTGCATATAGAGCTATTGCTGACTAGAATGGGAGTCCAATGGAAATGCCAAATGTGCAATCTTAGTTAGCTACACAGACAGACTAATAAGAATATTCTAGTAATACCACACGGAGTCATAGTCGAGGCAGGATAAGAATTTAGATCCTGTCTACAAGAAGATCAAAGACGATTTAGAAAAAATCGAATGAGAAACGCTAGGAAAAAATAAGTACTCTATATTAAAATTAAAACTTACTGGGGCCAGCAAAGGAGCCCTCGCCTGCCCGGTCCTGGCCTGCATCGTCAACAGCACCCTCCTCCTCCTCCTCCTGTGTCCTCCTCTTGCCCCTGGGGGAAGCTGATGTACAACATAAAAGAAAGACAAACAGAAAACATGGATGATATTTCTCAACCAAATCAAACATTTCAAAAGAACGAACAAAATATTTTTGCGAAATAGCAAATAGGGAACGACTCCACGGGATATATTATTGACCAATCTCATCTGGTCGACTACGTTATTACTTTAGTATTGCTTGATTTGTGGACCGTCGAATTGGAAACTACCCTATGTAACTCACTAAACAAAGTACTAAAAAGGTTTGCCTAGGATTGGCAGGCAGCAGTCCGCAGCACGCAAAGTGACAGCCAAAGTCTATTGTGATTGAAGATCAGCGACAACACTAAAGTTTCAAACTACACTAACCAGTCATTAAGATACTCAAACTATTAATCCACCACCACTATTTCTTCTTATCGCCATGTGTACAAAGGAAGGACTGGACTTGAGTCTGTAGGGGCTGATTTAGAAGCCCCTTGCGGCTCTTTTGCTCCATTGTTGCGTGACTTTTGTGACGCAGCAACAGCACAAAAGAGGCGCAATGGTGCGGCGTATATTAACAACGTGACGCATATGGGAAATGCATCACGTTGTAAAGCCCTGCGCCAATAGGGGGCGTTCCGGCGCAAGGGAGGGCGGTCCTGCGCAGGAACGCATCCTAAAAGTGGCTGAGGGAAATCTACAAGATTTCAATCAGTCACTTTGAGGACAATGATGCGTGACTCAAACCCTGCGCCTGCTTGAAGAAGACGTACGGCTTGACGCAGCATTGAGGAGATAGGGCACCCCAGAGCATTGATGGAGCTGCACAATCGTTGCGACGCAACTCCAGCAATGCGCTGCCTTTACGGCACAGATGCGTAACGCTTTGGTGACGTTTTGGGCCCATGGTGCGCCGCATTGTAAATACGGCGCACCATGGGTGATGGTGGCGTGACGCACAATTACTGGCGCATCCCTGCTACTTTTCAGGGATGCGCCGGTAATTAAAAATCAGAACCTTAGTGTGTAGCATTACGCAGTTCTTTAAACTATACTCATACATAATTTCACAGGCCAATGAAATGAACACAAAATCTAAAACAAATAAGCATAGTAGCAACACTACTGAGAAGAAGGAGAGCAGTGTACCTGAAATGCACAGAAGATTTTGAAATATAATTTACCTACAATGTAATGAGCAGCATTATTGCTCTTGGTAAAAAACAAAAATTTGCAATAGAATAACACAGCAGGAGAAAACATTGTAGTAAAGAAATAGCTACTACTACTCACCAAGCCCGGGGATCTCAAGGCCAAGGAGGTCGAGCAGATCTCGCTCACGGGTCAGGACATCCGTCCAGCGGTGGGTGGCCTGGTTGTAGGTGCGCCAGACCTGAGAGTGGTGGTAAATGGCCTGGCACACCTTCTCCCACTGCTTCCGGCGCTCCCGGACCCCGTACCCGGCACTGATCTTGCCGCCTCCCATGATGGTCCTGGGGAGGCGGCGCTGAACATAAAAAATGAGTTTGCCCACCTCCTCCGGGGTAAAGATCTCCCTGGGTACGACCTCCTCCCCCCTCAAACGCCCGCACGGGAGCCGGACACGGGGTGCGGGACCCTTCCCCTTCTCGGGATGCTTCCCGGCTCCCTTCACCATGGTCTGGGCGGAAAGGAATAAAGAAAATAGAATAGGGAAGAGAAGAAAAGAAAAGAGTTTAAAAAAGTAGTTTAAATTTAACCAAAAATAGCAGTAAACACAAAAATATAGGGCTAGAAAAATAGAGGGATAGATAATAAGTAAAATAGATCAAAAAAAACTTCAAACAAGCAAAGGATGGCAGAGATTGACAGAGGATACAAAGACCATGCCCAGAACCATAGCAATGAATTAAAAACAAGATGGCCGCGCCTGTTCACGACCGCGCGGGTAAGTTCGCGCAAGATTTTCCTTGCGAACACGCGCAAAACTGTACTGGCAAGCCGCAGACTTAGCGAGATTATACGTCAGGCAAACAAGATGGCCGCGCCCTTGATCGAATGCGAGGGTAACTTCACGCCTTGCGCTACGAGCGGCTCGCAAAAACGCACAAAACCTTGCCAACTAACACGCCGCAAAAAAAACAAATTGCATATTCGCACGAATTTGCGGCTTCCGAATCCGATCTCGCGCGTGTTCATGCCCCGCGAACCCCGCGAAATTGCAGAAAAACGAGTTTTTTAAAACTGAAAGCACTCGGCAGGGGCAAGAGTTCAAACTTATCATTAGTAACAATTCCCTGTAGTGCTTCCTGACTGGGGCCCCTCCAGAATTCAGTTGCTAGTTGCAACAATTGTATGACCCTGCTCTGACCCTCACAGCAGGCTCATAGAATAGCTACAAGTAGGCCACAAAGGTCCTGGGGAAAAAAATGCACTGCAACAGAAAGCAAAATTACAGATAAGGAAGCAGGTGCCAGACTGGAATTTTAAAACAGTGACACATTAATAAACTAACCCCAAATTAATTCATGTCAGTTGAAGCAGGGCTGGTGTGCTTGCTTTCCCCCCCCATAATGTACAGTAATGATGAACCAGAGGGTGGCATTGATGTAACAGAGGGTTGCAGTGGTGAAACAGAGGGTGCTGGGAACCTGTGATGATGAACCAGACGTAGAAACAACATAATCGCGACCGTTGCGTGCTGAAATGTAAGTTCGCAATTGCGAACTGGTACGAAACCCTCGCGAACTGGCAGAAATCCTTGCGAACACAAAAAAAAATCCGCAAATTCGCAAGAATTCGCGGATTTTGCGGATTGCGAGTTCGCAAATCCGCAAAATTCGCGAACGCGAGATTCGCAAAATTCGCCCATGCTTACTGGCAGGCTGGCAGAATAAGCATGTGCAAATGTTTGTGGCCATCTTGTGTGTGTCTACTGTGTAAAGCGCACCCTTCCCCATCTTTTGTCTGGTGCGGTTGCATTGTTTGCATTGTCGTCATAAATTGTTCACGGGCCAGACCTTGCGCTGCGTCCACTGTATATACCACACACACCATACACACTCCCTGCCCATTTTTCATCATGGGGTATACTTTAACTAAATATAGATTAGATAGTTGCCAGCCAGCACCACCGAAAGGATCACCAGCACACATAGTGGCTTTACGCCTAGGACTGGGCTCCATATTGTTTATTAACAAATGGCATGACTTGACAGCGAAAAGATTGGACTTACAGTTCCCATGTCAGGGGACATATGACGTGAATAAACTGGTGTATTTAAAGCAGATGTTGAAGTTGAGGGGGAAGAAGATACGTCCTGCCGAATGGGAGACATACTATAGCTGGCAAGGATTTGTAAAGAATATGCGTGCCACCAATGACATCAAGTCCAAAGTGCATAGGGAGCTAATCCATGTTAGAAATAAGGTGCTGCATGACATGGCTACGAATAAAATTAATGAGGATTGGAGGCGGGCACAATTGGAGATAGTGGGTGTGTACCCGAGCCTTGCTGTGGAGATAGAACAGGATGCGGGACTGGAAGACCCACTTTTGGAGGACATTTTAATGGGTAGATTAGGTATCTTAGCTGTAGCAAGCCAGCCCAGTGAGCTGCCTAGTGAGGAACAGAAAAAGGAAGCTGTGTGTTTAACACGTAGCCTTCTGGATGAGACATCTCAGCGTGTAGATTTGGAAGGGATCCAAGACATCGCAGTGCTTCAGCTAATAAGGAAGGAAGCTGTGGCGGCTGCATATAAGCAGTGTAAGAAGAAAGATCTATTGTTGACTTGCTGCTCGCAGAACAATATATTGCCTCCAAACTTGCTTAAAAACCCGTGGTTACAGTGTTTTACTGAAGAATAACTAGATGACAGCTCTGCAGACGCCTCCTCAGCTAAGTGGCACCATCTGATATGGGCTGCATTTTCATATGTATTAAAAACTAACCACGATATTGCTAATCTGGCAAGGGCAATTAGTGAGACTGACAGACAGATACATTTTCAGAGGCGGAGGCGGAGGAGCTGGACTATAGACTCTACTGTGATACACCTGATAACACTAAGCCATGTGACTGTGATCAGTTTTCATCTCAGGACACTTTACACTTTATTATGTTCTGTGATCACTACGCTCAAATCAGGAGGAAATATTTTGTTGCAATCCTTCGAGAGGCTGGCTTCTTACAGGTTAGGCCAGCGCTCTTATTTCTGCAACTTTTGCACAATGCACGAATCACTTTTCATGTTGCAAATTTTCTAGTCGCAGGAGTCCGTATTAACAAAATGCGTAGTAAAGGAAACAAAGGATTAATTATAAACGAAATATCTTAATGTACTCTTAATAGATATTCTGACGTTTTATATTTTTTATATGAAATTTTCCCAACAATGTACTGTGATATTATATAACTTGTGTCTAAATAAGTTTTTTAAAAACTTTACTTAATCTGATGATTTGACTATGTAGATACATCATGTAGATATTTGTATCACTGTCCTTTTTTTATTTGTGTATTTCTTGAACTGTATCCTGTGTCTTTTTATGATTCTCAAAAATTGAATAAAAGTGATTGACTGACTGACTGACTGACTCTACTGTGTCTCGACAGTGCTCTCCAGCAGCGCAGAAAATAATACTGCTTAGAACTGATACGGAGAAGTGTCAGGAAGCTCTGCACCAAATAATGGATGAGAAGCTAACAATAGACAAGTTCACAACAAACAAGGGCAGAGCATACCTAGAAAAAACATTATCCATAGCACAAGCAAAGCTCTTAGAAGGCGGTGCAGAGGCACATAGTGCATACATACAACAGACAAAAGCTGATGGGCCAGCTGCCACAGGACCGCCACCACCTCTGCCTCTACAATATGAATGGGACAAACAAAGTTTAGCTTTATAGACGCAGACCTGCATTTATGGCCCAAGGCAGAATTAAAGGATAGATTACAATATGCAGTAGACAAACTGTGACAACGGAAGCAGCTGGTGCACACATTTGCGGTATTAGATATGGTAAAGACCCTTCACCGACAGGCACCGCCAGCATTGATTATGCCCTTGCGGGAAATCCCCCCACCGCCAGGAAGCAGGGATAATGCATATATATTTGTACCATGGTCCAGGCAAGATATCATGAGTTTCACGAAAGACTTCCCGAAGCTCAGGGAGGAGCCACGGAAATGGTACACAGAAGTAGATAGGATGGCTGTGTTAAGGGGACTTTTATGGCGTGACTTTGATACCCTGTTTAACATCATAGTACCGAAGGACCTGTGGGAAGAATGCAAGGGGGGAATGGGATGGCCAAAGGCTGAGCCACAAAGAGAATGGGGTGGAGCACCAGGGGATGCAGTACAGGAGAAATATGACGAAGTGATTAAATATTTAAGGGAGAAAGTACCGGAAGACAAGGTGGATTGGAATAAGATTACCCATACAAAGCAAGAAAAAGATGAGAGTGTAAACACATTCTTTGACCGTCTGTTGCAGGTATATCATCAGAATAGTGGGTCAAAGAACCCTATGGGGGATGCAATGCCAGCGTTTGTAACCACATTTGTTCAGGGGTTAAGCCCACCAATAAAAACTCATCTACAGCAATCTTTTGTTTGCTGGCAGCAAGAACCGATTGAAAAGGTATTGGCTGCGGCTAGGTACTGTTGTGATTACCAGGCGAATGCACAGACCATGGAAATTGAGAAACTGAAAATAGAGAAGGTTAGGTTGATGGTGGCGCAGGAAAGATTCTACACAGGGCAGCAAGGGAGGGGAAGAGATCGGATAAGAGGGAGAGGGGGTGGACGCCACTTGAACAAAAGCTCAGTTTCCCTACCCCCACCAGGCACAGCTCGTTTCAACTGCAAGGACCCTAGTCATTGGAGATCTGATTGCCCACTGTTTAAAAAGAGATACAGGATAACACAGCCTTGGAGAACAGGGGCCAGGGTCAGAAAAGTTATCAGCAAAACCCCCAGCGCCAAGAGCATAGGGACAATGACAAGCACAGACAGGTGCAATCAGATCCCCAAGGACACCAGGACTGGACAGGGGCAGATGGGTGGGTGCAGGGAGACACTGATTTCCCACCACCTCCACGGCCACAGAGTTCATACTAGGGGTGCCTGGAAGTGGAAGACTGCCTGATAGCTCCAGCAATAGCAGTAGATCAATCTGGCCCATATGTAGAGGGAACAATTCTGGGCCAAACAATACCAATTTTGATTGATACAGGAGCTCAAAGATCAATTCTTAAGGCATCTCGGATGTCTATGGCACCACTTTCTGGGACATTAATTACTGCTGTCGGTATGACAGGACAACCAAAATATGAATATCTGACTCAGCCACTAAAATTAGTAGTGGGCAACATAACTGTTACCCATCATTTCTTCTTCAGCAGATTCTGTCTGGTTAATTTACTAGGTAGGGATTTGCTCTGCAAACTCCAATGCACCATACACTGTTCACCAACAGGGGTTTTTCTGGAGAGTCGCCCAAATGGTCTGATGTTACAGGCTTACATGACATGCCCCAATCCTGCTGTACCCTCTAGGCTGTGTGGCACTGTGCCACTTAAGGTATGGTCCACAAGTGCTAATGATGTAGGACAAGTGGTAGACTACCCACTGGTACGAATAAAATTGAAGCCCAGAGCCCATCTCCCAAGAGTACCACAGTACAATATTTCCAAAGAAGGGGAGAAGGGTATAGTACCTGTAATACAGGATCTTCTAAAGCAGGGTATAATCAGGGAAATACTCTCCAGTCCATGTAACACACCTATACTCCCGGTTAAAAAAGCGTCCAAGGGTCCAGATGGGGCCCTTGTGTACCGCTTTACTCAAGACCTGAGAGAATTGAACAAGATAGTGGAGCCCTCCTTCCCAGTGGTTCCAAATCCTGCAACCATACTATCCAACATCCCTGTAACGGCTACATACTTTACAGTGATGGATCTTAGCTCTGCCTTATTTACCATACCACTGCACCATGACAGCCAGAACCTATTCAGTTTTGTATTCCGTTCCAGGAGGTTTACATGGTGCAGGTTAGTACAAGGGTATACAGTGTCCCCCTCCATTTTCACAAATGCACTGAAAACGGGCTTAGACTCCCTGGTACTTAAGGGAGGCTCCACTCTCATCCAGTACATAGATGATTTGCTTTTGGCCTCTCCATCACAGGAGGCCTGCGAGGAGGTCACTATTGCAGTCCTATGCCACCTGGTGCTGAAAGGATACAAGGTGTCCCTAAAGAAATTACAGTTTTGCCTCACCGCAGTGAAGTACCTTGGGCATGAATTGTCAGAAGGGGCGAGAAAAGTTTTGCCTGATAGAATTTCCACCATCACTGGTTTTCCCCGTCCACATACACAGAAAGAGGTCAGGGTATTCCGGGGGTGGCGGGATACTGTAGGCACTGGATACCAAACTTTTTCCTGATTGCCAAGCCACTGCAAGCATTGACACACAAAGAGATTCCTGATAAGGTGCCATGGTCCCCAGACTGTGAATTAGCATTCACAACACTGAGAAGTGAATTGAGTGGTACCCCAGCACTTGGCTTACCAGATTACGGTAAGGAATTCTATTTGTTCTGCCATGAGAAGGGAGGGTACTCATTAGGGGTGTTAAGTCAAAAACATGGTTCCTACTACCGTCCCGTGGCCTACTACTCAGCCACGCTAGACCCAGTACCTTCTGGGTTACCACCGTGCCTCCGAGCGGTGGCCGCTGCAGAACTAGCGGTGGAACAGTCAGAGAACACTGTATTGGCCCATACCCTGGTTTTACACGTCCCCCATGCTGTGGACATTCTGCTTACCTCCACCAGGACACAGCACTTAACAAATGCACGCCTCACCAGATATGAGCTAGTATTGTTGGCGAAAAAGTGAGACACTGGGGGATCCCAATGTCTAAATGGTAACGTTCTGCACACTTTCACATGAACCACTTGGTTCTCTTCAGGTATACATGTACCCCAAAATAAAAATAATCCATGCAAATTTTTCTTGTATTCAAAGATCTCTGTTTATTGCTTCTTTATCATTCTTTTAAATCCTTTCATTTCCAGGACAGTTTTAGTTATCATATCCCATTTGCCCAATGCATTTCGGGTCTATGGTGACCCTTCTTCGGGGGTCTCTAAAAAATCAAGAAAAACGTTGCTATCAGCCCTTGGAGTTAAGTACATTTCTACTTTAACATTTATACATGATCATCTGAGTTTATAACTGAAAGCAAAACATTTATAATTCACGATTTGACCTTCTATAACGGTCGATATCACTATTTACGCCAGAGGTCCTTGTTTACATTAGCGCCAATGAGTATGCCAGAACACCAAAAACCATATTTTAAAAAAACATCATGAAAGCAAAGCTTAATAGTACCCGTTTTAACTTTAAACTGGTTCTGAACTAAACGGAGTTAATCATAACAAACATTCTGCCCCTCTCTCACGCTGTACTTACTGGGAAATGAAAAACGTCCCTCACTTGCGTGCTCTCAGCGAATCCGCTGCTACCTAACAGTCTCTATGCCGCTATTTAAAGCTACCTGTTCCCTGATTGGCTCAATTAGCGATCACATGATCGCGACATCGGACTGTTTTACAGTCCTTCTATTATTTATTAAGACATTTGTTTAGATATCCCACCACTATAAGAATTATCTCTTATACGAAATCTGTGTTAACGAGCAGGAGTTAAACCAAACATCACAACTAATTTCGAGACCTTTTCACTCAATGTTTTGGACAGTACCATATCCTTCAACATTTACTGTTTGTTATTTTAACCCAGTTATCACAACTAAAAAAGAACTCTCATGCCATATGTTAATACAAATAATAAAGAAAACGATGAAAGAAAATAAAATCAACTTTGGTGTCGGCCATTTTAGATAGGGGAGTTCTCATTGTCATTGTCATGCAGGCAAAATAAAGTCGGCTTTACACAGTCTCTTCATAAAAAGCAGGATAATTCTATCCTGTCATTCAGTCCATTTGGTTGTAGGCTGCCCATTTTCTTAATCCAGAAGTATTCTGATCGTAGTCTTGTTTTGTGTGTGTCTTTTTCAGGGTGATATTTGATGACTTCCAGTATTGTGAAGCGTAATTGGGCTACGTTGTGTCCTGCTTCTAGCCAATGTGTTGCCAATGTGGATTTCGTGTTTTTCAGGCGGATATTACTTTTGTGCTCAGTTATTCTTACTTTGATTTTTCTCTCTGTCTGCCCTATATACAATTTTCCACATGGACACTTGATTCCATAGATGACATTCTTTGTATCACAGGTTCCTGAATGTAACAAGGTCACTTCCTTGCCTGTCATTGGGTGTGTAAACAAATGTCCTGTCATTACATTGTTGCAATGAATGCAATTTTCGCATCTCTGCATGCCTTTGTGATTAGTTTCTTTTGATTCATTCTTCTTTTTTAACAGTTCTTTCAGATTCTTAGATCTGTTGTAGGCAAACGTTATCCTGTCAGCAAAAAGTGGTTTAAGATCCGGTTCACTTGCTATTAGTACCCAATGTTTTTTCATGATGTTCACTATTTTGGCTGATTGTAAAGAATGTTTTAGAACACATACTGTTTTCTTTGTATCACTTTTTTCTTTTGTGACTAATAGTGATTCTCTCTGCATGTTCAAGACTTTGATTTTAGATTCTTCCAATAGTGGTATAGGATAGCCTCTTAGTTTATATTTTTGGATCTGTTTGTCGATGGTGGAGAGCAGATCTTGTGGGTCAGATGTGATCCTTTTCTGACGAATGAATTGGGATATTGGAAGATGTTTCTTTAGAGAAAAATGGTGGAAGCTTTCGTAGTGTAAACCACTGTTTCTATCCGTTTCTTTTGTGTGTACACTGGTTCTCAACTTATTCTGTACAAGATGAATTTTTACATCTAGGAACGCCAGTTCTTTCTGGTCCATTTGATGAGTGAATTTGATCCGGTCGTGTACATCGTTCAATCTCTGAATGTTATTGATCAATGTTTCTTTTTCACCCTTCCATATCAGGAAGATATCATCGATGTATCTTTTAAAGACCATAAGTCCCGTTGTCCAGTTTGTATCTTGAATTATATGATCATGCTCAAATTTAGCCATAAAGGTATTTGCGTAGGACGGTGCCCCCGCAAAACCCATAGATGTTCCACTGCATTGTTCATAGAAGTCGCCTTCCCAATTAAAGTAACTGTGTAGTAGAGCAAACTGTAATAGTTCCAGCATTAGAGTTTTTTCTCCTCCACGTATTTCATTGTTGAGTAGACACCATTCCATAGCTTCAATTCCCTTTTTTAGACTAAAACACTAAAGGCAACGGTGCACAACAACGAAAGAGAGTAAACATACAGAAAGCAAACGAAAAACTAGAGTGCTAGATGGACCCTATCACGATACTAGTATTGTTGGCACCACACATTGCCATCAAGAGGTGCACCAGCTCGAATCCTGCAAGCCTCTTTCCAACGGAGCATTCTTTGGAGGATTTTTACTCAGATGATGCCTTTCATGACTGCACCCTAGCTGTGGACAGGCATACTAAGGTATGCTCAGACCTAATGGACACCCAATTATTAGATGCTCAAGGGGACCTATTTGTAGATGGGTCATGCCTGAGAGATGTAAGGGGGGATTTACAGACATCTTATGCGGTGGGTACCACTAACAAACTACTGGAGGGTGGGAGGCTGCCAGCTGCCAGGAGTGCACAGGTGGCTGAACTTGTGGCACTGACAAGGGCATGCATTCTGATTAAGGGTCAAAAGGTAAACATATATACTGACAGCCAGTATGCATTTGGTGTAGTGCACGACTTCGGTCAGTTGTGGTCGATGAGGGGGTTCCTCATATCGGCAGGGCAACAGATACAGCATGCGCAGTTGATCTGTGACCTCCTCCAGGCGATGCTACTCCCATCAAAGGTAGCTATCATGAAATGTGCTGCACACACATCATCTAGAGACTATGTATCAAAGGGCAATGCATTAATTGATGAAGAAGCAAAGAGGATAGCACTGACAGGCTGCCAGCTAGCAATGGTACAGATAGAGAGCAGCAACAAAGAGGTGGATGCTAGACAAGACTCATTACATTTTGACCCCATTCACATCCAGAGACAAGTTGACATTGAGGAGATGACCGAGTGGGCAAAAGGAGGGTGTGTGAAAACAAAGGAGGGATTATGGACTGGGCCCAATGGGAAGATATGCCTGCCTTCATCAATGCTTCCTTCAATGGCATGTCTCTTCCATGGCCCCTCACATGTGGGGAGAGATGGAATGATAAGACTGTTTTCACAATGCTGGTATCATTGCAAGTTTTGTCAAATGGCTGAGAGACTTTGCAGGCAGTGCACTATCTGTGCACAGTATAACACTGGAAAGGGTACCCACACTGCACCTGGTCACTTCCCTCCACCCCATGGACCGTTTGAAAGCCTACAAATGGATTTCATTGACATGCCCCCCCACCCACAAGTTCAAGCATGTCTTGGTGGTAGTGTGCATGTTCAGTAAGTGGACAGAGGCATACCCCACAAAGAACTGTGATGCATCAACAGTTGCTAAGTGTCTCCTGAAGGAACTTATCCCGAGGTTTCGGATCCCAACCCTTCTGGCCTCAGACAATGCGCCTGCGTTCATTTCCCAGGTAATAGGAGGTCTATGCAAAGGTCTTGGGGTCACACAGAAACTACATTGTGCTTATCACCCACCAGCAGCAGGTGCAGTGGAGAGGAAAACTGGGGTCTTGAGGAATAAAATAGGGGAAATATGCACTTCCACAGAACTGTCATGGGTGGATGCACTGCCAATAGCCCTTCTGGCAATGAGAAGTATGCCTGACAGGGTGACTAAGCGGAGTGCGCATGAGATTTTGTTTGGTAGACCCATGAACATTGCGGGTCACATGTCCACTGTGCCTCTGCTAATAGTAGATTATCTGCTTTTGTGTTACTGTAAAAAACTAACAGAGACATTACGTTATCTTCACCGCCAGGTCCTGCAGGCTCTTCCAGAAGCAGCAACTCCACCACCACATGACCTGCAGCCTGGGGACCGGATCTGGATTAAGGCCCACACCCGGCGGCACTGCCTCCAGCCTAGGTGGAAGGGGCCCTACACCGCCCTGCTGACAACAGTGACCGCCATGAAGTGCGAGGGATTGACATCGTGGATCAACAGTTCTCACACCAAGCGGACAGTGGACCAGGACGACGGGCAGCAAGCTCCAGCTGCATCACCAGCAACACCTGAGGCGGACCTTAGGTACAACCTCCGATCCACCAGGAAGGACCAGCACGACAGGGGATAAGGAAGAAGAGATCTCCTGCTGACTGCAGGCCCCTTCAACAGACAGATCGACGCCCCACAGGCAACCCTCTGCTGTGCCCAGCAGACACTGCCTCCGGATGACATCATAGAGACACCTGTCTTCTCCAAGTGCCTATCGTCTGTCATGTGCTAGTAACCTCTGACAGCACCCAGCAAAGGCGCCAACGTGTTTTATTGCAAATGGTGCTGGTGTCTGTATCAAATATAGAGATACAAGACCCTGCTAGTTAGACATCAAGAGCTGACAGCACAGCACGGAACAGTGAAGGACCAGAAAAACATTGAACTGTGAAAATAGACTCTCTTCAGCTACATGACTGCCACCACATCTGGACCGCCTTTGACCAACATAAGGACTGGAAGACTGGAGCGAATGATAATAGAAGTGCAAGAGTCAGAATTGGTGATAATTATACGATTATTGTGGCCAGGAGTGGAGAGGAAGGGACAAGTACAACTGATCGTACCAAAACCACCACTGCTGAGCAAGGTGGCGGACTTGATATTGCAACAGCTCTCATTCCCCACATTTGGAAGCCAAGCACTGGCCCATGAACTGGCAAACACATGCCTTGACATCTTGGACAGCGTAATATCTGGTCTAAAACACATTGGCTGGGGGGCAATAATGGATGTTGTATGAACAGTTTATTAATTGTTAATAAAGATAAGACAAGCAGGTTGCACCACCTGCAGTACAGAAGTGGATAATGATTTGGGTGGTGGGAGAAAGGGTGTTGTATATAACAATAAGGTCAGCAGTGGCAACTTTATCACCAGGAGAAGAGGTAACAACTGTTCAGAGAGTAGCAGTAATACACAAACACAGGCCTGTCACCCAAGGCATTCTTACTTTAGTTTAAATGTAACGCGGGTAGGGTGATACGAAAATTCTTAATTACCACCAGCCAAGTGTTCTTTGGCTTTTCACATCCATCCGAGTGTCAAAAATTAATACGGTACTCACACTGCAAACAACCAGTCTATTGCTATACCATCACCCACCAAGCAGTATTCATGGGAAAAAAAGTGTGGAGAAGAGAGTGAGCCCCTCACGGAAGAACCACCAATCGGGTATATCTGACTAGTAATTTGTCAGTGATCCCAATTATCATCATTGGTGACTCACTCTCATAACAGTGGGAAAAAGAAACAAACACCAGAAAAAGACCGACAACATATAACAGCGCTTCTTCTCAACATCAGCCCCACAATCTGCTGACTGTTCTGATCATAGCGGGTTAACGTTTTACCCTTACTTTGTTTTGTGTGCACATTTAACACAAAAACACAAAAAATCCCTCAGTGAGAAAGAAAATGTGAATCTCACACAGTTAAAATGGAAGAGTTCACTGGCCACTCTGGATTTATTCTGGGCTGTGAATCCTCCCAAGTTAAAAATGACTCACACCATACGCAGTCTCAGGTGGGTCATGGGTGCCAACATGTTTCGTTGCTCTTATTTTCCGCAACTTCTTCAGGGCAAATGGGGGTTACCCACTGTAATTGCCACTTTCTTTCAACACACACCTGGGGTTAGCGACTTTCACGCATACCTGCTACCCCTTTATTTGCCAGTACACTCGTGTCCGGAAGGATCACGTGTTGATTCTGGAAACCCGCGGTCGTCGGGTCTTCACCACTCGGTCACCGGCACTGCTTATCCTCAACCGCGTTGGGGGGCAGCCTGTACCCCTTTATCTCTCCCCCTGAGACTCCAATTAATTGGATATCAGAGAGTAGCAGTGCCAAATCCCCCAATATTGAGCGGGCTGCAGACACTTATACTGAATGACCTTTCATTCCTAGTAGTTGGCTTCCTGCCATCAGCCTAGGAGCCCAGGAGATAACAACGGTCGAAAAGGGGGTGGTAATGGACAGAGCATCTGAACCAATCAAACACTCACACCCAGTCAAAAGATCTGGGTTTAATCCATCACCCAATATAGCCATGTCTGAACTGGGGTGGCAGAGTGGGCTAAAGAACGGTGATGGATTAAACCCAGATCTTTTGACTGGGTGTGAGTGTTTGATTGGCTCAGATGCTCCGTCCATTATCACCCCCTTTTGTACCACTTTTGGCTGCCATAAGTGTGACAGGGTTTGCTCAGACGTGGGTCCCTTGCTCACTTTGCCACTAGATTCAAGCAAGCCGGGCTGAAGACGGCTGGAATGCCAGAAACAGGTCCTCGGAAGCTTGTTTCCGGTCCAGGGAAGGCATGGCTTGGCAGTTCGGGCTGGACTGTTCCCATGAGGCACAGGGTCAGACTGATTTGCATATAGCCATGTCTGAACTTGGGTGGCAGAGTGGGCTAAAGAACGGTGATGGATTAAACCCAGATCTTTTGACTGGGTGTGAGTGTTTGATTGGTTCAGATGCTCCTTCCATTACCACCCCCGTTTGTACCGCTTTTGGCCGCCATAAGTGTGGCAGGGTATTCTCAGACGTGAGTCCCTTGCTCACATTGCCACTGGATTCAAGCAAGCTGGGCTGAAGAGGGCTGGAATGCCAGTAACCAGTCCTCGGAAGCTTGTTTCCGGTCCAGGGAAGGCATGGCTTGGCAGTTCGGGCTAGACTGTTCCCATGAGGCACAGGGTCAGACCGATTTGCATATAGCCATGTCTGAACTGGGGTGGCATAGTGGGCTAAAGAACGGTGATGGATTAAACCCAGATCTTTTGACTGGGTGTGAGTGTTTGATTGGTTCAGATGCTCCACCCCCTTTTGTACCGCAGGAGATAACAACAGCGCGAACTGAGGTTTTACAGAGTATTATAACTGCCTTAGAAAACAGCGGGTTGCATATTGTCACAGATGTCAATTGGGGCGAGAACAGCGGCTTACTATTAGTCCCATAAACACAAAATAATGCCTAGGCCAAGGACAAGTGAGCAAAGATGGCCATATGTACTGGCGGCCTTACTATCACCAATACCTGGGATAATTCTGAAAACTATACTTATAGTGTTTGCAGACGATCTTGAGATCCCATTTCTTCATGGCAGAGTGGGGGACGAGAATAGTACAGATATACAACATGAGGAGACCAATATAGTTGTGCCAGACCAAATTCTGTTGGGGAAGAAGGAGGTTACAGAAGGAGGAGAGAGAGAATTGTTGGAAGAATATGATAACAATAAATATGTTGAAATGCTGAAATTGTATGTACAGATCATGAACATTTCAGGATGCTATGTTTGCACACACCTACCAACAGATACACAGCACAGCACAAGCTACATTGTACTACCAGTTTCCAAATACATGGGTTGTATTCTGATGCACGAGTTACTCTCCACTGAACACAATATGCCAGTATTAGTTGCACCACCAAACACTGGCATCACGGCAGCGCCAACACTGCATGTTTCCAATATAGTAGGTATCAGACAGGGTGCCAGGGAGCCAAAGAAGAAATGGGCACCATGCAGGAATATGCAGCCTACAGGGACAGACACAGAGATGCTTAGCACATTTGACAGGAGGTCCAGAAACAGGGACTGGGAGGATAGGGCGGAGGAGGATGACAATAAGCAGAGAAGAAACAAGGAAGTTAATATTACAATGTTTAGAGTAGAAGAGCTGTCCTTAGCCCCATTCTGCATCCTATATGATGAAAGGATACAATGGGACAGAGTGCCTAAATTGCCTTCAGACATGGCTACAGCACAAAACTGCTCAACACAGCAGTCATGCATACCCTACACCTGTGAGTTGCAGGAATTACTGCATGGAAAACCAGGACTGTTGGCATGTGAGGACAGGATAAACAAAATAAGGAGAATAATTGGACCAAGGAAAGTGAACCAAATATTTGTTGGCAAAAGTAACTGCACACACATCACGAGGCTGTCACGTATCAAGGACAGCAATACTGGGTCCTCACCTGGACTGGTGGGTTACAAGGGACTATTCTTTGCGGACAATAGGCATACTTTTACCTACCTCCAGGTTGGTACGGACGTTGTTACCTTGCATCAATAATACCACGAATGGTCCACTTCTCAGACATAGCACAGGTTAGGAGACCAGTTGTGAGACCTACAAGAATGAGAAGGTCAGATGGATGGGTTGATCATTTTATGACAGCTGTTGGAGTAATGGTCCCAGGTGCCGGAGTAGTATACACCTCCCAGAGGATACATGGGTTAGCTAGAATGATTTAGGATCTGGCTGACTCTACTGCAGCAGGGCTGGGAAACATAACAGCAGAGCTGTCCGCCATGAGAGCTTTAGTGATCAAGAATAGGGTTGCTTTGGACATCATCCTAGCCAAAGAGGGTGGGCTCTGCCGCGTCATTCATCAAAAGTGCTGTTCATATATTCCTGACAACATCCAGAACATAGATAGGGCAATCCATAACATAAGGGATATTAGGGAGGAGGCAGATGGCATACACACTGGGGCATTTTGGGACAAACTGATGCTATGGCTGTCAGGTTGGGGGTCATGGATCATAAAGGTTGTCATTATAATAGCATCTGCATTATTGACACTCTGCATTATGGTACATGTCTGCCCAGTCTGCTGTGCATCCCTTGTCTCCTACTGCTCACGCTCTATGCGCCGTGGCCATAAGCACGGACATAAGCCGGAGCAACAGGCAGTAGCTGAGGAGCCTGGCATGGGTATGAGTCTGATGGCATAGGGTATAGTGATTCGGTATCAGATGTGGCAATGTAGAAACCATCTTTGATTTTGATACCAATTGTTGTAGCTTCAAGCCCTATTAGCTTAGCCTATATCTAAATTCTCCATCTTGGGTAGGTCTGCCCTTTCACAGATCAGAGAAATGCTGCCCTTGCATAAACCTGTCCCCAGACGAGATTCGTGCCACACCGCTTGCACAATATTCTTTAGCAATAACAGATTTTGCAACATCTTTCTTCTCCTTGCTTATGTTGCAGTTTTTGATGGAAATATACCAAGCCATGATAGCTTGCATTTGATTGACTGACCCCAATACTGCCCATTCAGATCACATGGTTAGCTACAGTATGTATGTATCGGACCTTACAAGAAGATTTCTTGTTACAGATCTTTGTCCATTGGCTGTAAGAATCATGGTGGACTGTGCTACGTATAATAATTCTTGCTACGTATCATATAGGTGGTTTTTGTGGTTTATGTCTATAAATTATGCCAAACACATAAACTCTTTGGACATTCAGGCTTCTATGCTGATTGTCTCCGTGTCACACGTATTTGGTGTTTTGTTGACTTAATAAATCTACCATCTCCTGAGCTGACAAAGAACTGTGGTCGTGTTATCATTTCTATCATTTATTATTCCTTATATTACAGATTTCACTTCTACAATAGAAGAAATACCATATTTAATATACATATCCCTATTAGGCGTCCCTTCCGGGGGAGCCGGTTGTGCTTCATCAAGTCTCAAATCAGTACCACTACACAAGCAACACATCCTAAGAAGTGTGCTAGAAACAGGCATGCCAAACATAGTGCAGAATATGCAGTATTATATCCAAAGTAGCGCTTAAAGTATGCTATGTACGATGCGCCGTTCAAATCAATTCAAAATAGAGAAAATTCTCCTCATTACCTGCCTATATGAATTGCAATTTATATATTAATCCCATGCAAATCCAAAGTTGGCCAACACAATTCCAAAATTCCAAAGCCACAGTAAGCGTTACTAAACTACCTTACCAATCCTAGGCATCAAAACCAACAGCAAGTGCTGCTTAATGACTCTTACCAATCACTCGGTGTCCAGGTTCCAACTGCCAAGTTCTCAAATTGACATAATGGTCACTGCACGGCGAATCAACAGAAGAGATTTCAGTCGAGGACCGGCACCACCTGGATGGTCAGATCAGAAAGAGGTTAAAAACGCTGTGGTTTGCCAAGACGCGGGTCTCCTCGGGCAATGATCATCCGTAGCGAGATTCCAATCCTTTGTTTTGACCACTCCTTGGGGCATCCGAGTTGCCGATGAGCCCCACGTGTCGGGCACCAATTTGTGGTGGTGAGCCTCAGCTAGGCCTACCAGTGCAAGGAGTTCACCCTTCTCTGCACAAGTCCTCAGACCAATAGGAGGAAGTTGGCACAGAAACTGGGATAGAAAATACAAAGTTTTATTAAACCTCATGAGTTGGAACTACATTCACACAACATCCTTCGGTAGTATATGAAGTAGCACACTGAACTGAAGGAGCATGGTCCTTTTATACCCACACAGGGGCTAAAAAGAAGGCGGTACAAGTACAAAATACAGATTTTTAGGGTCATATAAGGTCATACAGAGAACCTACATTCAACAAGTGGGTGGAGCTAGCAGTGGCTAATTCTTGTAAACACATCCTGATAGTTACAGACTGGAGACAGCTGCAAGGACAGCTGCAAACTCAACTGAGCATGTGCGAAGCAGGAAAGATTAAAAATACCTTGTCGCTAGGCAGAATACAAGAGCAGGGGACAGAAAGGTAGGACAGAGCACATGGCGAGCACATGGTAGCACATGGCATACAATATGGCTGACAGAAAAACAAAATGGATTCCACAATACGAACAAGATAGCTTCTAAATACAAGATGGCTTCTGCTAATGCTAACCCAATCGCTGCCAAATTACAACTAGGAGAGACCTCAGTGCTGCATCTTTCAGCCCACTACTGATCCTGAAAAGTAATTCTAATCGTAGTTACAGTAACTTGAATTTCCTTTCATAGGCTAACATTGACTGGTTTCACTTGGAAAGTCTTCTAAGTGTGGATTTTTGGAACTTTAAAAAATTCCTCAAAAATCAGCTGAGCTACGAATTCCGATTTACTCACCTGCTATCAGGAGAGACCACAGTGCTGCATCTTTTAGCCCACTACTGATCCTGAAAAGTAATTCTAATCGTAGTTACAGTAACTTGAATTTCCTTTAATAGGCTGACATTGACTGGTTTCATTTGGAAATTCTTTTAAGTGTGGAATTTTGGAGATTAAAAAAATTCCATTAAAATCAGCCGAACTACGAATTACGATTTACTCATCTGTTATCAGGAGAGACCTAAGTGCTGCATCTTTCAGCTCACTAATGACCCTGAAAAGTAATTTTAACCGTACTTACCCATAACTTGAATTTCCTTCCATAGGATATCATTGCCTGCTATATAAAATAAATATATAAATAAAAAAATATAAAATAAAACAAATAAATATTAAAATTTCAATATTTAAAAAAAAATGTCAATGTATGTAAAAATATGTAATTTAATTTAAAAAATAAAATATCTGAAATAATACTTTAAAACAACGTAGTAAATCAGTATAAAAAAATAATAATTAATACATTTTAAAATGATCATTTACAAAATCTTGAAATTCACTGGAAAAAAACATAGGTTTCAGCCACATTATAGTTAGGAATTAGCATTTAAAAAACCTTAGAAATTCACTGAAAAAAACATAGGTTACAGCCACATTATAGTTAGGAATTAGCATTTAAAAAACCTTAGAAATTCACTGAAAAAAACATAGATTTCACACAAGTTATAGTTAGCTGGACATTTCCCTCATACAAAACCATTGAAATTCCCCCGCTATAGTTAGTTCAGCTAACTATAACTCGTGCGCACGCAATGCACTGCTGATGACGTCATATATCACAACACTCATGACATGGTCAGTGACATCACTTATGACATCACTGATGACATCTCAAATGACATCACTGATGACATCATCCAGTGAATGTGTGTCTTTCTGAAAAATAAATATTTTTTTTAGTGTAATGTAGATGTAATATGTGACGTCATCAGCAGTGCATTGTGGGCGTGAGAGTTATAGTTAGCTGAACTAACTATAACAGGGCAATTTCAATGGTTTTGTATGAGTGAAATGTCCAGCTAACTATAACATGAGTGAAACCTATGTTTTTTTCAGTGAATATATTTATACATACAGTGTATTTGCGGGGGAAGACCCCGAACTTACCTTAAATGTGTGGTAAAGGCATACATTGTAAAAGCATATGCGTTCTAAAACATGCATGGTAAAAATGCATGGTAAAGGTACATCATGGTAAAAACCTCATTGTAAAGGCTGTTTCCCATCTATGAGCATATTTTTCCTCACTGCAGATGGCGTGAGCCTATTGTGATAAGGCGCTGGATCAGTTGTATTGCAACCTGAAAAATATGCAAACCTCTGTGCAAACATGTTGAAGGTACCCCGTGGTGGTGTAGGGGGTGTTCCCATTGTGTATAATTAAATATAGCACATTGAGTACTTGTTTTATATAAATAAATGAATCCCATAATGCTGAAAACAGAACATTTCATAATAGTTAACCCTACCAAGATACAGTCCATCGGAATTATAAACAGTTGGATGCTCTAGACCAACTAGCATTTCATACACTGTATTAATGTCCCACATATCAGAAATAAAACTAGGGGTGATAAAGTCATTCAATGATATTTTGAACAAATATGGAATTTGTAAAAGTTTGATGGGACCAAATATGTCATTACTGGTAAATACACCAACTTCTCAAAAGGGGGGTGGGGTCCAAGGGATATAGAGTTTAAAGACCCACACCTGGTTTTATCCCCAGCTCCAAATAGATATACACCATAAGAAACACAGGGGGTCTATTAGCTAACTATTAGAGCTATGCTATCGCTACGGAGTCACCTAGATCTCAACGTGTGTGCAAAAGAATAAGGACAAAGTAAGAAAACAAGTGGATACAAAGGTGAAAAAGAGATCGATACATTATAGACTATTTATCAGTGGCTGATCAGTCCAAAAGAGTGATGTAGGGTTTCCATCAAAAAAGACTTTTGTAAACAGTCATATCATCTGGCCAAACCCTGGAGTGTGAACGGCTAGTCCCCTGATCAATGGGACTGAACCACACAGTGTTGATATCTTAGGATTTGGTCCACCAGTACTGATGAAACATCCGCAATGACCGATCTATTGATGGTTTTGAAAAAGGTGCAACAAAACAGAAAATGTGACTTAAAATAGGATGGAATGTCCTCCTTTACGCATCTTTATTCTATGGACAAGACATGCCTCCTAATTAAAAACAGAACAGTGCAAGATGACAGTAACAAATATCTGTCTGTAAAGGGGCTAACATGTTTCTGCCTATTGGGTGTCTAATCCCACGGCATTCATCAGGGCCTCTGTTCTTATACTCGTTGCACTCTTACAAGTAAAAAAAGTTCACCTCCACCATAGGAAGAAATGGGAAAACAGAAAAGAGATGGTTCACTATGGTACAACCTGTAATAACCATATGTTGTCACCCTCCGACTCACTCGTACTCTAGTGAATCCTGCGAAGGAAAAAACATCAAACAATAACTATATATCTGATTGTATCGGTTCTCAATACACCCTATCCACCCAACATTAATGTGTGAAAAAATTAGTAAATTCAATGCTCACCCCGACTGATGGGTGAAGCTACCTCACCTCGCCTGGACACTGCTCAGGTATAGGAGGCACCGCACTGGTATAGGGAAGAAAGGAGGAAATGTCGCATAATAAAGCTAAAAACATATAAGCCTATCACTATGTGTCAAACTCCTTCCTGTATTGCCCTATTTCCCAGAGTTTAAAACTGAAGTAGGTCCATAGCAGCTCCAGTGGACCCAGCAAACTAGTGTCCTAACACTATTAACTCTGACAACTACTGGTCTAAATCCCAGCAAAATTCTAATCACCAGATGTTATTTATTCATTTTGATACCAACTCTGTAGTATCTTGGCAGCAAATAGTCTCACTTACCTAACCGTCGGTACCTCAAGCTGTCATCTGAGGCTTGGGGGAGGCACCGACCTCAGTGTGGATTGAGTATAAATAGGCTATGGGGGATAGTTTGTATGGTAACCTTCCGCCTAACTTGGATACTACATCTCAACCCAATAAACAATGTGACATGTCCTGTACTATATTGTTTGCCCCAAAACATAGAGGACAGTACCTTTTCCAGTGTTCAATATCCATTAATGATCAAATATTAAGTATATTCCACTGCGCACTACTTTGCGTTCGAAACCACGCTCCAAATCACGCGTGATCTCATGTAAAAACTACAAAACTGCATCACCGCGGCCATTTTAGTAGTCTTACCGCGATCACTTGGAAATAACGCGTGATCGCGCGCGAAGGACTACCAGATATCGTCACGGCAGCCATAATTGTAGTCCCGGCATCGGGGTCTTTCAAGATAGACACAATTACGCCGATATTAGGACAACAACAAAAGGGAAACAGTCTCCCTAGGTGTAAAATAAGTTTTAACCCCTCAGCTCTCCCTTAGTGGCAATAAATAGGGAAATAGAAGGACTAATGGGTATGGCGTGATATCGCGAGATCTCGCGAGGTCTCCATGGTGGGAACTACTCAGTGACATCACTTCAGGGCAAACTGGTAGTCCAGAAATGTCGCGCATAGGCAAACTATATAGGATTACAAATGCAAAGTAGATGACTAATGGGCTAAACAGAATTGCACAGCCAATCTGTGTATTTTGACCGTACAGAGACCAATATTACTGTATATAGAGAATGATTTTCAAAAAACACTATGCCAATTTAATTCCAAGGTGGTAGTATTTTATGGCCAGTGGTCTTCGTGTTCATAGTGCAGTATCTATGTGATTTAATAGTATATCAGAGCTGTCTCGCTCACATGTTGCACTAGGACTTCTATATCAGTGTGTAGCGAGTCTCAACAACTCGCATTGGCTTGTCATGTGTCCATGTACCTATTGGTAACATTTGCAATGCCGTAGTAAGGAGTTACAGTAGAGTCCACGGATTATCATTGTTTAATCCCCTTTTGTCTGACTCCAGCTTATAAATCCATTGTTGTTCTTTTATGAATAGGTATAGAGACACATCACTTATATGACTAGGTATATGCGGTTTCTCTAACACTGTCCATTCAAAATCAGTTTTGTGATGTGCCTGTTCTACAAAATGTCTGGTGAGTCTAGTATGACTTTTTTTACATTGCCAAGTTTTTTCGGAGACCAAGAGAGACTCCGAAAAAACTTGGCGAAACCCTTTGGGATCTCCCTCCGGTGGTAGGGCATCATCCATGCGGCACATGCTCGGTATGTCCCCAGACGAGACACACCAAGGAAATTGACATAGGTACGAATAGACCTTGGCAACTGAACAACTTCAGTAATTGCAACAGCACTAACCTGATTTATATGCTGACCTGTTCGTGTTCTACATGATATGTAGGAATGACCACTAGGCGTGTTCGCACGAGAATACTGGAACACAAGAGTTCATTCCGATGTAAAAAAAGTCATACTAGACTCACCAGACATTTTGTAGAACAGGCACATCACGAAACTGATTTTCAATGGACAGTGTTAGAGAAACCGCATATACCTAGTCATATAAGTGATGTGTCTCAATACCTATTCAGAAAAGAACAACAATGGAGTTATAAGCTGGAGTCAGACAAAAGGGGATTAAACGATGATATTCCGTGGACTCTACTGTAACTCCTTACTACGGCATTGCAAATGTTACCAATAGGTACATGGACACATGACAAGCCAATGCAAGTTGTTGAGACTCGTTACACACTGATATAGAAGTCCTAGTGCAACATGTGAGCGAGACAGCTCTGATATACTATTAAATCACATAGATACTGCACTATGAACACGAAGACCACTGGCCATAAAATACTACCACCTTGGAATTAAATTGGCATAGTGTTTTTTGAAAATCATTCTCTATATACAGTAATATTGGTCTCTGTAAGGTCAAAATACACAGATTGGCTGTGCAATTCTGTTTAGCCCATTAGTCATCTACTTTGCATTTGTAATCCTATATAGTTTGCCTATGCGCGACATTTCTGGACTACCAGTTTGCCCTGAAGTGATGTCACTGAGTAGTTCCCACCATGGAGACCTCGCGAGATCTCGCGATATCACGCCATACCCATTAGTCCTTCTATTTCCCTATTTATTGCCACTAAGGGAGAGCTGAGGGGTTAACACTTATTTTACACCTAGGGAGACTGTTTCCCTTTTGTTGTTGTCCTAATATCGGCGTAATTGTGTCTATCTTGAAAGACGCCGATGCCGGGACTACAATTATGGCTGCCGTGACGATATCTGGTAGTCCTTCGCGCGCGATCACGCGTTATTTCCTAGTGATCGCGGTAAGACTACTAAGATGGCCGCGATGATGCAGTTTTGTAGTTTTTACATGAGATCACAAGTGATTTGGAGCGTGGTTTCGAACGCAAAGTAGTGCGCAGTGGAATATACTTAATATTTGATCATTAATGGGTATTGAACACTGGAAAAGGTACTGTCCTCTATGTTTTGGGGCAAACAATATAGTACAGGACATGTCACATTGATTATTGGGTTGAGATGTAGTATCCAAGTTAGGCGGAAGGTTACCATACAAACTATCCCCCATAGCCTATTTATACTCAATCCACACTGAGGTCGGTGCCTCCCCCAAGCCTCAGATGACAGCTTGAGGTACCGACGGTTAGGTAAGTGAGACTATTTTCTGCCAAGATACTACAGAGTTGGTATCAAAATGAATAAATAACATCTGGTGATTAGAATTTTGCTGGGATTTAGACCAGTAGTTGTCAGAGTTAATAGTGTTAGGACACTAGTTTGCTGGGTCCACTGGAGCTGCTATGGACCTACTTCAGTTTTAAACTCTTGGAAATAGGGCAATACAGGAAGGAGTTTGACACATAGTGATAGGCTTATATGTTTTTAGCTTTATTATGCGACATTTCCTCCTTTCTTCCCTATACCAGTGCGGTGCCTCCTATACCTGAGCAGTGTCCAGGCGAGGTGAGGTAGCTTCACCCATCAGTCGGGGTGAGCATTGAATTTACTACTTTTTTCACACATTAATGTTGGGTGGATAGGGTGTATTGAGAACCGATACAATCAGATATATAGTTATTGTTTGATGTGTTTTCCTTCGCAGGATTCACTAGAGTACGAGTGAGTTGGAGGGTGACAACATATGGTTATTACAGGTTGTACCGTAGTGAACCATCTCTTTTCAGTTTTCCCATTTCTTCTTATGGTGGAGGTGAACTTTTTTCACTTGTAAGAGTGCAACGAGTATAAGAACAGAGGCCCTGATGAATGCCGTGGGATTAGACACCCAATAGGCAGAAACATGTTGGCCCCTTTACAGACAGATATTTGTTACTGTCATCTTTCACTGTTCTGTTTTTAATTAGGAGGCATGTCTTGTCCATAGAATAAAGTTCCGTAAAGGAGGACATTCCATCCTATTTTAAGTCACATTTTCTGTTTTGTTGCACCTTTTTCAAAACCATCAATAGATCGGTCATTGCGGATGTTTCATCAGTACTGGTGGACCAAATCCTAAGATATCAACACTGTGTGGTTCAGTCCCATTGATCAGGTGACTAGCCGTTCACACTCCAGGGTTTGGCCAGATGATATGACTGATCACAAAAGTCTTTTTTGATGGAAACCCTACATCACTCTTTTGGACTGATCAGCCACTGATTAATAGTCTATAATGTATCGATCTCTTTTTCACCTTTGTATCCACTTGTTTTCTTACTTTGTCCTTATTCTTTTGCACACACGTTGAGATCTAGGTGACTCCGTAGTGATAGCATAGCTCTAATAGTTAGCTAATAGACCCCCTGTGTTTCTTATGGTGTATACCAAAAATGTCATACAATACCCTATACCAAACAATTCCATCAGGAACCAGAACAGCTGAAATGTTCAACAGGGAAAGGTCTCTTTGCACTGTGAGTGAAGAAGAATGAGGTGTTAAAACAAAGTTCACAGGTTGAATAGCAGAGCGTACTGGGAAACAGTGTCTATCAAGATTCAAGAAAAGGACTGTCACAAAACCAATCTAAATATTTAGGAAAAGAAGATCAATTGCAATCCAAAGGTATAGCTATGCAATAACAAAGTATGTCTTCTTCAACCAAAGGTAGAATACATGTAGTCTACTTGAAGGTTAATCCGATGCATCCAAAGAGAAGTCATCATAGTTGATAAAGTAGCCAGACCCTGTTTGTTCTTTTTTGGTAGCTCTGAAGCCTCTATAGAAATTGAGTTGAGTCGGACTGTGGCACATTGACGTAGACACTATGTTTTCTAACAAATGTGTAGCAAAGAAATTGATAGCTCGTATCCAAGAAATAGTAAATTGAGGGGGGCAATTTAATTTTTTTTTTACTAAATTTGTAACTCATTGGCGCAAAACCCAAAAGGATGTGATATACTCTTTTCAAGTGTGTAGGCAGGTCATCATCCATCACATATATTTCAGACCGAACAAGTATAGGCAGAAAGAGGATCTGTTTACCACACCACCATGTGTGTTATCAATTTATAAAAAAATATTTGATAATTGCCCACCTCAAAAGACTAGCCACCAACATTACCCATTCATATTTCAAAGAATCATAACAAGCAAGGAACAGACCTCTTGATTCATTCTCCTTGTTATTAATATAACAATCTGCTTTTACATATATTTTCTTTGAAGTTGCCTCTCTACCATTGGTATCACATATATGTCATCGACATTGGGCATTGCCTGATCATAAAATAATTCGTAGCAGTTCCATAATCCGGGCTGAAAATTAACTGGAGCTTTTCTTATACCCCGTGTAGTAATAGACAGTACTATTTTTGAGAACCTAGCATGATAAATGCAGTCAAGTGTCTGCTTTCAGAAGCTATATCTTGGCAGAAAGGTAGTAGTTTTTTGTGCACTATGTTCACTAGTGCTGCCCTATGCACATTTTGTACAGCAAATGTTCATGTGGCAACTGTCTGTAATCTAAGAACAGACAATATGAATGGTGTGGTTGCATCACTGGAAACAAGGGATTATTCATAGGAGAGATGCACATTTCTGTTACACCTTGATATTCAATTTGTGGGAGAATTTATTAAGCCTGTTTTCTGGCATCATTTTTTTATGGGGTAATGTCTTTGAGGTTTTGGGGTCGACCTCACCGGTATTAAATGATATGGACAACCATCATCCAATCCCACATGGTTGCTGTATAAAGCAGGAGCTAATACCCACTCCTTGTCCTATGAATTCTTTGCTAATTCTGGAACAAAGTAAAAAAAAGCAGGTTAAATTACTGTTTCTATGTATGAGCAAACCATGACAAACTCTTTTTCAGCCAGGAAAATGTCATAGCCGAACAACAAGTTCTCCCAAAAGAGAACATTTATGGAGCGTTGTACATCCCCTGCGATCTGGAGTTCCATCAACCTGGACTCAGTCACTCAATGCTACTACCAACAGACAATCCATCATGCTCCAGCGAACTATCTTTACCTTTACTGCACTTTCCAGCATTGTCAGAGTCCATTTCTCACTCAGAGGCAGTGTCCTCAATATCCGTGGCGTACTTCACTTTAATGGCTACCACTTTCTTCTTTTTGAATTGAGGTTTGGATACTTTATGCTTCTCCTCCTTTTTTATGTTGGCAGACCATTCACCTCTCTTCAAGCCTTTTTCGGAAGAATCATGATTCCTGTGGTCAAGGGAGAATATCTCGCCCATGATTCTAGGGCCGGAACACACAAAAAATGCATGTCGTCCCCTTAATATGAAATACAGAAGTGCCGTGTTTGGAGTTAACTATGATCTCCAAGGCAACGGCACTTCCATGGAGGTTCACTTCCCGCTAGTCGTGTCACGCAGCTGCAGGTTTTTTAACTGTTCAAACAAGGTGAATGCCACCCCTGTTTATCCACTTACTCACAAAACTAGCAGAAACTGGCCTAGCCCCGGGAGAGTTGACAACTCACCAACACTATCTTGCCACAAGCAGGGGTGAGCAGAGCCAAGCAGATTGCAAAGTGAGAATGGACCCTTGATGAAGTAAGTGTCTTGATATGCCGAGCATTGCGTTTTGCCCTTTACAACAATAACAAAACCGCTTAACAAATGCAGATTGTGTTTTTTTCAGATACTCTCAGTGTTTTGTCAAAAGCTTGATGTGAGTGTTCACTTTCCTTTTTTTAGGGTTTGACTACTCTAACCCACTCTTGCCCCTTGTGGTGTCAATCAATCTATTGTTCTTTATTTGATTACTAGTTAATAATCCTAAAAGTATAAATTAAAATCACTATCAATACATCATTCATCATAAAAAGAGCTATTAAAAATATACAATTAAAACAAAAAAATCATAATATATATTCTTTAGAACTACAATGAACAGGGAACATCTTACTTTGGTATTGATATAAGGGTAGCTATACATATATAGGAGCATTCAATTTTTAGGCACATTTTTATAAAACACAGAACAGCTAACATAACAGTGCAAAAAAGTGTGGCTATACTGTTAAAAAGCCCTGTCCCGTAGAATGGGGAGCAAGTATCTTTTACACGGAAAGTGTTATGTCAGACAGAATAGTACCAAATGGTCCGAAGATGTACTGGTACAATTGGAGTTACTATCATATTGTCAAGGAGGGAAACATAGACTACACCTTATTGAGCCCAATTGAAACCTTGCACGCAGGGATCTCTCCCACAGATTTTTGACCAAGGTGAGGTAAGGCTCAAGACCTGTGTTTGCTTGTATTATCCTACAGGCTCTCATAATTATTTTTTCCAGGGCTCTTGATTCCTTCATTTCCATGATTATGCTAAAATATTTCCCTTTGACCCTTTTCCCGTCTGCTTTAACAATGGACTGGGGAGCACAGTACAATTCAGGATGCGCCAATTTAATTGCTAAGTTTTTACATATACCAGCCAAGGATTCTTGTGCCCCTTGTCACTGTCACAACAGTTATGGATTACTTCCATATTGAATGCAGTGTGGTCCGCACCCCAAACAAAAATCCATAAAAGTAGGGGGGTAATTTTACGGAGTATTGCCCAAACCCCAATCCCAGTTCATCATGAATGAAAGTGCTTGGGGTTGTTGGACCAACCGCAAACAATTTTCGGCAGAACCAGTTCTCTTCCATCTGCATTTTTAAACAATTTTGGTACGCCCAAATGTCTGCACCATACATAAGTGCTACCAGGCATTTAATCCTACAAATGTGGAAAAGAGGAACTATGGGTTTGTTACCTATTGAAGCAAAAAACTAAAAGGGCACTTCAAGCTTGATTAAATTGTTGGCCTTTGACATCCATACATGGGCTCCAGTTGCGATATTGGTGGAAAGTGACTCTCAAGTAAAAAAAAAGTTTTAACCTAAGAGATTAAACTGTCCTTGATAGTTAAGGACATAACTTTAGAAGTTGTGTTCCCCAAATCATTAAATGAGTTTTAGGGATATTAGTGTCCAGGACAATGTCATTCATTAAGTTTACAAGCAGGTTCACTAATCTCCTTAGCCTATTGGCTGTGCGAGATAACACTGCATCATCTGCGTACTGCAGAGACGGTCCAAACACGGAATTAACTCTTGCATATCCTTTTCATTATCTATCAAAAACTTGTTCAATCCCTTAATATACATTAAAAATAGGAGGGGTGCCAAAACACACCCTGCCTAACACCTCTCAGGAGAGTAAGGGGGTCTCTTGATTCCCCATCCTGGTCAACAGTAGCAGCTATCTCCTAATGCATAGCCCGTAGGAAATTTAACTGGGTTTTGAGCAATCCCATATCCGCTAATATGGACGACAGCTTTGACCTACTAACTCTGTCAAAGGTGCTGAGTCGGTCCATAAATGCTAGGTGGATGGTCTTTGTCACCACATAGTTGCCAATCACCAGCTCTAGGTTTAGGCATTGCTCCATTGTTCCCCTCCCTAAAACCATACTAAACTGGACTTGATATATTGTTGGTTTGGGCCTGTTCCTCCACCCTCCCCAGACTAAATTGTCCAGCCACCTTTAGGATTCAATTTAACAAAGAAATTGGCCTATAGCAACTAGGATTCTGGCGGTCCAATTTTTTAAAGACAGATACAATAGTGGCACACTTCCATTCCTTAGGGATTACTCTAGCTGCAGCTGCATCAAGGATGTTAGCTAATAACGGGGCTCAAAATGGTGTATTTAGTTTATATAGATCCACTGAGATCCCATTGGGCCAGGAGCCTTTTTAGCTGGGCTGATCCTAATTGCCTCCCTTACTTCCTTTAATTCAAATATTATGAATTGGGGAACTCAATTAAATCCTCATCACCATCGTTGTACCTACTTGGGTCATTTGAGTAAATACCAGAAAAGTATTTTAACCACTCTGGCGGTGAAATGTTTATGCCTATATCCTCTTGAGCGTCTAGAGACATATCCTCATCCTTAACTATTTTACAGAAGCCCCTAGAGTCCCCCTTGGGCCAGGCAGTAATTAGTCTGTCCCATCCTTTAGGATTTGCTTCCGATGCTTTATGGTCAACTTATAGCTGTTCTTGCCCATGTGATATCACTTTAATTAATTGCCTGATAGTAAGTGTCTCCCATACCTGCTTATTTGCAAGTCTACAGTCATGATTGAACCACCCAGATTTTTTTTTGCTTTCCTGGGGCAGAGAGGCTCTTCATAGTAGTTTGGGAGCCAAAAGCATCCAAAACCTCACCTGGTGAAGAATAAATCCTAAGCAATGAGTCCATGAGCAGAACCAGTTTGGTGCCAACTAGGGACTTAAATAGCTCGGAAGTCTGTATTTTTTCCACCTAATTCTTTGCCTCTTATCTATGGTTTTCAGTCTAATCAAACCTGGGTTGCTAAATCATGCTTCCCAAAGAGTATTAGTATTTAAAATACTATGTGACTATGGTCACTGTAACTTGTAGGTATGACGTTGCCTGATGTAACTCATTCTCTCATTGACCTTGATAAAAATATGAAATCAATAGTTGTTCCCTTTCCCCATCCTACAAAAGTTGGTTTAGAACTAAAGCCTTGCCCTACTAAAGAACCTAAGTCTATTAAATCAGTGTGACCTAAAGCTCTTATCAACCGCTGTGTTCTTATATCAACCCCAACTGAGTAGTTATGTTGCACTTACCTCTCAAAAGGATTCTCATCTAGGCTAAGTTGGCCTATTTTAGCATTAACATCACCCCCAAGTAAATTCTGCAACCATTAAAAGGCCCTAGTCTCTAGGGTATGCAGGACATTAAATAGGGCTGAGATTTGACAGCCCATATTGACCCCTGAGTTATAAAACTTGATCAAAAAGAAATTAAAATTTTGGGTTGCCACCACCCATATCAACTGAATCTCCTTATACTTGACAGCAACAGCTGTAATTTAAATAACTTTGTTACACAGATTAAGATAGATAATCTGCCATGGGCTCTCCGTCTACCCCCATCAATTGCAGGAATATGGAAACACTCATATCCGTCCACAAAAAAGGTTGCCATGCCCAGATTTCCTGAAGTAGAATTACATCATATGGGTTAATCAGATTTAACCATTCTGGGTCCGTCACTTTTAAAAGCAACTCCAGCGACATTCCACCCAGCAAACTTGAAAGTTTGATACCTATTTACCGATGGTCCTAGACTATCATCATTACTTATTAAAATTGGTGGTTTTGGCAGTTCCCAATTATTGCTTTTGTTTAGAGAGGCAAGTGTTTCAGGTAGACAATCACTGCTATCAACGCTTGCCAACGGAAGATATCTATTGGCAATAGGACTAGGAGGTTTATTCTTAATGCTTGTTGGGTGGATCTGATTATACATATTTAGGGGCCTCATGTGACTATAGAAAAAACCCAGAAGTTCAATCCAATCCAATCCAATCCTAACACTTGTATAGCGCACTACTCACCCGGAAGGGTCTCAAGGCGCTTGGGGGAAGGGGTCCGCTACTGCTCGAACAACCAGGTTTTGAGTTGTCTCCTGAAGGCGAGGTGGTCCTGGGTCAGCCGAAGGTGGATGGGGAGGGAGTTCCATGTCTTGGCCACCAGGTAGGAGAAGGATCTGCCTCCGGCGGTGGCTCTTCGGATGTGTGGTACGGCGGCGAGGGCGAGGCTAGTAGACCGTAGCTGGAGGGTGGGCGTGTAGAAGGTCAGGCGGTCGTTGAGGTACTTGGGGCCCAGGTTGTGGAGAGACTTGTGTGCATGGTTGAGGAGCCTGAACGTGATCCTCTTGTTGACGGGGAGCCAGTGCAGGTCCCTCAGGTGGCCGGAGATGTGGCTGCGTCGGGGGATGTCCAGGATGAGTCGGGCAGAGGCGTTCTGGATGCGTTGGAGTCTTTTCTGTAGCTTGGCTGTGGTTCCGGCGTAGAGGGTGTTTCCGTAGTCCAGTCGGCTGGTGACGAGGGCCTGGGTGACCGTCTTCCTGGTTTCGGTCGGGATCCATCGGAAGATCTTGCGAAGCATGCGAAAGGTGTGAAAGCATGATGAGGAGACGGCGTTGACTTGTCTGGTCATCGAGAGGGAGGAGTCCAGGATGAAGCCCAGGTTGCGTGCGTGGTCTGTTGGCTTGGGAGCGGTGCCCAGGGCTGGGGGCCACCAGGAGTCGTCCCAGGCGGAGGGTGATGGTCCCAGGATGAGGACTTCCGTCTTGTCTGAGTTCAGTTTCAGATGGCTGTTCTTCATCCACTCTGCGACGTCTTTCATCCCTTATTGTAGTCTGGTTCTGGCGGTGTCGGGGTCTCTGGTGAGGGAGAGGATCAGCTGGGTGTCGTCGGCGTAGGAGATGATGTTGAGGTTGTGTTGGCGTGCGATGGCAGAAAGAGGTCTCATGTAGACGTTGAAGAGGGTGCGGCTGAGTGATGATCCTTGCGGGACACCGCAGATGACTTCGGTGGCCTCGGATCGAAACGGGGGGAGGCGGACTCTCTGTGTTCTTCCGGCGAGGAACGAGATGATCCACTCCAGTGCCTTCTCTTGGATGCCGGTGTTGCTGAGGCGTTGGACTAGGGTGTGGTGGCAGACAGTGTCGAACGCTGCAGAGAGGTCCAGGAGGATGAGTGCCGCTGTTTCCCCGTTGTCAAGCAGGGCTCGGATGTCATCGGTGGCTGCGAAGAGGGCGGTCTCGGTGCTGTGGTTGGCTCTGAAACCGGACTGCGAGGGGTCGAGGGATCCGTTCGTCTCGAGGAAGGCGGCAAGCTGTCTGTTGACGATCTTCTCGATGACTTTGGCAGGAAAAGGGAGGAGCGAGTGGGGCGGAGGTTTTTGAGGTCGGTGGGGTCCGCTGTTGGTTTCTTCAGTAGGGCGCTGAGCTCGGCATGCTTCCAGCTCTCCGGGAAGGTGGCGGTGTTGAAGGAGGTGTTGATGACGTCCCGGAGTTGGAGTGCTATGGTGGAGTCGGCCTTGTTGAAGACGTGGTGGGGGCAGGGGTCGGTTGGAGATCCGGAGTGGATGGTGTTCATTGTGCGGGCTGTGTCTTCGGTGGTCACCGTGGTCCAGGTGAGAAGGGTGGCGGTGGGGTGCGTTGGTTCGACGGTTGGGTGCGTGGATGGTGCGCCGAAACTGTTGTGGATGTCGGTAATCTTGCGGTGGAAGAACGAGGCGAAGGAGTCACAGAGATCCTGTGAAGAAGTGATGTCGTTGTTGCCGGTGCTGGGGTTGGAGAACTCCTTGACGATGCTGAAGAGTTCCTTGCTGTCGTGGGCGTTGTTGTCCAGTCGCCCCTTCAGTGATTTCTTCTTGGTGGTGCGGATAAGCTGGTGGTGTTTGTGGGTGGCGTGTTTGAGGGCGGTCATGTTGTCAGTGGTCTGGTCGAGGTGCCAGGCTTTCTTGAGGGTGCGGCAGGTCTTCTTGGAGTCCTTGAGTTTGTCGGTGAACCAGGGGGCCTTCTTGCTTCTGAGTCTGCTGGGAGGGTTCTTTAGTGGTGCGAGGTCATCGGCGCAGGCGGTCAGCCACTGCGTGAAGTTGCGGGCTGCTTCGTTGGGGTCCATTGTGCTGGCAGGTGGGTTCTGGCTGAGGGAGGTGGTGAGCTGGTCGGCGGTGATCTTGCTCCAGCTCCTGTGAGAAACCTGTTGCGGGTGGTGGTGGGTTGTGGTTTTTCTGAAGCTGAAGTGGACGCAGCTGTGGTCGGTCCAGTGGAGTCCAGTGGAGTGGCTGAAGGTGATGTGCTTGCTGGATGAGAAGATGGGATCAAGCGTGTGGCCGGCGTAGTGGGTGGGGGTGTTGACCTGTTGCTTGAGTCCGAGGTTGGCGAGGTTGTCCAGCAGGGCTACGGTGTTGCGGTCCTTGTTGTTCTCCAGGTGGAAGTTGAGGTCCCCTAGGAGGATGTAGTCGGCCGAGGGGAGGGCGTGTGGGCTGATGAAGTCTGAGATGTCTTTGCTGAATTGTGTGCGTGGTCCCGGGGGTCTGTAGATGAGGTTGCCTCTGAGGGTCGTCTTTGGGTCGGTGTGAATCTGGAAGTGAAGGTGCTCGGCAGTGGCGAGGGTGTCGTTGGAGTCGGTCGTGATGTGGATGGTGTTCTTGTGGGCGATGGCGATGCCTCCTCCGGTCTGGTTGACGTGGTCCCTCCTGATGATCTTGTACCCGTCCGGGATGGCGATGGCGATGTCGGGGGCTGAGGAGGTGTTCATCCAGGTTTCCGTGAGGAAGGCGATGTCTGGTAATGTTGTGTCAAGGAGGTTCCAGAGTTCCACGGCATGTCTGTGGACGGAGCGGGTGTTGAGCAGGATGCACTTGAGGTTGCTGCTGGAGCTTGGCTTGGCGGGCGCGGTGCTGGTTCGGAGGCAGGTGAACTTGCAGGTTCTGCAGGTGAAGGGTCCGTGAATGCGTTTCGGGGCGGCCCGGCAGTAGGTGGGGTTCCGGCCGGCATTGAGTGCGTTGAGGGCAGCGGCGTCGTAGGTCTGTCGGGTTGTCTTGCATCGGTGGGGGCCAGGGGTCCTGGCACTGGGTGCGGTCCAGGCGCAGACGGGCTTACCTTTGGCGCGCCTTCGGCACACAATCGGCGTGCTCGCTGCGCGTGAACGCTGCGCATACGTGTGCACTCTGCCAAAATGGAGAGTGGGGGGGAGGGGTGAGGGAGGAGCAGCTGGGAGGCGGGAGCGGGGTGGCGAGTGGGGGGGAGCGTGCGGGGATGCTGGAGGGAGCGGGGTTGGGGCACGGAACAACGAGGGACAAGGGACAAACTTAAGGGCAGCACGAGAAAACGAGAACGGCAGCTAAAAAGTACAATTTACAAGGACAGGGGCCAAACCAAGACAGGGGCAGTCTTGACCCAGCAGCGGCGGCGGCAGCGGGAGGAGAACGGGCACACTCGGGGTGGCCACGCGGCAGGAGGAGCGACCGGACCTGAGGTTCCGTGACGGTTCCGTGACGACTTGAACCCGTGTTTTCAAGTTTGTCGGAAATACATAATATTGGTATCAGTGAACCGCAAATGATCCATTTAGTATATCCTAGTGTTTTCGCTACGCTACGAGCAAGAGCACTCCTTCCTCTGACACATTTCTGATCTACCCACGGCATCCATCTTAGATCATGGCCGCCATTTTGTGTTTGGTGTTTCCTTGCCCTCACATATGCAATAGCCTCTGGTCACTTCATTCACTCCACTTTGATTAAGGACACGTAGCCTTAGCCGGAGATTCACCTCTTACATGACACGTGCACCTTAAACCAGATCACGCTGTAGCTGCATGACTCGACAAAGGCTGCCTCCTCTGCCCGAGGCCAATCCTGCCAAACTGGTCTTCGTGTCCATTGTACCTGATCATGATTAGGCGGCCGAAGCCGGTAGCCTTGCCCATTTACAACCCACAAACATCCCTTATCCCGCTTTTCTATCTCCCACACCTGGCTCTGTTTCTTTCTTTCTGAATCTTTATTAGGGGGAGGTAACGAACTTTACGATGAGGCGGTCCGGGTCCTGAATGCAATATTGACAGGGAATTGTGACAAACTAGTGGGAACCCCTCTTTTCGCAATGTTTGGCCTCAGATATTATCGACGGTTCCTGTGTAACACCAAATATTTATTGTTTTAGACACGAAGGTTTTGGGAATGTATTACATGTAAAGAATTTGCCCCTAGCATAAAAAACCGTATATAAGGAGCAACCCACTTTGTACAAATCGAACAGGCTCCTAGTTTCTGCCCGTGTGTAGATTCTGTGACTTCTGTGTCCCTGCAGTAATAAACCTTTGGTCTTTGACGCCACCATCGAGAAGCCCGTGTTTCTGTTCATTTGTGCACCAAGGCAGGTGGAACTCCGGGGTCTTTGGGTGTTGTACCCTGACACCTCTAGACGGAACCAAAAAGTCCAGAACTCCAATTGGCGCCCAACGTGGGGCGACGTCATTCGGTACCGGTCCAAAAGCCTGAAGAGTTCGAGAAGCTTCGTGTGAAGATTCCTGAGGGAGGCGCCCCACTTCATCGATCCCGGCATATCGCAAAAGTGGCCCGAAGTTCTCTTCCACGAGGGTTTCCCGTTCAGGACGGCTGCAGTGGGCCGTTGCCTTGACCGTCGCCCTGTCTTGGACCCGAAGTGGTGCAGTCCTTAGTACGGCGAAACGTGACGGGTTTCTCCTTGGTGACGTCTTCAGTGACTCAGTTAAGTATTTAGTGATAGCTAGCTGGTTACTTTTGTGAGGATTGTTAAAATCCTTGATCGGTTCTTGGTTTGGTTTGGTTTTGTTAGATTATCACTGGTTGTTCTAGTTACGATAATCTATTTGGTTTAGTTTTGGGTATCGATACATCAGTTCGTTTTGGTAGGCCTAAGTTCTTGGTTCGAGTGCACATATTTGTTCCGTGTTTTGTTTGTTTTGTGTTCCGGACTGAAAATGGTAAGTCGGAAAATGTTGTCTTGTTTTAGTTGCAACAGTGACTCACGATTGGAGGACTCTTGTCTGGTTCCTCCGATTGGGACTCCCCTATATGATTTATATTGTAAGTATGGCGTGGGTCCTATAACTTATAATGAGATATGGGTTCGCTATTGTAAGAAGGATGGTGTCCTTAGTTGGCCACTGCATGGTAGTTTTGAGCAAGAGATTCTCGACAATTTGGAAGCGAAATTGTTCAAGAAGAAAGCCCGGCCGGCAATGTTTGATTCCTTCCGTTATTGGCGGAAAGAATCCAAACAGAGAGAAATGAGAAGGTTGAAGAAAGAGCAGAAAGAACAAGAAGAGTTAACTCTAGAGCAAGCGACTAAACAGTTGCAAGCTAACGAGTGTGAGAAGGTCATAGATGTAGCCATTAGAGAACATAACTTAGCAATTGACAAGTGCTATCCTGCCTTGCCATCGAAAATGGCTAAGATACTGGAGGACTCCGAAAACGATCCTCTGCTATCTTATCTGTTACGGTCACCTCCACCGTATGCACAAGGTGCTACGGCTCCACTCGTCCCGAATGTTCAATTGCCGGTTGCTGGACAACCTGGTGCTCCTGCTCCTATCCCTCAGAATCAAGTTCCTGTACTTCCTGTGATGAATGTAAATGTTCCTACAGCTCCTCCTCTTCCTACACTGCCAGCCACTATACCTACCTCTGTACCTACTGCTCCAGAAATTATTTTCCTCGATTCTCCTACTGCTTCGTCATCTATTCCTACCTCCACTGCATTTTCTATGTCTGCGAGTGTACTAACTCCACTTTCTGTTCGTCGAAGAATCACTGATTCGGTTACTAATATGCTGTCTCCTATATATAAAACTTTGATTAAGACTCCTACTCCTGACTCTGTACAGAGACGGAGTCAGCTTCCGAGTACTGAAGAACGGGGAGTTTTAGACTCCACGGCTCTCAGATGGATTTCGAAGGGTAGAAGATATAGTACGAGAGATGTGCTAGACACATTTATGCAGTGGGGAGAACCAACGCAGCGATACGTCTTTGATGAGATGTGCTCGTTGTTACGTGAAGAGATAGAAGAAGACGATGTCGAATCAGATTTGGAAGATTTAATTAGGGTTCAAAAGGAGTTTGCTGCTGGAATGATAGTGGGTGAGAAAATAAAACAAGCGATGGAACTCATTTTAAGTTTTAGGAATGAACCATCTCTTCGTTCACCAAGAGATTTAGAGAAAGGTAAAATGAAGCTAAGTCGCCAATATCCTATGAGGGAAGTTCCTCCAATCTGGCGCGAAGCAGTGGCACGTGATGATAATGCTGGTATTGCAGGTGCTCCAGCGCAGTTCCAACGAGTGTGGATACACATTCCATGGAAGCGAGCAGAAGTATTAGCAGTGAAACAGGCCTTGCCAGATCCGCGTAAGAATCCAGCCGGATATTACAAAGAATTAACACAGACAGTTGAGGCTTGTATAATGAACTTAGCTGACATTGATATGTTGTTTGGTAATGTAGTTCCGCAACCAGTGTGGGCTAAAATTCGTAGAGAAGATCATCAAGTTGCTTTAGGTGGTGATTGGGCAGCTATCACTGCAGCAGATGGTCAACAAATAGGTGGTGCGAAACCTGAACCTTTGATCGCTAATCTGCCAGGTAGAATAATTGATCTAATGAAGACTCTGATGCCAGCATTGCGTGTTAATTGGGACAAGTTGTCAGCATGTAAGCAAAAGAAAGACGAAAGTGTCTCGGACTTCTTCACGAGGTTCGAGGAGACTTTTGTGGATCATAGTGGTCAGGACATGAGTACAGAAGGAGGACAAAGATTGTTTGTCGATAAATTTGTGCATAATTTGTTACCTGAATTATGCAATAAATTAAAAGACTCAGAAAGTGCGTGGGCTGTATCTACGACAGCGCAAATACTTGCGACTGCGCAGTACTACGAAAATAGGGATAAAGAGGAAAAGGAAAAAATCAGAAAAGAAAACGAAAGATTTAAAAACTAAAGTTCTTTTGCAGCAGGCGTATCCGCCTCGCACAAACCAGACTAATACGCAGCAAAACTCATACCAAAGGACAGATTATAGTACATCAAGACCTCAATATCAGTGGAATCAATGCGCGTACTGCAAGAAAGAGGGTCACTATAAAAATGAATGTCCGATCTTAGCGCAGAATAATGCAGCAGCAGCTCAAAGAGGTCGTGGTGGTTTTGTGCAGAATTCTAGAGGACGAGGACGAGGTGCTATGCCTCCACAAACGAATGATCGTCCCTCCAATCACTTTGATCAACGAAATGGACAATCTGTTCAGCAAAATAGATCTCAGCAATATCTTGTTGAAGACTATTGTGAAGTAGATGAGGGTTTTCAGCAAAATGGGTACTAGGACAGCCATGGACAAAGAGAGGGAGTAGTATCAGTTCCAGTGGATCAGAGTGGGCCTTATGTCGCAGTAGCAACATCAGGTGTGGTCGAACCGTTTCTGTTGGATACTGGTGCCGCAAAAAGTTCTATCATGCATGCGAAACTCCCTGGCGCACCTTTGTCTGGCTCAACAAATGTTTCCGTAGGTTTTTCAGGCGCCCCTGTGTACAACCCGATATCTGGTCCTTTGTCTATTTCTGTTGGACCGTGCCAATTGAAAGCACCCCTGATTTTGACGACAGGTTGTAATGAAAATCTGCTTGGTTTAGATTTGTTAAAACGACTATATGCGACATTGTACTGTTCTCCGGAAGGGGTACAGCTTACACTGGGTAAAAATATCACCTCTCCGATGTACTTGTCAATGGACGCACTCCCGCCGGAGCTACGTTCACTCCCTGATTCTCTTTGGGCGACTGGTCCTAATGATGTAGGTGTCCTAGAAATTCCACCGTATGTAGTAACTTTGAAAGCAAATGTAAAATTTCCAAGAATTCCCCAGTATAAAATATCGAGTGAAGGTGAGCGTGCACTTTTATTGATTGTGCAAGATTTGATCAAGAAGGGTGTGGTTGAGGAAACTAGAGGAAATGTCTGTAACAGTCCTGTATTACCGATTTTGAAACAAACTGATCCTACAAAGCCTCCAGTTTATAGATTTGTCATAGACCTTAGAGAAGTTAATAAGATTGTAATTCCGCAGTTTCCTGTAGTGCCAGACATTACTGCCTTGTTAACATTGATTCCTGCCACAGCTACGTGGTTCTCAGTTATAGACCTAAAGAATGCTTTCTTTAGCATTCCGATAGCCGAAGAAAGTAGGGATATTTTCGGCTTCTGTCTAGGAGGTCGCAGTTTCAGATTTAAACGCGCTCCACAAGGCTATTGTGAAAGTCCATCCATTTACAGTCAAGCTTTAAAAAGTCAGTTAGATTCTTTTGTCCTTCCTCCAGGTTCGGCTCTAGTGCAGTATGTAGACGATTTTTTAGTGGCTGCAGATGACAAGGAAACTTGCAAAGCAGCTACAATTTCCCTATTGCATCATTTGTCTAATTTGAATCATAAGGTGTCACCTTCAAAAATGCAATACTGCTGCCAAGAAGTGACCTAGACCTACCTAGGTCATCTCTTGTCAAAAGAGGGAAGGAAGTTGACACACAACACCTTACTAGTGCGAGATTATCTGGTTACGAGCTGACATTATTAGCGAGTCATATTCAGATCAAAAGATGCAATGTATTGAATCCAGCAACATTGTTGCCGACTGATCAAGAGTCGAGTGATTCTGAGCCACATGACTGTTATTTCAAAACGGAGGAAGAGACAAAAGGACGTATCGATTTAAAAGATACTCCTCTATCCAACCCAGATGGTACGCTGTATGTGGACGGGTCATGTTTTAAATTGGAGAATGGTGATGTGACTGCTGCTTATGCGGTAACGACTTTGAAGACGATTGTGGAGACTGCGAGAGTGAGTCAGAATTCTGCCCAAGCTGCAGAATTAATAGCTCTTACGAGAGCATGTGTTTTAGCTGAGGGAAAGAGAGTGAATGTGTTTACAGATAGTCAGTACGCATTTGGCGTGGCCCATAGTTTTGGCCGGTTGTGGAGAGAAAGAGGTTTCATTACGTCCCATGGGACTAAGATCCAACATGGTCAGCTAGTTAACGACTTGTTGGAATCTCTAACCTTGCCGACTGAAGTTGCGATTGTGAAGTGCAGTGCTCATAAAGCAATCACGGATGATGTTGGTCGTGGGAATGCCTTTGCTGATGAAACTGCTAAGCAGACAGCTAGAGACACGATGAGTAGAATGTACGTTGCTACGTCTGCAAGATGGATTGCTGAGTCTGGAATGTGTGAGGACACTATGGAAAGTGTGAAAGAGATTCAGAAAGAAGCGACTGAGGAAGAGAAACGTGTATGGAGAGAAAGTACGGGCAAATTGGACTCGAATGGATGTTGGATTGATTTAACAGAACAGCAGCGTTGGATGTTGCCTGATGCATATGTGCTTGCAGTAGTGACGATGGCACATGGAGTTGCGCATATAAGTTCTAAAGGGATATGTAAGATGTTAGCTCCGGTCTGGAAGAATGAGGGAATCAGTAAGTGTGCAGAGAGAGTGGTGAAAAACTGCATGGTGTGCTTGATGCATAATCCTGGCAAGGGAACTCCAACTCCAGCTGGCCATTTCGCTCCTCCTTCCTGCCCCTTCGAAGTGATTCAGTTAGACTTCATTCACATGGAACGCTGCAACAATTTAAAGTACGTCCTGGTGGTAGTTTGTGCTTTTTCCAGGTGGATAGAAGCATACCCACTAAAAGACAACACTGCCCTATCAACTGCCAAAATTCTTCTCAAGGAATTTTTCCCTAGGTTTGGAATGCCACGGATTGTATGGTCAGATAACGGAAGTGAGTTTATAGGGAAAGTTATGCAGAGTGTGTGTGCTGGTCTAGGAGTGAAACAAAAATTCCACAGTGCAAACCATCCCCAGTCTGCTGGTTTAGTCGAGGGTTATAATGGCACTCTGAAGCTTAAGATAGCCAAAATACAAGCATCCACAGGTTTGGCCTGGCCAGACGCACTTCCTTTGGCCTTGTTATCAACAAGAGCAACAGTGCATTCTAGAATAGGGCTTTCTCCATATGAGATTGTGTTTGGCCGCCCGGCAAATATCTGGGGTGTGCCAAGGCCTAAACAATTGTGCTCCATTGAATATCCTATGTTGATAGACTACCTTTACGACTTGACTGCTAAATTGAGTCTTATTCATCAACAGGTCTTCGATGCTTTGCCAAAACCTCCGGAGAGTCCAGGGCATCAGCTGAAACCCGGCGACCACGTGGTGGTCAGAAATTTTGCGAGGACAAAGAATCTTCAGCCCCGCTACATCGGTCCCTTCCAGGTCCTGCTGGCGACGAGGACAGCTGTACGTGTTGCTGGTCGCAAGCACTGGATCCACGCTTCTCATGTAAAGCGTGTTCCTTTGCCGCTGCCCTACGACGACTGGGTGAAGAAGGGAATTGGTGCCTCTGAATCCGAAATCACTCCAAAATGTGTCCCTTTCAGCGATGCCGATTTGATTACTGACACTTTGAAACCTGACTCTCCTCCTGAAAAGACTCCTTTGAACACTGAACATTTGACTCCGGCATCAGAAGAAACTTTGCTATCTGCGAACTTAAACTCTGCAACAACTGCTAGTAATACACTATTTTCCGATCAGACAGTACCAGCGAAGAAGAGATACAACCTTAGAAGCCATAAAAAGGACAAATAAAGCAGGCAACTGCATATTGTGATTTTTGATATATTGAACCTTTTGCCTTCAGCCAGGAAGTTTGCTATTGTTTATTGTTTTTTTAAAATTGCCTTGCCGTCTGGGTGGCCGTAGGGTCGTGGCTGTGTGCCTAGTTTGAATTTGCAGGGGTCTGACACAAGGTCGATCTTTCTGTTAGTTCTGGGAACTCCCAGGGCTGATAGAGGCATTTTCATCTACGTACACATCATCAGTGGTCGCGAGCGGATTGTAGAAGATGGAGCTTCCTGCGCTGCAACGAAAGAATGTGATTTACGTTCGCAGAAACAGACTTAATAGAATTCTTCACAGCAAATGTTTCTTGATGCAATGTGCTGTTACATTTTTGATTGTTTTAGCAACATTGGTGGGTGGAATCGTCTTTAGCATAAATTTGATTTTTGTGCCAGTTTCTACAGTACCTCCCCTTGACCCTGTTATTTCTACTGTTTCTTCTATACACTCTTTTCACCCGTTTCCAGAACATGAGCAAGCCAGACGCTCAGAATTCACCAACAACACTTTAGTACAGCTCTTGCACCAACACCAACTGGTAGTTAACACTACAGACTGCTGGGTATGTGGCTTGATACCTCACACTATGGATAAAGGTATTCCATATCTGGTTTTGCCTTACAGCTATAATGGATCATTTCAGGCCTTCCAAACCATCTTTGCTTATGCCCTTGAAACCTATCCTCCACGTCCACCACGTTCCACTAAATATAACTCTGCTAACAAAGCTTTAGTCCAGGGAATTATTGACATGGTCAAGGACGTCAATAATACTCCATCATACCCTAGAGACGAATTGCGAGTATATTTAAGTTGGAATACTTCAGAGTATCGCCTTAGTTTAGGAGAAAGCAAGCGTAAAAGCTCAACTCCAATCTGGGTCGTACCTCACCGAGGTCAGGTCTGTTTGCAAGGTAATGGGAGAAATCCGAGAGCTCAGCTAGGGAGGAGTGAGTGCGTAGAGACTTATGTGTTTCCGGCTAACTCTTCCCCTGCCTTTCTTACTGCTAGGGGTACCTATTTCATTTGTCGAGACAGAGCTTATACATGGTTGCCTGCCGACTTCTCAGGATCATGTTATATTGCTCGATTATTGCCTCCGACATACACTGCTTCACCCGATTACCACAGAACAAGAGTAGCGAGAGGTGTCTTCAGCAAGGAAGATACCGCTGGTCAGGAAGCCGGAGACTTCTTCAAAGGCTTCCTTCCGTTCTGGGGACCTATGGCCAATAGTAGAAACATACGTCAGCTAACACGGGTAGTTGAATCTACTATTACTGAAACTGCTGGTGCCCTTAGCAATCTGACAGCTGAGCTTCAGGCGGATAGGCTCATGACGTTGCAGAACCGTATGGTTCTAGACGTTATACTTGCAGATCGAGGTGGGGTATGCAGAATGATCCAATCGAGCTGCTGTGTCTTTATTCCTAATAATGCTCCAACAGTCTATGAGGCGATCTCTAAGTTGCACAAGATTTCAGACTCCATACATGTAGACAAGGGAAACTGGTCCTTCATGGAGTGGTTTTGGACTCTGATCTCAGCGTGGAGATGGAAGGTTCTAATGGTCATTGGTGTCATCCTAGTATTCCTATTCTCATGTTGTCTGATTATCCAGTGTGGTCCTGCTCTGTGTAGTCTTTGTGCTGCGACTTGTCTCAGACAACCACTTGCGTTTGGAGAAAAGACACGAGAAAGGATGATGATACAACAGCATGTCATTGACTTAATGAGCATAGAACTAGATTCAGACATAGATTGAGTAATTGCCTATGTAAGGGCAAAAGGAGGGTCTGAGGTTCCGTGACGGTTCCGTGACGACTTGAACCCGTGTTTTCAAGTTTGTCGGAAATACATAATATTGGTATCAGTGAACCGCAAATGATCCATTTAGTATATCCTAGTGTTTTCGCTACGCTACGAGCAAGAGCACTCCTTCCTCTGACACATTTCTGATCTACCCACGGCATCCATCTTAGATCATGGCCGCCATTTTGTGTTTGGTGTTTCCTTGCCCTCACATATGCAATAGCCTCTGGTCACTTCATTCACTCCACTTTGATTAAGGACACGTAGCCTTAGCCGGAGATTCACCTCTTACATGACACGTGCACCTTAAACCAGATCACGCTGTAGCTGCATGACTCGACAAAGGCTGCCTCCTCTGCCCGAGGCCAATCCTGCCAAACTGGTCTTCGTGTCCATTGTACCTGATCATGATTAGGCGGCCGAAGCCGGTAGCCTTGCCCATTTACAACCCACAAACATCCCTTATCCCGCTTTTCTATCTCCCACACCTGGCTCTGTTTCTTTCTTTCTGAATCTTTATTAGGGGGAGGTAACGAACTTTACGATGAGGCGGTCCGGGTCCTGAATGCAATATTGACAGGGAATTGTGACAAACTAGTGGGAACCCCTCTTTTCGCAATGTTTGGCCTCAGATATTATCGACGGTTCCTGTGTAACACCAAATATTTATTGTTTTAGACACGAAGGTTTTGGGAATGTATTACATGTAAAGAATTTGCCCCTAGCATAAAAAACCGTATATAAGGAGCAACCCACTTTGTACAAATCGAACAGGCTCCTAGTTTCTGCCCGTGTGTAGATTCTGTGACTTCTGTGTCCCTGCAGTAATAAACCTTTGGTCTTTGACGCCACCATCGAGAAGCCCGTGTTTCTGTTCATTTGTGCACCAAGGCAGGTGGAACTCCGGGGTCTTTGGGTGTTGTACCCTGACACCTCTGGACGGAACCAAAAAGTCCAGAACTCCAGACCGACCAGGTCAGGTCAGGTCACAGCTCCTAGCCCCGTGAGCCTCTCCTAATGTACTGTAGTCGGAGGGAGGAGCAGCTGGGAGGCGGGAGCGGGGTGGCGAGTGGGGGGGAGCATGACGGGATGCTGGAGGGAGCAGGGGTTGGGCCGGGAACAACGAGGGACAAGGGACAAACTTAAGGGCAGCACGAGAAAATGAGAACGGCAGCAAAAAAGTACAATTTACAAAACGAAAAAACGGCAGCAACATAAAACAACTTACAACAGGCAGGCACAAGGACAGTCAGGGATAGGGGCCAAACCAAGACAGGGGCAGTCTTGACCCAGCAGCGGCGGCGGCAGCGGGAGGAGAACGGGCACACTCGGGGTGGCCACGCGGCAGGAGGAGGGACCGGGCCGACCAGGTCAGGTCAGGTCACAGCTCCTAGCCGCGCGAGCCTCTCCTAATGTACTGTAGTCGGAGGGAGGAGCAGCTGGGAGGCGGGAGCGGGGTGGTGAGTGGGGGGGAGCATGCGGGGATGCTGGAGGGAGCGGGGGTGGGGCCGGGAACAACGAGGGACAAGGGACAAACTTAAGGGCAGCACGAGAAAACGAGAACGGCAGCAAAAAGTACAATTTACAAAACGAGAAAACGGCAGCAACGTAAAACAACTTACAACAGGCAGGCACAGGGACAGTCAGGGACAGGGGCCAAACCAAGACAGGGGCAGTCTTGACCCAGCAGCGGTGGCGGCAGCAGGAGGAGAACGGGCACACTCGGGGTGGCCACGCGGCAGGAGGAGCGACCGGACCGACCAGGTCAGGTCAGGTCACAGCTCCTAGCCCCGTGAGCCTGTCCTAATGTACTGTAGTGGGAGGGAGGAGCTGCTGGGAGGCGGGAGCGGGGTGGTGAGTGGGGGGGAGCGTGCGGGATGCTTGAGGGAGCGGGGGTGGGGCCGGGAACAACGAGGGACAAGGGACAAACTTAAGGGCAGCACGAGAAAACGAGAACGGCAGCAAAAAAGTACAATTTACAAAACGAAAAAACGGCAGCAACGTAAAACAACTTACAACAGGCAGGCACAGGGACAGTCCTATCTGTAAGCCGCTGGGAGTGGGAACTTTGTATTGATCGCTTTACCAATAATGGACCTCTGTAGTTAATCTCCCCTTCTCGCTATCTTATTCCCGGTCCCATCTACCCTACCCTTCTGGCAAAAAGAATGTCATTGTGCTCCATAACATTAAATCAGGCATTTTTACAGAATAAGTGGCAAACTTTGTTACATAGCTTCACAGTAAATTCCTTAGAATATGAGGGTGACTCAGGGACCCCTTTCATTGCTACTACATATGGGACACATTCTGGAGGGATGTTTAATGTAGGCAGAATAACCTTCCTGTTTGTACAAATGTCTGAGCCTTCCGTATACCCCCTGTATTTCTTGCTGCATCACCTAAGCCCCTGCTGCCAGGCCTAGATCCCTATTTATCAGTCGGGTATAATTTAAAACTGGCTCAGGATCATTATTAGTGCCTGCACTCTGCTAAAGAGATGATTTTAGCCTAGTATTTGGGCAGGGGTCAGCCAAATCTCTTAAAGCCATTGGATAAATGGCCTCGAAGACCCTCTGGGATGTGTTGCTATTTTGTACAAATGATATTTGATCTATTTTTTTAATTAGAAAATTGACTACTAAGTCTATCTTATGCATCGTCTCATACAGAGGTTACGAGAAGTTGGCCTGATATATGATGTCTCCAATTCTGGGGGCACCTTGTATCAGTCCAAACAATCGCTTATGGTGGTGGTTGTAAAGTCAACCTTATAGACAAGATTGGAGCTAACAAGCCTTGGCAAAGGCAACCCACGCAGGATTTGAAGATCGCTTCTTACTCGGACCTGCAAGGTCAGAGCAGGTGCTCCTTTTCAGGAGAGCGAGGGCCAGTCTGGAGCAACCAGACTAGCAGAGCAAATTCAAAGGTTCGTCGGTACTGGGGCCGCTAGCCAATGGGCAAGCGACCGGACCAACGCGTTGAGCAGGAAAATGCAGAAGGGCCCCACGCAGCACTCGGTGAGTGTAGAGGGGTGGGCTTTGGTGCAAAAGCTGCACAAGGCTAGGGATTCTCAAACACCAATGCACAGCGTCGAGGGAGCCTCAGGAGCCTCGGGAGCTGTACGGTCAGCACTTTGTGGTTTTTCCAAGATGGCCGGCCCCACGCTTCATGTCGCCTCCACGGGTCTCAGATTCGCTGGCACTGTGGATCGGGCTGTTTCAAGGCAGGAAAGCTGGGTCTTGTTGATCTCTGTCACTCGAGTTCTGGCGGGAACTGCAACAAAGCAAACAGTGACGTGCTGGATGGTGCCTGTTTGCACCGGGTGGTAACTCCTTGACCACAAGGGAGATTATTCAGTCTTCTACGTCGAGTAGGATGTCGAAGGGTCCAGAGTTTCGTTTCATAAGTTTCAGTCAGGATAATCTGCTGTGCATTGGCACTGCTCCCACCTTTATTCCAAATCTGGGGGCTGGATTACCTGCTAGGTCCCTCCTATGGGTGTGACCCAGGAAGGGGGTGGTTACACCCTTTCCCTTTGTCCAGGGTCGCTCTGGCACTAGGGCTGGAGTGCCCCAGAACCGGTTTGACTGGAATTTGCCTGGGACACCTTGTGCGCCCCAGGCAGTGTCTAGTTTCTTTCAGCCCTCCCTGCTCCAATCCACTATCTCCTGTCTGGGGTGGTGTAGCACCTCCCTGAGACAGGAAACCCTTTGTCCAGGCCTCCTCTGTCAAGTTTCAGTTAGCAGCAGGAGGTCAGACTTGCATCGGGGCAGCAGCATCCATTTTGTGAATCTGAGGCCCTGGTTAGGATTAACCGCGTTTTAGCAAAGTAACATGTTTTCTCTCATCTAGAGGAGTAGAGTGCTACCCCCGTCGCCAGGACTGGCAAGGGGGTAGTATTCCAAAGCGTATGACACCTTACACAACATGTTTTGATAAAGCCAAACCATAGTTAGCAAGTAACAGCGTGGATTATAATGCACTTAAGAGTATATGGTATGGCAATATCCTGGAACAGCTAAGGGAGTTGGTCCCGGCAGCTGCAGACAGGCTCAGCTCATGCTAGAGCACCATCTCACATAAAACCAAGCACTCTGCCTCCAGGATTGATAAGGCCTGCCATAGGAGTTACTTATAGGTATATATGTGTCCAGATATAGGTTTAGATATAGGTATACTATATCTAAGCAAGGGGTGATTACACCACCTTGCCCCAGCTGAGTGATCAGACAGTTGTGTCAATTTGGATAGCCAGCCAGGGGTGGCAAAAGATATGTTGCAGCCACTGGTAGGCCTTGGATACACCTATGCCCTGGGTACCTATAGTACACTGTACAGGGGCTGATAAGTTGACCCAAGCCAATTTAGTTATGCACCTAGGGTGCATGGAATCCATTTTACAGAGAGAGCAGATTGCCTGGGACCCTGATTAGCAGGATCCCAGGCCAACTAAGTCGAAAACCAGCTAAACACTAGGCAAAAAATCTGGGGTAACCATAGTCAGGAATCCACCTTCCTACACAACCCCCCCAAACGAAAGGAGATAAGGCTATCCTTGACCAGTGTGCCTACATTGCCTAAGTGGCCATATAAGGAAGTACCTGCACTAGCATGGTTACCCCCTGTCTCATGGTCCACTAAGCAATCCCTCACCCTAGGGGTATCAGAGGGTCTCCACCATAGGGAATCACTACCTGTGGTGTGCTTTGGCAAAGTAAAAGGCTGGTGTTGAGATGGAGTACTGAAGTGAGGCTCCACTAATGTAGGGCTCAGCTTCCTCCAATCATTCTCCACCATGTGTGCCTTTCTTTCCTTGACTGAGTTGCACTGTGCTCTCAGGGTCAACCTCTGGCTACCTAAAGCTGGAGGCTGGGTCCCTTCTGTTGGATTACTGGAGGGACAGGTCAGGTTTGGGGCTTTTAGGTCCCAGGTTTGGCTGTGCCCAACAGTGTCCATTTGGGGGAGGTCCCTAACTAGTTGTAAGGGGGATCCCTTAGAAGTTTTTAAAGTTTTCACCTTGCTAGGGCTGCTAGCTTTGGTGCCCCTAATCTGCTGATGGGGGTGCTTTATTTGACAGGGGGCCCTTTGGGGCTCACTGACCTCCTTGACCTCTGCAGCCCAGGGCTGACTGAGGCAGGGTAGAGAGGGGCTGGTTACCTGCTCCAGACTGGGTCCCACCTTGGAGGGGTCCACTGACATCAGGGGTTCTGCCAGGCTAGGCCTGACTACCTCTGGGGCAGTTTCCTCACAAGGGGTAAGATCAGTTCCCTGAGGAGGCTGATCCTTTCCTAATGTCTGGTGGGAAGGAGATTTCTCTTCCTCCCCAATGCTCTCTGTTTGTGCGGAGTGATCCATAGTTTCAGGCTTCACAACACATGAATCAGTTTTAGTTTGGGCTGTGGCCATCACAGCCCCACCAACCTTTTCAGGAAGGGATTCAGTTTGGGTATGGGCTGTTACCATAACAGCTCTGCTAACTTGTTCAGGAAGGGATTCTGCTTAAGATGGGGCTGAGTCTTGCACAGCCCTACCAACCTTTTCAGGAAGGACATCTTGGATTGGGGCTGTGACCATCACCGCCCCACTAACCTTTCCATGGAGATTTACCATTTTAGAATGGATTTCTAGTTCAACCTCAGCCCAGGCTGAGATTTCTAAATCATTCCCAAGTAGACAATCTACAGGCAAGTTTGGGGGCACTGCCACTCTCTTGGGGCCAGTGACACCTCCCCAGCTGAGATTTACCACTGCTATGGGATGACTTTTCTGCACTCCATCAATGTTTGTCACCTGGTATGTGGCACCAGGTAAAAGTTGCCTTGAGGGGACTAGATTCTCAGTCACCATAGTGATACTAGCCCATGTGTCTCTATAGGCCTCAACTTTTTGACCATTGATGTGGAGTTCCTGTCTATACTTGCTCAAAGTGTTTGGGCAATCAGTGAAATTGGCAAACCCCATGCCAGTTTCATAGACAAGATCAGTTGGGGACCTGGTTAGGCCAGAGTCCACCGGTGTTCCAAAAGTAAACCCACCCAAATTCTTGGGGGTGCTCCCACCACCTGGGGATTACTGCTAACAGTAACATGAGGTGTTGGAGCTTTACTTGGAGGTATATTTTCTGTATTGCTATTCTTTGAACAACAGCTGTCTATTTTCCAGTGGCCAGTCTGTTTACAGGCATGGCAGTAAGGTTTCTTCTGGGTAGAGGAGTTGTTTTAGGACCCACCCTCATCCTTGGAGTTTTGGGGCCCTGTCGAAGACTTGTCATTAGATTTATCCCCACCTTTCTCTAGAGCCTTGGAAGTATCCTTCTTTTGGTCATTACCCTAATTCTTAGACCTAATCCTGGTTCTGACCCATTTATCTGCCCTCTTACCCAATTCTTGGGGAGAGGCCAAATCTGAGTACACCAGGTGCTGGTGCAAAAGCTGGTTCCGACAGTTACTTAGGATCTGCTACCTCATAATCAAATTATATAATCCTGTATAGTCATGTACTTTGCTGCCATGTAGCCAACCATCCGGAGCCTTAGTAGCACAATCTACAAAATCAGTCTAGTCCTGAGTCTGAGCGTTTTGGGTATCTCTTAACAACAACCTGTATTGCTCAGTGGTTAGGCCAAACCCATCAATAAGAGCACTCTTCAGGACAGTGTAATTTTTAGCATCCTCAGGTCTAACTGTGAGGAGCTTATCTCTCCCTTTCTCAGAAAAGAAGTACCATAAGATTGCAGCCCACTGTTCTTGAGGAACCTGCTGTACCATGCAGGCTCTCTCAAGAGCAGTTATCCACTTGTGGATGTCATCCCCTTCTCTGTAGGGGGGCACAATCTTTGTCAGGTTTCTAGTATCATAGGACCCGTCTTTATCTCTAGGGATAATGTTGCTGCCACCAGTGGGTATATCCCCACAAAGTCTTTGTTCCCTTGCTAAAGCAAGTTTAGCTTGGGCCAGGGCTACCGCCCCCCTCTCTATCTGGAGTTTGACAGCTCTCATCCTGGCCTTATGCTCTTTTCTCTGGGGGGAAGTAATTCCCCTTTGAGATTCCCTTGAGGCACTAGAAAGGTGAGATTCCCTGGAAGGAGATCTATCCCTTCTATTGCCTGGAAGTATTCTGGGATGGATCCTGGGGAGGTGCTGGCCCTCTCCATTTCCAAGTAGGTCCAAGTTGGCTTGGTTAAGCCTCCCAACTGGTACCTGGGTATCCCCTTGATCCTGATCTGACTTTTCACCTTCTGAGTCAGGGTCCACCTCCTCATCTTCTACCTCTGGGGTGGTGTTCTCAGTATCTGGTGGGTTCACACCATCTCCTGACCCTAAGGGAGCTGCACTAGCTTTCTCAAGATCATCCTTCTCCAGGATGCCTATCAGGATGGGAATGGTGGCGTTGTGCCCCCTTTTCAGCTTCCTTGCATTGCACAAGGCACGCAAGTCCTTGAAGCTGAGTTTGTCATAGCTGGAGGGTACCTTGGTAAGGTCAACCACAACAGGTAGAGAGCTGGAAGCTTCACCTGTGCCAGACATGACTTCTAGTGAGGTGTAAGTGGTGCACTTACCTACACTAAGTGTTTTCCTACTGTACCTTGCTAGTGAGTTGTAGGCAGGGTGTGCTAAGCCCTTTGATCTACAACTACTAAGTTCAGTAGAACTTAAATATGTAAGCTTTGTTTATATGTACCTAAGGTACTTAATGTGATCTTTCAATTTGATAAAAAGATTGCAATGTAAAATAACAGCAAGCTCAAATCCGCACCGCTGCACACCAATGTGAGAAGTTGGTCTGATATATGATGGCTCCAATTCTGGGGGCACCTTGTATCAGTCCAAAAAATCCCTTATGGTGGTGGTTGTAAAGTCAACCTTATAGACAAGCTATCCTAGGGGTAGCATGGACTAAGCAGCCTAAAGGCTTAACTCAAGAGGGCATGTGAAGCCAGCTGTTTTACCATATGCAATCCTGTAATATCAAATAAAAGGACACCACACAAGTTATATATTATAAAAATGTATGTATTTATTCTCAGAATAATCCCCTAGACTCTTTATCAGTGCAGAGGCACAAGCGTTTAAACAAAAGCACAGTATAACATATGAAAGTTGCAAAATTATGGATGAGGCCGGGTGGCCACTCAAACCATATATCAAAAAAGTGGTATAAGTATCACTAATCGAACAGTGGTCAGGCCTAGGGCCTGGGAAGTCGCTGGGACTACTCGGGACTTGCAGTGATGAAGTCGGGAGAAGCCCGCGGGAATCGGGTGCAGCGCTTAAAGCACACACATGCACCAATGCAAAGTCAATGGTGCGTAAAAGTTATTGAGTTACAGTTTTAAGAGTCTTCCAAATGGACTAGAAGGACAAAACTTTAGACTTAGACACTAGAGGTGTATACCACTACAGGAGCACCGGCGTTCAAGAGTTACCTCACCCACAGGAAGCGGGTGCACAGGTGCAAAAGCGTGTCGGGTCTCGTCGTGTAGATCTATGGAGCCTGGAGATGAAGATGCTGCAGGCGGCCAGAAGAGAAGTGTCCGGTGCGATCCAAGGGTGGATCGAAGATGTAGAGTACCTGAAAGCAGAGGGGACAGAGTCTGGGTCACTCAGCAGTGACCAGGGTGGAACCAGGAAGGAACCAGGTAATGTAGGGCGCAATCAGGTGGTTGTCGAGAAGCTTGTCTCCGCTGCCACGTAGACTCTGGGGCATCGAGGACATCCAGAAGTGGAACACGAGCTGTCCCACAAAGGCTCTCGCTGTCAGCGATGTCGGCTTCTGGATTGAAGCTAACAAGCCTTGGTAAAGGCAACCCACGCAGGATTCGAAGATTGCTTCTTACTCGGACCAGCAAGGTCAGAGTGGGTGCTCCTTTTCAGGGGAGCGACGGCCAGTCTGGAGAAACCAGACTAGTAGAGAAAATTCAAAGGTTCATCGGTACTGGGGCCGCTAGCCAACAGGCAAGCGACCGGACCAATGTGTTGAGCAGGAAAATGCAGAAGGGCCCCACGCAGCACTCGGTGAGTGTAGAGAGGTGGCCTCTGGTACAAAAGCTGCTCGGGGCTGGGGATTCTCAAACCCCAATTCACAGCATCAAGGGATCCTTGGGAGCTGCACGGTGAGCACTTTGTGGTTTTTCAAAGATGGCCAGCCCCACGCTTCAGGTTGCCTCCACAGGTCTCAGATTCACTGCGACTGTGGATCGGGCTGTTGGAAGGCAGGAAAGCTGGGTCTTGTTGATCTCTGTTGCTCGAGTTCTGGGGGGAACTGCAACAAAGCAAACAGTGATGCCCTGGATGGTGCCTGTTTGCACAGGGTGGTCACTCCTTGACCACAAGGGAGATTCTTCAGTCTTCTACGTTGAGTAGGATGTCGAAGGGTCCAGAGTTTCATTTCATAAGTTTCAGTCAGGATAATCTGCCGTGCATTGGCACTGCTCCCACCTTTATTCCAATTCTGGGGGCTGGATTACCTGCTAGGTCCCTCCTATGGGTGTGACCCAGGAAGGGGGTGGTTACACCCTTTTCCTTTGTCCAGGGTCGCTCTGGCACTAGGGCTGGAGTGCCCCAGAACCGGTTTGACTGGAATTTGCCTGGGACACCTTGTGCGCCCCAGGCAGTGTCTAGTTTCTTTCAGCCCTCCCTGCTCCAATCCACTATCTCCTGTCTGGGGTGGTGTAGCACCTCCCTGCGACAGGAAACCCTTTGTCCAGGCCTCCTCTGCCAAGTTTCAGTCAGCAGCAGGAGGTCAGACTTGCATCGGGGCAGCAGCATCCATTTTGTGAATCTGAGGCCCTGGTTAGGATTAACCGCGTTTTAGCAAAGTAACATGTCTTCTCCCTCTAGAGGGGTGGAGTGCTACCCCCGTCGCCAGGACTGGCAAGGGGGTAGTATTCCAAAGCGTATGACACCTTACAAGACATGTTTTGATAAAGCCAAACCATAGTTAGCAAGTAACCACGTGGATTATAATGCACTTAAGAGTATATGGTATGGTAATATCCCGGAACAGCTAAGGGAGTTGGTCCCGACAGCTGCAGACAGGCTCAGCTCATGCTAGAGCACAATCTCACATAAAACCAAGCACTCTGCCTCCAGGATTGATAAGGCCTGCCATATGAGTGACTTATAGGTATATATGTGTCCAGATATAGGTTTAGATATAGGTATACTATATCTAAGCAAGGGGCGATTACACCACCTTGCCCCAGCTGAGTGATCAGCCAGTTGTGTCAGTTTGGATAGCCAGCCAGGGGTAGAAAAAGATATGCTGCAGCCCCTGGTAGGCCTTGGATGCACCTATGCCCTGGGTACCTATAGTACACTGTACAGGGGCTGATAAGGTGACTCAAGCCAATTTAGTTATGCACCTAGGGTGCATGGAATCCATTTTACAGAGAGAGCAGATAGCCTGGGACCCTGATTAGCAGGATCCCAGGCCAACTAAGTCGAAAACCAGCTAAACACTAGGCATAAAATCTGGGGTAACCATAGTCAGGTATCCACCTTCCTACAGAGGTGCAATACATTTGTCTTTTAATTGTTTAAATTTATCCTCATTCAAATCCAAGTTTCTTTGGCCCAAGCCCCTAACATTTTCTGTACCAATGTCCTTAAGCAGTTCCTTTTTCTAGGCACTCCGTGTGCTTGGTTTTGCTGTTATTGGATGTTTATTTTTACATTTCTTTTAACCACAGGTGCACAAGTACTGCCATTTAGGTGATCTTCCCTGCTGGTTACCCAAGGGTCAACTAGAGGTACTTAGGGGGAGATTGTTAACGCTGCTATTGATATTAACGGTGGGCATTGTTCGGTTTAGTAGCGCTATGCGTAGCTAAGCGAAGTACACTTCGCACTACGCGAGCTACGCGAACTGCGTAGTGCTCTGTGGAAAATGCTGTTCGCACTGATTGCGCAGTGCCAGATGCTGTTCCGCACTGTGCAATCAGTGCAAACTACATCTTGCAGAGTGCAATCAGTCGTTTTCTGCCATTCAAGTAGATTTCTACTTGAGCAGCAGCTTTCTCAACACGGACTGGTAGTTTCTCGTCGTGAGCGGTCGCAAGCATACCCGACCCCTCGCATGAGTAACCTGACCTCCCCGCATTGAGAATCTCACTGGGAGGTTTATTTTCCACGCTTGCGATCGGCAGCGTGTTGTTGCTGATCACGAACAAGGAAAAAATCTTGCCGGGATGTCATTTTGGTCGCTCGCAGTCGCCAACTTGACGTTGAGGACCGCGAGCAAGCAAAAAATGACCGCTACGCTACGCTACACGTGTTTGCACTGTGCTATGTGCAATTTGCGTAGTGCAAAGTAGCATAAACTTTGCAAACTACGCGAGAGTAGCATAGTAATTCACCCAGGGTTAATAGATATACAGTTACTGCTCTGCTTGTTATTGGGCTGTGTAGACAATTTGAGGGGCTCCCCTCCCTCACCCAAGCTCAGGCATCATTCAGCTAGATCTATTTCCTATGATATTTCCTCCACCACAGGTGCCAAACATCTGTTCATAGTGGTCATAGTCCAGGGTTTAGCAGGGGTGCACTTACCCTTCCCCTGACCTCTTTTTTGCTTACCCATTTTGTTATCTTCTTAGGTTTTTACCAGATAAAAAACCCCACAAGGGATTGCCAAGCCCAGCCTTCTACCGGCTCTGACAGGCGCAGCCAGACCTACTCTTGGCTCAGTCTTCACATGGGCATGAGTCTTGATGCATAACGCATTGAGGGAGCCTGTCGGGTCTGAACTAGAGTGTCTCTAGGTACACACACCAGCAATGGCAGCTTCCTGCTGCAGTACAAGCTGGGACATGTACTCCACCCCCACTGGCAAACAACAAATGGCTTCTGTCCCCACACTGCTGGAGCTTGTCGAGGCTGAAATAGAGCACCTCGGAGTGCAAGCGGTAGCTATTTGCCACAGGAGGAGCTGGGACATGTAATCCGCCTCCCACCAGCAAACAGCAAATAGCTTCTGGCCCCCTGGGGTCAATTATATCTAAAACCTTGTGTGAGTGATGGTGCAGGAGGTTTAAAATGTTTAATTCTAATCTCAGATGTAGCTTCTAGGTGTATGCTAGTACCCAAATTAAAACCCAAGCAGGAGGTTATAACTAATTGTCTATTTATACTGTGACTACCTCATTTCAAGCAGATAAAATGCTTCGACGTGTGAGTGGTTTTCACATCATGTATAAATAAGAGGTGAAACTAGTGCACTATAAAGCTGTGATTCCCATAAACCTACGTAAAACGCCAGGTTTTATGGCTGCTTAGGAGTAGAAGCGGACACCAATGAGTGAGTAAAATAATGCTTACAAAATGTAACATGTGACTAGGCATACAAGGTGAGATGTGCATGTCACATATGAGAAATAACATGGTGGTGAATATCCTCATGCCACGATATCTTGCATTTACAGGTACAACCAAGATTGGCAAGTATTACACTGCCTGTGCATACTTAGAGTGGATTTGCATGCCACAAACAACATATAGAATATGTCACTTCAGGAGAGTTAAAATTACAAACCCAGCCCTGATGAACACCAGGGCCTATTCAGGCCATTGTTATACTGAAACATGTTGGTGATTTTAGGGTTGAAGGACCTTTGTATCCTAAATCACTTATCATTTTACTGGATACCAAACTCACTTTCATGCACCACGTTAATGCGGTAGTATCTTCCTCATTCTACACCATGAGAATGATTAAAAAACTTCTACCCTATCTCCCCATGAATATGGCAAAAACCCTGGTCAGCGCACTGGTTATGTCTCGCATAGACTACTGCAATGCCCTTTTAGTCAATGCTCAGGAAGGAGTCCTGAAAAAGCTGCAATTGGTGCAGAATGCTGCGGCCAGACTGATTACAGCAACCCCCAAGTATACTCCCATATCTGGCACAATCGAACAGCTTCACTGGCTTCCAGTAAAGAAAAGGACTAAATTCAAAGCTCTATGCATTGCATATAAGGCAATCCACGCTCAAGGCCCAGCCTTTCTAAAAGATGCACTTTGCCCTTATAAACCTGCTAGATCCCTTCGGTCTTCCACTGCTGGTCTTATGCAGGTTCCCAGGACTAAGAAGGTCTCCTGGGGAGACAGATCCTTTATAGTGACAACCACTAAACTATGGAATAGTCTTCCACACCATATCAAAACTTGTACTTCCCTTCTCTCTTTCCGCAAACAGATAAAGACCTGGCTGTTCAAGCAATAACTACTCATGGACTAGTTTAGTGGAAACTCAGCGCCGAGACACCCTCGGGTATTTGTGCGCTTAACAAATTTCCCAAAATAAAATAAAAATAAAAATAAATCGTACTATATATTTTAATATTTCCCATCCACCCTACTAGTAAAGGCATACCGTGGGAATGGATGATTAATTTGTATCTTTAAATTTATACCCCCTTAATCAACAATCTTCATAAGAGATCCCTAAAATACGGTTGTGCCCACCCTGAACTTTCAGAGTCAGGGTGAACCCGATGAGAAAGCATACCACTATTAGAGAGGGTGAGGGTTATATAAAAAGGGTTTTTTACCCTTCCCCACTTCCTTAGGAGTGGTGCAGAGGTGTGGCAAGCCCCCCTTTTGTAGCTACTTTAGCTCAAGAGGGATACTATTTTGATTACGGTATATAATAACAGCCCCCTTGCTGCCATCTTGAAGTCTCAGCCATGCTGCAATTTTTTATATTAACTAGATAGCGTTGTCACTTACCGGACAATAGTAAACCATGACATTAGTGCAGGCAACGTTATACACGGTACAGAGGGCCTGATTAAGATGTCAGTCAGAAAGGCTCTGATCGGCATTCAGATATTCCTTAACACATATCGGAACCTATGTTTCTAACTGAGACTGAAGCATTCCTGACTGATGGATTATGATGGAAAGGTAATCGTCTGTCATTCAAAATCCGTTCCGACAGGCACTCGGAAATTCCATGTCAGTCGAAGCAGAATTGTACAGCTCTACGGATCTCGTTTCCTACTTAAGTTTTACGATGTTGGATTAAAACTAGGGACGGGCGGACATTTCCGTTCCACCCACGGAATGTGCGGAAATTTGCCCTTCCACAAAGAAGTAAAAAAGGGGGTGGTGATGGCCGGAGTATCTGAAACAATCAAACACTCACACCCAGTCAACAGATCTGGGTTTAATCCATCACCGTTCTTTAACCCACTCTGCCACCCCAGTTCAGACATGGCCATATGCAAATCAGTCTGACCCTGTGCCTCATGGGAACAGTCCAGCTCAAACTGCCAAGCCATGCCTTCCCTGGACCGGAAACAAGCTTCCTAGGACCGGTTTCTGCCATTTCAGCCGTCTTCAGCGAGGCTTGCTTGAATCCAGTGGCAAAGTGAGCAAGGGACTCACGTCTGAGCATACCCTGCCAACTTATGGCAAACAAAGCGGTTCAAAAGGGGGTGGTGATGGACGGAGCATCTGAACCAATCAAACACTCCCACCCAGTCAACAGATCTGGGTTCAATCCATCACCGTTCTTTATCCCACTCTGCCACCCCAGTTCAGACATGGCCATATGCAAATCAGTCTGACCCTGTGCCTCATGGGAACAGTCCAACCTGAACTGCCAAGCCATGCCTTCCCTGGACCGGACACAAGCTTCCTAGGACCGGTTTCTGGCATTTCAGCCACCTTCAGCCAGGCTTGCTTGAATCCAGTGGCAAAGTGAGCAAGGGACTCACGTCTGAGCATACCCTGCCAACCTATGGCGAACAAAGCGGTGCAAAAGGGGGTGGGGATGGACGGAGCATCTGGCAGGTTATGCTCAGACGTGAGTCCCTGGCTCACTTTGCCACTGGATTCAACCAAGCCTGGGATTTAATTAAATTGGCGTACAAAGGAAGTGGTCAGAGATCAATGGCTGTGACGTATAGCGTGAAGCTTTATATTGAGGCCGGAGATTAATGGTGAAATGTAACCTTCCATTGTGGTTTTAACTCCTGCCTGCGCCAGTGTAAGTAAGCCTCGCTGTGAGTGAGCGCATGATTCATTCAGCCCTGCTCAGCCTTGGAAGTGCTAAATTTACTGTGTAATCCGCTGGGACACGTCTCCTACGTGCAGCTCTTTTTGAAGGGGTCAGAGTCCGAGGCGGGGCTGGCAACAGGTTCAAACGGGGTACCCCAGCCCTCCTGGTACCTCATTCCAGCCCTGCAATGGATATTGTCATTTTCACAGTGTGCGGAAAGAAAATATCTTGCAGTTCGTTTACCCTGGATTCCAAATAAAGTGCTTATTGAATACGAGGCGGGGCTCGTTCCTTCAGAAAAGCGCAGACTTTCAGGGGTTTGCTATGCAAAAACCGTCCCTGGGAGAGTAGGTTGGGGCTTTACTTTGAGGGCGCCCCCTGCTGGGTTTGCGAGGGTTGGAGGTATTGTAACAGTCTGCAACTCAGAGAGGTCTCACAAATGTCCATTCCTCTTGGCCTTAAACAAATATGCATATGGCTTTTAGCAGCACTTTGAGCTGGGCTAGGCTTTCTTGGTCGTTGCGAGCTCCCCTGTGGCCTCTTGGCGAAGCCCACGCGGACGCATATTGTCCCGCCTACTTGCACCTCACTGCCAAGTGCACTCTTTGCCCTTCTGCCCCCTGTGCATTTAATTTGCCATGCTTACATATTTTCACCTTGTTAGGCTTTATAGTGTACTCCTGCTCTAAGGGGGACTTGCCGGTGGTTGTGTTGAGGTGAGCCCCGTGCACCGCTGGGGATATCCATGCATGGGGTCTGTAAATGGTTGTGCGCTATAAACCCTACTGTTGCTAAAAACACTATTAAGGTGCTTTTTAGATCAGAGAAAGGGGGTATTTTGGCAATCCACAGTTCCTGGGGGAGGGGGTGCTTCTGTTGGGAAATGCACCGTACCATATAATTATGAGCATGAAATGGTTGGTTCGTTAGAGGTGACTCCTTCACCTCCTTAAATTGTAGCTGCTGCATTTTACCCTTTTAACTTAAATTCCTTACTTCACGTCAGCTTGCTTTAATCGCTGTCGGTGAACTTGTTTTCTACAGTGCTAGCATGATGTTTCCAAAGTCCTTGAATTCCACAGTAATGTTCTGCTCTGAACAGCCATCATTAGGCGCACCTGGAATGCAGAGTGTACCACTGCTTCATCAAGGGGTAGATCGGTTTATGGGCTGCTATCGGTTGCCATGTGTGATTGCATATACAAAAAGCATTGGCATAGCCAATAGGTATCGTAATTGGGACCTTATAAGTGTTTAGCCATGCAACAGTTGATGTTGTGGCACCAAGGATATTGTGCTGCATAACAAAATACTTACGAGGTCCCAAAAGCGAGACCTATTGGCTATGCCAATGCTTGTTTCAATAGGAGCCCGTGTTGTCAAGTTTCAAGTTTGTTTATTATGTTTTGGATCTCCAAAGAGGTCCACATAAAGAAAAGAAATACATAAATCAAAATTTCTCATACAAATCCAACAAACATTAACAAGTTTATACCAAAATACTAAGTAATCAGCACAACACAGTTGGATAAAACCGTCTAACAGATGTCTAAGAAACATTAAAAAAAATTTAAAATGCTAGAGCAGAACATTTCATTAGGAGGATTATATAAAACACATAAGAAAGAGTTGGCTGAAAGGATATTCAATTTCAAACAAATTTGTCTAAACCACTTACGGCAAAATAAACGAAGTGCAGGACATACAAAAAGAACATGTATGAAGTCCTGAATTGACAAATTGCAAAAATGACATGTTGCGGAGCAACCATACCACTTAGCCATAAGCTTATTAAGAGGGAGTAGATCCTGCCTCAGAAGAAGCCAGAAACGTCGTATACCATGGGGTATATTCCAGGCGACATAGGGTAGCATGCGTTTTAATACGTACGTATCAGTAAAGGGGGATACTCTTTTCCTTGCAAATATAGAATCCCTGTCCAGCCTAAAGCTGAGATCCCACGAGGCCTGTTTCAAAAGTAATTTTACCTGTACGGCAGACAAAGTGAAAAGAGTGCTCTCCTCCAATTGCAGAAGTACAACAGATTTCCTGAAATTCTTTACAATAGAGGACAACTCCTTTAAAGTGCCCAACAGTTCCGACTTCATTAGATGTCTGAATGTACCCACATCTCCTCTGGCTAGGCAGGTTACCCAATGCACCAGCCCTGCCAGGCCATGGACGCAACTACTACAGATGCCAAACTCAAAGTCTCAGGGATGCCACTGTGCAGGCAGAGTTAGTAAAGGCTAAAAAACGTAAATTTTTCCCTTCTGCAACATGCAAGAAACCCCATTGCCCTATATCAACCATTTCAATACCGTACAGAAGGGATGACGGGATTTTTGCCCTGAAAACCTCTAGCATATGTGGAAAATGTCTTCTCCCAGTGGCAGAGTACAATGCACTCAAACTTTTACCCTGAGACAGGGCCTTCCGGGAGTTGTTATCGATGTGGACCTTGTCACTTAGGTTATCAGATATTATTTTCCCCAGGAAGACATAAGATTTAACCACCTCCAATTTATGACCTCCTACGGACCAACCAAAGTTCTCATATTTTGTTTTTTTCCTCCCTGAAATAATCATAATTTGACTTTTGGCTGTATTTATCTTTAAGTAGTGAAGTTCTGCAAACTGGGGTAGGGCATGTAGACGGTTATTTAACCCATTGGGCTTAAGGCCCAATATAAGAATATCGTCCGAAAATAACAGACAGGAAATTGGGGATCCCCCTAATGACGGGGCGATACCTTCACAAGCAGATAAGGACATAGGGAGATCTGAAATATATAATGAAAAGAGCAGAGGCTCCAAAAGACAACCCTGCTTTAATCCATTAATGGTTGGAATCATTTGGGATAACCCCCTTTCCCCCCCTTGCAGGACTTGGCACCAAGTATCCGAATGCAAGGCCTTAACCAAATCTAACAGGAGCGGAGGCATACCCAAAGCCGCTAGCTTTCTCCACAGCAACGGCCGATCCACTTTGTCGAACGCTGTGGAGAAATCTATAAACGCTGCATATACTCTTCCTCCTCGAACCCTGACATATTTAGCGGAGATTATCTGCAGTGCAGTGAGGTTGTCCAATGTACCATGGCTCTTGCGAAAGCCTGTCTGTTCTAGAGGTAAAATCTGATTCCTCTCCACCCAGTCATTTATAGAATATAGGAGACATTTGGTGAAAATCTTTCCAATTGCATCAAGAAGGGCGATTTGCCGATAATTCTTAGGTTCGTTCCTATCTCCCTTCTTGAACAATGGCACCAAAATGCTCCCTTTCCAGGATAAAGGGACAGATTTATTCAGGAAGCAAAATCTAAATATGATAAACAAGATTTTACTCCAAGAAACAGGGTCCTGCTTCAGGACAGATATAGGGAGCTCATAAGGCCCCATTGCACCTGAAAGACAAAGTTCTTTTATAGCCAATTCGATGGTTTTTTTCGGACGGGAAATCTATTAAAGGATCTCTATCATTGTAAAGACTCACATTCTCTGCTGCGGGCCCATTACTGGCATATAAATTTACAATGTAATTAACCCATGTTTGCTCACATATGTGGATAGGGCGAGGACTAACTCTTGTTCCACAGCCCTCCCCAATTATAGACCAGAACAATCAAGCATGCCCGTTCACTGCGGCCTCACGCAGATTGATCCAGAGAGAGTCCTCTTTTTCTTTTTTTTTTAAGCTTGGCCCTTCGTCTTTTTAAGAGGGCTATTTTTGGGTATCCTTCGGGGGATCTGGACAAATATTGTTCCCTCACCAATTTATTTATTTCTTTATTTAAGGAGATGACCGAACTAGGGAGTATGGGCTTTTTTATAATTGCGTTGGATTTCCTTGCAGCCAAAGTAACCTCCTTCATAAAAACCTCAAAAGACATCAGTTCGACCCCTAGCCAATTAGGAAGATCTCTAAGAGCTTTATCTAGAACATGTTCCAGACCCTTCATGGCTTTTGAGTTCCAGAAACATCTTCCAGATTTAGCCCCAAAATTGACCAGGTCACCGTTAAGAGTCCAAGGGTCCGCCAGGGGCGGAGTTATAGAAAGGGTTAAAACAATTACCTTATGGTCACTAAAAGAAGTCTGTAAGACCACCAGATCTCTTAGAAGATAGAAAAAGCAATAATCAACAATTATGTAGTCCAATATTGACTCACTGTTATTGGATTTATGCGTAAAAAGTGCTGGTGTATCCAAGGGAAGACTTCCATTAGCTATAATACCCTCGGTTTCGGATAATTCTTTTAGGAGAAATTTCCCTCTCTTATTCGTTCTAATATTTACTGGAAAAAGAGCTTGTGGAATCTGAAAGTATTCCTCTTTAAGCCTGTTTCTAAATAGATCCACGCTTAAATTAGAAACCTTACAGTTAAGATCACCTAGTAAAATTACATGAGGGGAGGGAACTGTTTCCTTAATTTGTTTAATATAGACAAAAGCTTGTTTTAGCACTCCATTAAAACAGTCATCAGGGGGGATATATGCATTTATTAATACCAGGGGGTGTTTCTTTTCCATATTATCAAAATTAAATAGTGTCACCGCCTGGAAAAGATTACTAGGATCTAAGTGGTGTGAATATTTCCACTTTATCCGATTGGATAACAGGCATGCGATTCCCCCTTTAGCGTGTCCCCTCTTAGAGAAAACAGCCCCTCCTTCCAGGACAATATAATCCCTACCCACAATCAGTTTGTCCACACACCACGTCTCCTGGATAAAAATCACATTAGCCTCCAAGGAATAGAGATACTGGATCTTTTCAGGGCTGTTCTTGATTCCTGCAGCATTCCAGTAGATAATTTTTAAGCTGCTGCTAAAGATGAGAAAATAATTTGGGATTGTCCGTAGATTTACCTGATAAAGCGCCAGGTAACCAGTTCCATTGCTGACCGTCATCTACTCTAATTCCATTTCGGGATAAAGAGGGAGGGATTACATGTGTTACTAGACGTTCAGATTTAGAAAAGCTGATCTTCAAATCCTCAAAAGGGAAAGAAGGACCGGCTTGTCTCAAGCCAAAGGGCCTCTTATCATAGGAAGCAACTCTACTGATGGAGAAAAAAGGCATTACATCTATCCCACGACTCTGAAGATTCTCAGCCTGTTTCAGAATGAGGTTCACAATAAGTTTTGGATAGAACCTTAACCTAGTACAGGAACCTGCCTCAGCATTCAAAATAGAGACCAGATCAATGTCACTAGTTTGGATTAACTTCAAACTCTCCATCTCCTTAAAACATCTAAGGAGCTAAAATCTACTTATTATTAATTCAGTGTCAAAGACAGGGAGAAAATCCAACGTCAACGTATCTACACTATCCTCTATTGGGATTCCAGAGGATTTATTGGAGTAGACTGCATCTTCTATCGGAACAAAAAAGGAGGGAGCAGTAGGATTGAGGGCAGATATCAATCCAGGAGCAGAATTTATCATCTTCAGGCAAGGGGGCGTGGCCGCTGCGGGAAGAGGCTACAGCTGTTTCAATCGCCTCGCAGTTCCGCAGCGGTAGAGGAGCAAACAGCGGCACTCCGGTGAAGCCGGCACGGCGCTTGTGGCGTCCTAAGCAGCCCCAGCAGTTGTAAAAACTGGACTCCAAGTCCTTCGCAAGTCTGAGCAACAAAGTATCAGCAAGTGAGTAGCACAGTATTCAATATATAGGTCACCGTCACCCCACAATTGAACTTACTGTGATCACTGAGTTGTGTCTGCTGAGGGGAGGCACCAGCAGGCAGCAGACGCAGACACAGGCACCAGGCACCCGGCAGCAGCAGGCAAAATGTAGTAAGCTCACAGGCTCACTGGGTCATTGGCTCCAACGTCACAATAGCAGTGATTACTGATGTTTAACTGTTTTACTGTTGTTTTTCCATTTTCCCAGTAGGATTCAGCAAGTAGGAGGAATACTCCTCGCACTCCTTAACATGCCCCCATTAGGAGCTACTGAGTAGTTTCCTGTTTCCTGTTTTGTGTATTCATCCCCTTTTGTGGTGTCCTTTCCGTCGTCCTTTCCGTCGTCCTTTTTTTGGTCCTTTTGGGTCCTTCTGGGCGTGTGGTCTCTCAGAACATCACACAGGGCATCAGGGCACTGCTCCCGCGCCCAGCCCGACTTTTCTGGCGGCCTGTGGCCTGCAGCCTGCACTGTACTATACTGACATCATCCGCCTGCCGTAAATGCTCACCAACTCAGCCTGCTGGGAGCCATGGAGCCGCGGAGCTGCAGAGCCACAGAGCCGCAGGGCCACACCCGCCACACCCGCCAAATGCGTGAGGTGCGGCGCGGCACGGAACGGCACTGTGCGGCGGTGGAGATGCGGCAACTCAAGGCGAGCAAGTACAGCGGGCAGAGGCAGCGAAATCACCCGTTTAATCAAGGCGGGAACAAACAGTCAGACAGCCAGCCTTTCGGCCTCCTGACCAGCCGACCAGTGCAGAATGGCGTCTTAGCGTTCTGGCTTCACGATGCTCACAAGCTTCCTCTAGCGAGTCAGCCCGTGTTGTCTGTCAGAACACAGGCTCCCATTGAAGACAATGAGATACTTTCTGAACAGGTTTTGGAAGCATTATATTCGTCCTGTGGGAACCTCTGACTGTGAGTCTGTCGGAACAGATTTCGACAAGGAGTCAGGAGATTTAGTTTCCTACCGACATCGCAATCAGGTCCTGAATGTTCTAGGTGCCATGATAGTATGAGAACAAAGTTTAAATGCAAGCAGATACAGTTTCACAGAATGTTATCCTGCACTTACATGTGCACAAATGTATGTCAAAAGTCACTGTGTTGCAGAAAGAAGGTAACTTAAGAAATCTGAGCATGAGAATGGCATTATTTTTGACTGGGCCATGTGACAATAGAGTAAAGTGGTGTAGTCATAAGGTGGAGTGGCCATTAGTGGAGTGTCGTAGAGTAGAGTAAAGTGGCAAGTAGTGGCATAGAGATGAGTGGTGTAGTGTGTCACAGAGGGGAGTGCTGTATAGTAGATTCATGCCATAGAGAGAAGTAGAATGGCCTAGACTGAAGGGGCATAGGGTTGCATAGAGTGGCATAGCGTTGAGTGGCGTAAAGTGGCATACAGTGAGTGACGTAGAGTGAAGTAAATTGGCATACAATGTAGTGGAGTGTCATAGTGTGGCAGAGAGTAGAGTGGTGTAGAGTGTCACAGAGTGGAGAACTGTAAGTATAGTGGAGTAGAGAGAAGTAGATTGGCCTAGAGTGAAGTTGCATGGGATAGCATAGAGTGGAGTAGAGAAGAGTTGGGTAAAATGGCATAGAGGGGAGTGTTGTAGAGCAGCCTGGATTTGAGTATTGCAGAGTGTAGTAGTTTAGAGTATCATAGAATGTTTTAGAGTGGAGTGTGATAGAATGTAGTGTCATAGAGTAGGGTGTTTTAGAGTGGCATGTCATAGAGTGGCATTGAGGGGAGTGTCATATAGTGACATGAGTAGAGTGTCATAGAGTGGAGTAGTGCAGAGTGACATAGAGTGGAGTGAGATAGACTGGAGTTTCACACAGTGTCATAGAGTGACGAGCCATAGTGGAGTAGTGTTGTAGAGTGGAGTGTTGTAGAGTGAAGTAGGGAGGTATTCAAAAGGGTGACATAGAGTGGAATAGAGTTTGGCAGAGTGAAGTAGGCTGGAGTTGAGTGTCATAGAATGGAGTGTCATAGAATGCCATTGAGCGGAGTAGAGTAGTGTGTCATAGCGTGGAGTGGAGTGGCATAGATTGGAGTGGCATAGAGTGAAGGGACGTAGAGTGGAGTAGCATACTGTGGAGTAGAGCAGCATAGAGTGGAGTAAAGTAGAGTGGAATCAAGTAGAGTGGCATAGAGTATAGTAGAGTGGCATAGTGTGCAGGGGCATAGAGTGTTGCAAAGTGGATTTGCTTAGAGTAGAGTGGCTTAGAGTATTGTAGGGAGAAGGGAAGTAGGTGGCATAGAGTGGACTAAAATCTCATACATTGGAGTGGTATGAAGTGGAGTTTACATGGTGTAGCTGAACACTGCCATTGTCTTTACAGACAGGACATTTTCAATAAATGACCATTACATTTTTGGGTGAATATTAAAAAATGTTCTCTTCTGTATGTTTAAAAAAAAACATCTATTGATTTATGGATGGCCTTTGATTAAATGCAAAATGTTTTTTTTTGTATTTCACATTTTCTGAAACATTTTAAAGTGTATTTTGGTGGGCTTTTTTTGATGTGTTGGGATGTTTGTGGTTGGGGAATTTGTAAAATTGACTTCATTTTTATTTTTTGCATTGCTGAACTAGTGGCAGTGCTTTCTTCTTTGTTTACCATGCCTCCTCTCTTTGCTGACCATGGGCCAGATTACACAATTATTTGCAGCGGGCACACCTTTAAAAAGGTCCAATCAGGTGTAAACAATAGAAATATTGCGATAAATACGCTGCCCCCAGGGCAGCTGCAAACTCACACTACCCTGCGGGCAGCGCATTCAGGTGAAAAAAGGAACAGCTGCTTTACAGCTGCTCCGTGTTTTTACATTGCAGGTGGAAACTGCCTGCACTTTTGAATGGTATTGGAGATCCCCTTGCAAGGGGATGTCTAAGGGACTCATTGACAGTGCTCCACCTTTTAGGTGGCTCACTGTCAGTGTGCCACCTGATGACTTCTTTGCCTCTGTACCTCATCTGATACAGAAGCAAAGGGATTCCCTCATTTGCATGGGGCACGCCCCCATGAACATGAAGAAATGCTCCCTGTAGATAGTTATGGCACTTTAAGAGTGCCAACACTATCGGTATTACAGAAGGAGCTGCACAAGTTTCTGCGGCCCCTTCTGCCATACCAAAATGCTCAGGGGGTGTGCAAAGCCAGAGCATATGCCCATTACGGCCCCTGTGCACTTTCTGTAACATGGCCCCTAGTGACCATTTTTGTGTTACCAGTTTGTGTGTGTGTGTGTTTTCCGTAAGTGAGCATTTTGTCTTTTTGGTAGGCCTACTTTGTTGTCCATGCCATGTGTCAGGGAGATCATTTAGTGTAGCCAATGTATTTTTGCTATTGGCTTTCATGTGTTCTTTGTTGTGAGGAAATCAATTATCCTTCTCAGGGGTCTCACTGATACTTGGTCCTTTTAAATCAACAAAGAAGAAATTGGCACAGAAGCTGAAATACAAAATATCCTTTTTATTAAACTCAAATGAGTTAGACTATGTCACACAGAAGCCTTAGCAACTGAATGAGGCAGTCTAAGGAGCACAGGAAACTGGGGCTTTATATATGCTTTAGAGTTACATAGTAAGCATAAATGCAAGGGGCAATCCTGGCTCATGTAAGCATGCAAAATGACTAAGTTGGGCATACAAGATCTACTTGCTGAACAAAGTTGGAGGAGAGCTACTTCTCCATACAGCAGCAGAAATAGCCTGACAGTTATACTAGAGAAGCAGGTGCATTCTACTAACTAGGCCCTTCTGGGCATGTGCGAAGTGGAAGATGCTGAATATAGTTTTGTCTCTAGGCAGATTTCAAGAGCAGTTAACACTGAGGGAAGACAGAGCACATGGCAAACAAAATGTCTGCCAGAAATACAAAATGACTTTCACAAAGCGGATAAGATAACTTCTAAATACAAGATGGCTTCAGCTAAATTGTAACCCATTGCTGTCAATTTATGACAGACAACCGTTTTAGCATTAGCTGAAGACATTCCTATGATTCAGTAGGAACATAGAAAATATTTACACATTAATTTTTTCATAAATTTGATTAATTTCCTAATTCTTTGCTAGGTGGGCATTTTCCATTCTAAACATTTTATTAAGCTGGCATGAGCAGGAATACAAGGGGAACAGAGCATTTAGTCATCATTAACATTCAGATAGCAGTAGAAAGTAATGACCACTATTACAAAGAGAATTATCATTTTTCTAGTCCTAAGCAAAAACAAATCCTAAAATCATCTAGTAAACACCTTCAGGGCTCCGATGCATTTCAGTGACTATTATATACTCAGGTGAGACAGTGGCGATCCTTATCAATGCTCTCAGGTGAAATGGGAATACCCTTTATCAGAATAGAGACAGAACATTACTTTAAAACCATGCCAGCAGAACAGTAAGAACAGTCACACAAATTCACTTCCGGTGGACCATTTTGGATGCTAGGGGCGGAACCACTAAAGGCTATTCCTCTTCCATATCCAACACCTACGTTATACAGTGGCACTGGAAACACTTGTGCAACTATGCCAAAGTCTGTTCTAAGCCTCTTTGGTAGGCTTATATCGTCCATCAAATCTGCTTCCGTTGTCTTCTTCCGTGTTGGGCCTCTCGATCCAGGCCTTCCATGAAAATAATGCTTCTCAGTATTTGTTGGAGTGCCATCCTGGCAAACAATCACAGCTCACTTGAAAGTCTCAATGTCTCAATGCAGTGCACCAGTGTCTCTCCTCTGCGGCAGGCACTACATATATTGTGCTCTTCGTTGGTTGTGGGCACAGATCATCTCGTGCAGACCCAGGTACTGCTTAAACAGAAAAAGCAATACAATGTCATCTTCAGCTACATTCTCAGGCTCCAACATTCATTATTCAGTGTCAGTGGACGCTCGGGCTGCTCTTTCATTTTATTTTTCCTTTCAACATGGGTACCACAATGTAGTGCCTTTTGCCAATCTTGGATCCTCCGGTGCACTGCCCTTCTGTTGGAGCAAAGAAAATGGGGGTGGCCAAAACTCAGGCCAAGGGGCTCAAGGGACCGCGCGCTGTCAGAGGTTACCAGCATATGACAGGTAGAAAACTGAAGCCTCAAACCAGCCCTGCCCTCAACAATAAGGATCCTTCTCTTTCACTCTTTTGCACAGAAACTCTTGTTCTGTGGCAAACAGAGAACCAACTCCTCCTTCTTGTCTGATGTCCAACGCCGCCTGATGGAGCAAGCACAATGCTTTGTAGATGCCATTGATGGCGTGCTGGCGATCGCTGTCCAGCCTTGCTACTTTCTGGGTGCTGGGGCTGTAGGTCCAAGACGTCTGTCCTTCATCTGTACCTGTCACTGATGGGAGTTTGGACTTGTCTTAATCATTGTTCCTCAGGTTATTATGACTCTTCCTTTTACTCTGGAAGATCCCGCGGAACTTAGTGACGTAGGAAATGTAACACAGTTGTTAGTTTCCTTCAATTTAGTACAAAAACTGTTCATGTATTTAACAATGGGACTGCAAGCAGGTGGCCTGCAATCTGCGAGGGAGTGGCCATACAACATGGAATGACTCTGGTCTAGAATGGGCTGTCACTCTCAAAGGCAAAGGCAGTACATCTAGTCTCTTCAATTGGGTACCATTCATTATCCTCACTAACTTCAATGTGCGACCATATCCTCTGCCATCTAACGGTAGGTAGCTACATGGGAATTCTATCTAAATGTGTGCCCTCACACATAGTGGCATTGTCTAATGGGGTAAACATTTTTTTTTAATGATTATGTCTAGGTGTTCCTAAATTCCTTATCTAGAACACCTCAAAAGGGAAATCACATGATACAGATTATCAGGGACATGTGGATACCTCCCTTTAATAATTGTGCATCAGGTGCACTATGCAATACACAGGCTAATGATAAAAATATGGAAACAAAAGACAAGAAATAGAGAGTCCTGGTATTTCCATGATTAGAACACATCTGATCCCACCGAAAATTACGCAGCAGGAACAAAAGGGTAAAAAACAAATTAAAATAGGCATTGAAAATTTGTCAAGTAAAAAAAAAAAACGTAAGGTATCTCCTATTGTGGTGGAAAACTTGTCTTACTATAGTATTGAGTCAGTTAACCAGTCCATCACTACCCTGATAGACAGACTGGAAAACATCGAAGTGGGCCTAAAGAAAATTCTTGAAAACCAGTCTGGTCATACAAAAGGGAATTATACATAATATGGGGGTCCCTGGTACATCACTGCAGTCTGGAAGTGTGAACTTGAACAATACACCAACAATAATAAAATGGCTGACTGGTGAAAGGAATACTGAAAAGGGAAATGGGACTAGGACACAGCTAAAATCCCCAATAACTAGGCAAAAGAAAAATCTATAGGAAGAACAAGAATTTACTTGGATGATAGTCAGGCATGTGACACAACACCAAGAGTATGGGTGATACACAAAAGACCAAAATAGTACACAAATTTTAACTTTACCACCGGCCGCTACACCATATACTGTAATCTCGGCTACTGTTCCAGTTCCTTGCCCGGGGATAATGAAACTTAGTTTTCTTTAAGGAACAAAGCCATACACTACCGAGGAAGCAGAACAGGATTAACTAGTGCAATATCATGAGAAAAACTTATGTCACCTTTAGCAAGAGCCACAGATTTATAGTTCCTCCTTAGGGTCCAATCGAGGAACATTTAATCAAAGGCTGCCCGTCCCTTAAGGGAAGCAGCAGTAACATGGCTAACTGCAGGTGACACACTTTTAATCTATATATCTATTTTTCTTTTCTTCAATGCCATTATAGCCAAATAGACATACACTGATGAGGTGTTGTCTGTCATGTTCACATGAAGTATCATATCTGTGAAATTTAATAACCAGAACAAGTCCAACTAACTGTTGTGTAGCGATGGGCATCGTCATGACCATCCCCTCACAACACAGAGGAGCTTGTAATAGTATTAACCCCTTCGATGCTTGTGATGGAACCATTCCGTCATCAGTCACGGTTGGGCTGTGCTGATGACGGAATGGTTCCGTCACAACCACACCCATTTCAATGAGGGGCAGCACAGGAGGGGAATTCCATTAGCAGCGATGGTGTTAAACAACAAAAGCATAGAAACAAAAACATGCATAACAGAAAAAACACACATGCCAAGCCATCAGGTATACTTGCAGTATACCAAGCACAGAAAGCATAGTCAAATTACAATAGCATATGTAAATGAGCGGTGATGCACAACACCATGTCATGCACTTAATGCACTGTGAACCTGCAGCCCAAAACCCAATATTCTGGCCTGCTTAATTTGTCAGGCTTACAATAATATTCAATTTCCTTACTTTCCTCACCCCCCTTTGACCGCAGGTCACCTTAGTGGTAATTGGCTGTCAAATACAACTTACTGTGTCACTTCTGACACACAGGACCAGTAGGAACAATTCATAAAAGGACAAAATGCACAAACATAAAAAACACACAAACATTTCTTTTCAAACGAGTTATACAAAAAACACATCTTATTTCAACATACTGCTGACAGCACCCTTCTTTTTGCAATTTGCACGTTGATTAGGTCCCACAGGTACATATGGAACACTTGTTGTACCACCTCGAGGAATGGACCATCACTGATGCGTTTGCTATTGACCTCTGCTTTTCCACCACTTCCCTACACCTTCTGTAGCATTCTCGGTCCATTCTAATCTTCTCTTACCCTAATTTCCTACCTATAGTCATTCAGGGCGCATATTTCACCTTTTTTCCTCTCACAACTATGATGTTTTTGTCAAACCAACTCGCGTATCTTGTCAGCCTTAAAACTACCCAGAACAATCCATGAATGATCTGGGGGCAGAAGCAAAAAATACACAACACAAAAGAGAGACACTTCACATAACACACAAAATATCAACTGCAACCATCTTGTCAAATTTGCAATGACTAAAACATGTAAGCATGTTAAGCCACCTTAATTTTGACTGTCCAAAAGTAAAACTGTTTCACAGACACTCTCTGTGTCCCTTGTACCACAATGTTTCCTGTGAAAAATAAATCTGAATTTGCTAATCGTTTTTACCTAGGCATGTATCCCACACAATTCTAAGAAAGAGCTTCATCTTATTTCCTGTCTTAAACTAATGCAACATTTTATTTTCTGTTAAATGAATGCAACTACGTGGACATTATTTGTCAAGAGCAGAAGTAGTGTGCTATATACTTGTCTAACAATCCAGAAGTCAGCTAGTAGTATTATACCTAAATGTATGCATTTACTGAAGCCTAAGCCTAAGGCACTTTAAAGCTACTGTAAATGGCAAGAATGCTGCTTAAATAGTCTATTTTACCCAATTTCGACTTTGATATTTAGGGCACTGAAAAATGAATATCCTATAATTTTTTTACATATTAATCATCCTCAGAATGTTCCATACAAATTGCAGAGATTGGACATTAGACATGTCTCATGTAAATCCTTAGAAAAATTAGTTTTTTACGCCTGCGCCGAGTGAAATTCCATATGCAAATGTCCTCATTGTGCAGTACAACACGACTTAAATTACATTTTAATGCTAGGAGGTCAAAGTATGAGTATTAAGCTTCATAAATATTAAAAAACGACTTTAAAAGCACTTATTTTTTAAATAATTTTTTTCATAATTAATATTTATTTTTAATAAAACCAATCATTTGATAATTCCACATAGGAAAAGCAAGCTGCATCCCTTCCCCATCAATTTTAGACGTATTCATTCATAAGCCGAAGCACTGAAGCCTAACATGAAACATGAAACACTTTTGCGCCATTTTTCTTTCTTTTTAAAAAGGACAATTATTTAACATCAGAACCAAGAATGTGCTTCAAGAAAAGGAAATCCTCAATTGAAAATATTTTCCTGGTATCTAAAATAATGAACCTAATTATTGTAACTTTTTTTAAAACAGCAGTCTGAAATGCAAAATTTTGCACAGTGTTTAGCTGACGAAGTCCTGGCAGAGTGAACATTCCTGTCTATTCGTGGCCTACAAAAACGACATCTGTTTGCTTAGCGGCAGTAAAAGCTTTTTCTCAGTGTTGAAACGTGAGCACCGTGGCTGTCTATTTAAAACTGAGACATTTCTAGTTTTAAAATGTGTGTGAGGTACAGTAAAATCCAATTTATTCAGATGATGTGTTTGCCTGTTAATATCTAATACAATGTATCTAAGGAAAATGCTTTATAATTGTTTATTTATTACAAAACACACAATTTCATTTTTGAGGCCTTTTAGTCCTAGTGAATGTGAATTTTAATTTTATCTTTTAAACATTTAACAGTTTGCACATGTGCTTAATTGCTTACTCTATAAATTAAATAGCAACATATAGCTATTTTTGCATATCATATGGTTCATTTCTGGATTTTTAATTAATTTTGTATTTAATGTTAATTAAATGACATTTTGCATAATATACTGAAGACAACAAGAAAAACCACAAATACATGCATTGAGCTCTTTTTAGACATATACAGAAGGGGTCAAACACTCAGGACACATAATACAGTGCGCTTAATGACCATTATTTCATAAATAGCGCAATCACTATTTACTTACAGAATTTGCACTAATTGGAAAACCACAAACCATATAGACATTTAAACACACATTTAACCCACAGATCAATACTTAGGACAGAAACAAAGGACAGCCCACAGACTGTACTTAAACCAAACCATTTGTAAATACTAGTAGTAAGTCATTTTTACAAGAAGCGCTTCTCAATAATATTCCAAAAGACTGCAAAAACAGCCCAACAAACTATTTGATTTATAAGAAGCCAAAATACACTCAATTCACTAGCTTTGGATGGCAGAACACACAAAAAAAAATCACTCTGTATTTCTCCATTCATAAAATTGCACAGAAAAAGGATCCTGTTTGTATTTTGTCATATTTTAATTCCCTGGGGATACAAAATCACCAAGGAAGAAATATGTTTTCATACCTAAACCTATTTAGGTATTCTCTCAAGGGAGCCAGCTAATTTAATTCACATCTCTCTATGGTACCTTCAAAAAGTAACACGTTCTTTGATGTGTTCTTGAAACAGGCATGCCAAAAATAGTGCAAAATATGCAGTATTATAATCAAAGTAGTTCCTAAAGTACTCTTCGTACATTGATCCGTTCAAATATTCTTAGAAGTAGAGAAAAATCTCCTTATTACCTGCCTATATGTATTGCAGCACATACATAATTTTCATATTCATAGGACTAACTGAATATTTGGCCAATACATATCAAAAATGCCACAGTAAGTGTTTCTAAAACTACCTTATCAATCCAAGGCTTCAAACTTACAACAAGTGCCGTAAAACGGCTCTTAACAAACAAATGGTTGTCCAAATTCTAACTGCCAAGTTCTAAATGACCTAACGGTCTTTTTAAAATACTCACGCCAAAATGGTTCTCAGTCAGGGGTGACATTGTGTGGAGGATCAAAATCAGGAAGATCAGAAGTATACTGGGCTGCAGAGACAGAGAATCCCCAGAATATCTGTGTACAGAGTACCTCCTTAGTAGAGTCATGTCCTGTCCTCCTCAGTAGATTTCTGTCTCCTAACAAGATTACTCCCTCAGATAGCCACTTCTGATGAGGTCCACGTTGGGCGCCAACTGAAGAAATCAAATATTCTTCTCAGGGATCTCACTGATACTTGGTCCATTTAAACCAACAAAGAAGAAATTGGCACAGAAGCTGAAATATAAAAGATCATTTTTATTAAACTCAAACGAGTGAGACTACGTCACACAGAAGCCTTAGCAACTGAATGAGGCAGTCTAAGGAGCACAGAAAACTGGGGCTTTATATATGATTTAGAGTTACATAGTAAGCATAAATGCAAGGGGCAGTCCTGGCTCATGTAAGCATGCAAAATGACTAAGTTGAGCATACAAGATCTACTTGCTCAACAATGTGGGAGGAGAGTAACTTCTCCATACAGCAGCAAAAATAGCCTGACAGTTATACTAGAGAAGCAGGTGCATTCTACTAGCTAGGCCCTTCTGGGCATGTGCGAAGTGGAAGATGCTGAATATAGTTTTGTCTCTATGCAGATATCAAGAGCAGTTAACACTCGGGGAGGACAGAGCACATGGCAAACAAAATGGCTACCTGAAATGCAAAATGGCTTTCACAAAGCGGACAAGATGGCTTCAGCTAAATGCTTACCCATTGCTGTCAATTTATGACAGTTGTCCATGCCTTCTTGCTTGCTATTGGGAACAAGTGGCCGGCAGACATTTTGTTTAGCCAGTGTGCTTATGCCATAGGCCAGAGTTTGTTCTTTTGTTGTCCAGGCCTTTGCCCTTGGTAGCCATGTAGCAGGGTGGACATTTTGTGTAGAATTGTGCTTTGCTTTTGCCATTGGCCTGCATGTTTTCCTTGTTGTCCATGCCTTCACCTTTGGTGGACATGGGTCAGGGTGGCCATTTCGTGTAGATAGTGCTATTTTCTTTTGCCATAGGCCTGCATGTGTTATGGCTATTTGTTTTTTTATATATTACTCCCCCCCCATAAATGAGGATGATTATAGTACAAGTTTTTTCAGATTTTTTTCATTCCCCCCGTCTTCTTCCTTCCCATAGGATTTCTCATAATCCCTAGGGAAACATCAGCAATTATTTATTTCATTTATTAGTTTTTTCCCTACACCCCCTGCCTGCCGTAGGTGTTACTTAGGCTTTAAGCACACACCTTTTTGTAAGAATAATTCAATTTTCCCCTGCATCACCTGCCTGTGATAGGTGTCTAGTCTCATAGGCCATAAGCACCCAGCAGCAAAAAAAAAAAATCCATGTTCCCCTGCACCCTCTGCCTGCCATAGGCATCTCATAGGCCTAGAGGCACATAAATTAACCTTTTCAATCTGTACGTTATTGAAATACTATGTTTATGCATGGTTTAGAATGAATACACTATTCATTATTTGTGATGACAATACTAAAGTATATTGTCTGTAGAATCAAATTGTGAACTGCCAAGTTTCACTGATTTTGTTTTCTTGTGTGTTTGCTTTAAGTGCACATTTAACACAGTACTGCCAATCTGATGGCTGCAGTGACACCCACTGAGTCCATCTTCTTTTGCATCTACGTGGCAACTTCTAGAGTTAAGGAAAAACTTCAAGATGGCCCCAAAGAAGGGTGTTCCTGCCAGTGAGAAGGAGAAGAAGATGGACATTGCCACCTCATGTCAAGCTGCCCTCTATGTTTTTCAGGAATTGTGGTACACCCGCTGCAATCCCCTCTGGGCAGCAAAAAGCTGAGAGCTGCACTACTGCATCAATTGCATCACCCCAGGCTAAGGCTAATCTCAAGCCCATGTCTCTCAGCAATGCAGCGACTGCAGTCATGGCAATGATCAGTGCATATGAACTGGATTTGTCTCACATGCAAAGTACCCATTTGTCACAGGTAAGTGGACAACAGGAGTTGCAGCCAGCAAGAGTTCTTCCTGAAGTAGGAGTAGAACAGGAGGTTAAGCTTCCTGTTGAGGAAGATGCTGCTCTTCAACCATTGGCTTCACAATCTCCAGCGAGAAATGGAAAGGGTACTACAGGATCTTTACCATCTTCCCCAAGCCTACGTTTTGATGATCTGGACATGAATTGAACCCCAGTCAAGTCTGAGACCCACTCCAAGAGAGACAAGAGAAAAGTAAAGTTCCTGAAAGCCTTTAAATTATAGACAGTGATGATGATGAGCCAGTGACCAAAGAGGGTTCCTAAGGGCTGCAGCATATTTTGTTCCACTGTAAGGAACCCGCAACTAAGCTCATTCAGTCCGCATAAAATGTACAAACAATAGTAAAACAAGATATGGCACACATCCTGAATGCCATACCCCAAACACTGCATAAGGTATATGTAAGTCACCCCTACAGCAGGCCTTACACCCTAAGGCAGAGTGCATTATATTACACTTGAGGACATATTTGCAGGATCAGGTATGCCCCTCTGCCATCCAGTTCTATTGCTAGATACTACAAGTGAACAGGGAAGCCATCTTCAGTACATGTACGTGGCACTGATCATTACGAGTTCCCCAGCTACATGATAGCTTCACTGAAACCTATGCCATTTGGTATTAAACCCCTTGGGGCATATTTACAAGACCCTATCACCACAGGACTGTCACTTTTTATGATGTTCTTGTGGCAATAGGGCTTTGCCTTATTTACAAAGCAGCATTAAGTCACTAAACATGGCTTAATGCTGCCTTGTAAATAATGCCCCTGTCACAATATGCTTAGCAGGAAAGATGGGTGTTGCTGTGGAAGTTCCGCCGCAACACCCATTGATTCTGACATTGCCCCCTATTTAGGCATAAATAGGAGGCAAAGTCAGATTTAAGACCAGGGAAACCTGGTCTTACCCTGGCCCAATGAGGATAAATGTTTAATTTCACCACGTTTTTGCTGTTTTCATGTGTGCTGTGTTGCGCAGCACACATGAAAATGGCAAAAGGCTGAAGATTGCTTATGTAGAGGAAGGTCCCCCTTCCTGCAAATAAATAATCATTTTTTTAGATGCTGTTTTGTAACATCGGTGTGTGCTGAGTTAAGCAGCACCCATAGATGTTACAAAATGGCATTTAAAGATTGTGTATGTGCAAGAAGTGGAACCTTCCTGCACATAAAAAATCTTCTCCTGCAAGCAGACACCCTTGTGCTATGGGGCAAGGGTGCCTGCATTGGTGCTTGGCTGCTAAGTGTAGCACCAGCGCAGGGGGAAACACAGGGCTGCACCATAATCTTGAAAATTTGGTGCAGTCCTGCATTTCTGAAGTGGTTGAGTGAGGCATTAAGTAAGGAAGGCTAACGCCTCACTCTGCCACATCCCTTGTGACTATGCCCCCTTGTCTTAATGAATCCCAGCTGATGCCAGTGGTGGATTTGTTAAAGCATGCATCCAGAAAGCACGTTAGAGGGGCCATCTGAAAACTTGTCAGTGCCTGGCTGGCTTGTATCATCCCTACTGCCACCACAGACATGTTTCTAACCCCCTGCAAGTGAGAACCTGTGCTTTCTGATGCCAGAATCAATGCCTACTCCAGAGGAAGGTATTCATACCTCTTCTGGCAGGATGGCCAGTGAATCTGCATATCACAGCCAGAGGCCCTGAAACCCCTTATGCTTTTGAAATGTGACCCCTGCTTCCCCCAGACCTGGAATATGCCACCCCATGCCCTGAGGCATGGGGTGACAGATGCTATGTTAGGAAGTGTGGTGCCCTCCAGGCTAGTCACAATCCTCTGGCTGGCTGCATGATATGCCCCAGGAAATAAGGATCCCACCATGTTGATTTTGGTAGAATTAGGAACTCTGTAACAGGTTTATTCCCACTCCCCACAGGAAGTGGCCATATAGGGAGCGTAGTGACCTCGAAGGTAATTAGACCCAAGGGTTACTACCCTTCACTATCCTTAATTCCCCTAAAGTCAGTATTTAGTTGGCACCTTGATACCAGGAACTCAAATTAATCTGGCTAAAGAAAGAAGAGGTCAAGGACGAGCCGAAGAAGCAAGAATTGCAGACTGCTGGTGGACTTTGGTCACAAACCGTGCCTCCCTATATGCTTCCATCCCGACAATTGTAATAACCTGACTCATCCTGCAGCTGTGTATCTTCCAAAAGCCTCAGAGGGCCTTCATCACTTCCCAAAGCATCTACCTTTAAGTAGAGAATCCACCCAATCATCCTTCGGACATTGACCACAAAATCTGGTTCACCATTCTGCTGTTCTCTGGGTTCACCGCTGCAACAGCCACCCAGGAATAGGGAACCATTCTCCATAAGGTCACATCCATCACCCCAACAAGTATGAAGATGCCAGGACCAACCAGAACCAGGCTGCACTTATACCTGGAGTACTGCACCACTTGCAGAAACCAAAGCGTTTTTAAGTCCAACTCCAATGGCGAAACGACTGACCTACTTACAAGGGAGGTCAACAATGCAGAGGTCAGCACCTAGATTGGCCCAGCTGTCCTGTTTTATCCCCCTTCTGCTAACCTGACCATTATCTGTTAGTACCTTTGAAGCACAGGCTCCACCAATCTAAAGCATCTGCACTCGAGCTCCCCGGCACAGATCCAAAACAACCGACTATGCCCCTTTGCTCCCAGGACCCTCACAACCTGAGACTTCAGTTGGGATCTCCCAGCTTTTTCCTCAAGCCCCCTTCTGCAGCCTGTTTCTCAGTGGCTCTGCTTTTTGCCTACTGTGTAGCATGCAACGCTAACAACCTGTCCTGCACCTATGCCCCCGGACACTCCAGAGCAAGTACACTTGAACTGCTGGTGGTACTTTGGACCTTGTCCCCTTAGCACCTTAACTCCTTAAGGGAATGGCCAGAAAACTATCGCAAATACCTGTATGCAGTATATGTCTTTTTTCTCCATAGGAACTATTTACTGTGTAAAAACACACCTGCCCTACAATTTGCCAAAAACAAGTTATATATTGAAAAGTACTCACCCAATTACTAAATTCTTGGTGTTAAAATATATATAAAAAATACCTAATTTTCTAAATTGGTCTTGAGTTTCTTCTTGTATGTGTGTCTCATTTTTGTGTTCAATAAAATCTTAAAACTACCCTCTAATTAGCCTAATCTACAAGAGAACATTTGGTATTATTAATTTAAGGCCTGTAGCCAATAAGGGTCATCTGGGTGTTCTACATAGTTTACCTTGTTTTGGCACACTCCATAAAAAGCCAGCTTCTCACACAACGTTTGACAGAAAAGAAAGCTTTAGAAACATTTCGGTCCCATTAACCTTTGTAATAAAACTGAATTATTAGTTGTACATTGTTAATAAAGACCCCAAACAGGTAAAAAGCATGAAACTTAGATTTACAATAGTCTGTGAATTTTGCGACCATTGATGTTTGTACATGCAAAATAATTTAGCCCAAGTGGGCAAAAACAGATTATACATACTAATTTATAGATCATAGTGGAATTAAATAAACAGTGTGGCACACATGATCCACAAAGTTTGAAAATAGCAAATCAAATAATCACAGGTATAAAAGTTCTTCAGTCTGCAAATACTTATTACTGGAAATTCTTTCTTTCTGTTGGATAAGTGAAAAGATGTACCTTACAAGCGCGTGCCTAATCACTGTACACCAATCTTGCTAGGATTTAATTAAGGCTTTTATACCCTGACTGTATATATACATATATACACACACATAATCATACAAACCTAACTTACCTGTGATCATGCTGCATGAAAGAAGTAAGTAATTATTATTAGAATTTTTAGAAAACCTACATTTTACAGAGCCCCTCAACTTTGATGCCTTGCAGGTCGAGCAGGTCCTATTTCTGGTCCAGATGGACACCCACTGAAACTGCTGCTGGTTGTGTAGAATGCTGGTGGCGTGGCACATACAGTCCAGGCCTGTGATCAGATGAAATAGACTGCATGGGATTGGAAAAACAGGACAGGGTCAAGAGAAGAAAGTAGCAGGAGTGGGCTAGATAAAAAAATGGCACTAAGCGAGTGGACCAAGTGGGTACGTTTGGACTGATTTTACAGGGTAAAATGCCATACCACACTAAATCACAATGCAAGCAGTGCGATATTCATTTTCCAGCCATTTGCTGAACTCTACAGAATCTTGCTGAGTTTTTATGTAACTCTGCAGAGTAAAATTCTGTGAGTTCCACCCAGGCCTAGAGCTGATTGGTTTTGATTGTATTCAAATATGTGTTTCCAGCACACTTCAGAATTACCAAACAGTTATTCTTCATTTGCATTTTCCAAATTCTGGTTTGTTCTGAAATTTTTGCACAGTTCATTTACAGACATTTAAATATTGTTTTGTGGGTTATAAAAAAAGTCTTTACTTTCACACCCACAGATTGTCATATAAATCCTCTCACATTAAAGTCAGAGAAAGAAAAGTAAGGGCCAAGCTCCCTATTAAGACAGAGCCTGGCATTTGACATCTGTCTTTGAATGCACAGGAAACGTGACAAGATAAGAAGGAAAATTTAATTTGAAGGCGTGTTTACAGAAAGCAAGCACTCTTGGCGGTATACTCTAAGCAGTCTTTGCTCCACAGGAGGCACAATCACATGCCTTACAGCCCAAAACAAAACAAGCCAGCAAATAGAAAACAAGCAAATGTGAGTTACAAGCCACAAAGCCAATTTTAAGCAATGGGCAAAATGCATTCTTAGATCAGCTTTCAGAATGTCCCCAAGACATTTTTAGCAACCAGACAGCTGCACTGTCTGGTAGACTTAACGAAAGGATGGATACATTGCTAGAAGTACCTTTATTTAATTAGTGTGCTTTGATTTGACCTTATTGAACCCACCCTTTCTCTTCCTTGTGGGTGCTTTCACTTCCTTACTGAACTCAAAGCAACATTTTTATTCAACTTGATATAAAATAGATGTACTCCTTTGGTTACAAAATGGTTGCTAATGTAAATGTTTTAATAAAATAGTGTGCGAGAAAATGTGAGGAGCACCAGTTAACACCATTTTAGCCAGTGATAAATGTGAATCTATGCTGCTCAGCGGGATTCCATTTCTCTGTCATAGATCCCTAACTAGCTGTGCTGTGCAAGTATTTCCTCAAACCGATAATAATGGCAAAGTAATTTTTTTTACAGCATTATATAAGCATTGAAAGTATATTGTTTTCATTACAGCGCAGTGCATTCAAATCATATCAAATTTAAATTACTTTATTCGATTAATACAAAATGAATCATAAAAGTTCAGAGATACATCACAGATAGAAAATCTAAATACAATCAATTCATGTGAGCAAATGATAATTTTTCTAGTTTTCAGAGATGCCCATAGAAAGGAAGCAACACTAAAACAGAAAAATTGCAATCTAGTGGCTGAGTCAGTTTTGCGCAACACCAACTAACATTAGTAACTCTCCAGATTGGATGGCTCAAAGGAACAAGCAAAAAATGGCCCCTCACGTCCCCAAAAATCCTCTGTAAACAAAGAATGCAACAAGATAAATGTCGTCTCCGAGCACAGATCAACAGTTATCAATAGTTTCAGAGAAAAAAGAAGAACCAAATTAAAGTCTCTCTCTTTCACAGTTCTTTAAACAGTTCCTTTTTATTTTCTTTTTTCTTTTTCTCTTCAAATTATCAGAAGATCGCCATTTTAATTTTCATGATTCATTCAGTTCACACAGAATGTTGCCAATAAAACAGAAACAATGCCAAAACCATTAATTAAGCATTAATTGAAATGTGAAAGAAGTACTACAGGTTAAGTTTACTTTGAGGGTCAAGCACTGTGTAGTTTATAACATACTGAGGGCCTTATTTATGCAAAGTGACGCATCGCTGCATGAAAAGAGCTATGCTTCATTTCTCAGTATGCCCTCTTTGCGACATGTTTGATTCGTCATATTGACTGTATGATGCATCATGTCACAAGGAGTTAAAGCTATGTCAGTATTTCTGACGTATCTGCATCATGTCGCAAGGAATGACAGATAAGTCAGTATTATTGATGTATCGGTCAGCGAAACATTTATACACTGCTGGAGTTGTCTCAAAAGGGTGACACAACTCCAGCAATGGGCCTCATTTATGAGAAGATCGCTGGTTGAAAGCAGAAATGCATCACTTCTCAGTGCGCCCTACTTGCGACATGATGGATGCGTCATATTTACTGTATGACGTATTTTGACGCAAGGAGACTGATACATCAGTATTTCTGATGTATCTGTAGACACAAAAGTGACGTATTCCTGGAGTGTGTCACAAAAGTGGCGCAACCCCAGTAATGTGTGCTTTCATATGGGGCAAGCCCCATGTGAAATGGCCTGTGTCAATCTTACGCCTGCTGTGAGGCAGGTGTAAGATATCGATGCATTTGCGTCCTAGAAGTGCCTCAGTCACAACTATGAGGCTTACTTGCGTGGGAACTCCCCCCCAGCATATATTATACCTGAGACAGGGATTTACAAAGTGACACATCTGCTTAGATGCGTCACTTTGTAAACAGGGCACAAACAGGGGGTGTCTTTTACGCCACCAATGCATCAAGAAAAGTGACCCAACTGAAGCGCACAACTGTCGCAAGGCCTCATAAATAAGGCCCAATGTTCCTTTCAGATGGGGCATGCCACATGTGAGAGGGTTCTGTGTCAGTGTTACGCCAGGCGTAAGATATTGATGAGGTAGTGTCCTAGAAATGGCGCACTGAAATATTATAGATTTAATACACTACTTTAATGAGGTTTGGATGTGGGTGAAAGCCCACCCTGCATACATCATACCTGGCGCAGGTATAATGTGGCACAGGGAGTTTACAAAGTGACTCAACTGCTTAGATGCATCACTTTGTAAATATTGCACAACATTGCATGTTTTTTACGTCGCCGGTGCGTTACAAAAAGTGACACACCGGTGGCATAAAAGTGATAAAAGGACTCATAAATAAGGGCCAGAGTATTAATGAAAGCTGGTAAAAGCAGTGTTGCATGTAATAACATGGTGGAGGCTAATTAGAATTTTGTAGACCAGTCTCAAAATGAGGAAGGGCGCTAAAAGCTAAAGAAAAAGAATCCGAGGCTTACTCAGGGGAGTGATATGTGTGGTTAGAGATGCTCATTAACTCTTGGCCAAAAGAAACAATAATTGTCAAAGCCATTTGCTCTGTGACCGAGGCCAGACCCATTGGCTATGCCAATGCTTCTTAAACATGTAATTGGAACACAAGTAGATATATAAAGCAGAAGATACAGTGTTCTCAGATTTTTTTTCGAAATATGGAAAGTGTGTTTGCTTTATTTACACATTACAATCTCTAAGCGTACAGCCAGTACCCATCCTTGTCTAATGGTGTTGTTCACTGTATGAATGTATGTTTGCAACCACTCTTGTGCTTATATACTTAATATATATATATATATATATATTTTGTTTTTTTTGACATATTTAGAAGAGAATAACACAACTACAAAAATCCGTGGCTAGTATGGACGAAGAATTGATGCCACGAAGGATATTGCTTGCACAATATCTACGTGAGACCGAAGACCTACAAATCCAAATACTAGGTAGAGTGAGCAATTATAAATGTAAAACCATCCTGTTTACAATTTGTGGTATTGTTTGATTAAACAAAACAGTGATACTGGTTTTCTTCCTAAAATGGCTGATGGCGCTACTATTCTGAAGAGCTTGTGAACTGTACATGTATCATTAACACATCGACAATTGGTGAGGGGGTAGGATTTCTGCTAATGTGGAAGAGTTTATCATCGTACATGACTTTGAAGCAAGATATTGATAAATGGCGATCACCTGAGGAATACAATACATCTGTTTTCATAATTTCCCAGGCTGCACGGTAAACACAAAATGCGTGGTTGAGCTATTTCTCGAGAAAGATGAACGTTCATTCTTAGCACTTTTCAATTTAGTAAACAAAACATAATAATAATCCCTACTTTTGACTACACATTCTCTATTCTTCTCACCTCAATGCAAGTCGTGAGTAATTAGAAATACCACGGGCCTCATTTCTGGGGATTTGGTTAGGGAAGTCCAGCAAGCCACTTTGCTGTGCTGCCCTAAGTCAAAGTGAAAGTGCAGGAATGCACAGTATTTATCTAATAGGGCTCATTCCTGTCCATTTCCCTAGCACTGGTGCTGTTTCGACTGCCTAGTGCCAACTCAGGCACTCTTGCAAAATGGTGCAAGAGTGCCAGTGTTGTTGGCAGGGTTGTTTCTGTGTAGGAAGCGGCACCTTCCGGCACAAAGTCTGTCCTGGAACGTGTTTTTCTTTTTCTTTGTGTGCTGCAAAATGCAGCACACACGAAAAGAGAAAAAAACAAGGATAAATAAAGGGTCATATTTAAAAGCCCCTTATGCTGCTGAAGCGTCTCATAATCATACCTATGTGGGCACGTAAAGCCAATATGCATTGCTTTAAATGGCCTGATAGGTATGGAGTATGGCAAGGCAGCACAAATTGATGCTTTGCCCGACTCTGCGCTTGAGTATCATTGCTCGGGGGTTGAGATGGGTTTTTCCACGCAAAACACCTAATGATTTTGACACTTCTCAAGATTTACGAGAGCATGTAAACATGGCAAAAATGCCAAAACCATAAACCTCCTGTGGTGAAGCGTAACTAGTAAGTAAGTACGAAATTTTTTATTATGCTTGATTAATTAAAAACATTGCATACATGAATACATTTAGAATAAATGTCTAGCTCTTATGCAATGATAGACACTAATAAAAAACCCAATGTTTTATGACAATAAATAAGTGAGAATAAAAAGTAATTTGAGGATAAACTCAAGTTGTTGAAACCATCTGCTCCATACTCTGATAAGTCTGTAAATATTGTTCCAACTGTGTCTATTCTGATGGAATTTAGCTCTTAACCATTGCGGGTGAGTTTTTCAGTCTTTTTGCCGTTATTTCAAGAAATTTAGTTAGCCGGCAGTTTAGCTGTACTAACTCCGGATTAAAGCAAAGCATTATCGCTGGTCTGCAGGACCTAACTCCATGCTATCTGAAAATCGGTTTTAGCAAGTTTATCCTTATTTCGCTTAGGTTGTTACAAATGCATATAACGTAGATAACATCCTCAACACCACAGCCACATAAACAGCAGAGCTCGCCTCCTCCACTTCTCTCTATGGGTGGGCGTAGTTCGCGAAGTAGCGCTACACGAAGTGCACTTCGCACTACGCGAACTTCAGGTAGCAATACGCGAGCTGCGTAGTAGCATGTTCGCACTGTGCAAGATGCATTTTCAATGATTGCACAGTGCGAACAAGCATCCGGCACTGTGCAATCATTGAAAACGGCATCTTGCACAGTGCGAGCTGTAGCTTTCTGCTGCTCGAGTAGATTTTTACTCGAGCGGCAGCTTTCTCATCGCGAGCAGTCACGCGCATGCACAACCACTCGCAATGAGAAACCTGACCTCCCCACGTAGAGAGTCTCGCCGGGATGTCATTTTGCTTGCTTGCGGTCGTGAACATGACGTTGAGGACCGCAAACAAGCAAAAAATGACCGCTACACTACGCTACGCTGCGCTACGCGTGTTCGCACTGTGCTACGTGCAGCTCGCATAGTGCGAAGTTGCGCAAACTTTGCAAACTACGCGAGCGTAGCGTAGTGCTTCACCCAGGGTTACCTCTCTCTCAAGGAGGTAGGAATTGGATGAAGGGTCCAACCCCCATCCAGAGTTTCAGGAATTTTCTTTGGTGGTGATTTTTATTCCTGTTTTCAAGTAGGATTGGGGTTTGAGGACATTCTATGTTTTTAGTACCGCCCAGCCATGAGCTTGTTTAGTTAATGCTTTTTTGTCCTCTATAACAGATAATAGGTGGGTTACCTTTGTTACAGCTTGTTCAGGGATCCTTCTTTGTCTCTTTTAATTTTATGCCAGCATTTCATGAATGCTCCCTTTCTTTCCATTGACTGTTTTTGAAGCCCAATTTCCAATCGTATTTGGGCTGGGGAAGCATATCTAGGAAGTTAGAAGATCGCTTGGTAAGTGTTGGATAATATATTATCAATGATTGTTGTATCTTTTCCCTTCATCGAATTACTCCCGTAGGTTATAGTGGGCTGAGGTTTAGCTCGCAGGACCCTTAGCAGATGATCGAGTGTCAGATACGGTAGCAACTTCTTCAGAGGTTTTATGGCTAGATAGGTCATTACCCTCTTTCTCCGTAAGGATTCCATTTGTGGTTTATACACAAATTGTTTTGGTCCAGTATTATTCACAGGTATTTGTAGTTTGCTGCTTGGTATAAATGGTGAAACACAAAGGATGATGGACGGAATGTTGCACATTGGCAAAATATTCACCCCCAGTCACAGCTCTGGGTTTAATCCATTGTTATTTTGCTCACCACGCCACCCCAGATCAGACATGGCCATATGCAAATCAGTCTTGACCCTGTGCCTCATGGGAACAGTCCAGCACAAACTGCCAAACCATGTCTTCCCTGGACCGAAATCAAGCATCCTAGAACCAGTTTCAACCATTAGCCGTCATCAGCCAGGATAGCATGACTCCAGTGGCATAGTGAGCACGGGACCCACGTCTGGGCCTACCTTTCCCACATAGGGTGCACAGCAAAACACACAAGATGATGGACGGAATGTTGCACATTGGCAAAACATTCACCCCCAGTCACAGATCTGGGTTTAATCCAGACTGATTTGCATATGGCCATGTCTGAACTGGGGGGGGCATGGTCAGCAAAATAACGATGGATTGAACCCAGTTCTGTGACTTGGGGTGAATGTTTTGCCAATGTTAAACATTCCGTTCATCGTCTTGCGTGTTTCGCTGTTTGCCCTATTTGGGAAGGGTATGCTCAGGCGTGGGTCCCGCGCTCACTACGCCACTGAAGTCAAGCTCTGCTGATAGCCAGTAACCGGTCCTCGGATGCTTGATTCAGGTCCAGGGAAGACATGGCTTCGCAGTTCGGGCTGGACTGTTCCCATGAGGCACATAGGATCATTACAGTTCTGCAAAGAAAGTTCCTCACTGAATTTATTACAGCTTCAGTTTTACCACGGTACAATGGAAAAGAACATACTGCTGATTGGCACACTTCAATACTAAAACAGCAGTGTCAGAGTGTTTGGTGGAAGTCTAAGGATACAGACTGGGGAATTGAACACAAGTTTGCAGTTGCATACAAGACTGCATTTATACTCCATAAGTCGCCAGATCAATCTGCTGCCTCCAGGACAAGTCCTGTTGAATGCAGATACCCAGAGAGCTAAATGCCTGTACCTTCTCAAGTGGTCCGCTACTCATATGTACAGTACCCCTGTTAGCTTTGGGTGCATTAAAAGACATGTACTTAGATTTAAGAACGTTAACTTCCAAACCACGTGCGACACAGAAGTCCTCGAAAATTGTCAGAGCCTTCTGTAGCCCACGCCGACTTTCGGCGCAGCATTGTAGGATGGCCACAAACGTATTAATCTTATCTCTAAAAAACACACAGGAGTATGGGGATAGGAAAAAGTATTAAAGAAGAAGAGACTGGCTCGCAACCTCTGCATTTCCTCCTTGCCACCTTCTCTCTGGCCGTCTTGTTTTATTCACAAAAGTGCCCCCGGCATTCCCATATCATTGAGTACTTTCCATAGCGTTTGGCGAGGGACCAAATCAAATACGGCCCTTAGATCTATAAAGGCGGCATAGAGGCTGCCTTTGCCAATTAGGACGGCCTTCCAGTATAGCATAGTAAAATGCATGACCTGATCGACCGTGCTAACGCAAGTTCTAAAGCCAGCCTGCAAGTGAGACAAAATGCTGTTTTCCCTTTCCCAGACCTGAACCTTATTTAAAATAAGCCTGCCAATGATCTTCTTCAGCACATGAGCATAAGGGGGCAGAGTACATCCTCCCTGACCCCCTAGGTTTGATGAGGGGGCTTTAAAAGGGCCCCGCGGGGCAAATAAAAAGAATTTTTATTATCGTTTTTTTTGCGGGAGGAGCGCCCTGTACGCGCACCAGGTAGCGGACCGGGGAGCGTACTATGGGGAAAAAAGTATGATAGACTTTTCAAATATTGTATGTTTATTAATTGTTCTTTTTGTTGTATTTTTTAAAAAAAAAAATATTTAAGTACCAACATGTAGGTACCAATGCAGAGTCTAAAAATAAAAATACACCGTTTCCTTTGTAGATATCTTGCATGTTGTTTCAGAAGTTATTGTGGTATATGGAATTCATAGCATAGTATGTGAGGAAAGCAGAAAGAATATGGAGGCAGGAGATGGAAAAGAGATGTTAAATACACATTGGAGATAAAATAGTGGGAGAAAGGAAGTAACTATGAGCAAACTTACTATGTTACACAAAAAAGTTGCACAGTATATTTAAAGTCTGACTTTACATTATAATCAATTTGGTACTAGTTTAAAAAATACATATAAAAATGAATAATGTCTCAAACAATTTTTGAATTATTTAATATAAATTTATTTCTCAGATTCGTTTTCAAAATTTAAAAGAACTTCTAATATTTTATTGTCAGAAATGTCCTCATTTTCAATCAGGAAATCTACTGATTCTACACATTGAAGTAGTTCAAAGTATCTTGATTCATCAAAGAATTCAGAGTCATTGGGTTCAATATCTGTATCTTTGTTGTGTTCCAGAACAATTTCGATGGTATTTTTTTTCTCTCCTTCCATTTTGGTGCTGTAATTTGAATTTAAAAAAAATATATCAGTAGAGATAGGGCACTGTTGGGTTAAAGTTCAGACAGGTAGTTTGGTTTTTTTAACAGTGATTTTATCTTTGGGCAGTGTATGGTATCAGACTGGAAGTAGAAATATAAAAAAGTGTATGTGATAAAGCCTAAGTAAATTCATAATTATACAAGACAAGCCTAACTCCATCCATAACTATAACAGAGAAGTCTATCTTATTCTATAACTATTACAGAGGGATAGTATATAACTAGCAGAAAATGTTTTCCTAATTAACTTAAAGTGCACAACATACTTCAGTTTTTAAAATAACATCTTACCTTTCAAAAACAAGTTTAAGTTCTCAGTTGAAATGCACTTGAAATGTACTTCAGGAAGTAGTAGTCAAAATGGCTGTGTTTCTCTCTCTTTCTTTATATATATTCAGGTACATAACCAATCAAATGTCATGAAATAATAGAAGATAATGAAAGTAGCATTTTAATTGGTTGTCAATTCTAACACTTCATAAATGTTTTTGTTAGGTAATTTACCTCAGGATATTTAGTCAGGCCTACAACATAATTTTCTCAATGGAATTCCATCAAATTTGAGTAAATGGTAGGGACTGCTATGTAGTAGGGCCTATTCTATATTTGATGAAAGTGTCTCTAGTGGTTTTTCTGTAAATTACTTTCCCACCTTTTTTTAGCGAGCGCTCACAGGTGCGCGCCCCGATACGCGAACCGGCAGCGTAACGGGAGTCCATTTTGTGTATCGGTAGAATTGAGACACAAGATGGAGGACAAACAATGTTCAGAATGGGTAGGGGGCATGGTAGACACTTTGTGACCCACTAGGTTTTCTGAGGGGGGCTTAGGACGCTGATATATGCGACACTTTGTGACCCTCTAGGTTTTCTGAGGGGGGCTTAGGACGCTGATATATGCAAAAATAAAAAATAAAAATTTGAAAAATTTCACGGGGGAGCGCCCGGTACGCGCACCGGTAAGCGAACCGGGGAGCGTACTTTGGTGAAAAAAAAAAAGTTAGAAAAAGATAAACGTTTTGAATGATCAGAGGTAGGGAAGCAATGAAAAGAGCTATTGGGTTCTGTGGCTAATTAAGGTACTTACAAGTAGGTTCCAATGCACAGTTTTAAATTCAGGAGGAATATTCTATTCCCCTCATCGGAGAAGTGCACACCATCTCCTCTGTAGATGTCTTGCATGTTGTAACGCAAGTTATTGTTGTATATTAACCCCATTGTAAATTCTCTCATGTAAGCAGAAACAGATTTATTCACATGTTTCCGTGCTTTCTCAAATTGAGGAAAAAATTGGTTTGACCACTTCTATTTCTGTCATTGGCATATATTGGAATATACCAAGGCAGTTTGGGGAAAAAGTGTCATCAATTGATGAAAGGTGTCCTTTAAAAGCATTTCCAGACCAACCCCAGTCATAGTGCCCAAATCATTTCCAGCACAGTGCACTATTAAGAGGTCAGGGTTTGGCAGATGCATAAAAAAATTATATTAACAACATATAAAATATATTTTTCCATTAAAATAAGAATACATTTTACAGCTTTTGATATTGGCTATTAAAAAACCAATGAAATTCACTGAAAAAACCATAAGTTATAGACCATATATAGTTAGGAATTAGCATTTACAAAACCTTGAAAATTCACTGAAAAAACCATAGGTTATAGACCATATATAGTTAGGGATTAGTATTTACAAAACCTTATTTTACTCACACAAAACCATTGAAACTCGCATATATAGTTAGTTGCACTAACTATATGTCGCGCACCCGCAATCCACTGCTGATGATGTCAAATATTACATCATTCATGACATGGTCAGTGACATCACTGATGACATCACTGTTGACAACTCAAATGGCATCACTGACAACATCACTGATGACATCATTCATGTGATAATACGATTAACCTCTTCAGACTCAAATATAACCTTAGATACACTCAGTGTAAACAGACACTCACAGATTGTCACTCATCCATGGAGTTACTCATACACCTAGTCAGTCGTGCAAAGAATCAATCACACATCCATTTCCTCAACTATTCAGTTATACACGCCTTACTTATTCAAACATATTCTAACACATATTTACTCTCTTATACAATCACTGATACAAGTTTTTAATGATCCATGCAGCCACTCACACATTCACTGGCTCTTATACACAGTAATTTATATATGTCAACTCTCACATGTACTGTGTTTTACATATGTACTTACTTTGACATGTAGCACTGAGATATCCATTCACTCACCAATACACTCATGCACACAGTCAACCACCCATACAGCTTTTTCCACATGCAGTTTTTAACCCATACATCTAGTGAATCAACTGTTCACACATCTATGCACAGAGTGACACACCTCCCAGCCACCCACACACACACACTCACTCTCCCATACAAATACTTGGGCAACCAATCAATAACCCATATAGTTACTCATATAGCTACTGATCAACACATGCAGCAGTTTACAGAACAACAGATATAATGATGCACAAATTAAGACAGTTTAGTCACTAACCCATGCACTCAGTGAGACACATTTAATCACTCTCTCATACAGTCAGTCATGCACCTACTAAATCCTTCATCCAGACACTTATACATCCACTCATTCTTCAATATGTAAGACATATTTTAACTTTACAGAAACATACAGTCACTGGATGATGTCATCAGTGATGTCATCAGTGATGTCACTGACCATGTCATGAATGATGTAATATGTGACATCATCAGCAGTGGATTGCGGGTGCGCGATATATAGTTAGTGCAACTAACTATATATGCGAATTTCAATGGTTTTGTGTGAGTAAAATAAGGTTTTGTAAATATTAATCCCTAACTATATATGGTCTATAACCTATGGTTTTTTCAGTGAATTTTCAAGGTTTTGTAAATGCTAATTCCTAACTATATATGGTCTATAACCTAGGGTTTTTTCAGTGAATATATATATATATATACATAAATATAAACTGAAAAAAACATAGGTTTCACACATGTTATAGTTAGCTGGACATTTCACTCATACAAAACAATTATAATTCCCCTGTTATAGTTAGTTCAGCTAACTATAACTCGCACGCCCGCAATCCACTACTGATGACGTCACATAATACATCACTCATGACATGCTCAGTGACATCACTCATGACAACACTGATGGTTTTGTAAATGCTAATTTGTGTGCACGTAGATAAAAGACTGTATGCATACAGCATACGGTTTTGAAGCAGTCCTTGTCCTAAGGCCGACTTCGCTGCATAAGTACTGACTACTGACTTAATCAATAGAATACTGTAAAGAGAGTGTCTGAGTGAATCTATAAGTGCTTGAATCTTAGTACAGTGAATGGATTAGTACATAGTGCTCAATGCTTTATTATTATTAAACAATAAAATTATTCTTCAGACATCTCATATTTTAACACAGCTTCTAAAAGGAGTTCATCTGTTACTTCTTCGAGATCATATTGCTGGTTTGCCATTTCAGAGTTTATAGCTTCCAGTAACTGTATGTGATCCAGTGCTTCAAAAAAATCAGCGTCATTGCTTTCATTTTCAAAATCACAGGTGATATCTACAGTACTGATGTCCTCTAATTCAGTCTCGCTGCCTGTTATAGGTAGATTTTGTACTTCAATTAAACTGTTTCTCAGTTTCAATGTGTGTTTGGTCATATTTTCCTCTCTATCTATAACAAAGCTGTTATGTTCTAGGCCCTTGCACAAAAACATAAACACTTCACTTTAACAGTTTTCTTAGTACATAATACAAAAGTAGGTTTATCAACTATTTTGGCCCCAAAAAATATTATGTAAATACCATAGTCTAATAACATTCCAACAGTAGAGTTTTAGTACTTCATAAGGTTATATAAATATAATTGCTTATAAATATATTCTTTAATTAAGTTTTCGTAAAATTCGAAACCAGTCACTGCGTATGTCTATGGAAAATGACTCAGGCTCTTACACTAAAATGCAGTACTAAAAATGTGTTTTAGTTAAATGCAAAGGATACTGTTGCTTGTCTAGAATAACACTGTGAATCTGTGTGTATTTAGATACCATTCTCACGCTAGTTTCACACACATCAATCCTTACTTAAAGACCTATTCAGTACTCACCTTTTAACATAATTAGAAATTAGTTATTGCTTATTTAAGTCAAAAATACTCACAGCAACAGCGATAGAATGCCCCTTCAACACAAAGTATTGTGTATAATAAGGACATATTTACATAGATAAGAAAAGCTACACACAGTAACTTATCCTGTCCTTCTAAATATTATAGAGTATTTGAAAACACACTCTGTGACGTATTTTATGTTGAGCAATTTGGTTTCTTTAAATCCTGAAAGTCCCTGGTCTGTACTAGCCAAGCATGTCTTTCTATTCAATACCATACACGTACGTTGCAGAGACCTGTTTCAAGCCATATCCCATTTTAGACACTATTACAATACCACTATCTCACTGTAAGTAATACGTGCTGGGACATATTGCACCCAGTATTAACTGTTCCATCTATAACTTTCTCTCTCCCACGTTTTAATGTCTTTTTTTCTCTCTTTCTCTTTCTCACTTTCTCTCACATCATTCCTCTTTCTCTTTTAAAGTTATGGTCGCTGCTGTCCACTCTGCCGTGCACAACCATAGCTGCGTTCAAATAGTGAACTCGGTTGGCCACAGTGAAGCCTGCTTTGACACGTAGTGCACCCTCCTTGAATCACGCCAATGACATTAGGTGAGCAAAGAAGCTTCTTTGCAAAACAATAAAACGTTTCTGTGAAAGGAAAGAGTGGGTAGTATCCAGCACATTCACTACGTAGAAATATACAATTACCTCCGAGCAGTGGGAATAGATAGGTTACAACAATCTGACGAACGGATCTACAAGCTTCTTGCGCCACTTTTGTGTCACTTTTAACATGGGAAAAGTAGCGCAAGGAGCTTGTAAATCTGCCGCTGACTTCTCAAGAAAAACACTCACCTCCAGACTCTGCGAATCAATGAGATGCAACAGTCTAGGTATGCAGGGGAAGGTCTACAAGAAAGTACCATAGCGTAGCACCGTAACCCCTTTGACTGCACCACGCTACGGCACTTTCATAGTGTACGAATGCGACATATTTACAAGAATACATCGGATTTCTGTGCTCTGTCCTCCGCTGGCGCACAAACAGTTGCCTTGCACCGGCACAGGCACCCTAGCACCATGGTGCAAGGATGCCTGCGCCAAGGGGAGATTGTTTTTTTGACGAAGAGGCACCATCCTGCACTTAAACAATCACTAAAGGCATTTTTCCTCCTTCAATGCGTGCGTAGAATGCAGCACGCATTGAAAGGAAAAAAACTGAGGAGAAATGAAAACATTTGTCCTCATTGTGGCTTGCTACGCCACCTCTAGGGTGATGTAGCATTCAGATGCATCTCCAGATTTACGATTTCTCGTAAATCTGGACAATGTGTCTTGTTCCATGGGTGTTGTATTGGAACACCCACAGCAACACCCATGACACGCCTTCACCCTAAAGTTCTGCGTGTGAAGGGGCCATATTTACAAGGAGAGGAAAAGTCACGCAGGGTGGCTTTTCTTTTTTTTAAATTAAATTTATACTTTATTGCATTCACAAGTTACATACACAGCCGACATCGCCCACAACCCGGAGGCCGGCGGCATCAAAAAAAAAAAAGAAAAAAGAAAAGGGGGGAGAAACACCCTCCAATCCCTGGGTATAGGTAAGTTACACAGCCATAAAGACCAACAGCTCTAGGGCCTGGCGGCGAAACTGCAGGAGTGGAACAAGCGTGCAGGAGCAACAGTTCGTAGTATCTACCGTTGAATGATCATAGCATATAAGCAGGATGCACACCCCACAATGCCTACAATGTCAGACCCAGGGGCAGCATGGCGTGGTGGATTGGCAGGACCGAAATAGCCACCTGGGAAGAACCACGTATAAACCCGGGGTCAAGGGCCAGACAAACGGAGACCCAGGGAAGGGTGTATAAAGGGGGAAAAAAGACCTCCCAGCCAACAGCAAACCCACCCACCCCAAAAGAAGAACAAGCCAGACTACCTAAACCCGTGCCCCCCACCCACCTCCTACTCTGCGCCCCAACCATGAACCCCTCAGCCAGGCTAAGGGAGATAAGCAAATGCCCACCAGTGCAGGATGACGCTCTGGGAAGGGGACTGCGGTCGCCACGAGCCCGAACAGCCGTCCCCAGCAACCTACAACTCAAAACCTTTCAAAAGGCAGGCGTGACTCGCCACACTGTCATAACCTTGAAGCATTCAGCCGACACACTCCTCATCCACTGCTGATGCAGCCCCCTCCTCCTGCAGCACATCCAGCTCCACACTCTCCGGGTCCGACTCACCATCCTCTTTCGCACTTTGAAACGCTCGAAACAAACCCCAAAAGTTTTTGGGTCTACTCTTTGGAGGCAGGAGTTCACTATACACCTCCGATTGCGTGCAACAGTAAAGCAAGTCTGTTTCCCACCGTTTTCTAGTAGGGACTGGTCCTCGCATCCAGCACAGTGCTATAAGCCGCTTCGCCGTCAGTAATGCCATGTCCGCAAGGCGTCGCATAGCCACAGGAAGAGGTTTTGAGAAACCAAGTAAGGCGAGCGCCGGGTTAGGCACGATCACTTCACCAAGGATAGCGCTGAGGTCCGCAAAGACCTCCACCCAGTACTTATGTATTGCAGGACAAGTCCAGGCCATATGGAGGAAGTCTGCTGTGTGAAAATGACAACGCTCGCACTCCGCTGATTCTCTAAGGCCATACCTATGCAACTTCTCGGGCGTGTAGTAGACACGCTGTAGAAATTTAAAATGTACCAGGCGATGCCTACCGTTGAGCGAGATTTTCCTGGTATTAGTCGCACAGTAACGCCACATGTCGTCCGAGATGGGAGATTGGAGGTAAGCCTGCCAGGCCAAACGGGCCTTGGAGGGGGGATACAGCCGTTGTCTATCACCCAGGGACCGAAGAGCAGTGATCAATTTGCGAGCTGAGGGGGTCTTGATGACATAGGTGAGCTCCGGCACTTCCGGCGGTTCAGCCAAGTCCGGGCCTAAGACGGAAAGGGCCGCTCTACGAACTCTGTGATATTGGAAACTGTGAAGTAGCGTTGCCCCGGGACAGGAGTGAAGGACCTGCTGTAGCGTTTTCAGAGTGCCATTCGAGGAGAGGTCACCCATGGTAAGAACGCCCAGGTCACGCAGCGCCTTCAGGACGCCCTTCTCCGTCAGTGGAGCAAACCAGGCCGCCCATTCTACACGGAGCAAAGGTGAATACAGTAGCGTGCACTCGCGGGAGCCAATCAGTGCATGCCAAGCATGATTCGTGGCAGCTATAGAGTCCAGATTGCCGACCCTCCTATCAGGCGGATAACACACTGTTGCTGGAAGCGGGACAGGGTCAGCAAAGAGTTTCTCCAGTTTCACATGAGGGATACCCGGATCCCCATGAACCCACGTATGTAGGTGTGCACCCTGAGCAAGCCTGTAATAGCGCTCCAGGTCCGGAGCCCCAAGGCCCCCTTGGTCATATGGAAGGGTGAGTGTTTGCCACTGCACCCGCGGCTGTTTGCCCCCCCACGCCAGGCGGATAAGAGTCTGGGTAAGTTGCCGGAAAAAAGCCTTGGAAAGGACAACTGGTATGTTCACGAACAGGAAAAGGAATCTGGGGAGCACCACCATCTTCATGAGCGCAATCCTGCCCATGAGCGAAAGCGGGAGCCTGGACCACACTTCGACATCATCCACCAATTTGGAGTAGGCCACTCCATAATTCTCGCGTACCAGGACCTCCGGATCCGTATGTATGCGTATCCCCAAATAGCGGATAGAGTCCGTGGTCCATTGCAAGGGGTACTCCGAGTCGAAGGGGAGCGTCACCGGGGTGAGAGGCAACGCCACCGATTTATTCCAGTTGACGCGGAGGCCCGAAAGAGCCCTGAATCTCACCACTTCCCGCAGCACCGCAGAGAGGTTAGCCTCCGGGTCCCTAACATATAGCAGAGTGTCATCCGCGTATGTGGAGATACCGATCTGGTACGTCGGGAAGTTGATCCCCTCAAACCGGTGATATTCTCGTATAGAGCAGGCGAGTGGTTCCGCCACCAAGGCATACAGCAATGGAGAGAGGGGGCAACCCTGACGTGTGCCCCGTCCAATTTCGATGGGAGCAGTGACCAGGTTACCTATTTTCAGCCTCGCAGTAGGTTTGTAATATAGGGCACCCAACATTTGCAGAAACGGCTCCCCTAGGCCAAACTTACGAAGGACCCTCAGCATGAACGACCACTCCACAGAATCAAAGGCCTTCTCCATATCCAAGAAGATGGCCACAGCTTTGTTTTCTTGTTTGACATGTTGGATCGTGCCTAGGACCGTGCGAATATTATAAGTGAGATTGCGTGAGGGAACAAACCCAGCCTGCTCCGGGGCAACCAGCTCCGGAACCAGCAGCGCCAAACGAGTCGCAAGAACCTTAGCGTACAGCTTCGCATCCACATTCATCAGCGATAGCGGCCGGTAGGAGCCACACTGATTTGGGGGCTTGTCAGGTTTCGGGATGGTAATAAGCAGCGCCTCTCTCATGGATTTCGACATGCTGCCCTGCTGGCAAATGTCATCGAACAAAAGCATCAGGTACGGGACCAGCTGCTCTTGAAAGGCCTTATAGAAGGACACTGTGAGACCATCCGCACCAGGAGCGCTACCAGATTTCATGCCTTCCAGCGCTTCCGTTATCTCCTCCTTCTGTATGGGGGCCATAAGGAACTCCCTCTGCCAGTCAGCAAGGAAGCGCATCCGGATGTAGCTCAAATAATCGTCGATTTCGTCCTCAAGATGTGCGTCCCTAGAGGAGTAGAGGGCAGTGTAGTAGGCATGAAATTCCGCCAAGATGTCCTGCTCCTCGGTAATCACCGCCCCAGTAGCCGTCACCAGCTCCTCGATAACCAGTGGGGGCCTGCTGTTGCGCATTAGCTTAGCTAGGAGTGCACCAGGCCGCTCCCGCTCCCCATACACCTGCGCCGTCGCGTATTTACTCATATGTTTAATTTCCCTGTCCGCCTCCTCCTGAAATTCATCCAACAAGGACTTAAGCTCGCTCGTATCAGTCGCGTCCCCCGAGTCCACTGCCCGACTATCCAGGGCAGCAAGTTGAGTCTCGAGCAAGTGCAGGCGCCGCCTGATGGCTTTGAGCACCCCCGAATGCTTCGCCATAGTCATCCCCCTGACGTAGACCTTAAATGCGTCCCAGAGAACTTGAACGCTATCAACCGAGCCCACATTGGTTGCAAAATATGTCTCTATGTCCTCGGCGAGTTCCCCTCTAAAAACCTCGTCCAAGAAGGAGTACGGGGGGAACCTCCATGTGAAGGGGGGGATCATCCTGGGCGGAGCCACCAGCAGCAAGAGCAAGGGCGAGTGGTCAGACAGCGTGCCTGGGAGCACCGTGCAACCCTTAACCATATCTAGCAAAGAGCGGGAAACAAACCAATAATCTATGCGTGTATGAATGTTGTGATAGGCCGAGTAGTGCGTGAACCCACCCCGCCCGAGTGCTTATGCCGCCACACATCCAGCAAATCAAGCTTCACGCATTCAGCCAAAAGGAGGGAAGCGGAAGCTGCAGGGGACCTAGGGGGGCCCGCAGATCTGTCAAGGTCCGGATTCAGCACCAAGTTAAAATCCCCCCCCCACAGCATTCTAGAGCCCACAAACTGCCTGCAGCTGTCAGCCAGCGAAGCATAGAACTCCGGGGAGTCGTAATTGGGGCCATACACATTCACCAGCAAAAGATCATGACCCTGTCCAACACAGCGTGCAACCACAAATCTCCTTTCCGGGTCTACAGTCACTCGGGTCAGCGACAATCGGGATTTGGGATTAGCCCATATGAGCACCCCCCTAGCATGCGTTGTGAACCCCGCAGCGACACAAGCGGAACCAAGGCCCCGCACCTGCAGCATAGGGCTGGAGAGCGGCAAATGTGTTTCCTGCAGTAAAGCAAGGTCAATGTGGTGGCGTTGCAAATAGGCTAAGACCTTCCTGAGTTTGCGAAAGTCGTTGAGCCCCCTTACGTTCCAGGATAGTAATCTCAGAGAGCCCAGGGAGCGCTCCGCACTCAGTGACTCAGCAGTGGACATGGCAGTTTAGAAAGGAAGATGTCGCAGAGCATATGGAGTGACAGACACAGTGTAGTAGTCGGCAAAAACAGACCCCCCACCCAACAGACCCTGAACCTCAAACAGCATAGTAGCAACAATACTCGAGCATTACCAGCAACCACCCACCCACAGCCGACCAACCCCAACCCGGTCAGACAGAGCATAGCACTACCCACCCTGAACCCACCCGAAACACCCCTCTACAAACCCAGGACCCTCTAGATGGTCGAAAAGCCTAAAGCGCGAGGGCAGAGGTTCTGGCCAGACTACAACACTCTCCAACAAGGACCAGATACAGTCATCGCTCCCAGCCCCACCCCCATTCCGATCGGCACCCCAACTAATCCCCAGCAGCAGAACAAGCAGAGTGGCGAACAATCAGGGCAACAAAAGTTCTAGCTCCTTTTCGCGTCGCAACCACCCAACAGGCATTTAAGGGTCACAGACTAAAGTGCTATGGAGGCAAAGGAGAGTCATATCAAAAACTGGAATACAATACATACAGTCACAGTGAAGCAGCTAGGCCAAGCTATGCAGCGTGGGACAGTTCAGCCCTGGCCCTCCGAAGATACAGCGTCCTCATCCTCCGCACCTTGACCCCTCTGGCTGTTGCGCTGTTCTTTGGCCCATTCCTTAAGCGATTTTTTCAGATCAGCCGGGTCGGTGAAAAAATGCAAATGACCTTGTTTATTTATCCGGAGTCTCGCCGGGTATAGCATGGCGTAGTCAAGCCCCATGTCCCTCATCTGCTTCTTGTAGGGGGCGAATCGTTTCCGCTCCTCCTGCACCCTAGCTGTGAAGTCAGGATAGAGGGAGATGTTCATTCCTTCAAACTGCAAGTCCCCCTTCTCCCGTGCCAGACGGAGGGCCAGGTCGCGGTCTCTGTAGTTCAAAAGCTTAGCAATGATTGGTCTCGGTGGGAGGCCAGGCTGCGGCTTGGGGCTGAGAGTGCGATGGGCCCTCTCAACGATAAACATGGGGGAGAAGACGTCCTCCCCCAGGAGCTTTTGAAGCAGCTTCTCGACAAACAGTTCCATCTTTCCGGTGTTGGTGGATTCCGCAACCCCCGTGATGCGGATGTTGGAACGCCGAGAACGCGCTTCCAAATCCTCCGTTTTGTCCTGTATGACCTGAAGAAGGCGGCTGAATTGCTTGCGATCTTTTTCCCACTCCGTCTGGGCCTCCTCCGCTTCCGTCAGCCTACGCTCCGCCATGTCCAAACGTTCCGCATGTTTGTCCACCCTTTCCGACATCCTGTCCATACGGAATGACAAGGCGTCGAGTTTCGAGCCGATCACAGACATACTGTCCTGCAGGCCTTTCTCCATGGCGCCGAGCATCTCACGAATGTCCGCACAGAGCGAGCCTTCCGCCGCTTGAGTGGATGTCTCCGGGGGAGCGCTCTCCGCGCCCTTCGGCTTCCGTTGCTCGAATGTGAGCTTCGGCTGATTTCTGTCCCCTTTCCCCATGGCAGAGGCCACAGAGGAGCAAGAGGCGCAAGAGGCGGCTCGACGTGGGAGGAGAGCTTGGGGAGCAAACTACGCGAAGCAGTCCAAAGCGCAGCTAGGAATGGCGGTCAAAGATGGCGGCCGCGGGCCTCGTGGCAAAGACTAGTCCAGGGGGAGAAATCCAAACTCCGGTTTCGCGCCACGTTGCAGGCCACACCACTGGGTGCCGAGAAGGGCCAGTACTCACCAAAGCACGTAGCACAATACCAGTGTCTTTCCAGTCCACAGGCCGAACAGAGTATCGGCGAAGCCCGCCAACCGGCGGTCGTAGGGCGCCACTTCCCGCGATCCGATCCGTGGGTCACACCAGGTAGCCCCAGGTCTCCACCAAAGGGATGCAGCAAACACTCCCGAGGCAGAGGGGCCACAATGAACCCGCACTGGCGAGGACCGGTCCAGAAGCAGCACCAGGCAGTAGGCTGTCCGGCAGAGCGGGGCCACACAGGAACCTCACGCCGCACGTAGGGTGACGTAGGGCGGACAGCCCCCAAGGATAGTCCGCGGCTTGCGGCCTGGTCCGCGACTCCAAACTCCGCGGCTCCGGTGACCGACACCTCCACCGATTTCAGCCAGGAAAGGTGCCCCCAGCAGCTCCAGGGGTCGTAGAAGCGAATTCCGCCCTCGCTGGGGATAGTGAGGCGCCAAAAAGGATCGATGTGACGAATATTAAAGGGGCTCAGGCGAGGAGCTCAGCGCTCACACGTCTTGCATGGACGCCAGCAAGCTCCGCCCCCCCCAGGGTGGCTTTTCTTCTCGTAAATATAAAGGAGTCCCTTGTGCCAAAAGTACGTCACAAAAAGTGACGTACTGATGGCGCAGGGAGTATGTAAATCTGCCCTGCAATATCGAGAACTCACCGCTATGCAGTGGGAATATATGTAATATACTACTTTGGAAGAAAAACAGCACACAAACACCTCCTTACAGTGGAAGTTAAAAAAATACATTATCCTGAGTATACAAATAAATAAGGCGAAAATATACGTGTGCAGTTGTATGTACTATGCTATTACAAAGTCTATATTCTATCTTTCAGATCACTAAACTGGAGGGTGCACTATGGACCAGCACATGCTTAGACACACAACAGAGGCAAAAGGTGAGAAACAAATATTTTCTCCAGTATTAACAGCTCTATTTATAACGTTCTCTCTACCACGTTTTAATGTCATTTTTTCTCTCTTTCTCACTCTCTCTCAAATCATTTCTCTTCCTCTTTTAAAGTTATGGACGCTGCTGTCTACTCTGATGTGTAGATCCAAAACTAAATTGGATTGTTTACACAAGGTAAGCAGAGCGGCCTAGATATACAATACCTCAGATTAAATGCATTACAAATAAAAGAGCTTATTTACAAGCCCCTTGCGCTACTGTTGCGTCACTTTCAATATAAAAAAAGTAACACAAAAGTGGCGCAAGACTCTTGTAAATAAGCCCTAAAGAATATTGTCCTACATAATGACTTGATCTCTCACCTAATTCTGTCTCATCGCTGAATCATTTTAAAGACCTGTTGATCTGTAATGTAAATCTGACGCAGTAGGCACTTCCATACAGACACCGCTTCAACGCGGGCTTATAACACAAGTGAAATGTACCAGGCACACTGCACAAGTAAAATCCTAGTGTTACCTTGACTTGTAATGTTTGACCTTATTTAGACACATCGATCTAATTTTAAACACTAATTTTCTTTTATGTTTTGCAGATTACTTACCATACGTATATTGGAGTCCACAACACATTTTGTTTATTATATTGTTTTATTAAAGTTATGTTTCTAGTTCTTTATTGTATTGTTATCTTTTTTACGTTTCCAGTTATTTACTGTTGTTTTAATAAAAGTTCATAAAAAAAATATATGTCTTTTTTTGGGGGGTATTTATAATTTGAAGTATAATTCTGAGACTACGTCCTTACCAGATCTGTACCAGAGTCTACAGCTACAACTAACGGTTCCAATCCAAAACTTTAAAAGTACAACGCCATTAGCAACATAGTGTGGTGAACTTCTAACCTCTGTGCCCACGTAAGTGTTCCATAAACTGTTACTATGGTAACAGGCAGAAAGTCGTTTGGGGTTAGGGTTGAAAGGTACTGGCTGTACAAAAACCATTATATTTACCCTGGATCCTCTACAAGACAGAAAGAAAAGCAAAGTAAAACAAAACACTATACCAGATTTACAACCCCCTTCCGCCACTTTCGCATCCAAGGCCCCCGCCCTCTATAAAATTAAAAGTGTGTGGGCCTCAATGACACCCCTCAACCCCGAGAAGAACCACTCCCTAGAGATTTCTGTTTTGTGTGAGGGGGGCTGCGTAGCCCTCCACCTGGTGCCCTCGAGAGCCCTGGAGACCGCCAAGCCCAGAGCCGGTTCCTGCAGAGTCCCGGGGTGGCAGTGGTGGTCCCCGCGGCTTTGAAGAGCTTAACATTTTACCATTAAAAAAAAAAATACCCTTATCACTAATTTTTACTATCCCCGGGGGATCCCATCCCCCGAGACTTACATGAAACGTTGGGGACCGTAGAGGGAGCCCCAATTCCCCCAAGGTCCCAGCCGGCTCCCTGCGTCTTTCGGGAGCCAGCACTGCTTTTCCTCAGGGAGAACAACTAACATGCTGCTCCCCCTCAGAAAAAGCAATCTGCTTTCCTATTTGGAAGAGAGAGCAGTTTAACCTGCTCTCTCTTCCTAATAGGAAAGCAGTTTCCAATGACAGGGTGGGAGCCGCGAGGTTCCCACCCTGACATTGCAAACGGCAGTGTCCCGGGGCTGTGCACCCCGGGACACTGCAGGAGCCGGCCCTGGGAGGTGGCTGTCCCCTGGTCCATCTTGGGCTCCAGGAGGAGGGCCACGCGGCCCCACTACAACACTTTCAAGAATCCCTAGGGTTGTCTTCCCGGGACGGGGGGGCCTCAGACCCCCCCTCAATTAATATTGTAAAGCCCCGGAGGTTGGCGCTCCCCGGGGCTGAAAGGACCTCAGAGCCCCCGCTCAATTTATGTTTTAGAGCCCCGGGGACTGGAGGTCCCTGGGGCTGGGGGAACCTAAGAGCCCCCCCACACATATACATTTACATGTACTGCGGCGGGGACATGAGCCTCTGCCGCACATATATTTTAAAAAAAGCCCCGGGGTAGCGGTCCCCGGGGTTGGGGGGCCCCTCTGGGCCCCCATTATAATAAACTACATTGCCCCTGGGACTTGGCCCCCCGGGGGGCTAATAAGCACTAAAACGGGCTTCAAGTTTTCTTTTTTTTCAATCAATCAATCAATCAGCGAATTTGTAAAGTGCGCTACTCACCCGCTAGGGTCTCAAGGCGCTGGGGGAAGGGGGGCGCTACTGCTCGAACAGCCAGGTCTTGAGTTGTTTCCTGAAGGAGAGGTGGTCCTGGGTCAGCCGTAGGTGAGTGGGGAGGGAGTTCCATGTCTTGGCCGCCAGGTAGGAGAAGGATCTTCCTCCGGCGGGGGTTCTGCGAATTCGTGGGATGGTGGCGAGGGCGAGGCTCGTGGATCGGAGCTGGCGGGTTGGTGTGTAGAATGTGAGGCGGCTGTTGAGGTATTTGTGCCCATGTCGTGGAGAGCCTTGTGTGCGTGGGTGAGGAGTCTGAACGTGATCCTCTTGCTGACGAGGAGCCAGTGCAGATATCTCAGATGGGCAGAGATGTGGCCGTGACGGGGGATGTCCAGGATGAGACGTGCAGAAGTGTTCTGTATCCGTTGGAGTCTTTTCTGGAGTTTGGTTGTGGTACCAGCGTAGAGGGTGTTCCCGTAGTCCAGTCGGCTGGTGACGAGGGCCTGGGTGACCGTCTTCCTGGTTTCGGTGGGGATCCACCGGAAGATCTTTCGGGGAATGCGCCGGGTGTTGAAACAGGATGACGAAACGGCGTTGACTTGCTTGGTCATCATGAGGGCGGAGTACAGGATGAAGCCTAGGTTGCGTGCCTGGTCCGTTGGCTTGGGGGGGGTGCCCAGGGCAGGGGGCCACCAGGAGTCATCCCAGACAGACCGGGATGGCCCCAGGATGAGGACTTCTGTCTTGTCTGAGTTCAGTTTCAGACGGCTGATTCTCATCCATTCCGCGACGTCTTTCATCCTTTCCTGGAGGCTGGTTCTGGTGGTGTCGGGGTCATTGGTGAGGGAGAGGATAAGCTGGGTGTCGTCAGCGTAGGAAATAATGTTTAGGTTGTGTTGGCGTGCGATGGCTGCAAGGGGGCTCATGTAGACGTTGAAGAGGGTGGGGCTGAGCGAGGATCCCTGCGGAACGCCGCATATGACTTCGGTGGCCGTGGATCGGAACGGGGGGAGGTGGATTCTCTGGGTTCTTCCGGCGAGGAACGAGATGATCTACTCCAAGGCCGTTCCTTGGATTCCGGTGTTGCTGAGGCGCTGTATCAGGGTGCGGTGGCATATGGTGTCGAAGGCTGCTGAGAGGTCCAGGAGGATAAGGGCAGCTGTTTTCCCGTTGTCGAGCAGGGACCTGATGCCGTCGGTTGCTGCGATGAGGGCGGTCTCGGTGCTGTGGTTTGCTCAGAAACCGGACTGCGTGGGGTCAAGGGATCTGTTTGTCTCGAGGAAGGCGGAGAGTTGTTTGTTGACGGTCTTCTTGATGACTTTGGCAGGAAAACGGAGGAGCAGTGAGATGGGGCGGAAGTTCTTGAGGTCCATGGGGTCCGCAGTGGGTTTCTTCAGGAGGGCGTTGAGTTCGGCATGTTTCCAGCTTTCCGGGAAAGTGGTGAATGCGAAGGAGCTGTTAATGATGTCCCGGAGTTGGGGTGCGATGATTGAGTCGGCTTTGTTGAAGATCTGGTGTGGACAGGGGTCGGTTGGGGAGCCAGAGTAGATGGTGTTCATCGTGCGGGTGGTGTCTTTGGTGCTGACCAGGGTCCAGGTGCAGAGGGTGGTTGTGGGGGATGCTGGTTCGGAGTTTGCGTGCATGGTCTGTGCGCCGAAGCTGTTGTGTATGTCGGCGATCTTGCAGTGAAAGAACGAGGCGAGTGAGTCGAAGAGGTCTTGCGAGGGTGTGATGTTGTTGTTGCAGGCGCTGGGGTTGGAGAGCTCTTTAACGAAGCTAAAGAGTTTCAAGCTGTTGTGGGTGTTGTTGTCCAGTCGTTCTTTGAATGTTGTCCTTTTGGTGGTGCGGATCAGCTGGTGATGTTTGCGGGTGGCGTTCTTGAGGGCTGTCATGTTTTCTGTTGTCTGGTCGTGGCGCCAGGCTTTCTCGAAGGTGCAGCAGGTTTTCTTGGAGTTTTTGAGGCCTTTGGTGAACAACAAGGCTTTCTTTCTGTCGGGTGTGCTGGGGGGGTTCTTCAGTGGTGCGAGTTCATCGGGGAAGTTGGTGAGCCACTCTGTGAGGTTGCTGGCTGCTTTGTTAGGGTCCGTCGTGTCGGTGGGAGGGTGCTGGCTGAGGAAGGTGGTGAGTTGGTCGGTGGTGATCTTGTTCCAGCTTCTGCGGGGAACCTGTTGAGGGTGGTGGTGGGTCGTGGTTCTCCTGAAGTTGAAGTGGACGCAGCTGTGATCTGTCCAGTGTAGTCCCGTGGAGTTACTGAAGGAGATGTGCTTGCTGGAGGAGAAGATGGGGTCTAGCGTGTGGCCGGTGTAGTGGGTGGGGGTGTCCACCAGTTGCTTGAGTCCGAGGTTGGCGAGGTTATCCAGCAGGGTGGTGGTGTTTCTATCATTGTTATTCTCCAGGTGGAAGTTGAGGTCCCGCAGGAGGATGTTTTTTTTCCACGCCATATGCGTATCATACGCGCATCCCGCGATTAACAAAAAAAACAAAACATTTTTTAGGCCTTGCGGGTCCTTGTGGGACCCCCTTCGCAGGCCTAGGGGGTTAGGGTGTTTCTACCCTGCCCCCTTTGCATCTTTTGCGCACTTCTTTTTCAATTTTCTTGTGCCTCGGTTCCACCGAGATACAAGATGGCTGCCAACACTTCCTGGTTTGGAGTGTTGACACACAGTTGACATCCAATTCGCTTCAGCTCGTGCTCATAATGGTACGCGTATAATCCTCGGACGGTACTTCGTCTATAGATATATATATGATTTTACTTTTGATTTTCCCAGGAACTACTGCACGGATTTACACCATTTAACAAAAAGCATAATTTGCGAACCAAACTCCAGCCTTTTGCCAAATTTGGTGTAATTCCGTCCAGCAGTTCGGGCTGTAGCCCGTCTTAAAGGTCCCTATGGAAAATTGCATCGGGAAAACATGTTTTGGGAGCCCCCTTTTTTCTCAGCCCCCATTTGAGGAATCACCCCCAAACTTTCAGAGAAGGAGCGGAGTGAAGCAAACCATCTTCTTGGATAATTTCGCGAAGATTCATTGACCGGTACCAATGTTATTCCAATAGAATGCTGCGGATTTTATAGTGAAACTAGGTCCTAACTATAACTACCTACTGGTGACAGCCAGTATTATATATATATATATATATATATATATATATATATATATATATATATATATATATATATATATATATATATATATATATATATATATATATATATATATATATATATATATATATATATATATATATATATATATATATATATATATATTCACTGAAAAAACCATAGGTTTTAGGCCTTATATAGTTAGGAATTAGCATTTAAAAACCTTGAAAATTCACTGAGAAAACCATAGGTTTCAGGCCCTATATAGTTAGGTATTAACATATAAAAAACAACTGAAATTGCTCCTATATAGTTAGTTGAACTAACTATATATTTCGCGCATTCGCAATCCACTGCTGATGATGTCACATTACATCATTCATGACATGGTCAGTGACATCACTGATGACATCTCAAATGATATCACTGATGACATCACTGATGACATCTAATTTGACATCAATGATCACACCACTGATGATATACTTCATGTGATAATACAATGCTCCTCCTTACACTCTAATATAACCTCTGTTACACCTAGTGTTAAATACAGAGTATCATTTTTGAAACCATTGACACACGAATACCAGTTATTACATACGCACTCACTGATTCCTACGTCTACACACACATTCACTCATTCAGCCATACAATCACTCGTACATGCAGTCACTCATTATTACATCACTATCATATGCACTCATACACCTATGCAGACACTCACACACTGCCACTCATCCATGGAGTTACTCACAAACCTATTCAGTCCTGTAAAGAATCAATCACACTTTGATTTCTTCATCTATACAGTAAACACAGAACAGCTTACATTTTCACAGATATACTAACACATACTTACTCACTTATACAATCAAATCCTTCATCCATACTCTTATACATCCACTCATTCTTCAACATGTAAAACAAATTTAAACTTTACAAAAACACACAGACACTGGATGATGTCATCAGTGATGTCATTTGAGATGTCATCAGTGATGTCATCAGTGATGACACTGACCATGTCATGAATGATGTAATATGTGACATCATCAGCAGTGGATTGCGAATGCGCGAAATATATAGTTAGTTTAACTAACTATATAGGAGCAATTTCAGTGGTTTTTTATATGTTAATTCCTAACTATATAGGGCCTGAAACCTATGGTTTTTTCAGTGAATTTTCAAGGTTTTTAAATGCTAATTCCTAACTATATAAGGCCTAAAACCTATGTTTTTTTCAGTGAATTTCAAAGGTTTTTTAAATGCCAATTCCTAACGGAATAAGGCCTGAAACCTATGGTTTTTTCAGTGAATTTGCAAGGTTTTGAAAATGCAAATTCTATTAGCGGATAACATTTAAATATGTTACTATCCTTGTGGGACCACCTGAGGAGCCCTAGGGATCCGATTTTTGGACCGGAGCAAGATGCTCTCTGATTGGGCCGTATTTCTTGCCTTCTGCCCCCCTGATTGTGCCGTATTTCTTGGCTTCTGCCCCCCTGATTATGCCATATTTCCTGTCTCATGCACCCTGATTGTGCCATATTTCTTGCCTTCTGCACCCTAATTGTGCTGTATTTTTTGCCTTCTGCTCCCTGATTGTGCCGTATTTGTGGCCTTCTGCCCACTAATTGTGACGTTTTTTCTTGCCTTCTGCCCACTGATTGTGCCGTTTGTCGGGCTTCTGTCCCCTGATTGTGCCGTTTTTGTGCCCCTGCCCCCTTGATTGCATTATCTTTGCCAGTGTTGGTTCGCTGCTGGTATTGCCTTTGTCCGTGTTTTTTTTTGCTGCCGTTATTGTCTTTGCCTTTTTTTTTCTGCCGTTATTGTCTTTGCCAGTGTTTGTTTGCTGCCGTTATTGTCTTTGCCAGTGCTTGTTCTCTGCTGGTATTATCTTTGCCAGAGCTGTGTGGGCTGTGGGAGCTGTGTGGGCTGTGAGAGCTGTGTGGGCTGTGAGAGCTGTTTGGGCTATGAGAGCTGTTTGGGCTGTGAGAGTGTGGGCTGTGTGGGCTGTGAAGGCTGTGAGAGCTGTGTGGGCTGTGAGAGCTGTGTGGGCTGTGAGGGCTGTGTGGGCTGTGAGGCCTGTGAGAGCTGTGTGGGCTGTGAGACCTGTGGGGCTGTGAGAACTGTGTTGGCTGTGAGAGCTGTGTGTGCTGTGAGGGCTGTGAGGGCTGTGTGGGCTGTGTGGGCTGTGTGGGATGTGAGAGCTGTGTGGGCTGTGAGGACTGTGTGGGCTGTGAGGTCTCTGTGGGCTGTGAGAGCTGTTTGGGCTGTGAGAGTGTGAGCCATGTGGGCTGTGAGAGCTGTGTGGGCTGTGAGAGCTGTGTGGGCTGTGAGAACTGTATGGGCTGTGTTGGCTGTGAGAGCTGTGTGGGCTGTGAGGGCTGTGTGGGCTGTGTGGGCTGTGAGGGCTGTGTGGGCTGTGAGAGCTGTGTTGGCTGTGAGAGCTGTGTGGGCTGTGAGAGCTGTGTGGGCTGTGAGAGCTGTGTGGGCTGTGTGGGCTGTGAGAGCTGTGTGGGCTGTGAGCTCTGCTTCTTTTGTGCCTCGGTCTCCCTAGCACAAGATGGATGCCAACACCTCCTGGTTTGTAGTGTTGACAGCCAATGAGCATGCAACTTTCTCTGGAAGGCATGCTGATTGGCTGCTACTGTCTATCAACACTCCAAAACAGAAACAGTTGGCAGCCATCTTGTGCCTCAGTAGACTAAGGCACAGGAAAGCAGGAAAACAAATGTGTAGAACTCAAAAAGGGGGCAGGGTAGAAGCACCCTGACCCTCTAGGCCTGCTCAGGGGGTCCCACAAGGACCCCCAAGGCCCCTAAAATTTTGGGGAACAATCGCGGGGTGCTCGCACGGTGCACGCACGGTGCTCGCACTGTGCGCGCTTATAGATATATAATTGATTACAACTTGAATTTTCTCAGCAATTACTGGAGGGATTTACACCATTTAAGCAAAAGCGTGATCTGCGAATCAGACTCTACCATTTTGCCAAATTTCTTGTAATTCCATTCAGCTGTTTGGGCTGTAGCCGTGTCTAAAGGTCCTATGGAAAATTGCATGGGGAAAACACGTTTGGGACCCCCCTTTTTTCTCGGCCCCCACTTCAGGAATCCCCCTGAAACTTTCAGGGAAGGAGCGGAGCGTAACGCGCCATCTTCTTTGAGAAATTCAAATAGATTGATCAACCGGCGCTAAAGTTATTCCCAATAGAATGTTGCGGATTTCCTATGGAAACTAGGTCCTAACTATATATACCTACTGGCGACTGCCAGTAGGTAATATATATATATATATATATATATATATATATATAGATATATATATATATATATATATATATATATATATACACTGAAAAAACCATAGGTTTCACACCAGTTATAGTTAGCTGGAAATTTTACTAATATAAAACCATTGAAATTCCCACGTTATAGTTAGTCGGACTCACTATAACTTGCGCGTGCAATGCACTGCTGATGACATCACATATTACATCACTCATGACATGGTCAGTGACATCACTCATGACATCACTGATGACACCATCCTTGTGACACAGTGACAGACCTCCTCTCAGTGTAAAGTAACCCTTCAGACACATATTCAAAAATAGAAACTGAAATTTTTTAAAAATGGTCATACCTATATCAGTTACAACAAGCAATTCTGTACTTCCACTATCTATATACACATCCACTCATTCACCAACAGTTCTATATAGTCACTCATACATATACTCACTGATCATATGAAGAGATACACCTATACATCCTGTTACACACCGACATTCATCCAAAAGTTACTCACACACATATTCACACGTGCAAATAAACTATTGAACAACCATTTATTTGAATATAGAGTTATACACACACTTCCACCTTACTTCTATTGAAAATTACACATATTTATTCTCTTAAACAATCACTTATAGAAACACATACTTATTTAAACAGGAAATCTTACAATCTCTTACTCTCACATATACTCACTTATATACATCAATATTCATATATACTAGATTAAAACATATGTAGTTACTGATAAAGACACTAGTGAGACAGTCATTCACTCACTAACAAACACAGATAGACACTCATCCACCCATACAGTCCTGTACATATGCTGTCTTCAAAACACATACAAACAAAGAGTCAGTCACTCATGCATCTATGTGCTAAGTAATACCCTTTAAACCATATAGACACTCATACTGATACTAATAAAAATATCAAATAACCCATATACATACGCATGTAGCTACTTATCAACACATGTAGCCACTTATACACAAAGTGAAACACTAATATATGTATTTAAATATTTAAACATAACTCACTAATATTTATTTTTCAGAAAGACACATATTCACTGGATGGTGTCATCAGTGATGTCATGAGTGATGTCACTGACCATGTCATGAGTGATGTAATATGTGATGTCATCAGCAGTGCATTGCACGCGCAAGTTATAGTGAGTCCGACTAACTATAACGTGGGAATTTCAATGGTTTTATATTAGTAAAATTTCCAGCTAACTATAACTGGTGTGAAACCTATGGTTTTTTCAGTGAATTTCATAGGTTTTTTAAATGCTAATTCCTTTGCATATCGAGTTTCTAACCTTTTTTTTTTTACAATTTGCTGTTTTTTTTTAAGTATTAATTTTTTTTATATAATTTTTTTCTTTTGCGCTCTGGGTGCGCGCTCCGGGAAGCTTTCAGCTAAGCTCTCCGGTAAGCTTTTCCGAGAGCTCATCTGAAAGCGCACCCAGAGCGCAACTGTCGTTCGTGAAAAAAAATATGAATGAAAAGTTAATAATAATGCAAAACATTTCGTACCATACAAAAATAAGGAAAATGATTATGCATTTCTATAAAAGATTGATGACGTCACTTCGGCGCGCAACGTAAGTGCCCTCGGAAGCGCCTACGTTCGCGGCGCATAAACGCACGCAAAAGCGCCTCCGATCGCGCCACGTTTGCGCCCCGGAAGCGCCTACGATCGCGCTGCGTAAACGCACCCGGAAGTGCACCGGAGCGCGCAGCGTAAACGCGTCGGGTCATGTGACCCTAAAATAACACTTTTCATTGGTTGCTAACAGTTTTTTTTTACAATGAATGAAATCCCCACCCATTTCCTTCACTTCTTCTTTCACTTTTGTGACTGAAAGACCTGCCTTTTTTGCTGTTGCATATTTCTTGGATAATCATGGCTGCCAGACCATCCAGCAGTGAAGATGACTCCAATGATTTCATTGATGAAGAGCCTCCTCAGCCGAAGGTGAAAGAGCATTTCATCTGGAAATTTTTTAAGTTTCCAGCAGACCAGAAAAAGGTGAATGCACCAAAAGTAGAGTGCAGGATCTGCAAACAGGTCCTGTCACGGGGTAACCCCCAAAAAAAGTACTCTTTTGGGAACTTTACGATGATCCGACATGTGGAGAGGAGGCACCCCCAGAATTTTTCCCGGGAAAGTGTCAGGGCTCTGGCACAAGAGGTTTCCAGAGATGGGGCCTCTACATCAACCGGAGGAGCAACTTCTTCTGGGAGAGGGCAATCGCAGGAGCAGGTGCCAAACATACAACCTGCTTTTAACCATGGTGTCCTCAGATGCAGATACTGCAATCAACTCCTCACCTATGGGGAGCAAAGTGTCCAGCTCATGGTTCGAGCATTGGAGAACCATCGCTGCCCTTCCCACCCCTAATTTTTTTGTTTTCTTTTTGCTCCTGTTGAGCAGTTTCCATTCCCTGTTTTTGTTCCTGTTCAGTTAAAAGAAGAAAACCAAAAGTTCTTTTCAGAACTACCTCCAATTCTCATCAAAGAGCTATATTCTTAAAAAATGAAGAGTAAGTGAAATATAGTGCATTGATAATTGAAAGGAGAATGAGTAAGAAAGAACAGAAAGGTATGAGAGGTGAAAGGAAGTGAAGTAGGAGGAATGAAAGAAGATGAGTGTTAGAAAAGAAAGTTATGACACAGTGAATAAACTGGAGGCCTCATTTCTGAAAAGTGACGCATCGCTACGTGAAAACAGCGATGCGTCACTTTTCTGGACGCACTCCTTATGACATTCCAGATATGTCATATTTAATATATGACTAATCAATTCGCAAGGAGTTACAGATATGTCAGTATTTCTGACGTATCTGTAAACACAAAAGTAATGCATTGCAGGAGTGCGTCACAAAAGTGACGCAACTCCAGTAATGTGTCCTTTCACATGGAAAAAGCACCATGTGAAAGGTTTGCTGTGAAGCAGGCGCAAGATTTTGGCGCAACAGCATCCTAAAAGTGACGCACTGCGTCATTATTACCAAGCTTTTTGCAAGGAACACCCCCTCTGCATGCATTATACATGACACTATTTTTTTAAAAGTGACGCATCTAGGTACATGGGTCACTTTTTAAAACTCTGCGCCACATTGTATCTGCATCAGGTATAATGTATGCAGAGGGGGCAATCCCTCGCAAAAAGCTTGGTAATAACGACGTACTGAAATCTATAAGATTTCTCTGCGTCACTTTTAGGATGCTGTTGCGTCAAAATCTTGCGCCTGCCTCGCGTCACTTTCATGTTTACAGATATGTGAGAAATACTGACGTATCTGTAACTCCTTGCAACATGATTCGTCATACATTAAATATGACACATCTGGAATGTCATAAGGACTGTAGACAGAAAAGTGACGCATCACACCAGCAGTGTAATAAAATGTGCCTCGTTGCACTATATTTAAAGGATGCAACACCATCCTAAAAGTGACGCAGTGAATTCTCAAACATTTCACTGCGTCGCTATTACAAAGCTTTTTGTGGAGGAACACCCCCTCTGCATGCATTATACCTCACGCAGATATAATGTGGCGCTTGATTTTAAAATGTGACCCATCTACCTAGATACGTCACTTTTTAAATATAACGCAACAAGGCACATTTTTTTTACACCACTGGTGCGATGCGTCACTTTTCTGTGCGCACTCCTTATGACATTCCAAGTAACGCATTGCTGGAGTGCGTCACAAAAGTGACGCAACTCCAGTAATGCGTCCTTTCAAATGGGGAAAGCAGCATGTGAAAGGTCTTGCCTCAGTCTAACACCTGCTGTAAAGCAGGCACAATATTTTGACGCAACAGCATCCTAAAACTGACGCAGTGAAATCTCTAAGATTTCACTGCCTCCCTATTACAAAGCTTTTTGCGGGAGAACACCCCCTCTGCATGCATTATACCTGACGCTATTTTTAAATAATGACGCATCTAGGTACATGGGTCACTTTTTAAAACTTTGCGCCACATTATATCTGCGTCAGGTATAATTTATGCAAAGGGGGCATTCCCCCGCAAAAAGCTTGGTAATAACAACGTACTAAAATCTATAAGATTTCTCTGCGTCACTTTTAGGATGCTGTTGCGTCAAAATCTTGCACCTGCCTCGCATCACTTTTATGTTTACAGATATGTCAGAAATACTGACGTATCTGTAACTCCTTGCAACATGATTCGTCATACATTAAATATGACACATCTGGATTGTCATAAGGAGTGCGCACAGAAAAGTGACCCATAACACCAGCAGTGTAATAAAATGTACCTCGTTGCACTATATTTAAAAAGTGACGCATCTAGATAGATGCGTCATTTTTTAAATATTGCATAACAATGCACATTTTTTAACACCGCTGGTGCGTCACAAAAATTGACGCACAGGAGGCGCAAAACTAACAGCGCAAGGCCTTCATAAATATGGTCCTGGATTTTCCCCGTGCTTCGCCGGTGCGCGTACCATGCGCTTCCCCTGCGCAAAACGAAAACATTTTTTTAATGCCCTGCAGGACCCTATTTTAGTCCCTACATCAAACCTAGGGGGTCAGAGGGGGTCTACTCTTCCCCCTTATGGTCATTTGCCCCCTTTTTTTTTCAAACCCCTTGTGACTCGATTTTACCGAGACACAAGATGGCGGCCGCTCCAGACTGTTTAGAATGTTTACAGACACCCAAGAGCCAATCAGCTTTCTGCGCGCAAGTCGCGTGTCGCGCCTGGAGCGCACTCCGGTGCGCGCACCGGAGAGCGCCTGTAGATATATATATTTTTTTGAACCTAAATTACTCAAAATCCACTGGAGCACATATCTTGAGACATAGCAAAGGCACATCGGGCTACCAGTCCCTACAATTTTGCCAAGTTTGGTGGAAATCCATTCAGCCGTTCGGGCTAAAAGTGAAATCGACCGCCCTATGGAAATTAACATGGGGAAAACGCGTTTTGGGACCCCCCTTTTATCTTGGCCCCCGCTTGACGAATCCCCCCCAAACTTCCAAGAAAGAACCGGAGCTCGACGAGGCCATTTTCAGGAAATTTTCAGGCAGATTCGTCAACCGGTGCCAAAGTTATTCCAAATAGAATTTTGAGATTTAACATTGAAAAAAATCCTAACTATAACTACCTACTGGCGACCGCCAGTAGGTAATATATATACATATATATATATATATATATATATATATATATATATATATATATATATATATATATATATATATATATATATATATATATATATATATATTCACAGAAAAAACCATAGGTTATAGTGGATATATAGTTAGGAATTTGCATTTACAAAACCTTGAAAATTCAATGAAAAAACCATAGGTTATAGGCCATATATAGTTAGGAATTAGCATTTACAAAACCTTATTTTACTCGCATAAAACCATTGAAATTCCATATATAGTTAGCTAACTATAAGCGCTAACTATATATCGCGCACCCGCAATCCACTGCTGATGATGTCACATATTACATCATTCATGACATGGTCAGTGACATCACTGATGACATCACTGATCACAACATCCAATGATTGTATGTGTCTGTAAAGTTTAAATATGTTTCACATATTGAAGAATGAGTGGATGTATAAGTGTCTGGATGAAGAATTTAGTAGGTGCATGACTGACTGTATGAGTGAGTGATTAAATGTGTCTCACTGAGTACATGGGTTAGTGACTAAACTGTCTTAATTCGTGCATCAGTATGTTTGATGTTGTGTAAGCTGCTGCATGTGTTGATCAGTAGCTATAAGAGTGGCCATATGGGTTATTGATTGGTTGCCCAAATATTTGAATGGGAGGCTGAGTGTGTGTGTGGGTGGCTGGGAGGTGCGTGACTCTGTGCATAGATGTGTAAGCAGTTGATTCACTAGGAGTATGAGTTCAAGAGTGCATGTGGAAACAGCTATATGGGCGGTTGACTGTGCATGGGTGTGTTGGTGAGTGAATGGATTTCTCATTGCTACATGTGCAAGTAAGTACGTATGTAAAACACAATACATGTGAGAGTTGAGATATATAAATAACTGAACATAAGAGCCAGTGAATGTGTGAGTGGCTGTATCGATCACTGTGAGCTTGTATCAGGGATTATATAAGAGAGTAAATATGTGTTATTATATGTTTGAATAAGTAAGATGTGTATAACTGTATAGTTGAGGAAATGGAGGTGTGATTGATTCTTTGCATGACTGACTAGGTGTGTAAGTAACTCCATGGATGAGTGACAGTCTGTGAGTGTCTGTTTATACTGAGTGTATGTAAGGTTATATTAGAGTCTGAAGAGGTTCATTGTATTATCACATGAGTGATGTGATCAGTGATGACAAATGAGATGTCATCAGTGATGTCATTTGAGTTGTCATCAGTGATGTCATTTGAGATGTCATCATTGATATCATTTGAGTTGTCATCAGTGATGTCATTTGAGATGTCATCAGTGATGTCATCAGTGATGTCACTGACCATGTCATGAATGATGTAATATGTGACATCATCAGCAGTGGATTGCGGGTGCGCGATATATAGTTAGCGCTTATAGTTAGCTAACTATATATGGAATTTCAATGGTTTTATGCGAGTAAAATAAGGTTTTGTAAATGCTAATTCCTAACTATATATGGCCTATAACCTATGGTTTTTTCATTGAATTTTCAAGGTTTTGTAAATGCAAATTCCTAACTATATATCCACTATAACCTATGGTTTTTTCTGTGAATTTCATTGGTTTTTTAATAGCAAATATGAAAAGCTTTAAAATGTCAAGTACGTGATAGATAAAAACATTTTCGTATTTATGCACGCTGATGTGCTTTGAACGCTGCCCCCCCCTCCCCTCCGTTGTAATCCGTCGTACCTCCTTGTCTCTCCATTTGATTGATTGTTGTCCAAGCATTTACTGTTTTAGAATTGGTTCTCTTTGGATCATTCTCTATTTACAAACAAGCACAAAGTCGCAATACTCTGTTTAGTCTTTGCAGATAGTGAAAAATCGTGTAAAAAAAATAAAAGTAATCGAGCAAAATCAGTAGGCCACTAATTGGATCTCTTTTTGACCTCGCTAAAATAGAAATATTAGGAACAACCCTTCTTGAGAAATACGAAAATAGTGACATGAACTGAGCTCCACACCATGAGGGCTGCAAGACAGCTCGGCTCCATCACCCATCCCGCACAAAATAATGACAAACCCTATGCAAATATTAAAAATATAGACAACACACCAGCAAAGAAACAGGGTAAAACATTTTATTAAAAAACTATTTACATAACGTTGGTTTATAAGATGATGTCAGTAGTGGACCGATGTGTGAATAGATCGAAAACAGCACAAGGCTCCAAGATCCGGATAGCAAGCTCCTGGATGTTGGGTGCCATAGTTTAGAGTTCTGAATTTCAGCCTTTTTCAATGCCTGTGCTTTGTTGAATCAAAATGGCGGCTTGACACAAAGCTGACTCAAGCGTTGCTACTGATGCTATGCAGACCAAAACTGGTTTTCAGTTTGTACATTTTTCTAGATTTTTCAATCCAAGTTTGGTTGACTTTGTAGAACGATGGCTTCAGATTTTCAACATACGGTGTGGTGGCGCTGACTGGGAGGGGGCGCTTCGCTCCTGCCCCCTCCCCAAGTAAGATTTTCATACGTGAAAGTACGTTAATGGTTTTGGTCCCTGAGATGCTTCGATGTCACTACCATTCTCAAATAGCATAAGTTCTAGATGTTGGGTGCCATAGTTAAGAGTTCTGAGCAGCGCTTGTAACACTGTCTGAAGCTTATTTCCACCTACTGCAGCTTCACTATTCTCAAAGTAAGTGAGTGTCGTTTGTGGACCTGACTGCATTAGAAAACAATGTGATATGTTACCTTCCTAAACAGCTTGACGGAGGCCCCTGAGGGACGCTGTGATGGCCATGGACTCGGAGAAGACGCTTGGCTCCGACACCCTCCCCAAGTCTTATAGCACTGGTGTAGCCTGAGATCGCCCCCGACATAGGCGGCCGGCTCCCGGCGGTACTTTTTGCCTTTTAATGACTCTTCAATTCTGGACCTTGTCCCACAATCCGTTTGACCTGAAGACAAGCTGTAGTGGGGCGCCCCTTTATCGTTTTAGTTGCCATTCCGCCCGCTTTTGCTACACTGTGCCTCTTCCGCCATTCAGCTGTTTTCCGCCCGCTCTTGCAACTACAGCGTCTCGCTCACCATGTAGTTGAGATGCGCCCGCTCTTGCGGTGCAGCGATAGGCGGCTGCCACAGGACTCTCAAAATGGCGGCCGGCTCTTCGGTTTTGGGCCTGGTCCACTAAAATGGCCCTGGGACACCTTGGAACTCGGACGCTTGTCTGCTAGGGCTTGGGTCCCATTCTCGAAAAGCGTCCCCTCAGCCGTGAAGATTCTACAAAAGTCTTGGGGGCCTCCGACTCCCGCAGGCTTCTGGTGGGGAGCGGCTGCCATGATTGCTCGTGGAATGGCCACGACGGAGCTACGAGATGGTAGTGGTCTCATGCTGACGCCAGCTTTAGTGTGAAACATCCAGAAACACTGTAGACTACCAATTCGATCAGTTCCGGTAGCGCCCCAACATGACCCGGAAGAGAAGAACTTGCCCTCCCCTCTTTGACTGATGGTTCTTGTTGCCTGTCCCCTCTGTTGTCATTTAACAGAACTTTTTGGACTGCTGAAAGGGGTTGTGTTCTGAACGCTGGTTGGTGGAGACATTTAGACTATATTCTTGACCTACGTTGTCGCGTAATGCGTTTTATGACACGCCGCGTTAGCGCACCCGGAAGTGATCCGAGGCGCGGCGCGCAGCGCGTAACGTAAGCATAACAGGTCATGTGACTTGTTAATAAAACTTTTCATTGGTTCATTTTACTTTTGTTAATTTAATGATGAAAAGCTTGGTCTTATGACCTAAAAATTACGCTTTTTATTATTTTCGAACAATATTTTTTTTTCAAACATATGTTATAATATTCCAGGCTAATGTACTTTCCCGGAAAATTTACAACTGTCTTGCAAGTAAAATATATTCCTTTTTCGAGAAAAAGGGCGTTTCTTCCTTCCATGACGGAGCCGTTGAGTAAAAGAGATTCGGCCTGCTGTCTTAGTCGCCGATACGCCTGATTATCAGATTCTTATCGATCACTTTATGTTGCAGACATGAAAAACACAACTGCCCTTGACCATTTATCTTTACTGCGTTCCTACATATTATACCTTTTATCCGTCATGTAATTGGACTGCTTTATTTCACTTGCCTTTTACTGATTCCAAAACAGTCACTAAAAGTAAAAACTTTACAAATGAAAATACTACTACCGTGTTTTGTTTTAAAAACCTTTATTGTGAAAATGTCAGTATACAAATACGGGCCTATAACCACGTGGGCCGGCCACGGAGCAAACTCAAATCGTATATGATGAGGAGACATTTACACTGTAGAAGAACGTAACGAGCGGGCCATTAGGTGACAAGAACAAAGGTGTCTAACAGTTGCGGAATCGGTGGACGTACATTTTGTAATTAAAATACGACAGGGCCACTTACAATAACATTTTCTAGATATACATTTGCGGGCAAAGAGTTACGAGTCCCATTTATACCGGCGCCATTTTGGGCGAGGCCGGGCAGGTCCAAGATATAGTCAAAATGTCTCCACCAACCATCGGCCAGACCAGAACCCCTTTCGGCCCTTTATGTTACAAGATGGTGTCTTCTATTCAGAAAATATTGGTGGCAGCATTTTGAAAGGAAACAGAAACAGCCGTTCTCCTAGTGAGTTTCACATTGTTACATTTAGGAAGAATGTTGAACAGTAGTATGTGGAAAATCTGAAGCCATTTTTCTACAAACTCTCAATCAGACTTAGATGGAAAAAAAACCTGAAGAATGTACAAACTGAAAACCAATTTTTGTCTGTATAGCACCAACAGTAACGCTTGAGTCAGCTTTGTGTCAAGCCGCCATTTTCATTCAATCAATAGCGTCCCCCTGCACACATTCAGGGACCTGGTCGTGTCTTTAGATGAAACGCATTGTAGGAAAAGAAGCAGAAAGGAAAAGGAAAAAATTTCCGCCGGACCTAGTGAAGCTGCAGCAGGTGCAAATAAGCTTCAGACAGTCTTACAAGCACTGCTCAGAACTCTCAACTGAGGCACTCAACATCCAGGACTTGCCATTCGGATCTTAGCGCCTTGTATTTTTGTTTTGTTCTTGATGGAGGGGAAACAACAAAAAACAGGCATTGAAAACGGCTCAACTGGAGCAAAAAAAAAGATTACTTCTTGGGTGCATTAGGGCATTTATGATTTTCGAATGCCGTATTCATCAGGTTGATGCTCATGTTGCCATAGGACAGCATAGCACCACAGTGTATACAAGTTAACTTCATATGTTCAGATGAGGCAGGTGGCATATTTAGCATTCACCTTCTTTGATCCAGGAGGGATGGAGAAAAACTGCCAGATGAAACTTGAAACTTGGCCATCCAGATCTCGGCACATCGGTCCGCTACTGACAGTGACCGCAACTCAGCTGGACACGCCGTCTTTCGGCGCAGCATTGTAGGATGGCCACACCAGTGCGGCAATTTCCTGGACACCACATCGGTGCCATCCGCATCTCGACGCGTTGTGCTGCCTTCGGCCTATTCGGACATCGGTCCGCTACTGACAGTGACCGCAACTCAGCTGGACACGCCGTCTTTCGGCGCAGCATTGTAGGATGGCCACACCAGTGCGGCAATTTGCTGGACACCACCTCGGTGCCATCCAGATCTCGGCGCGTTCATTCATTCAATAGCGTCCCCCTGCACACATTCAGGGACCTGGTCGTGTCTTCAGAAGAAACGCATTGTAGGAAAAGAAGCACAAAGGAAAAGGCAACAAGTTCCGCCGGACCTAGTGAAGCTGCAGCAGGTGCAAATAAGCTTCAGACAGTTCTACAAGCACTTCTCAGAAATCTCAACTGAGGCACTCAACATCCAGGACTTGCCATTCGAATCTTGGCGCCTTGTGCTGGTTCCGACCTATTCACACATCGGTCCGCTACTGACATCACCTCATAAGCCAACGGGGCACCCCACGCCGACTTCCGGCGCAGCATTGTAGGATGGCCACACCAGTGCAGCCACTTGCTGGACACCACCTCGGTGCCATCCGGATCTCAGCGCGTTCGAGTCACTGTGCCGGAAGAGTAACCGGAACTCAGCTGAACACGCCGTCTTTCGGCGCAGCATTGTAGGATGGCCACACCAGTACGGCAATTTGCTGGACACCACCTCGGCGCCATCCGGATCTCGGCGCGTTCGAGTCACTGTACCGCAACAGTGACCGCAATTCAGCTGGACACGCCGTCTTTCGGCGCAGCATTGTAGGATGGCCACACCAGTGCGGCAATTTGCTGGACACCACCTCGGTGCCATCCGGAATCTCGGCGCGTTGTGCTGCCTTCGGACTATTCGCACATCGGTCCGCTACTGACGCCGCCTCACGTGCCAACGGATTTTCTACGCTTTTTGTAGCCCTATGTCGCATAACAGGTCATGTGACTTGTTTATAAAACTTTTCATTGGTTCATTTTACTTTTGGTTTCCTAAAGATGGAAGGCTTGGTCATATGACCTAAAAATAACACTTTTCATTGGTTTAGAACATTTTTTTTTCCCAAACGATGAAAGCCCCACCTTGTTTCTGGATCATTCAGACTGAAGCTGGCGTCAGCATGAGAGCACCACCATCTCGTGGCTCCGTCGTGGTCATTCCGCGAGCAATCATGGCAGCCGCTCCCCACCGGAAGCCTGCGGGAGTCGGGGGCCCCCAAGACTTTTATACAATCTTCACGGCTGAGGGGACGCTTTTCGAGAATGGAGCCCAAGCCCTAGCAGGCAAGCGTCCGACTTCCAAGGTGTCCCAGGGCCATTTCAGTGGACCAGGCCCAAAACCGAAGAGCCGTCCGCCATTTTGACAGCCATGTGGCAGCCGCCTATCGCTGCACTGCAAGAGTGGGAGCAACTCCACAACATGGTGAGCGAGACGCTGTGGCCGCAAGAGCGAGCGCAACTCAGCTAGATGGCCGCCACCTGGGGAGACCCGTTCACGCCGCCTCCCCCCCCCCCCCCCCCCCGGGCCGCCGCACGCCAATTTTCGGAGCAGCATTGTAGGATACCAAAACCAGTGCGGCAGTTTACTGGACATCACCTGGGTGCCTGTCGTACATGTTGTGTCAGCCATGTGACACTGGACACAGACCGCTACTGACGAGGCCTCCCCCCGCACCACCCGGGACGCCCCACGCTGTTTTTCTGTGCTGCATTGTAGGATCCCTAAACCAGTGCGGCACCCAGGCGACATCACCTGGGTGCCGTCCAGAACTCTGCACGTTGTGCTGCCTTGGGACTATTCGCACAACAGACCGCTACTGACGAGGCCTCCCCCCGCCCCACCCGGGACGCCCCACGCCAATTTTCGGAGCAGCATTGTAGGATCCCTAAACCAGTGCGGCACCCAGGCGACATCACCTGGGTGCCGTCCAGAACTCTGCACGTTGTGCTGCCTTGGGACTATTCACACAAAAGACAGCTTCTAACCATTGTTGCTTTTTGTGTTAATAAATGTTTAAATGTTTTTAGTTTTTGTTCTGTTCATTATCGTTAAAAGTTAATAAAGTTTTATAATCTTACTTTGTTGGAGTGTTATCTATTTTTTGAAAAACGGGTGAATGGGGCCTTGAATCGGGTTATTGTCATGTGTGGGCTTTGGAAGTGTGCTGCTGCAGGATCGGACATTTCAAACTCAAATGCACGTTCTTTTTCTTACCTTTCCGAAGCATGGAGCGCAATAGCAAGCAGAGAAAGGGTGATGCACGTGTTGAACACTACCTGACCTGGCAAGTTGCTGGCAGTGCCCCCCCGCCCGCTCCTGAAAGAGGGCACACACACACCGCCGCCCCGAGTACTTCAGAAATCTTTAAAAGACCATGCGCTTGTTCATGAGGCTTAAATGGTTTATCACCTCTTCTAGAACCCCTACATCGACCCTCTGACGTTTCATGGAAAAATTACCATGTAACACAATACCAAGCCCTATCAGCTGAAACCCCCAAGGAATCGTGGGGCATATTAGCAAGGGGGTTTATCTCCCCTTTTTTGGCTTTAAAAACCATGAAAGCGGAGATAAAATTATTTCCCTATTATCAAGCTGTCGCTAACACCAGTTAGTGACACCTAAAAGGAGATAGCGACCATCTTGGGCCCGGCTTTGCATGTCAGTGATACTTATCACTAATGACATGCAAAGTGGCGTGCCAAGATGTTAGCGACTGGAAACAGTCCCTAACATCGCTACCTTCTATTACCAACTTTTGGAGATATTCGCACTAAGCGCGAATATCTCCAAAAGCTAACACCTGCCCTGAGCAGGTTTTAGCCATGTTATCCAATGGGAGGTGGATAACATGGCTAAGAGCATTAGGTCGATAATACATGAATATCGCTGACTTTTCTGCGATAATAGCAAGGTTTATCTGCGATAAAAATCGCCGATGTGCGGCGATAATTTTTGTCTCTAAACAAGTTATAGACAAAAATTATCGCTAGTTGTTAGTAATATGCCCCCGGGTTTTTGCTTGCAGAAATCGGGAAGCGGGAGACTAGCACTGAAATCAGTACTCACACGCCTGAATCAGGAGGATTGGCATGTCTGAATTCTCTACAGCTGGGGCCATAAACTACATCCGCAGGGGTAGGTGATAGCCTGGGACCAGCCTGGCATCTAAAATGGCTGCCGTGCACGACAAAATTGTGGCATTCGAAAAAAGGCAAGATGGCGCAGCCGCTGGAAGAGATGTATCAACATATATCAGCCTCCTCAGCCACCCTCAGGAAACATAGGGGATTAGGATACGTCTCCCGCACCCCCTTATACCTAGTAATTTAATTTACGAAGCACAAAATGGCGAATTCCCGTTTCGCTACCAGTTTGCGGCCCAGTTCGCGGCCCGTGAAGCGCTTCTACCGTGAAAAATCATTTTTTTTTTCTTTTCCCCACGGGTCCCTTTAATAACCCCAACAACATTCCTAGGGGGTCAAGAGGGGGATACCTTGCCCCCTTTCATTAAATTCACCCTTCGTTTTTCACCTCTTCTTCTCTCTCGATCCTACCGAGAGACAAGATGGCGGCCGCTCCGGACTGTCACGCAGCAAAAAAAAAAAAAAAGCTCACGCACAGCCGCTGGAAGAGATGTATCAACATATATCAGCCTCCTCACCCACCCTCAGGAAACATAGGGGATTAGGATACGTCTCCCGTACCCACTTATAACTACTAATTTAATTTACGAAGCACAAAATGGCGAATTCCCGTTTCGCTACCAGTTTGCGGCCCAGTTCGCGGCCCGTGAAGCGCTTCTACCGTGAAAAATCATTTTTTTTTTCTTTTCCCCACGGGTCCCTTTAATAACCCCAACAGCATTCCTAGGGGGTCAAGAGGGGGATACCTTGCCCCCTTTCATTAAATTCACCCTTCGTTTTTCACCTCTTCTTCTCTCTCGATCCTACCGAGAGACAAGATGGCGGCCGCTCCGGACTGTTTAGAATGTTGACAGACACCGGAGAGCCAATCAGCTTTCTGCGCGCAAAGTTCCGATAAGCGAAAAGTAAGCGGACCGGATCGCTGCCCAGAGCGCTGTTACAGATATATATCTTGATTTAAACGTTAATTTCTCAAAAACTACTGGAGCACATATATTGAGACCTAGCAAAGGCACATCGGGCTAACAGTCCCTACAATTTTGCCAAGTTTCGTGCAAATCCATTCAGCCGTTCGAGCTAAAAGTGAGTCCAACCGCCCTATGGAAAAATGAATGGGAAAAACACGTTTTGGGACCCCCCTTTTTTCTCAGCCCCCCCTTGACGAAACCCCACCAAATTTTCAGGAGCTGCTCAGAAACAAAATGTGCCATTTTCCTGAAAATTTCAGCCGATTCCATCCACAAACGCCAAAGTTATTAGACATAGAATTTTCAAAAGTCCCATAGGGAATTAATCCTAACTATATATACCTACTGGCGATAGCCAGTAGGTAATATATATATATATATATATATATATGTGAAGAAATCCCGGCCTGTCAATGGATGACAGGCAGCAGCAGGGTGCAGACCTCGCAGCGCCACAGCAGACAGGCAAATGAAGCTCTCCAATAATCCAACTCGAGTGAGTAGCAGGTTCAAAACATTTATTAAAGGGTAACGCGTTTCACTCCACTAGGGAGCTTGATCACACAAAGGCACTCATAAAAGTGGGGATATATATACAGCAAGTGGGAGGGGCTTAATTGGGGAGAGAAAACGCCCAAAAATAAAAAAACAGGAGAGAAAATAAAGCAACAGTGTCTACATTAATCCAACATGTAAAGCACACATGTGAAAACAGCATGTATCACATGAGAAATTGCAAATTATAGATAACACAATGCAATCCATAAGAGAACAAATATGGGAAGTATTCAAGCAGAACAGGAGTGAAACAGCGCTGCAAGGTTCAAAAAGGTTGCGAATGAGTGACATGTAAACTAACATGGGAAGTCACGACAAAGTGCCAAAATTACTAATTACATGGAATCAAACAAAGCAAACCACAGTGTCAAAAAGCACGCTGAAAACAATTACGGCATAGTGCCTGAATTCAATATCTGCACATAGAATGAGTTATGGGAAAAAAAGATTAACAGGAGAGCATGTCAGTGAAAAAATGAGTGTGGCGTTACATAGCAAGCTGAAAAAGACATGTGAGCTTAAAATTAAGGGGAGGGGAGGAAAATACACAGTGCTAGAGAAATAACAAAAGGAGAGAGTGAAAAAAATTGTATTAAAGAGCCCAACCACAGATGTGAAAAGTTAAAAAATGAGAGAAGAGGGAAAGTAACAGAACAGAAAAAGAGTAAGCTAGCGGCAGCACAAGAAAATAGTAGAACACATGGCAACAAGTACTATTAGAGTTACAAGTATAACAAGAGTCAAGTGGGTTGCGCCATGTAAAGCAAGTGGCAGATAAGCCAGGAGTCAAAAAATGAGCCTAAACTGAGCGAGAGAGAGGAAAAGACTACAGCAAGGAATAGAATAATAGTGACCAGACCAACTGATTAGGGACAGATGGAAGCATTACAAGAAGCTTTTCAAATCTTCAGTCAAGTTGAGACCATTAGGGGCTTTGGTGTCGAGGGACAAAATCAACTGGGTTTCACGCTGCCTGAGCATTTTTTCACGGTCTCCTCCGCGACTGGGTGGAGGTACTGAACAGAGAACCGTGTACTGGAGGTCCTTGAGTTTCTTGTTATGGACCAACCCAAAGTGTCGAGCAACTGGATAGTTGCTATCGCTATTTACAATGGCCCTTATGTGCTGCAGAATTCTCTGATGCACTGGTAGTTTGGTGCTACCAATGTATTCGAGATTGCATGTGCACTTAAGTTTGTAGACCACAAACTCTGACCTGCAAGTGAGGTATTCTTTGATAGGAATGGGAGTGTCACAAAAAGCAGTCACATAATGGGTAGCATTAGTAGCAAAATTGCAGGCACGGCAGGAAGTGCATTTAAAAAAAACCATTTTGGTGGTTATGTTAGGCTTAGGAGGATTTTCAGGTGCAATTCTATCGAGTGCATCACGCATGGAGGGTGCACGTCGGAAGGTAATGGTAGGAGTATCACTTAGTAGAGGACCGAGGACTGGGTCAGTCAAAATAATAGGCCATTCAGTACCAATGATGCGTCTGATCTTACGCTCATGTGTGCTGAACGTAGTTATAAGTCTGACAGTGCATTGTGAATCGTCCTGGTTAACAATACTGACAGTGGCACAATGCTCTTTGGGCTTAAGTAAGGTTGCCCTATCCAGTGATGAAGCTTTAGCCAAAGCTTGATCCAGTATGGCCCTTGAGTAGCCCCTTTGCAAAAAACGTTGCTTAGATTCCTCGAGGCAAACAGCAGTTGAAACAGGGTCACTGCATACTCTGCGAATGCGAATGAATTCGCCAAAAGGGATACTGCGGATAGTATGGGCAGGATGAGAGCTTTGTGCGTGCAGGATGGAATTTCCCGCCGTACTTTTCCGATGCAGTCTGGTCATGAGGGTATTGTCCCTGATGAACAGTTGAACATCCAAAAATTCTGCTTCAGTACTGCTGAGGTTAGCAGTAAATTTCAGATTCAGGCTATTATTGTTACAATCAGATACAAATGAGAGGGCTTGGTCTTGAGTTCCCTTCCAGATGATACAGATGTCATCTATGTAGCGCCAGTAATGTGCGATACAAGGCGACCAATGAGCATGTGTGACCCTGAGCTCGTGCTCCTCCCACCAACCAACATGCAAACATGAGTAGCTGGGAGAGAAACACGAGCCCATAGCCACACCGCGTAATTGCTGGTAGATGTTGTTTCTGAAACGGAAGTAGTTGGAGGTCAAGCACAATTTTATCATGGCTATTAGCATGGAATTGTGTTCTCTAAAACAAATGGCACGTGAGTTTAGAAAGTATAGACATGCATTCACACCATGCTGATGGTTTATAGAAGTGTAAAGGGATTCAATATCAAGAATCAAAAACAGATAGTCATTGCACCACACAATATCCTCAATTTTGGTCAAAAAGTCAGTGGTATCCTTAAGGAAAGAAGGAAGGTTCGCCACAAGGGGCTGGAGAAAAAAATCGACATATTTAGAGATATTTTCAGTCATACTCCCAATAGCTGAAATTATAGGTCGACCTGGTGTAGGAGGTGACAACCGGAGCTCGACGAGGCCATTTTCAGGAAATTTTCAGGCAGATTCGTCAACCGGTGCCAAAGTTATTCCAAATAGAATTTTGAGATTTAACATTGAAAAAAATCCTAACTATAACTACCTACTGGCGACCGCCAGTAGGTAATATATATACATATATATATATATATATATATATATATATATATATATATATATATATATATATATATATATATATATATATATATATATATATATACATATTACCTACTGGCGGTCGCCAGTAGGTATATATAGTTACGATTTTTTCATTTTGGGACTTTTGAAAATTCTATGCCTAATAACTTTGGCGTTTGTGGACGGAATCGGCTGACATTTTCAGGAAAATGGCACATTTTGTTTCTGAGCAGCCCCTGAAAATTTGGGGGGGTTTCGTCAAGGGGGGGGTGGAGAAAAAAGGGGGGTCCCAAAACGCGTTTTTAACATTGAGTTTTCCATAGGGCGTTTGGCCTCACTTTTAGATCGAACGGCTGAATGGATTTGCACGAAACTTGGCAAAATTGTAGGGACTGTTAGCGCGATGTGCCTTTGCTGGGTCTCAATATATGTGCTCCAGTGGATTTTGAGAAATTAACGTTTTAAAAAACAGATATATCCGTGACAGCGTCCCGGGTAGCGCTCCGGTTCGCGTACTTTTCGCGTTACGGAACTTTGCAAAGCGAAGCTGATTGGCTCTCCGGTGTCTGTCAACATTCTAAACAGTCCGGAACGGCCGCCATCTTGTCTCTCGGTAGGATCGAGAGACAAGAGGAGGAGAAAAATGAAGGGGGAATTTAATGAAAGGGGGCAAGGTAGACCCCTCTTGACCCCCTAGGAATAATGTTGGGTTTATTAAAGGGTCCCGTGGGGCAAATAAAAAAAATTGATTTTTCGCGGTAGAAGCGCTTCCCGGTTCGCGAACCGGGACGCGAAACGGGAATTCGCCATTTTGTGTTTGGTTTTAATTAAAATCGCTCGGGGTCTTTGAGACTATAAGACTATCGTCTGCAAACATTAATATAGGGATTTTGCCTTCAGCAAGAATAGGAGCATCAACATTAGAATCAATTAAAATTTTTGCAACATCATTTATATATAAAGAAAATAATGTTGGTGCCGGGACACATCCTTGGCGGACACCTGTTTCTACAGGGAACTGTGGTGTAACATTGCCAGGACTACCCCACCTAATCGGGGCAAAATTCTCCTGATGGAGCCCACTTATTAAAGACAAAAGTTGGCGAAGGTTATAGAGCAGCGAGGAACTTTCTACCTACAGGGCAGAACTGAGGGAGTTTCTAACCCACAATCCCTTCACATGGATACATGACGGAAACTAACAAAGAACAATTATTTAATAACCTACCATACTCTATCTCTATTCCTTATCTATAACTTAGTCTAACGCTACTAATTACCTGGTAGAGAGACAAAATATCGAAATTAAAATATCGATATACAATAATATCGATGTTTTAATTTCGATGGTATAGAATATCGATGTGCAATAATATCGATAGACAGAATAGGCCACCCCAAAGCCTGACAGATCCCCTGGATAAAATATATAAAAAAGTCCTGTGTGAGATTGGGTTTCCCAGACCTATGGTCCGATCCAGCTAATGCGTCACTTAGGATCCCACGAAGAGTCTTGGCCAATGCCTATTATGAGCAGAAACTGGCTATGGTTTTAGATTGCCAGGCCGAGGGGTCACTAACATCTGTATTTACACAATGCAAGGACTCCTACAGCCTGGAGAGGGTTCTGGACGGGATGACTCCTGTGCTGGCCAGGAAGCTATTTCTCCAATGGAGATATGGCACACTGCCTCTGCGGTTATATACTAGCTCCTGGTCAACACCGCCCTCTACCAAGCAATGCCCGGCTTGTACCTGTGCTGAGGAAATGGACCTACATGTGGTCCTATTTTGTCCAACTTACAAGGCCGCTAGGAAATATTGGCTTTTACCACTTATTAGAAACTTTGGTTGCAGGGAATACCTCCCGATGTACAGAATTTTAAAAACTGATGTTTCGGGACCAACAGTGTTTGCACTAGCCAAATTCCTTACAAATGTCTGGCATACTCGGACCCGTATTTTAAAGTCGCAGTTGACCAACTAACTATAAGAATATGAATTTTAATGTATGGCCTTTTTTCTGCTTTTACTCAGAAGTACTTATATTGTATTATACGCGTTTTATTGTTTATCTTTGATGGTTTTATATTGTACTATATGTGTTTTACTGCATATCTTTGATGGTCAAACCGACCAAAATAAAGATTGAATAATAATAATAATAGTAAGACATATTTTAACTTTACAGTAACATACAGTCATTGGATGATGTCATCAGTGATGTCATCAGTGATGTCACTGACCATGTCATGAATGATGTAATATGTGACATCATCAGCAGTGGATTGCGGGTGCGCGATATATAGTTAGTGCAACTAACTATATATGTGAATTTCAATGGTTTTGTGTGAGTAAAATAAGGTATTGTAAATGCTAATTCCTAACTATATATGGTCTGTAATATATGTTTTTTTCTGTTAATTTTCAAAGTTTTTTAAATGCTAATTCCTAACTATATATGGTCTATAACCTATGGTTTTTTCTGTGAATTTCAATGGTTTTTTATTAGCAAATATCATAAGCTGTAAAATGTATTCTTCTTTTTATTGAAAAATATATATATATATTTTTTTATATAATTTTTTTACGCATCTGCCAAACGCTGACCTCTTATTAGTACACTGTGGTGGAAATGATTTTGGCACTATGTCTGGGGTTGGTCTGGAAATGCTTTTAAAGGACACCTTTCAGCAATTGATGACACTTTTTCCCCAAACTGCCTTGGTATATTGCAATATATGCCAAAGACAAAAATGGAACTGTTCCAACCAATTTTGTCCACAATTTGAGAAAGCACGGAAACATGTGAATAAATCTGTTTCTGCTTACATGAGAGACTTTAGAATGGGTTCAATATACAACAATAACTTGCGTTACAACATGCAAGACATCTACAGAGGAGATGGTGTGCACTTCTCAGATGAGGGGAATAGAATATTTCCTCCTGAATTTAAGACTGTGCATTGGAACCTACTTGTAGGTACCTAAATCAGCAACAGAACCCAATAACTCTTTTCTGTGCTACCCTACCTCTGATCATTCAAAACTTTTTCTTTTTCTTACTTCTTTCACTATTTTTCACCAAAGTACGCTCCCCGGTACGCTTACCGGTGCGCGTACCGGGCGCTCCCCACGCAATTTTTTTTTTTTTTTTTGCCTATATGAGCGTCCTAAGCCCCCTCAGAAAACCTAGAGGGTCAGGAAGTGTCTACCGTGCCCCCTTCTACCCATTCTGAACATTGTTTGCCCTCCATCTTGTGTCTCAATTCTACCGAAACACAAAATGGAGGACTCCCGTAACGCTGCCGGTACGCGTACCGGGGCGCGCACCGGGAAGCGCTCGCTTAAATAAGGTGGGAAAGTAATTTACAGAAAAACCACTCGAGACACTTTCATCACATATATAATAAGCCCTACTACATAACAGTCCCTACCATTTACCCAAATTTCATGGAATTCCATTGAGACATTTATGCTGTAGGCCTGACTAAATATCCTGAGGTAAATTACATGACAAAAACATATATGGAGTGTTAGAATTGACAACCAATTAAAATGTTACTTTCATTTTCTACTTTTATTTCATGACATATCATTGGTTATGTACCTGAATATATATAAATTAAGAGAGAGAAACACAGCCATTTTGACTACTACTTCCTGAAGTACATTTTAAGACCATTTTCACTGACAACCTAAACTTCTTTTTGAAAGGTAAGATGTTATTTTTAAAATTTGAAAGGAGAACTATGTAAAGCACTTTAATTAATTTGGGGAAACGTTTTCAGATAGTTATATACTGTCCCTCTGTAAGAGTTAGACATTGAGAAAGGCTTGTTTATTATAATTATGGAATGAGTTAGGCTTCTTTGGTATAATTATGAATTTACTTAGGCTTCTTCACAGGCACTTTTTAATAGTTCTACTTCCTGCCTGAAACCATACAGTGCCCAAAGATAACTTCTCTGTTATAAACTCACAAATACCTGTCTGAACTTAAACCCAACAGTGCGCTATCTCTACTGATATATTTATTTTTTATGCAATTTACAGCAAGAAAATGGAAGCACAACAGAATGAAAATAAAATTTCATTTCAAATTAAGATTGAAAACAATCCTAACGAAGAAAAAGAACAAATAGACTGTAGACGAAGAATAATTAAATGTGTTGATGAATATGAATCATGGAATGAAAAGGAGGACATACCAGATGAATTAATGTTACAAATTCTTTTAAATTTTGAAAAATCAAAACAATAAATTAAAATTTTATAAGTTAAAATTGTTTGAGACATTATTCATTTTTATTTGAAAATGATGAAAAAGTACCCCAAAAGATATAATATAAAGTGAGACTTAAAATATACTGTGCAACTTTTTTGTGTTACATAGTAAGTTTGCTCATAGTTACTTCCTTTCTCCAACTATATTATCTCCAATGTGTATTTAACATCTCTTTATCATCTCCTGCCTCCATATTGTTTCTGCTTTCCTGACACATTATGGTATGAATTCCATATACCACAATACTTCTGAAATAACATACAAGATATCTACAAAGGAGACGGTTTATATACATTTTTTGACTCTGCATTGGTACCTACATGTTGCTAATTAAATAAAAAAAAATAAAAAAAAAACAACAACAAAATGAACAATCAATAAACATACAATATTTAAAAAGTCTTTCATTCTTTTTTCCCCATAGTACGCTCCCCGGTCCGCTTCCCGGTGCGCATACCGGGCGCTCCCCCCGCAAAAAAAACGAAAAAAAAAAAAATGTTTTTGCCCCGCGGGGCCCTTTCAAAGCCCCCACATCAAACCTAGGGGGTCAGGGAGGATCTACTATGCCCCCTTATGGTCATTTCCCCCTTTGTTTTGGCCACCTCTTGTGTCTCGATCCTACCGAGACACAAGATGGCGGCCGCTCCGGACTGCTTAGAATGTTTACAGACACCTGAGAGCCAATCCGCTTCTCCTCGCAAAGTTCCGTTACGCGTCTGGTACGCGAACCGGGACGCTTACCGGGACGCGCTTACAGATATATATATATTTTTTAACCTAAAATACTCAAAATCCACTTGAGCACATATCTTGAGACCTAGCAAAGGCACATTGGACTACCAGTCCCTACAATTTTGCCAAGTTTCATAGAAATCCTTTCAGCCGTTCGAGCTAAAAGTGAGTCCAACCGCCCTATGGAAAACTCAATGTTAAAAACACGTTTTGGGACCCCCCTTTTTTCTCGGCACCCACTTCAAGAAACCCCCCCAAACTTTCAGGGGATGCTCAGAAACAAAATGTGCCATTTTCCTAAAAATTTCAGCCAATTCCATCCTTCAACGCCAAAGTTATTCAACTTAGAATTTTCAGAAATCCCTATTCAAAGAAATCCTAACTATATATACCTACTGGCGACCGCCAGTAGGTAATATATATATATATACACACATATATATATATATATATATATATATATATATATATATATATATATATATATATATATATATATCACAGAAAAAACCATAGGTTATAGTGGATATATAGTTAGAAATTTGCATTTAGAAAACCTTGAAAATTCAATGAAAAAACCATAGGTTTTAGGCCATATATAGTTAGGAATTTGCATTTACAAAACCTTATTTTACTCGCATAAAACCATTGAAATTCCATATATAGTTAGAAGCGCTAACTATATATCGCGCACCCGCAATCCACTGCTGATGATGTCACATATTACATCATTCATGACATGGTCAGTGACATCACTGATGACATCACTGATGACATCTCAAATGACATCACTGATGACAACTCAAATGATTGTATGTGTCTGTAAAGTTTAAATATGTTTCACATATTGAAGAATGAGTGGATGTATAAGTGTCTGGATGAAGAATTTAGTAGGTGCATGACTGACTGTATGAGTGAGTGATTAAATGTGTCTCACTGAGTGCATGGGTTAGTGACTAAACTGTCTTAATTTGTGCATCAGTATGTTTGTTGTGGTGTAAGCTGCTGCATGTGTTGATCAGTAGCTATAAGAGTGGCCATATGGGTTATTGATTGGTTGCCCAAGTATTTGAATGGGAGGCTGAGTGTGTGTGTGGGTGGCTGGGAGGTGCGTGACTCTGTGCATAGATGTGTAAGCAGTTGATTCACTCGGAGTATGAGTTCAAGAGTGCATGTGGAAACAGCTATATGGGCGGTTGACTATGCATGGGTGTGTTGGTGAGTGAATGGATTTCTCATTGCTACATGTGCAAGTAAGTACGTATGTAAAACACAATACATGTGAGAGTTGAGATATATAAATAACTGAACATAAGAGCCAGTGAATGTGTGAGTGGCTGTATCGATCACTGTGAGCTTGTATCAGGGATTATATAAGAGAATAAATATGTGTTATTATATGTTTGAATAAGTAAGATGTGTATAACTTTATAGTTGAGGAAATGGAAGTGTGATTGATTCTTTGCATGACTGACTAGGTGTGTGAGTAACTCCATGGATGAGTGACAGTCTGTGAGTGTCTGTTTATACTGAGTGTATGTAAGGTTATATTAGAGTCTGAAGAGGTTCATTGTATTATCACATAAGTGATGTGATCAGTGATGACAAATGAGATGTCATCAGTGATGTCATTTGAGTTGTCATCAGTGATGTCATCAGTGATGTCATTTGAGATGTCATCAGTGATGTCATTTGAGTTGTCATCAGTGATGTCATTTGAGATGTCATCAGTGATGTCATCAGTGATGTCACTGACCATGTCATGAATGATGTAATATGTGACATCATCAGCAGTGGATTGCGGGTGCGCGATATATAGTTAGCGCTTCTAACTATATATGGAATTTCAATGGTTTTATGCGAGTAAAATAAGGTTTTGTAAATGCAAATTCCTAACTATATATGGCCTAAAACCTATGGTTTTTTCATTGAATTTTCAAGGTTTTCTAAATGCAAATTTCTAACTATATATCCACTATAACCTATGGTTTTTTCTGTGAATTTCATTGGTTTTTTAATAGCAAATATGAAAAGCTTTAAAATGTCAAGTACGTGATAGATAAAAACATTTTCGTATTTATGCACGCTGATGTGCTTTGAACGCTGCACCCCCCCCCCCCTCCCCTCTTTTGTCTTAGTAGTACTCTCTCTTTGCAGATACTGAAGGGTAGTTAACGCAGGCCTTTACCCCCGTTGTAATCCGTCTTGCCTCCTTGTCTCTCCATTTGATTGATTGTTGTCCAAGCATTTACTGTTTTAGAATTGGTTCTCTTTGGATCATTCTCTATTTACAAACAAGCACAAAGTCGCAATACTCTGTTTAGTCTTTGCAGATAGTGAAAAATCGTGTAAAAAAATAAAAGTAATCGAGCAAAATCAGTAGGCCACTAATTGGATCTCTTTTTGACCTCGCTAAAATAGAAATATTAGGAACAACCCTTCATGAGAAATACGAAAATAGTGAGATGAACTGAGCTCCACACCATGAGGGCTGCAAGACAGCTCGGCTCCATCACCCATCCCGCACAAAATAACGACAAACCCTATGCAAATATTGAAAATATACACAACACACCAGCAAAGAAACAGGGTAAAACATTTTATTAAATAACTATTTACATAACGTTGGTTTATAAGATGATGTCAGTAGTGTACCGATGTGTGAATAGATCGAAAACAGCACAAGGCTCCAAGATCCGGATGGCAAGCTCCTGGATGTTGGGTGCCATAGTTTAGAGTTCTGAATTTCAGCCTTTTTCAATGCCTGTGCTTTGTTGAATCAAAATGGCGGCTTGACACAAAGCTGACTCAAGCGTTGCTACTGATGCTATGCAGACCAAAACTGGTTTTCAGTTTGTACATTTTTCTAGATTTTTCAATCCAAGTTTGGTTGACTTTGTAGAACGATGGCTTCAGATTTTCAACATACGGTGTGGTGGCGCTGACTGGGAGGGGGCGCTTCGCTCCTGCCCCCTCCCCAAGTAAGATTTTCATACGTGAAAGTACGTTAATGGTTTTGGTCCCTGAGATGCTTCGATGTCACTACCATTCTCAAATAGCATAAGTTCTGGATGTTGGGTGCCATAGTTAAGAGTTCTGAGCAGTGCTTGTAACACTGTCTGAAGCTTATTTCCACCTACTGCAGCTTCACTATTCTCAAAGTAAGTGAGTGTCGTTTGTGGACCTGACTGCATTAGAAAACAATGTGATATGTTACCTTCCTAAACAGCTTGACGGAGGCCCCTGAGGGGCGGTGTGATGGCCATGGACTCGGAGAAGACGCTTGGCTCCGACACCCTCCCCAAGTCTTATAGCACTGGTGTAGCCTGAGATCGCCCCCGACATAGGCGGCCGGCTCCCGGGGTCCGGCGGAACTTTTTGCCTTTTGATGACTCTTCAATTCTGGACCTTGTCCCACAATCCGTTTGACCTGAAGACAAGATGTAGTGGGGCGCCCCTTTATCGTTTTAGTTGCCATTCCGCCCGCTTTTGCTACACTGTGCCTCTTCCGCCATTCAGCTGTTTACCGCCCGCTCTTGCGACTACAGCATCTCGCTCACCATGTAGTTGAGATGCGCCCGCTCTTGCGGTGCAGCGATAGGCGGCTGCCACAGGACTCTCAAAATGGCGGCAGGCTCTTCGGTTTTGGGCCTGGTCCACTAAAATGGCCCTGGGACACCTTGGAACTCGGACGCTTGTCTGCTAGGGCTTGGGTCCCATTCTCGAAAAGCGTCCCCTCAGCCGTGAAGATTCTACAAAAGTCTTGGGGGCCTCCGACTCCCGCAGGCTTCTGGTGGGGAGCGGCTGCCATGATTGCTCGTGGAATGGCCACGACGGAGCTACGAGATGGTAGTGGTCTCATGCTGACGCCAGCTTTAGTCTGAAACATCCAGAAACACTATAGACTACCAATTCGATCAGTTCCGGTAGCGCCCCAACATGACCCGGAAGAGAAGAACTTGCCCTCCCCTCTTTGACTGATGGTTCTTGTTGCCTGTCCCCTCTGTTGTCATTTAACAGAACTTTTTAGACTGCTGAAAGGGGTTGTGTTCTGAACGCTGGTTGGTGGAGACATTTAGACTATATTCTTGACCTACGTTGTCGCGTAATGCGTTTTATGACACGCCGCGTTAGCGCACCCAGAAGTGATCCGAGGCGCGGCGCGCAGCGCGTAACGTAAGCATAACAGGTCATGTGACTTGTTAATAAAACTTTTCATTGGTTCATTTTACTTTTGTTAATTTAATGATGAAAAGCTTGGTCATATGACCTAAAAATTACGCTTTTTATTATTTTCGAACAATATTTTTTTTTCAAACATATGTTATAATATTCCAGGCTAATGTACTTTCCCGGAAAATTAACAACTGTCTTGCAAGTAAAATATATTCCTTTTTCGAGAAAAAGGGAGTTTCTTCGTTCCATGACGGAGCCGTTGAGTAAAAGAGACTCGGCCTGCTGTCTTAGTCGCCGATACGCCTGATTATCAGATTCTTATCGATCACTTTATGTTGCAGGAGTGGAAAACACAACTGCCCTTGACCATTTATCTTTACTGCGTTCCTACATATTATACCTTTTATCCGTCATGTAATTGGACTGCTTTATTTCACTTGCCTTTTACTGATTCGAAAACAGTCACTAAAAGTAAAAACTTTACAAATGTAAATACTACTACCGAGTTTTGTTTTAAAAACCTTTATTGTGAAAATGTCAGTATACAAATACGGGCCTATAACCACGTGGGCCGGCCACGGAGCAAACTGAAATCGTATATGATGAGGAGACATTTACACTGTAGAAGAACGTAACGAGCGGGCCATTAGGTGACAAGAACAAAGGTGTCTAACAGTTGCGGAATCGGTGGACGTACATTTTGTAATTAAAATACGACAGGGCCACTTACAATAACATTTTCTAGATATACATTTGCGGGCAAGGAGTTACGAGTCCCATTTATACCGGCGCCATTTTGGGCGAGGCCGGGCAGGTCCAAGATATAGTCAAAATGTCTCCACCAACCATCGGCCAGACCAGAACCCCTTTCGGCCCTTTATGCTACAAGATGGTGTCTTCCATTCAGAAAATATTGGTGGCAGCATTTTGAAAGGAAACAGAAACAGCCGTTCTCGAGTTTCACATTGTTACATTTAGGAAGAATGTTGAAGAGTAGTATGTGGAAAATCTGAAGCCATTTTTCTACAAACTCTCAATCAGACTTGGATGGAAAAAAAAAACCTGAAGAATGTACAAACTGAAAACCAATTTTTGTCTGTATAGCACCAACAGTAACGCTTGAGTCAGCTTTGTGTCAAGCCGCCATTTTCATTCAATCAATAGCGTCCCCCTGCACACATTCAGGGACCTGGTCGTGTCTTCAGATGAAATGCATTGTAGGAAAAGAAGCAGAAAAGAAAAGGCAAAAAGTTCCGCCGGACCTAGTGAAGCTGCAGCAGGTGCAAATAAGCTTCAGACAGTCTTACAAGCACTGCTCAGAACTCTCAACTGAGGCACTCAACATCCAGGACTTGCCATTCGGATCTTGGCGCCTTGTATTTTTGTTTTGTTTTTGATGGAGGGGAAACAACAAAAAACATGCATTGAAAAAGGCTCAACAGTGCAGGGCGCCTTGTGCTGGTTCCGACCTATTCACACATCGGTCCACTACTGACATCACCTCATAAGCCAACGGGGCACCCCACGCCGTCTTTCGGCGCAGCATTGTAGGATGGCCACACCAGTGCGGCAATTTGCTGGACACCACCTCGGTGCCATCCGGATCTCGGCGCGTTCGAGTCACTGTACCGCAACAGTGACCGCAATTCAGCTGGACACGCCGTCTTTCGGCGCAGCATTGTAGGATGGCCACACCAGTGCGGCAATTTGCTGGACACCACCTCGGTGCCATCCGGATCTCGGCGCGTTCGAGTCACTGTACCGCAACAGTGACCGCAACTCAGCTGGACACGCCGTCTTTCGGCGCAGCATTGTAGGATGGCCACACCAGTGCGGCAATTTGCTGGACACCACCTCGGTGCCATCCGGATCTCGGCGCGTTCGAGTCACTGTACCGCAACAGTGACCGCAACTCAGCTGGACACGCCGTCTTTCGGCGCAGCATTGTAGGATGGCCACACCAGTGCGGCAATTTGCTGGACACCACCTCGGTGCCATCCGGATCTCGACGCGTTGTGCTGCCTTCGGCCTATTCGCACATCGGTCCGCTACTGACAGTGACCGCAACTCAGCTGGACACGCCGTCTTTCGGCGCAGCATTGTAGGATGGCCACACCAGTGCGGCAATTTGCTGGACACCACCTCGGTGCCATCCGGATCTCGACGCGTTGTGCTGCCTTCGGCCTATTCGCACATCGGTCCGCTACTGACAGTGACCGCAACTCAGCTGGACACGCCGTCTTTCGGCGCAGCATTGTAGGATGGCCACACCAGTGCGGCAATTTGCTGGACACCACCTCGGTGCCATCCGGATCTCGACGCGTTGTGCTGCCTTCGGCCTATTCGCACATCGGTCCGCTACTGACGCCGCCTCACGTGCCAACGGATTTTCTACGCTTTTTGTAGCCCTATGCCGCAGAACAGGTCATGTGACTTGTTTATAAAACTTTTCATTGGTTCATTTTACTTTTGGTTTCCTAAAGATGGAAGGCTTGGTCATATGACCTAAAAATAACACTTTTCATTGGTTTAGAACATTTTTTTTCCCAAACGATGAAAGCCCCACCTTGTTTCTGGATCATTCAGACTGAAGCTGGCGTCAGCATGAGAGCACCACCATCTCGTGGCTCCGTCGTGGTCATTCCGCGAGCAATCATGGCAGCCGCTCCCCACCGGAAGCCTGCGGGAGTCGGGGCCCCCAAGACTTTTATACAATCTTCACGGCTGAGGGGACGCTTTTCGACAATGGAGCCCAAGCCCTAGCAGGCAAGCGTCCGAGTTCCAAGGTGTCCCAGGGCCATTTCAGTGGACCAGGCCCAAAACCGAAGAGCCGTCCGCCATTTTGACAGCCATGTGGCAGCCGCCTATCGCTGCACTGCAAGAGTGGGAGCAACTCCACAACATGGTGAGCGAGACGCTGTGGCCGCAAGAGCGAGCGCAACTCAGCTAGATGGCCGCCACCTGGGGAGGCCCGTTCACGCCGCCTCCCCCCCCCCCCGGGCCGCCGCACGCCAATTTTCGGAGCAGCATTGTAGGATACCAAAACCAGTGCGGCAGTTTACTGGACATCACCTGGGTGCCTGTCGTACATGTTGTGTCAGCCATGTGACACTGGACACAGACCGCTACTGACGAGGCCTCCCCCCGCACCACCCGGGACGCCCCACGCTGTTTTTCTGTGCTGCATTGTAGGATCCCTAAACCAGTGCGGCACCCAGGCGACATCACCTGGGTGCCGTCCAGAACTCTGCACGTTGTGCTGCCTTGGGACTATTCGCACAACAGACCGCTACTGACGAGGCCTCCCCCCGCCCCACCCGGGACGCCCCACGCCAATTTTCGGAGCAGCATTGTAGGATCCCTAAACCAGTGCGGCACCCAGGCGACATCACCTGGGTGCCGTCCAGAACTCTGCACGTTGTGCTGCCTTGGGACTATTCACACAAAAGACAGCTTCTAACCATTGTTGCTTTTTGTGTTAATAAATGTTTAAATGTTTTTAGTTTTTGTTCTGTTCATTATCGTTAAAAGTTAATAAAGTTTTATAACCTTAATTTGTTGGAGTGTTATCTATTTTTTGAAAAACGGGTGAATGGGGCCTTGAATCGGGTTATTGTCATGTGTGGGCTTTGGAAGTGTGCTGCTGCAGGATCGGACATTTCAAACTCAAATGCACGTTCTTTTTCTTACCTTTCCGAAGCATGGAGCGCAATAGCAGGCAGAGAAAGGGTGATGCACGTGTTGAACACTACCTGACCTGGCAAGTTGCTGGCAGTGCCCCCCCGCCCGCTCCTGAAAGAGGGCACACACACACCGCCGCCCCGAGTACTTCACAAATCTTTAAAAGACCATGCGCTTGTTCATGAGGCTTAAATGGTTTATCACCTCTTCTAGAACCCCTGCATCGACCCTCTGACGTTTCATGGAAAAATTACCATGTAACACAATACCAAGCCCTGTCGGCTGAAACCCCCAAGGAATCGTGGGGCATATTATCAAGGGGGTTTATCTCCGCTTTTTTGGCTTTAAAAGCCATGAAAGCGGAGATAAAATTATCTCCCTATTACCAAGCTGTCGCTAACACCAGTTAGTGACAGCTAAAAGGAGATAGCGACCATCTTGGGCCCCTCTTTGCATGTCAGTGATATTTATCACTAATGACATGCAAAGTGGCGTGCCAAGATGTTAGCGACTGGAAACAGTCCCTAACATCGCTACCTTCTATTACCAACTTTTGGAGATATTCGCGCTAAGCGCGAATATCTCCAAAATCTAACACCTGCCCTGAGCAGTTCTTAGCCATGTTATCCAATGGGAGGTGGATAACATGGCTAAGAGCATTAGGTCAATAATACATGAATATCGCTGACTATTCTGCGATAATAGCAAGGTTTATCTGCGATAAAAATCGCCGATGTGCGGCGATAATTTTTGTCTCTAAACAAGTTAGAGACAAAAATTATCGCTAGTTGTTCGTAATATGCCCCCGGGTTTTTGCTTGCAGAAATCGGGAGGCGGGAGACTAGCACTGAAATCAGTAGTCACACGCCTGAATCAGGAGGATTGGCATGTCTGAATTCTCTACAGCTGGGGCCATAAACTACATCCGCAGGGTTAGGTGATAGCCTGGGACCAGCCTGGCATCTAAAATGGCTGCCGTGCACGACAAAATTGTGGCATTCGAAAAAAAGGCAAGATGGCGCAGCCGCTGGAAGAGATGTATCAACATATATCAGCCTCCTCAGCCACCCTCAGGAAACATAGGGGATTAGGATACGTCTCCCGCACCCCCTTATACCTAGTAATTTAATTAACGAAGCACAAAATGGCGAATTCCCGTTTCGCTACCAGTTTGCGGCCCAGTTCGCGGCCCGTGAAGCGCTTCTACCGTGAAAAATCATTTTTTTTTTATTTTCCCCACGGGACCCTTTAATAACCCCAACAACATTCCTAGGGGGTGAAGAGGGGGATACCTTGCCCCCTTTCATTAAATTCCCCCTTAGTTTTTCACCTTTTCTTCTCTCTCGATCCTACCGAGAGACAAGATGGCGGCCGCTCCGGACTGTCACGCAGCAAAAAAAAAAAAAAGCTCACGCACAGCCGCTGGAAGAGATGTATCAACATATATCAGCCTCCTCAGCCACCCTCAGGAAACATAGGGGATTAGGATACGTCTCCCGCACCCACTTATAACTAGTAATTTAATCAACGAAGCTCAAAATGGCGAATTCCCGTTTCGCTACCAGTTCGCGGCCGCGCTTCTACCGTGAAAAATCATTTTTTTTTATTTTCCCCACGGGACCCTTTAATAACCCCAACAACATTCCTAGGGGGTCAAGAGGGGGATACCTTGCCCCCTTTCATTAAATTCCCCTTTCATTTTCCACCTGTTCTTCTCTCTCGATCCTACCGAGAGACAAGATGGCGTCCGCTCCGGACTGTTTAGAATGTTGACAGACACCGGAGAGCCAATCAGCTTTCTGCACGCAAAGTTCCGATAAGCGAAAAGTAAGCGGACCGGATCGCTGCCCAGAGTGCTGTTACAGATATATATCTTGGTTTGAACGTTAATTTCTCAAAAACTACTGGAGCACATATATTGAGACCTAGCAAAGGCACATCGGGCTAACAGTCCCTACAATTTTGCCAAGTTTCGTGCAAATCCATTCAGCCGTTCGAGCTAAAAGTGAGTCCAACCGCCCTATGGAAAACTCAATGCAAAAAACGCGTTTTGGGACCCCCTTTTTTTCTCGGCCCCCCCTTGACGAAACCCCCCCAAATTTTCAGGGGCTGCTCAGAATCAAAATGTGCCATTTTCCTGAAAATTTCAGCCGATTCCGTCCACAAACGCCAAAGTTATTAGACATAGAATTTTCAAAAGTCCCATTGAGAAAAAATTCTAACTATATATACCTACTGGCGATAGCCAGTAGGTAATATATATATTTATACTGACAATTCATTTATATTTGCTTTGTATTAGAAAACAGACCACCTGAGCCTAAGATATGTAGTGTGTCTTTTATATCACTTTATCACGTGATTGCAAAGAAAAAATGCCCGGGAAAAACTGTTTGTATTTAAGCCATGTAAAACTCACTGACAACTGATCTGTGAACAAGGGCGGACGCCCGAAACGCGTAAGATCTGGTGGCCTAATACGCGAAATAAATCGTTTTAACCCACAACGGACGTTGGAGTGGCGTGGTTCTTTCCTTTCACTGCTGTGGCGGCTGCTGCGCTGTCTGGGGGAGAGAGCTGCACTTGCGCATTCTACTTCGGAAGGAGGTTGCTTCCGAGGCCATTCCACTTCCCGCAAGATTGGCTGCAGCTGTTCAACCTCAACGTGCTCGCTTTCTTCTAAGGAAATTTTCAAGCTGCAGCCCCCGATCCGGCTCTGAAATCCACCTCGCCAAAGTTTTGCGGTAACGGACCCATGCGGTTGTCGTTCAACGCTAGATCAACGGACCTTGGCGGTGAGTGTCTACGAGCAAACGGACGGTGGGAAGGAGTCCTGGGTTTTTGGCATTCTGTGTTTGGAAACTAACTACGTTCGACACAAAAATTGCCTTAATTGAATTCAGCGTAACTTTAAAGGCACCGCGATAATGTCAGCGGAAACTCTGAAGGACAGAGAAGCGGCGGCAGACATGCTATATTCCAATCTTCCTACAGTCGCCAGTAAACAAAAGGGAACTAACAAATCGATAAATACCAATATTGAAAACACTGATGAGGACAAAATCAGGACAGCTATGAAACGTTTGGAGAAATGTATGCGGCAGGAGCTCACGAAATGGTGGGAACATAAATCGCTTTCCAAATACTTGGAGGAGGGGCGGGTGCCTCGCGGTCTTCGTATTCTCTTGGCACCGAGTTACGAAAATCCTAATCCCGAGATGCTGAAAGAGTGGGGACAAATTAATCTTGATTCCTCCAGTAGATTGATACAACTACTTGTCAAATACGCTGTAATCGACAGAGATGCCATTATGAAAGAAATCGAGTCCATCAATGAATTTCTTGCCACTTTTGAATCCAATGATTTAATTGAGAAACTGCGCAAGGAAATTAATGAGCGTCTCAAGCAGCAAGAGGAGAAAATCAAAAGCCGTAAAATCTACAAATTTGCTCGCGACAAGGATGACTACGCTCAGGGGCGAATATTTACATTCGCAAAAAAATATGAAAATGCTAAGAAATCAAAATTTGCACAGCAAGCATCCAAGAAGTCTGCATCCTCCACAGAACCCCCTGCGGCAGCCTCCACATCCGCAGGAGCAGGGGCAGGCGCGGGCATACAATCAGAAGGCAGTGACAATGAATCTCTCACCAGTGGTTCATCCTGGGAAAACAGAAGTGAACAATCGGATACAACAGAAATGGCTATCCTAGACCTGGGTGAAGAGGTCGATTTTTTATGCTCGGACAGAATCGAAACATTGAGACCCAGGAATCGAAAACAGCAGCCCCAGAACAAAGCAACAAAACAAAACGCAACAAACGCCGCAGAGAACGCCGCAAAAACCAAAAACAAAAAAACTCCAAAAAAGAAGCAATATTGGCGAAAGAACAAGCAGTAAAGAACACAGTTATCAATTTATCCAGCGTTGTATTAACTGAAGCTGAAAACCAACTTCTAAGCCTGGGACTCAGTTATTGTCCGATATCAGACTTCAGTTATACCAAAACCCGTGTGGATATTTTTCTTTACATTCGCAAACTGAAACTTATGAAATTCTTTGATATCAAGGATGGCAATAAAAACAAAAACAACCCCTCCACACAATCGGGACCAGGCACTAATTCTGTTAATGTTCCAGCCAAGGATACAAGAACTTTCCTTACGTTACATCAACTGGCTAGAAATGATACACCAACTGCTGAAGTAATATCAACTCAAGAAGAACTTCGAGCAGCCCAAATATCTCAGGTAGGAACAAATTTGAGTCCATTCAAACCTAAGTCTACCTTTGTTCCAATGATGCCTCGTGACTCAATTGACACCTTTCATGATATGGTGATTGAGGATCTGAAAGAACTGTATCATAAGGTGAAGCACAAGAAAAGGTACAGAAGTGACCGTGAGCAAGCCTATTCCACACTTATGAACAAGCTTAGTAAAGATCAAAGCATTATAGTAACCATGGCAGACAAAGGAGGCAACGTGGTTATTTGGTCACAGAAAGATTATCTTGCCGAGGCCCAGAGGCAACTAAACAATGGAACTTGCTATTCAGTGTCCAACATGAAATCATATAATGAGTCTAGAGAAAGCCTCAAAAAATTACTATTTAAATGGAGAAGGGACAACATGCTATCCAAAGAGGAATTCAATTTTCTTAATGTTGATAACCCCGTATTGCCAAAACTATACTTACTGCCCAAAGTACACAAGATGGTGTGTCCAGTCCCCGGGAGGCCTATTATATCTGCAATTTCAAGTGTAGCTGAACATATTGGTGAATATATTGACTATTTTCTTCAAGATCTGGTGCAATCATTACCATCATACATCAAAGACACTGGCCATTTCCTAAGTAAAATTAAAAATGTTCCTTGGAGTGATGACCTGCTATTAATCACCCTTGATATAGAGTCACTCTATACCAGCATCAACCATCAGGCTGGACTGAGAGCCCTTGAACATTTTTTGGGAACAAAATCTATTACTTGTTACAACCATAACAAGATGTTAGTAGAATTAACGGACTGGTGCCTGCACCACAATTTCTTTATGTTTGGCAAGGACATATTTTTACAACAGCAAGGGGTGGCTATGGGTGCTTGCTTCTCCCCCAGCTACGCGTGCTTACACGTTGGCTGGTGGGAGGAGCAGGTACTCAGAGTCGCGTTTGAAGACATTATGTCTAATCATGTGATGCATTGGTTGCGTTTTATCGATGATGTTTTTATAATATGGAAGGGGGACCGTATTGATGCTGAAAACTTCATACACTCAATTAATAACAACAATGAGAACTTACATTTCACATCACACATAGATAAACTAGAGGCGGAATTCCTTGATGTGAAAGTTTTTGTGCAAAATTCGAAGTTATGTACTAAGTTACATCGCAAGAGTACTGCTGGAAACAGCACCCTCCATGCTACCAGCTCCCACCCCCGCCATGTCATCGACAACATTCCCTTTGGTGAACTGTTAAGGCTAAAAAGAATTTGCAGTAGTGATGAAGATTACCAACTTTGTGCTACTGAAGCTCTTGACAGATTCAGGGAGAGGGGCTATAAAGAATCGATACTTAAGCAATCCATCACCAAAGCTAATTGCAGATCTAGAGACTCCCTCCTATCTAATGCAGATTCTTGTCCTGAAATCAGTGTAGAATCATCAAATAATCCACCTAGATTGATTCTAACTTTCAATAAACAGGAACGAAAAATCAGGTCCATTATTAACCAGAGATGGCCGGCGCTTAAAACTGATCTGACACTGGCCCCTAAAATTATGGATAAACCCATTATCACCTATAGGAAAGGCCTTAGCATGAGATCCCAATTAAGTCGTGATTTCCCTGAACTTATCAAGCAGGACAACTGGTTGGCCAGGCCTGGCTTCACGCGTTGTTCCAGTTGCAGGGCTTGTAAATTTGGAGTTAATACCTCCAAATACTCTACACCATTTAGACCCGACCCCATTGACATCAAAGGGAAACACAACTGCAAAACAGATTTTGCAGTATATGTTCTGACATGCACCTGTGGCCTAAGATATGTAGGCAGTACAGGCAAGCAGGTGCATGTCAGAATCCTTCAACATCTACGTGCAATAGTGAACAATGACAGCGCATATCCTGTGGCCCGCCACTTTAAGGCCATTCACCAGAATAATCTCGACTGTTTGACATATTTTGTCATAGCCTCTGTACCCAAACCAACTAGAGGTGGTGATAGGGACCTCATGCTTAGGAGACTAGAATCGCAATTCATCTTGGAACTAGATAGTCGCTTTCCGAATGGTCTGAACACAACGGAAGACCTGCATGTATTCCTGTAACAACTATAATAATTTCCCCTTTTTTTGGTGATTATCATGTAGGAATTGCTTAGCTAACAAACCAATGTCTGACCTCTCTGTTCCCTTCTCATTTTTCGGTAATGCATTTTGTTCATCACCTAATATGTTCCATATTATCATGGCTCTCATGTTGAATAGTGATTGGGAGCTTCTGCTCCTAGATCATTATTAATACAAATGTGGTACATTATATATATATACTTGTTATATATGAAAAAAAATAAGTTTTTCTTCCCCTTTGCTTCATTCTTTCCCCTTGGGGTAGCACACACACTCCCAATTTTTTTTTCCCCTCTCTTCTTTTGCACTTTACATTCTGACACAGACCTATGGGGCGTGATTTTAGGTGGTCATTCATTTTGAATAAATCTTACGATGCCAAATCTATCATCTTTGAATCAAATATATAATCACAATCACAATCAGTGAATCGCATTTATGCTGACATAACAACAAACAGACACATTGTCTGTTTACTCTGAGACCTCATGGGTATATAAATATTGGCATTTGAGTTTAATGATTTGTCATTTTTCTCTTTTCTGTTTACAACATGCCATTTTTCACTACCATGTAAATAATTCGTGAATATTTTAAAAAAATCGCGATGTTTGCACAAAAGTCTCAGTTTACATGTGTTTTATAAAAGTGTATATAGATTTTTATAAACTACTGTTATTTATTCTTTTATTATAGAATGAATTATAATCTGATTGTGATTTTAATAAGTGCATTTAAGCAGTTATTTTATCTGACAATTCATTTATATTTGCTTTGTATTAGAAAACAGACCACCTGAGCCTAAGATATGTAGTGTGTCTTTTATATCACTTTATCACGTGATTGCAAAGAAAAAATGCCCGGGAAAAACTGTTTGTATTTAAGCCATGTAAAACTCACTGACAACTGATCTGTGAACAAGGGCGGACGCCCGAAACGCGTAAGATCTGGTGGCCTAATACGCGAAATAAATCGTTTTAACCCACAACGGACGTTGGAGTGGCGTGGTTCTTTCCTTTCACTGCTGTGGCGGCTGCTGCGCTGTCTGGGGGAGAGAGCTGCACTTGCGCATATATATATATATATATATATATATATATATATATATATATATATATATATATATATATATATATATATATATATATATATATATATATATTACCTACTGGCGGTCGCCAGTAGGTATATATAGTTAGGATTTTTTCCCTATGGGATTTCTGAAAATTCTATGTCTAATAACTTTGGCGTTTGTGGACGGAATCGGCACATTTTGTTTCTGAGCAGCTCCTGGAAATTTGGGGGGGTTTCGTCAAGGGGGGGCTGAGAAAAAAGGGGGGTCCCAAAACGCGTTTTTAACATTGAGTTTTCCATAGGGCGGTTGGACTCACTTTTAGCTCGAACGGCTGAATGGATTTGCACGAAACTTGGCAAAATTGTAGGGACTGTTAGCCCGATGTGCCTTTGCTAGGTCTCAATATATGTGCTTCAGTGGATTTTGAGAAATTAACGTTTAAATCAAGATATATATCTGTAACAGCGCTCCGGGCAGCGATCCGGTTCGCGTACTTTTCGCTTATCGGAACTTTGCGAAGCGAAGCTGATTGGCTCTCCGGTGTCTGTCAACATTCTAAACAGTCCGGTGCGGCCGCCATCTTGTCTCTCGGTAGGTTCGAGAGACAAGAGGAGGCCAAAACAAAGGAGGAAATGAAGGAAAGGGGGCAAGGTAGACCCCTTCTGACCCCCTAGGATTGATGAGGGGATATTATAGAGCCACGCTGGGCCCAAAAAAAAAAAAAAAAAAAAATTCCGTTTATTTCGCCGTAGAGACGCGTCTTGGTACGCGAACCGGGCAGCTAACCGGGAAGCTAACCGGCAGTGTAACGGGAGTCTGACGAGTAGCTGATTGGCTGTCAACATTCTAAACAGTTCGGAGCGGCCGCCATCTTGTCTCTCTGTAGGATCGAGAGACAAGAGGAGGCCAAAACAAAGGGGGAAATGAAGGAAAGGGGCAAGGTAGACCCCTTCTGACCCCCTAGGATTGATGAGGGGATATTATAGAGCCACGCTGGGCCCAAAAAAAAAAATTCCGATTTTTTCGCCGTAGAGACGAGTCTTGGTACGCGAACCGGGCAGCTAACCGGCAGTGTAACGGGAGTCTGAGGAGAAGCTGATTGGCTGTTATCATTGTAAACAGTCTGGAGCGGCCGCCATCTTGTCTCTCTGTGGGATCGAGAGACAAGAGGTGGAAAAAAGGTGTAAATGAATGAAAGGGGTAAGGCAGACCCCTCCTGAACCCCTAGGATTGATGAGGGGGCTATTAAAGTTCCCTGGGGGGTGAAAAAAAAAATGCAATTTTTCGCGGTAAAGGTGCTTCCTGGTACGTTAACCGGGCAGCTAACCGGCAGCGTAACGGGAGTCCGACATATTGTGTTTTTTGAACGTTTGTGATATGTGCACGTGTGGATTTTGTCTAATTAAGGTTAAAAAAATATATATATCTTTAAGCGTGTTTTGGCACGCTTACGTTTTGGGTTTGGTTTGCGCTGCAGAGACGATACGTCACGGTTATGCGATGCATCATGAGGCGTCTCACGGGCTACGTGATACGTCACTTAATAAAGAATATATTTTACAGCTATAGATATTAGCTTTTAAAAAACCAATGAAATTCACAGAAAAAACCATAGGTTATAGACCATATATAGTTAGGAATTTGCATTTACAAAACCTTGAAAATTCACTGAAAAAACCATAGGTTATAGACCATATATAGTTAGGGATTAGCATTTAAAAAACCTTATTTTATTTGCACAAAACCATTGAAATTCCATATATAGTTAGTTGCACTAACTATATATCGCGGACCCGCAATCCACTGCTAATGATGTCACATATTACATCATTCATGACATGGTCAGTGACATCACTGATGACATCTCAAATGACATCACTGATGACCTCTCAAATGACATCACTGATGACATCACTGACATCTCATTTGACATTACTGATTACATCACTGATGATATCATTTATGTGATAATACATCTTCAGACTCTAATATAACCTTAGATACACTCAGTGTAAACAGGCACTCACAGACTGTCACACATCCATGGAGTTACTCACACACCTAGTCAGTCATGCAAAGAATCAATCACACCTCCATTTCCTCAACTATACAGTTATACACACCTTACTTATTCAAACATATACTAACACATATTTACTCTCTTATACAATCCTTGATACAAGTTCACAATGATTCATACAGCCACTCTCACATTCACTGGCTCTTATGTTCAGTTATTTATATATGTCAACTCTCACATGGAGTGTGTTTTACATATGTACTTACTTTGACATGTAGAACTGAGATATCCATTCACTCACCAATATACTCATGCACACAGTCAACTGTCCATACAGCTGTTTCTACATGCACTTTTGAAGCCATACACCTAGGGAATCAACTGCTCACACATCTATGCACAGAGTTATACACCTCCCAGCCACCCACACACATACTCAGTCTCCCATACAAATACTTGGGCAACCATTCAATAACCCATATAGTTACTGATATAGCTACTGATTTAAACATGCAGCAGTTTACAGAAGAACATAAATAATGATTGCCAAATTAAGACACTTTAATCACTAACCCATGCACTCAGTGAGACACATTTAATCATTCTCTCATACAGTCAGTCATGCACCTACTAAATCCTTCATCCAGACACTTATACATCCACTCATTCTTCAATATGTAAGACATATTTTAACTTTACAGAAACATGCAGTCACTGGGTGTTGTCATCAGTGATGTCATCAGTGATGTCATTTGAGATGTCATCAGTGATGTCATCAGTGATGTCACTGACCATGTCATGAATGATGTAATATGTGACATCATTAGCAGTGGATTGCGGGTCCGCGATATATAGTTAGTGCAACTAACTATATATGGAATTTCAATGGTTTTGTGCAAATAAAATAAGGTTTTTTAAATGCTAATCCCTAACTATATATGGTCTATAACCTATGGTTTTTTCAGTGAATTTTCAAGGTTTTGTAAATGCAAATTCCTAACTATATATGGTCTATAACCTATGGTTTTTTCTGTGAATATATATATATATATATATATATATATATATATATATTACCTACTGGCTATCGCCAGTAGGTATATATAGTTAGAATTTTTTCTCTATGGGACTTTTGAAAATTCTATGTCTAATAACTTTGGCGTTTGTGGACGGAATCGGCTGAAATTTTCAGGAAAATGGCACATTTTGATTCTGAACAGCCCCTGAAAATTTAGGGGGGTTTCGTCAAGGGGGGGCTGAGAAAAAAGGGGGGTCCCAAAACGCGTTTTTTCCATTCATTTTTCCATAGGGCGGTTGGACTCACTTTTAGCTCGAACGGCTGAATGGATTTGCACGAAACTTGGCAAAATTGTAGGGACTGTTAGCCCGATGTGCCTTTGCTAGGTCTCAATATATGTGCTCCAGTAGTTTTTGAGAAATTAACGTTCAAACCAAGATATATATCTGTAACAGCGCTCTGGGCAGCGATCCGGTCCGCTTACTTTTCGCTTATCGGAACTTTGCGCGCAGAAAGCTGATTGGCTCTCCGGTGTCTGTCAACATTCTAAACAGTCCGGAGCGGACGCCATCTTGTCTCTCGGTAGGATCGAGAGAGAAGAAGAGGTGGAAAACGAAAGGGGAATTTAATGAAAGGGGGCAAGGTATCCCCCTCTTGACCCCCTAGGAATGTTGTTGGGGTTATTAAAGGGTCCCGTGGGGAAAATAAAAAAAAAAATGATTTTTCACGGTAGAAGCGCGGCCGCGAACTGGTAGCGAAACGGGAATTCGCCATTTTGTGCTTCGTTAATTAAATTACTAGTTATAAGTGGGTGCGGGAGACGTATCCTAATCCCCTATGTTTCCTGAGGGTGGCTGAGGAGGCTGATATATGTTGATACATCTCTTCCAGCGGCTGTGCGTGAGCTTTTTTTTTTTTTTGCTGCGTGACAGTCCGGAGCGGCCGCCATCTTGTCTCTCGGTAGGATCGAGAGAGAAGAAAAGGTGAAAAACTAAGGGGGAATTTAATGAAAGGGGGCAAGGTATCCCCCTCTTGACCCCCTAGGAATGTTGTTGGGGTTATTAAAGGGTCCCGTGGGGAAAATAAAAAAAAATGATTTTTCACGGTAGAAGCGCTTCACGGGCCGCGAACTGGGCAGCAAACTGGTAGCGAAACGGGAATTCGCCATTTTGTGCTTCGTTAATTAAAGTACTAGGTATAAGGGGGTGCGGGAGACGTATCCTAATCCCCTATGTTTCCTGAGGGTGGCTGAGGAGGCTGATATATGTTGATACATCTCTTCCAGCGGCTGCGCCATCTTGCCTTTTTTCGAATGCCACAATTTTGTCGTGCACGGCAGCCTTTTTAGATGCCAGGCTGGTCCCAGGCTATCACCTAACCCTGCGGATGTAGTTTATGGCCCCAGCTGTAGAGAATTCAGACATGCCAATCCTCCTGATTCAGGCGTGTGAGTACTGATTTCAGTGCTAGTCTCCCGCCTCCCGATTTCTGCAAGCAAAAACCCGGGGGCATATTACGAACAACTAGCGATAATTTTTGTCTCTAACTTGTTTAGAGACAAAAATTATCGCCGCACATCGGCGATTTTTATCGCAGATAAACCTTGCTATTTTTGCAGAAAAGTCAGCGATATTCATGTATTATCGATCTAATGCTCTTAGCCATGTTATCCACCTCCCATTGGATAACATGGCTAAGAACTGCTCAGGGCAGGTGTTAGATTTTGGAGATATTCGCGCTTAGCGCGAATATCTCCAAAAGTTGGTAATAGAAGGTAGCGATGTTAGGGACTGTTTCCAGTCGCTAACATCTTGGCACGCCACTTTGCATGTCATTAGTGATAAGTATCACTGACATGCAAAGCGGGGCCCAAGATGGTCGCTATCTCCTTTTAGCTGTCACTAACTGGTGTTAGCGACAGCTTGGTAATAGGGAAATAATTTTATCTCCGCTTTCATGGCTTTTAAAGCCAAAAAAGCGGAGATAAACCCCCTTGATAATATGCCCCACGATTCCTTGGGGGTTTCAGCTGACAGGGCTTGGTATTGTGTTACATGGTAATTTTTCCATGAAACGTCAGAGGGTCGATGCAGGGGTTCTAGAAGAGGTGATAAACCATTTAAGCCTCATGAACAAGCGCATGGTCTTTTAAAGATTTGTGAAGTACTCGGGGCAGCGGTGTGTGTGTGCCCTCTTTCAGGAGCGGGCGGGGGGGCACTGCCAGCAACTTGCCAGGTCAGGTAGTGTTCAACACGTGCATCACCCTTTCTCTGCCTGCTATTGCGCTCCATGCTTCGGAAAGGTAAGAAAAAGAACGTGCATTTGAGTTTGAAATGTCCGATCCTGCAGCAGCACACTTCCAAAGCCCACACATGACAATAACCCGATTCAAGGCCCCATTCACCCGTTTTAAAAAAAATAGATAACACTCCAACAAAGTAAGGTTATAAAACTTTATTAACTACTAACTTTAACGAACGGAACAAAAACTAAAAACATTTAAACATTTCTCAATACAAAAAGCAACAATGGTTAGAAGCTGTCTTTTGTGCGAATAGTCCCAAGGCAGCACAACGTGCAGAGTTCTGGACGGCACCCAGGTGATGTCGCCTGGGTGCCGCACTGGTTTAGGGATCCTACAATGCTGCTCCGAAAATTGGCGTGGGGCGTCCCGGGTGGGGCGGGGGGAGGCCTCGTCAGTAGCGGTCTGTTGTGCGAATAGTCCCAAGGCAGCACAACGTGCAGAGTTCTGGACGGCACCCAGGTGATGTCGCCTGGGTGCCGCACTGGTTTAGGGATCCTACAATGCAGCACAGAAAAACAGCGTGGGGCGTCCCGGGTGGTGCGGGGGGAGGCCTCGTCAGTAGCGGTCTGTGTCCAGTGTCACATGGCTGACACAACATGTACGACAGGCACCCAGGTGATGTCCAGTAAACTGCCGCACTGGTTTTGGTATCCTACAATGCTGCTCCGAAAATTGGCGTGCGGCGGCCCGGGGGGGGGCGTGGGGGAGCCGGCGTGAACGGGCCTCCCCAGGTGGCGGCCATCTAGCTGAGTTGCGCTCGCTCTTGCGGCCACAGCGTCTCGCTCACCATGTTGTTGAGTTGCTCCCACTCTTGCAGTGCAGCGATAGGCGGCTGCCACATGGCTCTTAAAATGGCGGACAGCTCCTCGGTTTTAGGCCTGGTCCACTGAAATGGTCCTGGGACACTTTGGAACTCGGACGCTTGCCTGCTAGGGCTTGGGTTCCATTCTCGAAAAGCGTCCCCTCAGCCGTGAAGATTGTATAAAAGTCTTGGGGGCCCCCGACTCCCGCAGGCTTCCGGTGGGGAGCGGCTGCCATGATTGCTCGCGGAATGACCACGACGGAGCCACGAGATGGTGGTGCTCTCATGCTGACGCCAGCTTCAGTCTGAATGATCCAGAAACAAGGTGGGGCTTTCATCGTTTGGGAAAAAAAAATGTTCTAAACCAATGAAAAGTGTTATTTTTAGGTCATATGACCAAGCCTTCCATCTTTAGGAAACCAAAAGTAAAATGAACCAATGAAAAGTTTTATAAACAAGTCACATGACCTGTTATGCGGCATAGGGCTACAAAAAGCGTAGAAAATCCGTTGGCACGTGAGGCGGCGTCAGTAGCGGACCGATGTGCGAATAGGCCGAAGGCAGCACAACGGGCCGAGATCTGGATGGTACCGAGGTGGTGTCCAGCAAATTGCCGCACTGGTGTGGCCATCCTACAATGCTGCGCCGAAAGACGGCGTGTCCAGCTGAGTTGCGGTCACTGTTGCGGTACAGTGACTCGAACGCGCCGAGATGCGGATGGCACCGAGGTGGTGTCCAGCAAATTGCCGCACTGGTGTGGCCATCCTACAATGCTGCGCCGAAAGACGGCGTGTCCAGCTGAATTGCGGTACTGTTGCGGTACAGTGACTCGAACGCGCCGAGATCCGGATGGCACCGAGGTGGTGTCCAGCAAATTGCCGCACTGGTGTGGCCATCCTACAATGCTGCGCCGAAAGACGGCGTGTCCAGCTGAATTGCGGTCACTGTTGCGGTACAGTGACTCGAACGTGCCGAGATCCGGATGGCACCGAGGTGGTGTCCAGCAAATTGCCGCACTGGTGTGGCCATCCTACAATGCTGCGCCGAAAGACGGCGTGTCAAGCTGAGTTGCGGTCACTGTTGCGGTACAGTGAGTCGAACGCGCCGAGATCTGGATGGCACCGAGGTGGTGTCCAGCAAATTGCCGCACTGGTGTGGCCATCCTACAATGCTGCGCCGAAAGTCGGCGTGGGGTGCCCCGTTGGTTTATGAGGTGATGTCAGTAGTGGACCGATGTGTGAATAGGTCGGAACCAGCACAAGGCGCCCTGCACTGTTGAGCCTTTTTCAATGCCTGTTTTTTGTTGTTTCCCCTCCATCAAAAACAAAACAAAAATACAAGGCGCCAAGATCCGAATGGCAAGTCCTGGATGTTGAGTGCCTCAGTTGAGAGTTCTGAGCAGTGCTTGTAAGACTGTCTGAAGCTTATTTGCACCTGCTGCAGCTTCACTAGGTCCGGCGGAACTTTTTGCCTTTTCCTTTCTGCTTCTTTTCCTACAATGCGTTTCATCTGAAGACACGACCAGGTCCCTGAATGTGTGCAGGGGGACGCTATTGATTGAATGAAAATGGCGGCTTGACACAAAGCTGACTCAAGCGTTACTGTTGGTGCTATACAGACAAAAATTGGTTTTCAGTTTGTACATTCTTCAGGTTTTTTTTTTCCATCCAAGTCTGATTGAGAGTTTGTAGAAAAATGGCTTCAGATTTTCCACATACTACTCTTCAACATTCTTCCTAAATGTAACAATGTGAAACTCGAGAACGGCTGTTTCTGTTTCCTTTCAAAATGCTGCCACCAATATTTTCTGAATGGAAGACACCATCTTGTAGCATAAAGGGCCGAAAGGGGTTCTGGTCTGGCCGATGGTTGGTGGAGACATTTTGACTATATCTTGGACCTGCCCGGCCTCGCCCAAAATGGCGCCGGTATAAATGGGACTCGTAAATCCTTGCCCGCAAATGTATATCTAGAAAATGTTATTGTAAGTGGCCCTGTCGTATTTTAATTACAAAATGTACGTCCACCGATTCCGCAACTGTTAGACACCTTTGTTCTTGTCACCTAATGGCCCGCTCGTTACGTTCTTCTACAATGTAAATGTCTCCTCATCATATACGATTTCAGTTTGCTCCGTGGCCGGCCCACGTGGTTATAGGCCCGTATTTGTATACTGACATTTTCACAATAAAGGTTTTTAAAACAAAACACGGTAGTAGTATTTACATTTGTAAAGTTTTTACTTTTAGTGACTGTTTTCGAATCAGTAAAAGGCAAGTGAAATAAAGCAGTCCAATTACATGACGGATAAAAGGTATAATATGTAGGAACGCAGTAAAGATAAATGGTCAAGGGCAGTTGTGTTTTTCATGTCTGCAACATAAAGTGATCGATAAGAATCTGATAAGCAGGCGTATCGGCGACTAAGACAGCAGGCCGAATCTCTTTTACTCAACGGCTCCGTCATGGAAGGAAGAAACGCCCTTTTTCTCGAAAAAGGAATATATTTTACTTGCAAGACAGTTGTAAATTTTCCGGGAAAGTACATTAGCCTGGAATATTATAACATATGTTTGAAAAAAAAATATTGTTCGAAAATAATAAAAAGCGTAATTTTTAGGTCATATGACCAAGCTTTTCATCATTAAATAAACAAAAGTAAAATGAACCAATGAAAAGTTTTATTAACAAGTCACATGACCTGTTATGCTTACGTTACGCGCTGCGCGCCGCGCCTCGGATCACTTCCGGGTGCGCTAACGCGGCGTGTCATAAAACGCATTACGCGACAACGTAGGTCAAGAATATAGTCTAAATGTCTCCACCAACCAGCGTTCAGAACACAACCCCTTTCAGCAGTCCAAAAAGTTCTGTTAAATGACAACAGAGGGGACAGGCAACAAGAACCATCAGTCAAAGAGGGGAGGGCAAGTTGTTCTCTTCCGGGTCATGTTGGGGCGCTACCGGAACTGATCGAATTGGTAGTCTATAGTGTTTCTGGATGTTTCAGACTAAAGCTGGCGTCAGCATGAGACCACTACCATCTCGTAGCTCCGTCGTGGCCATTCCACGAGCAATCATGGCAGCCGCTCCCCACCAGAAGCCTGCGGGAGTCGGAGGCCCCCAAGACTTTTGTAGAATCTTCACGGCTGAGGGGACGCTTTTCGAGAATGGGACCCAAGCCCTAGCAGACAAGCGTCCGAGTTCCAAGGTGTCCCAGGGCCATTTTAGTGGACCAGGCCCAAAACCGAAGAGCCGGCCGCCATTTTGAGAGTCCTGTGGCAGCCGCCTATCGCTGCACCGCAAGAGCGGGCGCATCTCAACTACATGGTGAGCGACACGCTGTAGTCGCAAGAGCGGGCGGTAAACAGCTGAATGGCGGAAGAGGCACAGTGTAGCTAAAGCGGGCGGATTGGCAACTAAAACGATAAAGGGGCGCCCCACTACAGCTTGTCTTCAGGTCAAACGGATTGTGGGACAAGGTCCAGAATTGAAGAGTCATCAAAAGGCAAAAAGTTCCGCCGGACCCCGGGAGCCGGCCGCCTATGTCGGGGGCGATCTCAGGCTACACCAGTGCTATAAGACTTGGGGAGGGTGTCGGAGCCAAGCGTCTTCTCCGAGTCCATGGCCATCACACCGCCCCTCACGGGCCTCCGTCAAGCTGTTTAGGAAGGTAACATATCACATTGTTTTCTAATGCAGTCAGGTCCACAAACGACTCTCACTTACTTTGAGAATAGTGAAGCTGCAGTAGGTGGAAATAAGCTTCAGACAGTGTTACAAGCACTGCTCAGAACTCTTAACTATGGCACCCAACATCCAGAACTTATGCTATTTGAGAATGGTAGTGACATCGAAGCATCTCAGGGACCAAAACCATTAACGTACTTTCACGTATGAAAATCTTACTTGGGGAGGGGGCAGGAGCGAAGCGCCCCCTCCCAGTCAGCGCCACCACACCGTATGTTGAAAATCTGAAGCCATCGTTCTACAAAGTCAACCAAACTTGGATTGAAAAATCTAGAAAAATGTACAAACTGAAAACCAGTTTTGGTCTGCATAGCATCAGTAGCAACGCTTGAGTCAGCTTTGTGTCAAGCCGCCATTTTGATTCAACAAAGCACAGGCATTGAAAAAGGCTCAAATTCAGAACTCTAAACTATGGCACCCAACATCCAGGAGCTTGCCATCCGGATCTTGGAGCCTTGTGCTGTTTTCGATCTATTCACACATCGGTCCACTACTGACATCATCTTATAAACCAACGTTATGTAAATAGTTTTTTAATAAAATGTTTTACCCTGTTTCTTTGCTGGTGTGTTGTCTATATTTTCAATATTTGCATAGGGTTTGTCGTTATTTTGTGCGGGATGGGTGATGGAGCCGAGCTGTCTTGCAGCCCTCATGGTGTGGAGCTCAGTTCATCTCACTATTTTCGTATTTCTCATGAAGGGTTGTTCCTAATATTTCTATTTTAGCGAGGTCAAAAAGAGATCCAATTAGTGGCCTACTGATTTTGCTCGATTACTTTTATTTTTTTTACACGATTTTTCACTATCTGCAAAGACTAAACAGAGTATTGCGACTTTGTGCTTGTTTGTAAATAGAGAATGATCCAAAGAGAACCAATTCTAAAACAGTAAATGCTTGGACAACAATCAATCAAATGGAGAGACAAGGAGGCACGACGGATTATAATGGGGGTAAAGGCCTGCGTTAACTACCCTTCAGTATCTGCAAAGAGAGAGTACTACTAAGACAAAAGAGGGGAGGGGGGGGGGTGCAGCGTTCAAAGCACATCAGCGTGCATAAATACGAAAATGTTTTTATCTATCACGTACTTGACATTTTAAAGCTTTTCATATTTGCTATTAAAAAACCAATGAAATTCACAGAAAAAACCATAGGTTATAGTGGATATATAGTTAGGAATTTGCATTTACAAAACCTTGAAAATTCAATGAAAAAACCATTGGTTTTAGGCCATATATAGTTAGGAATTAGCATTTACAAAACCTTATTTTACTCGCATAAAACCATTGAAATTCCATATATAGTTAGAAGCGCTAACTATATATCGCGCACCCGCAATCCACTGCTGATGATGTCACATATTACATCATTCATGACATGGTCAGTGACATCACTGATGACATCACTGATGACATCTCAAATGACATCACTGATGACAACTCAAATGACATCACTGATGACATCTCAAATGACATCACTGATGACATCACTGATGACAACTCAAATGACATCACTGATGACATCTCATTTGTCATCACTGATCACATCACTTATGTGATAATACAATGAACCTCTTCAGACTCTAATATAACCTTACATACACTCAGTATAAACAGACACTCACAGACTGTCACTCATCCATGGAGTTACTCACACACCTAGTCAGTCATGCAAAGAATCAATCACACCTCCATTTCCTCAACTATAAAGTTATACACATCTTACTTATTCAAACATATAATAACACATATTTATTCTCTTATATAATCCCTGATACAAGCTCACAGTGATCGATACAGCCACTCACACATTCACTGGCTCTTATGTTCAGTTATTTATATATCTCAACTCTCACATGTATTGTGTTTTACATACGTACTTACTTGCACATGTAGCAATGAGAAATCCATTCACTCACCAACACACCCATGCATAGTCAACCGCCCATATAGCTGTTTCCACATGCACTCTTGAACTCATACTCCTAGTGAATCAACTGCGTACACATCTATGCACAGAGTCACGCACCTCCCAGCCACCCACACACACACTCAGCCTCCCATTCAAATACTTGGGCAACCAATCAATAACCCATATGGCCACTCTTATAGCTACTGATCAACACATGCAGCAGCTTACACAACAACAAACATACTGATGCACAAATTAAGACAGTTTAGTCACTAACCCATGCACTCAGTGAGACACATTTAATCACTCACTCATACAGTCAGTCATGCACCTACTAAATTCTTCATCCAGACACTTATACATCCACTCATTCTTCAATATGTGAAACATATTTAAACTTTACAGACACATACAATCACTGGATGTTGTGATCAGTGATGTCATTTGAGATGTCATCAGTGATGTCATCAGTGATGTCACTGACCATGTCATGAATGATGTAATATGTGACATCATCAGCAGTGGATTGCGGGTGCGCGATATATAGTTAGCGCTTCTAACTATATATGGAATTTCAATGGTTTTATGCGAGTAAAATAAGGTTTTGTAAATGCTAATTCCTAACTATATATGGCCTAAAACCAATGGTTTTTTCATTGAATTTTCAAGGTTTTGTAAATGCAAATTCCTAACTATATATCCACTATAACCTATGGTTTTTTCTGTGAATATATATATATATATATATATATATATATACATATATATATATATATATATATATATATATATATATATATATATATATATATATATATATATATATATATATATATATATATATATATACATTACCTACTGGCGGTCGCCAGTAGGTATATATAGTTAGGATTTTTTCTCTATGGGATTTTTGAAAATTCTATGTCTAATAACTTTGGCGTTTGTGGGCGGAATTGGCTGAAATATTCAGGAAAATGGAACATTTTGTTTCTGAGCAGCCCCTGACAATTTGGGGGGGTTTCATCAAGGGGGGGCCGAGAAAAAAGGGGGGTCCCAAAACGCGTTTTTCCCATGTTAATTTCCATAGGGCGGTTGGCCTCACTTTTAGCTCGAACGGCTGAATGGATTTGCACGAAACTTGGCAAAATTGTAGGGACTGTTAGCCCGATGTGCCTTTGCTAGGTCTCAATATATGTGCTCCAGTGGATTTTGAGTAATTTAGGTTAAAAAAAAGATATATATCTGGGTGGAGCCTAACCACACATCTGATCTGATTGGCTGTCAGCACTTCATCCAAGAAGTGTTGGCAGCCATCTTGGGACCAATATACATGATAGCACCTCATTAAAAAGCATTGTAGTTAATAGAGGGTTTTAGGACTTTAGTTACATTATAAATCATTTGTTGATGGTACCATACTCGTTTTAGGAATTGTGGTGGGTTCTAAGGTGATTTTACCATGTGAAAAAACCTTCTGCTGTGATATCATGAATATTGTTTGAAAGAAAACTAATATCTCATGATTTTCCCAAAGTGGTTTGGAAGGGGATCTATAAGCTAAACTGAAAGCATATTTTCTGAAAATTCACATTATCTTTCTCAGTCATGTGAAAATGAAGTCTGACATTCTCAGTAAAACATAAACATCCAACAAGGACAGAGACTGTCAGTTGATTCCTTTGTGTTCTACTGCTGCCTCCTAGAGTGTTCTAAAGAACAACTAGAGCGCTAACAGTCCTACTTATTACAAAGGTATGGCACACCTGAAGCCATCCTGATTGGAATAAAGTGGTAACTCTTAAAACATTTAATTTAAAAAGAAACAACATGAGGGGGTATATTTTGCCATAGAAAGTATGATTAGTGCTGCAGAATGAAAAATTAGGGCACATTTTGAGTGACTTCTCAAATCCTTTTCTATTTCATTAAAACATTCTGACATGCAGTCTCCCAAAATGGCCACCAGAGACAAAAGAGCCCAAATGTAGCCCAAATATCACCCAGATGTAGCCTAAGTATAGCCCAATGACAGAATGTCCCAGAGTGTTCTAAAGAACAACTAGAGCGCTAACAGTCCTACTTATTACAAAGGTATGGCACACCTGAAGCCATCTTGTTTGGAATAAAGTGGTAACTCTTAAAACATTTAATTTAAAAAGAAACAACATGAGGGGGTATATTTTGCCATAGAAAGTATGATTAGTGCTGCAGAATGAAAAATTAGGGCACATTTTGAGTGACTTCTCAAATCCTTTTCTATTTCATTAAAACATTCTGACATGCAGTCTCCCAAAATGGCCACCAGAGACAAAAGAGCCCAAATGTAGCCCAAATATCACCCAGATGTAGCCCAAGTATAGCCCAATGACATAATGTCCCAGAGTGTTCTAAAGAACAACTAGAGCGCTAACAGTCCTACTTATTACAAAGGTATAGCACACCTGGAGCCATCGTGATGGGAATAAAGTGGTAACTCTTAAAACATTTAATTTAAAAAGGAACAAAATGAAGGGGTATATTATGCAATAGAAGGTATTATTAGTGCTGCAGAAAGAAAAATGAGGGCACATTTTGAGTGACTTTTCAAATCCTCTTCTATTTCATTTAAAAATTCTGACATGCAGTCTCCCAAAATGGCCACCAGAGACAAAAGAGCCCAAATGTAGCCCAAATATCACCTAGATGTAGCCCACGTATAGCCCAATGACAGAATGTCCCAGAGTGTTCTAAAGAACAACTAGAGCGCTAACAGTCCTACTTATTACAAAGGTATGGCACACCTGAAGCCATCTTGATTGGAATGAAGTGGTAACTCTTAAAACATTTAATTTAAAAAGTAACAAAATGAGGGGGTATATTTTGCCATATGAATTATGATTAGTGCTGCAGAAAGAAAAATTAGGGCACATTTTGAGTGACTTCTCAAACCCTCTTCAATTTCATTAAAAAATTCTGACATACAGTCTCCCAAGATGGCCACCAGAGACAAAAGAGCCTAAATGTAGCCCAAATATCACCCAGATGTACCCCAAGTATAGCCCAATGACAGAATGTCCCAGAGTGTTCTAAAGAACAACTAGAACGCTAACAGTCTTACTTATGACAAAAGTATGGCACACCAGAAGCCATCTTGATTGGAATGAAGTGGTAAGTCTGAAAACACTCAATTTAAAAAGGAACAACATGAGGGGGTTAATTTTGCCATAGAATTTATGATTAGTGCTTCAGAAAGAAAAATTAGGTATCATTTTGAGTGACTTCTCAAATCCTCTTCTATTTCATTAAAAAAATTCTGACATGCAGACTGAAACATGCACTTTGAATACCAGCAGCAGACGTCCCTGGTGAGCAGTAGCTTTACTACAGTGATCTAATGTGCAACTAGAGTGCTAACATTCAGAATTTATGTCAAATGTGTGACACATCTGAATGACTTCTTGATGGAACCAAAGTAAACAAGCATTGAAAATGCAATAGATCTCGCCCTCGTTTAAGTTAAAGCCATTCTGTTTGTAATGAGGTGGCTTTTTAGCTTTGCTTTTATTAGTGTTTTTTCAACTTTCATGTAAATAACATGCATCTGTATGCATATAAGTATATGTATGCATGCATTTATGTTTGTATTTATATAGATATACAGATGATATATGTTTATATATGTATGTATATATACATATTCACTGAAAAAACCATAGGCTATAGACCATATATAGTTAGGAATTAGCATTTACAAAACCTTGAAAATTCACTGAAAAAACCATAGGTTATAGACCATATATAGTTAGGAATTAGCATTTACAAAACCTTGAAAATTCACAGAAAAAAACCATAGGTTATAGACCATATATAGTTAGGAATTCGCATTTACAAAACCTTATTTTACTCACACAAAACCATTGAAATTCCATATATAGTTAGTTGCACTAATGTCATCAGTGATGTCACTGACCATGTCATGAATGATGTAATATGTGACATCATCAGCAGTGGATTGCGGGTGCGCGATATATAGTTAGTGCAACTAACTATATATGGAATTTCAATGGTTTTGTGTGAGTAAAATAAGGTTTTGTAAATGCGAATTCCTAACTATACATGGTCTATAACCTATGGTTTTTTCAGTGAATTTTCAAGGTTTTGTAAATGCTAATTCCTAACTATATATGGTCTATAACCTATGGTTTTTTCAGTGAATATATATATATATATTCACTGAAAAAACCATAGGTTTCACACCAGTTATAGTTAGCTGGAAATTTTACTGACATAAAACCATAGAAATTCCCACGTTATAGTTAGTTGGACTCACTATAACTTGCGCGCCTGCAATGCACTGCTGATGACGTCACATATTACATCACTCATGACATGGTCAGTGACATCACTCATGACATCACTGATGACACCATCCAGTGAATGTGTGTCTTTCTGAAAAAATAAATATGTTTTATATATGTATATGTAAAGGTCGATGGAAAAATAAATGGTTAAATAAGTGTCTTAATAGATGTTTTTTTTAAAAAAAAATTGATTGGGTAACTGGCTTATTAAGTGTATCTTAGTGAATACATATATTAGCGAGTATTGTTTAAATATTTAAATGTTTTTTTTCAGTGTTTCACTTTGTGTAAAAGTGGCTGCATGGCTTGGTGAGTAGCTACATGTGTGTGTATATGGGTTATTAGAGGTTTTTTTAGCATCAGTATGAGTGTCTGTATGGTTTGGTGGGGGTGGTACTTAGCACATAGATGCATCAATGACTGACTCAATGTTTGTATGTGTTTTTAAGACAGCATATGTGCAGGACTGTATGGGTGGATGAGTGTGTATATGTGTGTGTTAGTGAGTGAATGACTGGCTCACTAGTGTTTTTATCAGTAACTACATATGTTTTAATCTAGTATATGTGAGTATTGATGTATATAAGTGAGTATATGTGAGAGTGAGAGATTGAAAGAGTTCTTGTTTAAATAAGTATGTGTTTCTATAAGTGATTGTTTAAGAGAGTAAGTATGTGTAAGTTTCCTTAGAAGTAAGGTGGTAGTGTGTATATAGCTGTATATGCAAATAAATGGATGTTCAATAGTTTATTTGCATGTGTGATTATGTGTGTGAGTACCTTTTGGATGACTGTCGGTGTGCAACAGGATGTATAGGTGTTTCACTACATATGATGAGTGAATATATGTATGAGTGACTATATAGAACTGTTGGTGAATGAGTGAATGTGTATATAGATGGTGGTATTACTGAATTGGTTGTTGTAACTGGTATGGGTATCTCTATTTTTTGAAAATGTTAGTTTCTATTTTTGATTATGTGTTTCAAGGGTTACATTACACTGAAAGGAGGTCTGTCACTCTGTCACAAGGATGGTGTCATCAGTGATGTCATGAGTGATGTGACTGACCATGTCATGAGTGATGTAATATGTGACGTCATCAGCAGTGCATTGCAGGCGCGCAAGTTATAGTGAGTCCAACTAACTATAACGTGGGAATTTCTATGGTTTTATGTCAGTAAAATTTCCAGCTATCTATAACTGGTGTGAAACCTATGGTTTTTTCAGTGAACTTAATAGGTTTTTTTAAATGCTAATTCCTAACTATAACTGGTGTGAAACCTATGGTTTTTTCAGTGAATTTCATAGGTTTTTAAAATGCTAATTCCTAACCATAACTGGTGTGAAACCTATGTTTTTTTCTGTGAATTTCAAAGGTTTTTTAATAGCAAATTTCTATAGCTATGAAATGTAATATTTTTTAAAATAATGAATCCTATATTGTATATTTATGGAATACTATTTTTTTTATGTATATTCCTATTTTTTGTTTTTTTAATTTTTTTTGCCTTGTGAGCTCACCGGTAAGCGCAGTATTCCGGCACGCCCCGGTGCGCGTACCGGGGCGCGTCACGGTAGTGCACCCCCCCAAAAAAGAAAAAAAAATTATGAAGGAGTGAACATGATGAAAAGCGACAGAGAGAGTGGTGTTAAGAGAAAGAGAGCTTGAGGGAGGAACGCAGAGGGACTGTGTCGTAGATAGTAAGACAGAGAAAAGGTGTTAGAGGAAGTAACTGAGAAAAGGAAAGACATGGGAAGTAACAGAGAGAAAGGACAGAGAGAGTAAAGGAAGGAGTGACAGAAAGGGACTGAGTGAACCAGAAAAAAAGGTAAGTGAGAGAGTGTAGGTGAGCAGGCAGACTGAAAGAAGTTGAATGTGGTAGGAAAGTAAGGAAAAGAGAAGTAAACATGGAAACATGGAGGAAAAGAATAAGTGAGGGAAGCAGAGTAAGGAAACGGGGGTGAGGTAGGGTGAGGGAAAAATAGTGAGGTTAAAGCAAAGGGTGATGACAAACTACATTTTTTTAGTCACACTTACCATATAATTAATGTAAACTTAATTACATGTTTTTCGACACTTTGTATCTGTGAAAGAGAGAAGAAAAAATAAGTTATAATTAGTAAAGTATATATTTTAAAATAGAAGAGACAGGTCAAGAGGTAAAAAATCATAAAAGTGTACTAAGAAATAAAGCAAGAGTGAAGGATACAGAAAGGGAAATAAAGTAATGTAGAAGGACCAAAAGAGGGAAATAGAAGGAGAGCAAATTACTAAGAGTAAGGCAGATGAATTCAGTCACAGAGAGGAAGAGAAGAAGAGAGAAATGAACTGAGGGTAAGTAAGATACTAAAAGAATGTGAGTTACCAAAACTAAATCAGGAAAGAAGAGTAAGTAAAAGGGGAATGAGTAAGAGGGAAAGGAGTCTGATTGAGGATCCATTTACAAGAAAGAGGAATGGAAGATGACTGAGAGTGAGTGAAGGGGAGTCACAGAGTGAAGGGATGAAGGGAGTGAGGATAATATAGAAGGATTGAGGGAAAAGGAGTGAGGAGGTAAATACACAGAAGGACTAAGGGAAGGACTGAGTGAAGTGCAGTACAATGAGTGAAGAAAGGAAAAAGAGTAAAGGAGCAAAAGAAGGAAAGAGAGGGGAAGAGAACTAAAGCAGTCGTACTGAGAGAATGTGAGAAACCTGAAAAGTTCCGCAAGGGAGAGAGGGGATGCAGACAGTTGAAATGGGATTGAGGGGTTGTGAAAGAAGTGGAGTAAAGGAACAGCGATGAAACAAAGTGAGAGAAAGGCAGTGTGAGTGAGTAAAGAGAGCTGAAAAAGGGTGGAAAAAGGAAAGTGAGTGTGAGACAACGGGAATACAATATAAATTACACAATACAAACTATAGAATAACTTGTACAACATGTTAGATAGTTTATTTTTGCTGTTCTCAGAATATATTGAATTTCACTAAAAACAGTGAGTTCAAACTATTCATCATATGACAGCGGAAAAAAAAACACAATCTAAAAGATTGTGTTTTAAAAAACCCATATAAACTTACAAATCATATATGTACACTAATCTTTCATTCACTTACTTTTCCTTGAGGCCAAATAGTAGATCGTGAAGGTCCTTTTTGTTGGAAAATACTGTGCTGTTCTTTTAAATTTCCATTTCATCGACTTTCTATAAGAAAAGATCTAAGAACATCTGAAATAATTAATCAACGTTTTCATTTTCCTCCTTGTGTTAAGTTATGACTCTGCTCATACCTTCAACTTTCCTTACGGCCAAATAGTGTCAGATATATCAGTATGTTTTTAAATTTCTCAAATAAAACTCTGAAATTACCGTTTACCCGATGTTTTGAAAGAAAAGCTCATATGACATTTTCACAATGTTTAAATATTCATATTCCCTTTTTAGATCACTCATGTTCAACATTTCCTATAATACTGATATCACTTACTATGAGATCCACTTACAGTAATTATATGAGAACTGGATTTTTTATATTATGTTGATCACTTTTACTCACAATATAATTTTAAACAGTAGACTAACTTTTATTAACTGCTCCCGTCTTCATGGGCCAATCACCTTTACTTAAACTGTGGTTCTAAAAACACTATGTAAGATTTTTTTAAGTCAAAAGGCAAACGTTGTTGATAAGTCAATTGAGTATCATTGCAGTGTTTCCAACCTTTTTGACATTTTAATTAAGCTGTATAATGCCCTGATGTTGTCGAAGGACCGTCATGATAAATAATAGCTACAGTTACAAAGGTTCTTCCTGAAATTTATAACTGAGAAACCACAACATTTTTGATACAAGTTGTCAATTTAGTTCCATCAGGTCTACATCGTTGAAACACTAAAATTACATACTGACCATAAGTTTGTATAAATAATGTGGACAGTATTGGACACTTACATTGGGTACACACCATATTATGATCAGCTGCTTTAACTAGATTATTAAATGACACTGATTTGCAGTCTGGTAAAGTCAAATATATAAATCTTTCAGTGTCTATTCTAGTAGTACTTGATAAACTACAATTGTCGCAGTCATGCTGCCATTGATAAGAAAGGCTAAAAAGATTTTCTACATCTACACCTTCATCTTCCAAAACACCAAACATATACATTAAAAATTCCTGACAATCCTGCTGAATGTTCTGTGGAAATTTTTCTTGACCAGAACATATGTCTAAAATATTTCGAATTTCTGTTACACTTTCTATTTTTGCTCTATCACTGCTACATTTCTCAAACACAGAATTCAATAAACCGCACAATCTTTGATCCCGATTTTCAACAATCTGTTCTTGTAAAGTTTGAAGAAAAAAAACAACATTAACCACTACATTAGCATAGCAGTTGACACCAGAACTGTTTTCAAACTGAAATCCAACAACATTTTCATCAGAATCCTTTTGCTTTCTGTTTTCAATTACATTTTCATCTACTTTTTGTCTTTTTGCTACTACCTCACTGCAATTATTTTAATTTCTTCTTTTTCGGCCTACCACACGTTTTTCAAACAGGGGATATTGAGGCAAATGTGGAGCATACTCTCTTCTTAACCTATTGTATTCTTTAACACAATCTAGATCTGCACAAATCTTTGTCTCATCACACTTAATCAAGTACAATCCTGATAAAGTTCTGACTCGTGATAATGCCACATATGCCATACCCTCTTTAAACACAGAACTTCCAATATTCACCAAAGCACTATCTACACTTAAACCTTGAGATTTATGAATTGTCATCGCATATGCCAAACAAACAGGAAACTGTTTTCGGCGAACATATAAGTCTTTTACAAGCAAAAATCTAGCAGAACAACAACTGATTTGTTGTACTTGCTCAATGCCATCAAATTTAATTTTTAAAAATTCAATTCCATCTCTATTTCTATAATTCACAAAATCAACAACATGACCAATTGCTCCATTTACCAGACCTCTTTTAACATTTAAATTCCTTCTCAAAATAATACGACAATTAAAACACACATTCAGAGTCTTTTCAAAACCAGCTGTTTTAGATATACTCTTCTCTAATGAATCCAATTTTGATTTCAAATTTTCTGACAAAATAATTGTTGCTCCCATATGCTCAATTTTATCTATTGCTTCCAGTTTCATAATCTCTTCATTTTCTAATTTTAACATTTTGTTGTTAAAGATGGAACATTCTTGCAGAGTTGGCATCAAACATATCCCAGATTTCTTCTCAGTAATTTTCTTAAAAATATTCTCTGGAAGAATGTTTTCATTTGGATACAAATTTGAAATTAATCATGCATGTAAAGCTTCTTTCCCATGCTCGCTTACTTTTCCGATTCTTATATCTTGTAGAATTTTTTTATAATCTTCATCCTTTGCCTGTCACATATTTTGAAACAGTTCTGCATATTTGAAATGTAAACATATATTAACGTTTCCAATGCTTCCAAGGGACTTCCTGGTATCTTCATGTGTAAGCATTTTAAACACTGGTTGTCCTTTTACTGGAGTCAACTGCAGTAGATCTCCAAAAACAATAATGTGTTTTCCTCCAAATAACACATCATACTCTGTTCTAAGGATTTCTTGCATTCTCAAATGCACAAAAGCAAGCATTAGATGTGAGACCATGCTTACTTCATCAATGATAAGAAGCTTCATTTTCTTCAGGACTCTGGAAACTTCAGAACACGCATCTCCAGATAACTTGTTGTAATGCAATTTATTATCATGCTCAACTGGCAGCATCAGTAAACGATGTAGAGTAATCCCTTTAATGGTATGTGCTGCCAGTCCAGTTGGAGCGGTTACAACACAAGACAGCGGTGATTCAGTCTTTTTCTGCAGATAAGTTGCAATTGCTTTAATCAGAATTTTTTTTCCTGTTCCCGCTTCTCCACTTACGTACAGTCGGACAGGTTTAAATGATGTACATGAGCACTCTTTTTTCTCATGTCTGAATCCATGTTCAATCTGTTCTGTGACTTCGTCATATATCTTTTTCTGCTCAACGTTTAGTTGCTTTATCAAATCTTCCAAGTTAACTACATTTCCTTGAGCTTGTTCCATAGCTCTTTCCACCTCTTCCATGGCAGTGGCAGCTTCATTTTGGATAATTGGTCCTCCTAGTGGATCCTGACTCAATGAAGTAGAACTCGTACTGTCTTGAGAACTGTCTCTAGCAATCTCTTCAGCAATTGTGGCTTCTTGCTGTATTTCTTCGTTCAACATTTGCAGATAATTTGGAAAAACTGGACATTCTATGGTATCTTTGGTTGCATTAAAAGAATCTTCGTAACAGAGAAAATCTCCAAGTAGTTCCTCTTCTGTACGCCATGGCTTAAAGAGTTGCTAAAGAGCTAAATAGTAAAATTCTCTTTTGTCTGGAGATTCACAACTCAATGTTCGATGATTAATCAAATGGCCTTTTCTCTGCGTCACTAGACATCCTTCATACCCAATGACAGCATATTTTCCATTATTGATATCCTCTGTGATGTTCCTCTTATAACTATAGTTTTGCAGAACTTCATACAAACAAGTGATCTCAAGGTGAGTACTTCTATTTGGATAGTATGTATCCTCAATGTTTGTCTTCAAAATATCTCTACTGTTTGGTTCTTTCTCCGCCAAATACTCAATTTCTTGTACAGATTTCAAAACTCGGTTTCGTGTTGCAGCAAGACCTAGACTCACCCAAATGATTGTTCTAGATTTGGCATAGAGACTTGCAGATGATAACCGATCAGAACATTCATATGCTCCAATTTCTCGATGCGATAACATCTTCAGACTGAAACTGTATAATTTTTTACTTACACTCTTTTCATGTGTAATGTCCTCCCACATTTCCTTCAGTTCTGTCTTTTCTTTTTTTGTGATGTAAGACGTCACATATCGAGCCACAGCAATAGAGTTGTCAGCAACAAACTGAATAGCCATGTTAGCATTCCACATGGACAAAATCACTGGGTTGTAGTCGTTAATATACTTGGACTCTTCGTTTCTTTTTAAATTGTATGTATTTTTTGGTGATTTCCTCGTCACAGTATGTCACAGAGAAGGCATCAAATTATTTACTCTTCCTTTAGAAATCACTGGTCGTGGAAACACGAAACAAAATTTTTTGTAGAACTTGTCCTTGTTTCTGAATTTTTGACGACAGTACTTTCCACAGCGATGGGATTTAAAGCGTAAAACTTGTTGCCTTAAATTGTTTTCTTCAGTAGTTTTCGGAACAGCACATGTTGAATACTCTTCAATGAAACTCATCACTGTGTCATCCGAATCAGTTCCAAATTTGGGTGCATCTTTAATCCATAACAACATATGTATGTGAGGAGCACCTCTCGCTTGATACTCCTTCCTCCAAAAGAAATCCAAAACCTCTCCAAGGGAAGGATTTTTTTTGTGGTAATAAAAGACATCATAGCTTCAAATCTATGATTGAAATATCTGCATACATTCACTGGATCCAAAGAACACAGTTCTCCAGGTGTTTTGAATTCTATATTTTGTATGTTTCCATTTGCCTCTCGTAGAAATTGAAGTAAGTCGTCCCATGCATACTCAGCACAGCTAAGAGTGAGGAACCATGTAGGAGTTCCTAAGTTTCTTAGCATACATTTCAATTCCCCATTACAACAGTACCAATACTCGTTTGTACCACGCTGACATGCCATGAGATTGATTAGCTGAGATTCCAAAATACTGTCTTGTAGATTGACTTTCTCCATAAAGTCCCACGCCGAAACATTTTGCAGATGTGCTCCACTTTTCAGTATATGGTTCACTGCATAAGAAAGCCCAGACAAGTCACTTTCATACAGTAGATGAAACAAATACGGAATGCTTTGACGAAACCTTGGATCTTGAGCATATAATCTTAAAGTCCGGTATTCACCTGCAGGAATTTGAACTTGTCGATCGTCATATCGTCCACCTTAACCTGTTGGAAATAACTGTGGAAAACAACGAGCTTCCAAACTTTCTTCCCATACACTACTGGGACTTCCTTTTGCTGCTTTCTTTGAAACAAGTCAATTGCATTTCCCATTACTTCTTTGGAATGCAAAGGATGAACAGTATAATTTTCATACATTTCTTCACTTCTAGACACATCAACTTTTTCAATTTGGCCGACTGAACAATCACTGTCTTCTTCTGTAGCTAATTCCTCTGCTCCAAAACATACATGTTTGTAGTACTCATTGTTTTTGACCAAATACAACGTTGCCTTTTTGACTTTCCTAACATCCACTAAATCTTTCCAGATTTTCTTACTCTTTGTCGGAACCCCATTAACTAGAATACCCAGAGGATCCTCTTCTACTCTTTCTACACCAATTCTATCAATATTTTTCTTGACATCTAGAGGCAAATAAACAACTCTTCCCTTTAATCCTCTTTGTAAATCTGAAGGAGGCAATTTCCCTATCATAGGCTCCATGCGAACAATAGCCTGAAAAGGATGGACACATTGAATCAAAATAGATTCATAAGTATTTAAATCCATCAATTCAGAAGGAATATCTACCAACTGAAGATTATTATGAACAGCTCTAGCAGGCATTCTGTTTTCATTTAATTTTTTAAAACAATAATTACAAATACGCTGATCAGAACTCAAATCAAAAGAATTCTCCACCAACAAATAAGTTACAAAATCCTGCCATTCACTATTGTTTTCCATTTCACTTTTTGCATATAAATCAACTAACCTAGTCTGAATCTTATAATGAGTCCGTCGACAACACACACAAGTAAAATTAGGCCTTTCACTTGATTTCACCTTAAACTTGGTAATCTCCTCGTCAAACTTTTCTGTACTTAAAATCTGTACATTGTCTTCCACATTACCATCTATTACTATATCCATTTCTACACTGTCCGATTTGTCCCCAAAATAACAAAACTCAATTTCTTCACAAATGCTCTTCACATCTAATTCAGATCCATGCAAAAGAGCACTGTTTAACTGTTTAAGCTTAAGTGCTGGACTTTTTGCATAATACAACCTTCTCACTAATTTCCTCACTTTATTATGATGCACTGCTAACATCCTAAAATGATGAAAAACACTCTGACATACTTTTCTAGAAAGACAAGCCAGTGAATGCCCATGCAAACCTGTGTTTTCTCTCACTCTGCAAGGATCTAACTCTTGCAAGATCTTCATTTTCTGTTTTACACTTTTCTTACTATATGTACGTAAGAAATTTCGAAGCAAATCGATTGAATCCTGTCGCACAGTACAAATACTAGTACACTTCCATGTGTACACTGGACCCTTAGTACATCTCCCTAAAAGTTCATCAGCTAACACCTCTTCTGCATCTCTGGAAACAAGTTTCTCTTTTTCCATCAGACAACCGTCTTTCACCTCATATGCTCGACCACTGGTGTCAACTGCATGCACCAAATCATTATCCTGAAAGTAACTCTCCTCATTAAAAAATGGCTCACAACTTGAACTATGCATCCATTCTCCAGAAAAAACTTCACAAAAATTAGTCCGATTAATTATTCTTTTCCATCTACTGTTCGATTTGAAAACATCAATTGCCTTGTTAAGTATCCTAATTCTATTGATTACTAAAATAAATAATTTTTTCTTAACTTCGAAAGCCTGATCAACAATCTTCTCTACACTTTTCTTTTTCTTGTAGAAAACAGCTCTCTGTTTACCTTTCTTCATATTTTTTAACACATTTAAAACTACCCTATTACGAAACAATTGTCTACGAATGTCCCTAAATTGGTTTTGTCTTCTATTACTATACATACTGTTCTCTCCTGGTCCAGTAGTAACACTTTTGGGGGGCTTTCCTTCCTTTTCAAATTTGCTCTCTCCTTCTGTGTATTCTCTTTCTCATTAACATTTTTTTGTGCTCTACATATGTTCCGAAAAAAAGACTTAGTTGTCTTACCAGGAGCTTTTTTTGTGTTATTTGAAATACTTATTGTAGGGGAGTGCTTTAATTCCGTTGCTGTTTTTGTTTTTTTCCATATGGCATCTTTCCTTCTCCTCTGCCTTGAAGGCATATTACCAAAACTTTTGAATTGTTGATGTCAATCTGTGGTAAAGAAAATAATAACACATTATAGACCACTATTAGCAAACAACAAAGGAATGACAATAAGCAAACAATATAAACACAAGTTTACAACATATCTACATGATTGCACATTTTACCTGTGTTTCCTCAGATTAGGAAGCAGTTTGTGCAGATGAGGTGAGGCCTGTCCAGAAGCGCAGAGGAGGTGAAGCCTGTCCAGGGGAGCAGAGATGGTGAGGCCTGTGTCTAAGAATGCTGTCGACAGGATTTCATGAAGCCTCTCCCTCACTGCATTCTTAGACACAGGCCTCACCACCTTTGCACCCCTGAACAAGCTTCTCTCCCACTACACTCTTGAACACAGGCCTCACCTCCTCTGCACCCCTGTACAAGCCTCACCTCATCTACAACCCTAAACAGGCTTCACCTCATCTGCACCCCTGGACAGGCCTCACCTCATCTACACTATTTATTCCTTCTCAAAAATGTAAAAAACAATCATTTGCCCCAAAATCGTTTTTCGCATCACATTTAAGAAACACAGCACAGGTCCTATGTACAAGCATACAATTTCACTACTAAAACCTCACTTTTTCATAAAAGACAATTCCTCTATCTTCCATATGTTGATATCAAGCATTTCCAAAAACCATGCCACAAAGCAACAAGGAAGAACCTCAGTATGTTTCCTAATCTGAGGTAACACAAGTGACATCATTCTAAAAGGTTCAAATATATTTATTTAATGAGGCAAACACTATTAATTCCTTCTCAAAAAGATAAAAGCCATTCATTTACCCCAAAATCGTTTTTTAAATAACATTTTACAAGCACAGCACAGGTCCTATGTACAAGCATTCCATGTCACTAGTGAACCTTCTCAATTTTACATATAGCAATTCCTCTATGCAGCAAAATCTATTTACCAGATTAGGAAGCACATTAAGCTTTTTTATTCTTCCTTTGTGTCATATTTCTTGATAATACTTGGAAAAAAAATGTTTGTGCATAAAGAAATTGTATTTTGTTTAAAAGTGAGGTTTCAGTAGTATAATGAAATACTTGTACATATGACCTATACTCTGTTTTTTAAATGTTATGTAAAAATTGATTTACAGCACATGAATTGGTTTTACATTATTCACAAGGTTTAGATACTGTGTACATGATTGCACGGTTCGCCTGTGTTTCCTCAGATTAGGAAGCAGATTTTGCAGATGAGGTGAGACCTCTCCAGAAGTGCAGAGGAGGTGAGGCCTGTCCAGGGATCAGCGGTGGTGAGACCTGTGTCTAAGAATGCAGTAAACTGGACTTCATGAAGCCTCTCCTCCACTGCATTCTTAGACACAGGCCTCACCTCCTTTGCACCCCAGGACAGGCTTTTCTCCCACTACACTCTTGAACACAGGCCTCGCCTCCTTTGCACCACAGGACAGGCTTCTCTCCCACTACACTCTTGAACACAGGCCTCGCCTCCTCTGCTCCCCTGTACAAGTCTCACCTCATCTGCAACCCTGAACAGACTTCACCTCATCTACTCCCCTGGACAGGGCTCATCTCATCTACACCCCTAGACAGGCATCACCTCATCTACACTATTTATTCCTTCTCAAAAATGTAAAAACCATTCATTTGCTCGAAAATCGCTTTTCGCATCACATTTAAGAAACACAGCACAGGTCCTATGTACAAGCATACAATTTCACTACTGAAACCTCACTATTTCACAAAACACAATTTCTCTATCTTGCATATGTTAATATCAAGCATTTCCAAAAAACATGCCACAAACCAACAAGAAAGAATCTCAATCTGCTTCCTAATTTGAGGTAACGCAGGTGACATCATTCTAAAAGGTTCAAATATTTTTATTTAATGAGGCAAACACTATTAATTCCTTCTCAAAAATATAAAAGACATCCATTTACCCCCAAATTGTTTTTTAAATAACATTTTACAAACACAGCACAGGTCCTGTCTACAAGCATTTCATGTCACTCGTGAAACTTCTCAATTTTACATAATGCAATTCCTCTATGCAGCAAAATCTATTTACCAAGCATTATCAAAAAACATGATACAAACCAACAAGAAAGAATCTCAATCTGCTTCCTAATCTGAGGTAACGCAGGTGACATCATTCTAAAAGGTTCAAATATATTTATTTAATGAGGCAAACACTATTAATTCCTTCTCAAAAATATAAAAGCCATCCATTTACCCCAAAATCGTTTTTTAAATAACATTTTAGAAACACAGCACAGGTCCTATGTACAAGCTTTCAATTTCACTACTGAAACTTCACTATTTCACAAAAGACAATTCCTCTATCTTGCATATGTTAATATCAAGCATTTCCAAAAAACATGCCACAAACCAACAAGAAAGAATTTCAATCTGCTTCCTAATTTGAGGTAACACAGGTGACATCATTCTAAAAGGTTCAAATATATTTATTTAATGAGGCAAACACTATTAATTCCTTCTCAAGAATATAAAAGCCATCCATTTACCCCAAAATCTTTTTTTAAATAAGATTTTAGAAACACAGTACATGTCCATTGTACAAGCATTCAATTTCACTACTGAAACTTCACTATTTCACAAAAGACAATTCCTCTATCTTGCATATGGTAATATCAAGCATTTCCAAAAAACATGCCACAAACCACCAAGAAAGAATCTCAATCTGCTTCCTATCTGAGGTAACACAGGTGACATCATTCTAAAAGGTTCAAATATATTTATTTAATGAGGCAAACAATATTAATTCCTTCTCAAAAATATAAAAGCCATCCATTTACCCCAAAATCGTTTTTTAAATAACATTTTAGAAACACAGCACAGGTCCTATGTATAAGCATTCAATTTCACTACTGAAACTTCACTATTTCACAAAAGAAAATTCCTCTATCTTGCATATATTAATATCAAGCATTTCCAAAAAACATGCCACAAACCAACAAGAAAGAATTTCAATCTGCTTCCTAATTTGAGGTAACACAGGTGACATCATTCTAAAAGGTTCAAATATATTTATTTAATGAGGCAAACACTATTAATTCCTTCTCAAAAATATAAAAGCCATCCATTTACCCCAAAATCGTTTTTTAAATAACATTTTAGAAACACAGCACAGGTCCTATGTACAAGCATTCAATTTCACTACTGAAACTTCACTATTTCACAAAAGACAATTCCTCTATCTTGCATATGTTAATATCAAGCATTTCCAAAAAACATGCCACAAACCAACAAGAAAGAATCTCAATCTGCTTCCAAATTTGAGGTAACACAGGTGACATTATTCTAAAAGGTTCAAATATATTTAGTTAATGAGGCAAACACTATTAATTCCTTCTCAAAAATATAAAAGCCATCCATTTACCCCAGAATCGTTTTTTAAATAACATTTTAGAAACACAGCACAGGTCCTATGTACAAGCATTCAATTTTACTACTGAAACTTCACTATTTCACAAAAGACAATTCCTCTATCTTGCATGTGTTAATATCAAGCATTTCCAAAAAACGTGTCACCAACAAACAAGAAAGAATCTCAATCTGCTTCCTAATTTGAGGTAACACAGGTGACATTATTCTAAAAGGTTCAAATATATTTAGTTAATGAGGCAAACACTATTAATTCCTTCTCAAAAATATAAAAGCCATCCATTTACCCCAAAATCGTTTTTTAAATAACATTTTAGAAACACAGCACAGGTCCTATGTACAAGCATTCAATTTCACTACTGAAACTTCACTATTTCACAAAAGACAATTCCTCTATCTTGCATATGTTAATATCAAGCATTTCCAAAAAACATGCCACAAACCAACAAGAAAGAATCTCAATCTGCTTCCAAATTTGAGGTAACACAGGTGACATTATTCTAAAAGGTTCAAATATATTTAGTTAATGAGGCAAACACTATTAATTCCTTCTCAAAAATATAAAAGCCATCCATTTACCCCAGAATCGTTTTTTAAATAACATTTTAGAAACACAGCACAGGTCCTATGTACAAGCATTCAATTTTACTACTGAAACTTCACTATTTCACAAAAGACAATTCCTCTATCTTGCATGTGTTAATATCAAGCATTTCAAAAAAACGTGTCACCAACAAACAAGAAAGAATCTCAATCTGCTTCCTAATTTGAGGTAACACAGGTGACATCATTCTAAAAGGTTCAAATATATTTATTTAATGAGGCAAACACTAATAATTCCTTCTCAAAAATATAAAAGCCATCCATTTACCCCAAAATCGTTTTTTAAAAACCATTTTACAAACACAGCACAGGTCCTATGTACAAGCATTCAATTTCACTACTGAAACTTCACTATCTGCTTCCAAATCTTCTCCATAGAGAAAACAAGTCTCTATCTAAATTAAATGAATCATTACTTACCTTTACAAATGCTTTGGGAGATTGAGAACAGTGTCAGACACACACACCAATTTTTCATTAGCAGAGCAAAAGGTATGCACTCAAGACACTGCAACCATGACTGGCACAGAAAACCTCTAATTCTACACACATATGCCTCATTTCAACCAATCAAAACTCTTCCCTCACTATTTTCAAACCAGCACCCTTCCCCCCTCAGACCTTTCTACCTGTTACCATAGCAACTCCCTCCATACTGAACTCTCAGGTTCAAAAGTTTATTCTACAATGTTACAAATGAAGTCAGCAAGGATGTTTGACCTCTCAATACACCAGCTTATCCGGTACATTATTGCTTTAATTGACTTTTTCTTAACCATTCAAATTGCTTCTTTCACAAAACACAACCATGCACCCTTACTTTTAGTTCTAAATCCACCAATCATTGCTTGTGATTCAAGAGCACTGAAACTCCACAGTTTTTGTTTGCAAACTCCTACTGTTCCAACTGCCATTTCATTCCCACACTTCATGTGACTGCACAAGAACCTTCTCTCACCATGTATTCTGTCTGGATTATTGGACATAGCTACATCCACTGGGCTCAAAGGTATGCAGCTAGCAGAAATTTTCACAACCTTGATTTATCAAATGTGGAAATCAATTGGATTGGCCAGAGAGGATTCAGATGTCACCAATTGATACCATTGGTGAAAACCTTTTTGCATCTTCCAAACCCTGACCTCTTAATAGTGCACTGTGGTGGAAATGACTTGGGCACTTTAACTGGGGTAGGTCTGTAAATGCTTTTAATGCTTTTAAAGGACACCTTTGGTCAATTGATGGCACTTTTTCCACAGACTGCCTTGGTATATTCCAATATATGTCAAAGACAGAAATGGAACTGGTCCAACCAATTTTGTCCACAATTTGAGAAAGCACGGAAACGTGAATAAATCTGTTTCTGCTTACATGAGAGACTATGGAATGGGTTCAATATACAACAATAACTTGCGTTACAACATGCAAGATATCCACAGAGGAGATGGTGTGCCCTTCTCAGATGAGGGGAATAGAATATTCCTCCTGAATTTAAGACTGTGCATTGGAACCTACTTGTAGGTACCTAATTCAGACACAGAACCCAAAAGCTCTTTTCAGGGCTACCCTACCTCTGATCACTCAAAATAATTATTTTACTCTAACTTTTTTCACTATTTTTCACCAAAGTACGCTTCCCAGTAAACCCCATGGTGCACGTACCGGGCACTCCCCCGCGAATTTCTTTTAAAAAAATTATTTTTTTGGGCCTAAATAGGCCTCCTAAGCCACCCTCAGAAAGCCTAGGGGGTCAGGGGCTGTCTACTGTGTCCCCTTCTACCCATTCCCAACGTTGTTTGTCCTCCATCTTGTGTCTCAATTGTACCAAAACACAAGATGGCGGACTCCTGTAGCGCTCCCGGTGCACGTACCAGAGCGCGCACCGGTAAGCGCTCCCTAAAAAAATGTGGGAAGTTAATAAACATAAAAACCAAAGGAGACACTTTCACCAAATATAGAATAGGCCCTACTACAGAGCAGTCCCTACCATTTTCCCAAATTTGGTGGTATTCCATTGAGCCATTTAGGCTGTAGCCCTGTCTAAATATCCTGAGATAAATTACATGACAAAAACACATATGAAAGTGTTGGAATTTACAAATTTACCAATTAAAATTACATTTTGTACTTTTATGTGCTGACATTTGATTGGTTAAGTACATGAATATATATGAAAAATGAGAGGGAAACACATCAAATTTGACTAATACTACCTGAGGTACATTTTAAGAATGTTGATAGAAAACTTCAACTACTTTGAAAAAGGTAAGTTGTTAATTTGGAAGGGGAACTATGTTGTGCACTTTAAGTTAATTTGGGAAAACGTTTTCTGATAGTTATATACTGTCCCTCTGTAAGAGTTAGAGATTGAGATAGACTTCTCTGTTATAATTATGGATTGAGTTAGGCTTTTCTGGTATAATTATGAATTTACTTAGGCTTCATCACATGCACTTTTTAACAGTTCTACTTCCTGCCTGAAACCCAAAAATTACTTCACTGTTAAAAACTCAGAAGTACCTGTCTGAACTTAAACCCAACAGTACCCTAACTCTACTGATATAGTTATTTTTTATGCAATTTTCAGAAAGAAAATGGAAGGAGAAAAACAAACAAATGTTATTTCTTTCGAAGTAAAGGTGGAAAATCCAGAAGAACAAAAAGATCAATTTGATTTCATGGATGACTCTTTGGACCAACAGTTAATAGAATGTTTGGAACAAATAGTATCATGTACTAATAATTATGTTGAAATTCCGGACAATATTATGTTAGAAGTTTTATTAAATTTTGAAAAAGAATCAGAAGAATAAATTTATATTTAATAATTTTAAATAGTTTGAGACATTATTCATTTTAATATGTAATTCATGAAGTAGTAATAAAATGATTATATTATAAAGTGAGACTTATAGTATACTGTGCAACTTTTTTGTGTTACATAGTAAGTTTACTCATAGTTACTACCTTTCTCCCACTATATTATCTCCAATGTGTATTTTACATCTCTTTTTCATCATAAGGGAGCAGGATAGACTAAACATGATCCTCTAGGACTTCTCAGGGAGTGCTTAAAGGATCTGTTTCTGCTTTCCTGACAGACTATGGTATGGATTCCATATACCACAATAACTTCTATAACAACATGCAAGATATCTACAGAGGAGACGGTGTACATTAAATTTAAGTCTCTGCATTGGTACCTACATGTAGGTACTTAAATAAAAAAAATAAAAAAACAACAAAAAGAACATTTTTTTAAAACAGCTACTTTTAAAAAAAACTGTCATTCTTTTTCCCCCATGGTACGCTCCCCGGTACGCTCCCCGGTGCGCGTACCGGGCGCTCCCCCCGCGAAAATCAAAAAAAAATATAATAAATTATGCCCAGCGGGGCTCTTTTATGGCCCCCACATCAAACCTAGGGGGTCAGGGGGGTCTACTCTGACCCCTTATGGCCAATTCCCCCTTTGTTTTGCCAACTCTTATGTCTCGATCCTACCGAGACACAAGATGGTGGCCGCTCCGGATTGTTTGGAATGTTTACAGACACCCGAGAGCCAATCAGCTTTCCGCGCGCAAGTCGCGTAGCGCGCCTGGAGCGCTCCCCGGTGCGCGTACCGGGGCGCAGCCATAGATATATAAATTTTTTTGAACCTAAATTACTCAAAATCCACTGGAGCACAAATCTTGAGACATAGCAAAGGCACATCGGCTACCAGTCCCTACAATTTTGAAAAGTTTGGTGGAAATCCATTCAGCCATTCGGGCTAAAAGTGAGGTCGACCGCCCTATGGAAATTAACATGGGGAAAACACGTTTTGGGACCCCCCTTTTTTCTCGGCCCCCGCTTGACAAATCCCCCCCAAACTTTCAGGGAAGGACCGGGGTGCCGCGAGGCAAATTTGAGGAAATTCCTCAACCGGCGCCAAAGTTATTCACAATAGAATGTTGAGATTTTGCATTGAAAATAATCCTAACTATAACTATCTACTGGCGACCGCCAGTAGGTAATATATATATATATATATATATATATATATATATATATATATATATATATATATATATATATATATATATATATATATATATATATATATATATATATATATATATTCACTGAAAAAACCATAGGTTATAGACCATATATAGTTAGGAATTAGCATTTACAAAACCTTAATTTACTAGCACAAAACCATAGAAATTCGCATATATAGTTAATTGCAATAACTATATATCGCGCACCCACAATCCACTGCTGATGATGTCACATATTACATCATTCATGACATGGTCAGTGACATCACTGATGACATCACTGATGACATCATCCAGTGACTGTATGATTCTGTAAAGTTAAAATATGTCTTACATATTAAAGAATGAGTGGATGTATAAGTGTTGGATGAAGGATTTAGTAGGTGCATGACTGACTGTATGAGTCAGTGATTAAATGTGTCTCACTGAGTGCATGGGTTAGTGACTAAACTGTCTTAATTTGTGCATCATTATATCTGTTGTTCTGTAAACTGCTGCATGTGTTGACCAGTAGCTATATGAGTAACTATATGGGTTATTGATTGGTTGCCCAAGTATTTGTATGGGAGAGTGAGTGTGTGCATGTGGGTGTCTGGGAGGTGTGTGACTGTGCATAGATGTGTGAGCAGTTGATTCACTAGATGTATAGGTTCAAAACTGCATGTGGAAACAGCTGTATGGGTGGTTGACTGTGTGCATGAGCGTATTGGTGAGTGAACGGATATCTCAGTACTACATGTCAAAGTAAGTACATATGTAAAACACAGTACATGTGAGAGTTCACATATATAAATTACTGTGTATAAGAGCTAGTGAATGTGTGAGTGACTGCATGGATCATTGAAAACTTGTATCAGTGATTGTATAAGAGAGTAAATATGTGTTAGAATATGTTTGAATAAGTAAGGTGTGTATAACTGTATAGTTGAGCAAATGGAGGTGTGATTGATTCTTTGCATGACTGACTAGGTGTGTGAGTAACTCCATGGATGAGTGACAGTATGTGAGTGTCTGTTTATACTGAGTGTATCTAAGGTTATATTAGAGTCTGAAGAGGTTCATCGTATTATCACATGAATGATGTCATCAGTGATGTGATCAGTAATGTCGAATGAGATGTCATCAGTAATGTTATCAGTGATATAATTTGAGATGTCATCAGTGAAGTCATCAGTGATGTCATTTGAGATGTCATCAGTGATGTCATCAGTGATGTCATTTGAGATGTCATCAGTGATGTCATCAGTGATGTCACTGACCATGTCATGAATGATGTAATATGTGACATCATCAGCAGTGGATTGCGGGTGCGCGATATATAGTCATTGCAATTAACTATATATGCAAATTTCTATGGTTTTGTGCTAGTAAATTAAGGTTTTGTAAATGCTAATTCCTAACTATATATGGTCTATAACCTATGGTTTTTTCAGTGAATTTTCAAGGTTTTGTAAATGCTAATTCCTAACTATATATGGTCTATAACCTATGGTTTTTTCAGTGAATTTCAATGGTTTTTTTAATAGCAAATATCAAAAGCTGTCAAATGTCAAGTACGTGATAGGTAAAAACATTTTCGTGTTTATGCACGCTGATGTGCTTTGAACGCTGCCCCCCCTCCCCCCCCTCTTTCCTCTTAGGAGTACTCTCTCTTTGCAGATAGTGAAGGTTAGTTAACGCAGGCCTTTACCCCCGTTGTAATCCGTCGTGCCTGCTGCCCTCTCTATTTCATTGATTGTTATCCAAGCATTTACTGTTTTAGAATTGGTTCTCTTTGGTTCATTCTCTATTTACAAACAGGCACCGAATCGCAATACTCTGTTTAGTCTTTGCAGATAGTGAAAAATCGTTTAAAAAAACAAAAGGAATCGAGCAAAATCAGTAGGCCACTAATGGGATCTCTTTTTGACCTCGCTAAAATAGAAACATTAGAACAACCCCTCATGAGAAATACGAAACTAGTGAGATGAACTTAGCTCCACACCATGATGACTGCAAGACAGCTCGGCTCCGCCACCCACCCCACCCAAAATAACGACAAACCCTATGCAATTATGTGTCACATTAAAAATATATAGCACTCCAACAAAGTAGTAGGATTATAACACTTTAATAACTTATAAATATATACAACACACAAGCAAAGTAACAGGGTAAAACATTTTATTAAATAACTATTTACATAACTATTTTATACTTTTGTTGCCCGATCCGGCTAGCTCAATCGATTGAGCATGAGACTCATGCACTCTGATCTCCTTGGCTTCAGTCAAGCATTAATAGTAAGATTTTCATACGTGAGTGTACTTTTTGCCTTTTGGTGACTCTTCCATTCTTAACATTGTTCCACAATCTGTTTGACCTGAAACGATTACACAAATAAAACATTTGTGAGTTTTAAATTTCCGGAGAAGTATAATTCACCAATACCTTGTTTAAAGTGTTATAATCCTACGAATTTTTTATAGATTATTGCTCTTTGAGATATTCCCTGTCTACAAACAGAGAAGAATAGGAATATTTTGTCTCCCTTTACAGATAGTGAAGGATAGGTAATGCGGACTTTTGTCCCCCGTTGTAATCCGTCATGTCCATCTACTCCCCACTGATTTAGAAACTAGTTCCACCCAGACCATTTATTAGAGGTACATCATCTGACTCAACAGGAGAGTACCCCTAATAAAGAAGACATATGTAAAATACGAAGTAATCACTGTATCCTGTTAAACAGAAACTTTAGCATGAAACACACTTGAAAAGGAACGGAAAGAAATCGAACAAAATCAGTAGGCCACTGATGAGTTTTTGACTTCGCTAGAAATAGGAAACATGAAAGTAGTGAAAGAAGCCAAGCTTGACATTACGGCAGCCACGAGGTAGCTAGGCTCCGCCACCCCCCCACTGCTCCAAGCATGTCTGTCCCAGCGCACGCCACGCCCAATAACGGTAACATAAAATAGATACAAATCAGCAGATACCTACCCCCATTCCGGAAACTCCCGAAGTGCAACAGGTTCGCGGCAACGCCCATCCGGAAGACGAGGCCTTCGGCACGTGTAGGGCGGGTCCTGCTGGCAGCCGTCGGCCGGGGAGGTCATCGCCTAAGGTGGGCCAGGAGAGGAGCCGAGGCCGACGGGATTCTTCTTCTTTCTTTAATGGCTGCGACAACGGGGGGGATGTCTTGCACATGCCACCGACCCCCCCCCTCTTATCGCCTGGTCACGACATCACGGATATCAACGCCAAATGTCGGCGTGGGGTGCGCTGGGAGGGAGAGGCGGCGCGAACAAGCCTCTCCCACCCCCACAGGTGGGGGCCCCTCAGCTGCACCCCCAACGCTCCACTCACCCAACAAAAGGGTTGTCGCATAAGGTGGACCAGGAGAGGAGCCGAGGCCGACGGTATCTTCTTCTTTTTTCAATAATGGCTGCGACAACACTGGGGGGGATGTCTTGCACATGCCACCGACCCCCCCCCCCCCTCCCCTCGTATCTCCTGGTCTGGCCCCGGCTTGATATGAGCTCCCCGTTCGGTCCTGAATCGGCGCCCTGCAGGCCACGGGGGGATGTCTTGCCTCTGCCTCCGACCCCCCCCTCTTATCGCCTGGTCCGGACATTGCGGATATCAACGCCAGGTGTCGGCGTGGGGTGCGCTGGGAGGGAGAGGTGGCGCGAACGAGCCTCTCCCACCCCCACAGGTGGGGGCCCCTCGGCTGCACCCCCAACGCTCCACTTACCCAACAAAAGGGTTCCTCCACTCTTGCGATGCAGCGGCGCTGCACTCACCCGACAAAAGGTCTCGTCCACTATTGCGAGGCAATGATGCTCCGCTCACCCAGCGGGGGTCTCGTCTACTGTTGCGGTGCAACGGCCTTTCTGAGTTCAACTAGAAAATGAGTCCTGCGTCCAGAAACGTTCTCCTCAACTTTGAAGATTCTATAAGAGCCACGGGGGCCTCCGACCCCCGCAGACACCCCCGATGGGGAATGACTGCCATGATCATCCATGGAACGACCACGACGTAACCGCGGGATGTCGGCGCGCTCATGCCGGCTCCGGCCTCAGTCTTGAAATGACCAAAATCCTGCAAGACTACCAACTTGATCAGTTCCGGTAGGACACCAGTATCACCCGATAGGAGAGATTGTTGCCTCCCACCCCACTTTGACTGATGGTTCATGTCGGCAGTCCCCTCTGCTACCCTTCAACGAAAACTTTTGGACTGCCGAAAGAGGTCCCGGTCCAACCACGAGTTGGTGGAGACATTTTGACTATACTTGGACCTTCCTGACCTCACCCAAAATGGCGCCGGTACAAATGAAACTCTCAACTCCTTGTTGTGCCCCGATTGCTCAGCCTGGATATCATGAGATATGTATGCAGTTTTTAGCACATGAATTGATATGGGATAAGACTGATTATATGTTCGGACAATGAATTGATCCAGGATGGGTATTGATTATACGTTCGAACAATGAATTGACATGGGACGGGGACTGATTACACGTTCGAACAATGAATTGATATTAAGTTCTGATTACTGTATTTATTATTGAAGGTTCGAATTGTCAACACTTTTGGTACTTGCTCACAATGACTTATCGATATGATTTTGTTGCACTTGTCGCACTTTTTACTATGAAATCAACGACCACTGACTCTCTGTTATGTTTTCTACAAATAAATACCCCCCCCCCCCCCATTTACAGTTCCAGCCTGCTCCGTGGCCGGCCCACGGGGTTGTAGGCCCGTATTTGGGCACCAACATTTATATTAAAGGTTTTTGAAAAAGCAAACGTAGTTGCAACGCGTAGATTGGTAAGTTTCGAATAAATGGCCACTGTTTCCGATTTTTTTTTTTTTAAAAAGCAGGTGAAATGAAGCAGCTCAATTAGTTAAGGGTTAAAAAGTATAGTACGCAGAAACATTGAAAATATGAATGGTCCAGGTTTGTTGTGTGTTTTTCATTTTTGTACAGCATAAAGCAATCGATAAAGATCCTGGTATTTAGCCTCTACTTTATATGCTACCTGTATCAGGGAAGTTGTTTTAAATGCCCCTAAGCCACCCTGAAGGAATGTCACCTGGCCCCCCTAGTACGAACGAAAATGACCCCGTACCACTGTAGGTTATCTCTCTTCCTCAAAAATGACAAAAATTACTTTCTAGGACGTTTTGGACATTGATGATTTTCATATGATCTATTTATTAAAGTAATACTCATCTCTCCGCATGAAATTAATTTTCCACATGCTACACAAGTCAATCTCATCTGCCCAAAGTTCTTTTGCAGATTTGAGACCGTTTCCCTTGCCTCTGACTCACTTATTGCTAAGTCATTGGTGGATGTGTTTGCCGGTCGGGGGTTGTGCTTTAGAATAATTAAGAGGGTGCCACCTCTCCATGTGCCGATGCATGGTATAATTACCATAGCTATATTTTTTTTCGGTCCATCTCGAGAGTTTTTTTTTTGCAGATGAGGCAAGGTAACAAACCTGGCATTAACTTTCTTTTCATGAGAAGGAAAAGAAAAAAATTGCCAGATAAAATTCACTTTCACATGGGACGTTCTTGGCGTTTCTTTCAGAAACTTTTACATCACTGTGTCATTTCTTTGTCTATCCTGGTTAAAGCAATGTCATGTAAATAGTTGTTTAAAAAGTTTCTTTTTAACGTGTTTACTTTGTTGGAGCGTTGTATATATTTATAAGTTATTAAAGTGTTATAATCCTACTACTTTGTTGGAGTGCTATATATTTGTAATGTGACACATAATTGTGAAGACTTTGATGTACAAAAAGGCATCCCTGGAATCTTCCACTTCAGGCTCGGTCCCACATACCCTCACAGTGAGAATCCCCTCCCCAATCACAATACAGTATCGTTATCAGATAGTAGGAACGCGTGTGGTGTGACGGATCTCATCGGGTGGGGCCTTGATCTACTGTAACTTCTTTGAACAGGGGTGATTCTTTACAGTTGGGGCCATAAACTACATCCGCAGGGCTAGGTGATAGCCTGGGACTGGCCTGGACAATCAGACACAGAGGAAGAGGAGTGTCAAAGGGTGCGGTAGTGAATAGGGTGAAAGGGAGGTGTCGGGCGGGCACAGGGTGTGATACTCAGGGAAGAGCAGCGCAGATGGGGGGAGGTTTATGGCCCATGCATGAGAGAGAGAGCAGGGGTGACCAGTGCGTGGGGGAGATTCTTGCGAGGGTGGGGAGCCATGCTGAATATCGGCGGCGTGCAGAGAGTGGGTCTGGTCAAGTCATCTAAAATGGCTGCCGTGCACGACAAAAGTGTGGCATTGGAAAAAAAGCAAGATGGCGCAGACAATGTTTATCAATAGGGATTAATTTATAACAATTATTTTTAACAATATATTTACTCGCAGTGTCAAAATGGCGGTCAACACTTCCTGATTTCCTTCGAATCGAACGTTAACAGAAGTCAAGCGGCAAAAAAAAAAAAAACGCTCACGCGCAACCGCTGGAAGACAAGTATCAACATATATGATCCTCCTCAACCACCCTCAGAAAACATAGGGGGTCAGGATACGTCTCCCATACCCCCTTATACCCAATACTCACATTGCTTTTCCTCCATCTAGTAATTTAATTAAATCGAAACACAAAATGGCGAATTCACGTTTCGCTACCAGTTTGCGACCCGGTTCGCGAACCGAGAAGCGCTTCTACCGCGAAAAATCTAATTTTTTTTATTTGCCCCACGGGACCCTTTAATAACCCCAACATCATTCCTAGGGGGTCAAGAGGAGTCTACCTTGCCCCCTTTCATTAAATTCCCCCTTCGTTTTTCTCCTCCTCTTGTCTCTCGATCCTACCGAGAAACAAGATGGCGGCCGCACCAGACTGTTTAGAATGTTGACAGACACCGGAGAGCCAATCAGCTTCGCTTCGCAAAGCTCCGTTACGCGAAATGTACGCAATCTGGAGCGCTATCCGGAACGCTGTCACAGATATATCTGTTTTTTTAAACGTTAATTTCTCAAAATCCACTGGAGCACATATATTGAGACCCAGCAAAGCCCTCTGTATTTCTCACAAGAGCATTCAGGGGAAAGGACCTGCTATTCTGAAGGACATGATTCGGCCCTATAAGCCCACCAGAGCCTTACGCTCCGATAATAAACACCTCCTTCAGATAAAGAGAATTAGGAGAGCCCGTTCAGGTGGCAGGAGCTTTTCTATCCATACTGCACACGCCTGGAACTCCCTCCCACTCTCACTACGCTCTGAACCAAACCTGCTCAGGTTCAGGAAACATTTGAAAACTTATCTATTTCCAGAATAATTCTAAATCTGTTCTGCTTCACATAGGCAGCTTGCTCTGATTCTCTATAAGCGCTGGGATGCCTCTGGGTAACCGTGCGCGGTACAAAATTCGTTAATAATAATAATAATAATAATAACATCGGGCTAACAGTCCCTACAATTTTGCCAAGTTTCGTGTAAATCCATTCAGCCGTTCGAGCTAAAAGTGAGGCCAAACGCCCTATGGAAAAATGAATGGGAAAAACGCGTTTGGGGACCCCCTTTTTTCTCGGCCCCCCCTTGACAAAACCCCCCCAAATTTTCAGGGGTGGCTCAGAAACAAAATGTGCCATTTTCCTGAAAATTTCACCCGATTCCGTCCACAAACGCTAAAGTTATTAGACATAGAATTTTCAAAAGTTCCATAGAGAAAAAATCCTAACTATATATACCTACTGGCGACCGCCAGTAGGTAATATATATATATATATATATTCACTGAAAAAACCATAGGTTATAGACCATATATAGTTAGGGATTAGCATTTAAAAAACCTTATTTTATTTGCACAAAACCATTGAAATTCCATATATAGTTAGTTGCACTAACTATATATCGCGGACCCGCAATCCACTGCTAATGATGTCACATATTACATCATTCATGACATGGTCAGTGACATCACTGATGACATCACTGATGACATCTCAAATGACATCACTGATGACATCACTGATGACATCACTGATGACAACACCCAGTGACTGTATGTTTCTGTAAAGTTAAAATATGTCTTACATATTGAAGAATGAGTGGATGTATAAGTGTCTGGATGAAGGATTTAGTAGGTGCATGACTGACTGTATGAGAGAATGATTAAATGTGTCTCACTGAGTGTATGGGTTAGTGATTAAAGTGTCTTAATTTGGCAATCATTATTTATGTTGTTCTGTAAACTGCTGCATGTTTAAATCAGTAGCTATATCAGTAACTATATGGGTTATTGAATGGTTGCCCAAGTATTTGTATGGGAGACTGAGTATGTGTGTGGGTGGCTGGGAGGTGTATAACTCTGTGCATAGATGTGTGAGCAGTTGATTCCCTAGGTGTATGGGTTCAAAAGTGCATGTAGAAACAGCTGTATGGACAGTTGACTGTGTGCATGAGTATATTGGTGAGTGAATGGATATCTCAGTGCTACATGTCAAAGTAAGTACATATGTAAAACACACTCCATGTGAGAGTTGACATATATAAATAACTGAACATAAGAGCCAGTGAATGTGTGAGTGGCTGTATGAATCATTGTGAACTTGTATCAAGGATTGTATAAGAGAGTAAATATGTGTTACTATATGTTTGAATAAGTAAGGTGTGTATAACTGTATAGTTGAGGAAATGGAGATGTGATTGATTCTTTGCATGACTGACTAGGTGTGTGAGTAACTCCATGGATGTGTGACAGTCTGTGAGTGCCTGTTTACACTGAGTGTATCTAAGGTTATATTAGAGTCTGAAGATGTATTATCACATAAATGATATCATCAGTGATGTAATCAGTAATGTCAAATGAGATGTCAGTGATGTCATCAGTGATGTCATTTGAGATGTCATCAGTGATGTCATCAGTGATGTCATTTGAGATGTCATCAGTGATGTCATCAGTGATGTCACTGACCATGTCATGAATGATGTAATATGTGACATCATTAGCAGTGGATTGCGGGTCCGCGATATATAGTTAGTGCAACTAACTATATATGGAATTTCAATGGTTTTGTGCAAATAAAATAAGGTTTTTTAAATGCTAATCCCTAACTATATATGGTCTATAACCTATGGTTTTTTCAGTGAATTTTCAAGGTTTTGTAAATGCAAATTCCTAACTATATATGGTCTATAACCTATGGTTTTTTCTGTGAATTTCATTGGTTTTTTAAAAGCTAATATCTATAGCTGTAAAATATATTCTTTATTAAGTGACGTATCACGTAGCCCGTGAGACGCCTCATGATGCATCGCATAACCGTGACGTATCGTCTCTGCAGCGCAAACCAAACCCAAAACGTAAGCGCGCCAGAACACGCTTAAAGATATATATATATTTTTTTAACCTTAATTAGACAAAATCCACACGTGCACATATCACAAACGTTCAAAAAACACAATATGTCGGACTCCCGTTACGCTGCCGGTTAGCTGCCCGGTTAACGTACAAGGAAGCACCTTTACCGCGAAAAATCGCAATTTTTTTTTCTTTTGCCCCGCAGGGAACTTTAATAGCCCCCTCATCAATCCTAGGGGTTCAGGAGGGGTCTGCCTTACCCCTTTCATTCATTTACACCTTTTTTTTTCCACCTCTTGTCTCTCGATCCTACCGAGAGACAAGATGGCGGCCGCTCTGGACTGTTTACAATGTTGACAGCCAATCAGCTACTCCTCAGGATTTTTTTTTTTTTGGGCCCCGCGTGGTTTTATAATATCCCCCTCATCAATCCTATGGGGTCAGAAGGGGTCTACCTTGCCCTCTTTCCTTCATTTCCCCCTTTGTTTTGGTCTCCTCTTGTCTCTTGATCCTACCGAGAGACAAGATGGCGGCCGCTCCGGACTGTTTACAATGTTGACAGCCAATCAGCTACTCCTCAGACTCCCGTTACACTGCCGGTTAGCTTCCCGGTTAGCTGCCCAGTTAGCTGCCCGGTTCGCTTACCAAGACGCGTCTCTACGGCGAAAAAATCGGTTTTTTTTTTTTCTTTTTTTTTGGGCCCGGCGTGGCTCTATAATATCCCCCTCATCAATCCTAGGGGGTCAGGAGGGTTCTACCTTGCCCCCTTTCCTTCATTTCCCCCTTTGTTTTGGCCTCCTCTTGTCTCTCGATCCTACCGAGAGACAAGATGGCGGCCGCACCGGACTGTTTAGAATGTTGACAGACACCGGAGAGCCAATCAGCTTCGCTTTGCAAAGTTCCGATACGCGAAAGGTTCGCTAACCGGATAGCTGCCCGGAGCGCTGTTACAGATATATATCTTGATTTAAACGTTAATTTCTCAAAATCCACTGAAGCACATATATTGAGACCTAGCAAAGGCACATCGGGCTAACAGTCCCTACAATTTTGCCAAGTTTCGTGGAAATCCATTCAGCCGTTCGGGCTAAAAGTGAGTCCAACCGCCCTATGGAAATTAACATGGGAAAAACGCGTTTTGGGACCCCCCTTTTTTCTCGGCCCCCCCTTGACGAACCCCCCCCCAAATTTTCAGGAGCTGCTCAGAAACAAAATGTGCCATTTTCCTGAAAATTTCAGCCGATTCCGTCCACAAACGCCAAAGTTATTAGACATAGAATTTTCAAAAGTCCCATAGGAAAAAAATCCTAACTATATATACCTACTGGCTATCGCCAGTAGGTAATATATATATATATATATATATATATATATATATTACCTACTGGCGGTCGCCAGTAGGTAGTTATAGTTAGGATAATTTTCAATGTTAAATCTCAACATTCTATTTTGAATAACTTTGGCGCCGGTTGACGAATCTGCCTGAAATTTTCAGGAAAATGGTCTCATGGCGGTCCGGTCCTTCCCTGAAAGTTTGGGGGGGATTCGTCAAGCGGGGGCCGAGATAAAAGGGGGGTCCCAAAACGCGTTTTCCCCATGTTAATTTCCATAGGGCGGTCGATTTCACTTTTAGCCCGAACGGCTGAATGGATTTCCACCAAACTTGGCAAAATTGTAGGGACTGGTAGCCCGATGTGCCTTTGCTATGTCTCAAGATATGTGCTCCAGTGGATTTTGAGTAATTTAGGTTCAAAAAAATATATATATCTATAGGCGCTCTCCCGTGCGCGCACCCGAGTGCGCTCCAGGCGCGGCACGCGACTTGCGCGCAGGAAGCTGATTGGCTCTCAGTTGTCTGTAAACATTCTAAACAGTCCGGAGCGGCCGCCATCTTGTGTCTCGGTAAAATCGAGACACAAGGGGTTTGAAAAAAAAAGGGGCAAATGACCATAAGGGGGAAGAGTAGACCCCCTCTGACCCCCTAGGTTTGATGTAGGGACTAAAATAGGGTCCTGCAGGGCATTAAAATTTTTTTTTCGTTTTGCGCGGGGGAAGCGCATGGTACGCGCACCGGCGAAGCACGGGGAAAATCCAGGATTATATTTATGAAGGCCTTGCGCTGTTAGTTTTGCGCTTCCTGTGCGTCAATTTTTGTGACGCACCAGCGGTGTAAAAAAATGCGCATTGTTATGCAATATTTAAAAAGTGACGCATCTATCTAGATGCGTCACTTTTTAAATATAGTTGTCTGTAAACATTCTAAACAGTCCGGAGCGGCCGCCATCTTGTGTCTCGGTAAAATCGAGACACAAGGGGTTTGAAAAAAAAAGGGGCAAATGACCATAAGGGGGAAGAGTAGACCCCCTCTGACCCCCTAGGTTTGATGTAGGGACTAAAATAGGGTCCTGCAGGGCATTAAAATTTTTTTTTCGTTTTGCGCGGGGGAAGCGCATGGTACGCGCACCGGCGAAGCACGGGGAAAATCCAGGATTATATTTATGAAGGCCTTGCGCTGTTAGTTTTGCGCTTCCTGTGCGTCAATTTTTGTGACGCACCAGCGGTGTAAAAAAATGCGCATTGTTATGCAATATTTAAAAAGTGACGCATCTATCTAGATGCGTCACTTTTTAAATATAGTGCAACGAGGTACATTTTATTACACTGCTGGTGTTATGCGTCACTTTTCTGTGCGCACTCCTTATGACATTCCAGATGTGTCATATTTAATGTATGACGAATCATGTTGCAGATACAATATGGCGCAGAGTTTTAAAAAGTGACCCATGTACCTAGATGCGTCACTTTTTAAAAATAGCGTCAGGTATAATGCATGCAGAGGGGGTGTTCTCCCGCAAAAAGCTTTGTAATAGCGACGCAGTGAAATCTTTCAGATTTCACTGCGTCAGTTTTAGGATGCTGTTGCGTCAAAATCTTGTGCCTGCTTTACAGCAGGTGTTAGACTGAGGCAAGACCTTTCATATGCTGCTTTCCCCATTTGAAAGGACACATTACTGGAGTTGCGTCACTTTTGTGACGCACTCCAGCAATGCGTTACTTGGAATGTCATAAGGAGTGCGCACAGAAAAGTGACGCATTGCACCAGTAGTGTAAAAAAATGTGCCGCGTTGCGTTATATTTAAAAAGTGAGGTATCTAGGTAGATGGGTCACTTTTTAAAATCAAGCGCCACATTATATCTGCGTGAGGTATAATGCATGCAGAGGGGGTGTTCTCCCACTAAAAGCTTTGTAATAGCGACGCAGTGAAATGTTTGAGATTTCACTGCGTCACTTTTAGGATGCTGTTGCATCCTTTAAATATAGTGCAACGAGGCACATTTTATTACACTGCTGGTGTGATGCGTCACTTTTCTGTCCACAGTCCTTATGACATTCCAGATGTGTCATATTTAATGTATGACGAATCATGTTGCAAGGAGCTACAGATACGTCAGTATTTCTGACATATGTGTAAACATAAAAGTGATGCGAGGCCGGCGCAAAATTTTGACGCAATAGCATCCTAAAAGTGACGCAGGGAAATCTCATAGATTTCAGTACGTTGTTATTACCAAGCTTTTTGCGCGGGATTGCCCCTCTGCATACAATATACCTGATGCAGATACAATATGGCGCAGAGTTTTAAAAAGTGACCCATGTACCTAGATGCGTCACTTTTTAAAAAATAGTGTCAGGTATAATGCATGCAGAGGGGGTGTTCCTTGCAAAAAGCTTGGTAATAATGACGCAGTGCGTCACTTTTAGGATGCAGTTGCGCCAAAATCTTGCGCCTGCTTCACAGCAAACCTTTCACATGGTGCTTTTTCCATGTGAAAGGACACATTACTGGAGTTGCGTCACTTTTGTGACGCACTCCTGCAATGCGTTACTTTTGTGTTTACAGATATGTCAGAAATACTCCAGTTTATTCACTGTGTCATAACTTTCTTTTCTAACACTCACCTTCTTTCATTCCTCCTACTTCACTTCCTTTCACCTCTCATACCTTTCTGTTCTTTCTTACTCATTCTCCTTTCAATTATCAATGCACTATATTTCACTTACTCTTCATTTTTTAAGATTATAGCTCTTTGATGAGAATTGGAGGTAGTTCTGAAAAGAACTTTTGGTTTTCTTCTTTTAACTGAAGAGGAACAAAAACAGGGAATAGAAACTGCTCAACAGGAGCAAAAAGAAAAGAAAAAAATTAGGGGTGGGAAGGGCAGTGATGGTTCTCCAATGCCCGAACCATGAGCAGGACACTTTGCTCCCCATAGGTGAGGAGTTGATTGCAGTATCTGCATTTGACGACCCCATGGTTGAATGCAGGTTGAATGTTTGCTACCTGCCCCTGAGATTGTTCTCTTCCAGAAGAAGTTGCTCCTCCTGTTGATGTAGAGGCCCCATCTCTGGGAACCTCCTGTGCCAGAGCCCTGACACTTTCCCGGGCAAAATTCTGGGGGTGCCTCCTCTCCACATGTCGGATCATCGTAAAGTTCCCAAAAGAGTATTTTTTTTGGGGGTTACCCCGTGACAGGACCTGTTTGCAGATCCTGCACTCTACTTTTGGTGCATTCACCTTCTTCTGGCCTTCTGGAAACTTAAAAAATTTCCAAATGAAATGTTCCTTCACCTTTGGGGTAGGAGGCTCTTCATCAATGAAGTCATCTTCACTGCTGGATGGTCTGGCAGCCATGATGAATCCAGGAATATGGAGCAGCAAAAAAGGCAGGTCTTTCAGTCACAAAAGTGAAAGAAGAAGTGAAGGAAATGGGTGGGGATTTCATTCATTGTAAAAAAAAACTGTTAGCAACCAATGAAAAGTGTTATTTGAGGGTCACATGACCCGACGCGTTTACGCTGCGCGCTCCGGAGCACTTCCGGGTGCGTTTACGCAGCGCGATCGTAGGCGCTTCCGGGGCGCAAACGTGGCGCGATCGTAGGCGCTTTTCCGTGCGTTTATGCGCCGCGCACGTATGCGCTTCCGAGGGCACTTACGTTGCGCGCCGAAGTGACGTCATCAATCTTTTATAGAAATGCATAATCATTTTCCATATTAAAAAAAACTAATTTTATTTGTATGGTACGAAATGTTTTGCATTATTATTAACTTTTCATTCATATTTTTTTTTCACGAACGACAGTTGCGCTCTGGGTGCGCTTTCAGATGAGCTCTCGGAGAAGCTTACAGGAGAGCTTAGCTGAAAGCTTCCCGGAGCGCGCACCCAGAGCGCAAAAGAAAAAAATTATAAGAAAAAATGAATACTTAAAAAAAAACAGCAAATTGTAAAAAAAAAAAAGGTTAGAAACTCGATATACAAAGGAATTAGCATTTAAAAAACCTATGAAATTCACTGAAAAAACCATAGGTTTCACACCAGTTATAGTTAGGAATTAGCATTTAAAAAACCTATGAAATTCACTGAAAAAACCATAGGTTTCACACCAGTTATAGTTAGGAATTAGCATTTAAAAAACCTATTAAATTCACTGAAAAAACCATAGGTTTCACACCAGTTATAGTTAGCTGGAAATTTTACTGATATAAAACCATTGAAATTCCCACGTTATAGTTAGTCGGACTCACTATAACTTGCGCGTGCAATGCACTGCTGATGACATCACATATTACATCACTCATGACATGGTCAGTGACATCACTCATGACATCACTGATGACACCATCCTTGTGACACAGTGACAGACCTCCTTTCAGTGTAATGTAACCCATGAAACACATATTCAAAAATAGAAACTAATATTTTCAAAAAAGTGGATATACCCATACCAGTTACAACAACCAATTCAGTAATATCACCATCTAATACACATCCACTCATGTGTATGTATATGGGTTATTAGATATTTTTATTAGTATCAGTATGAGTGTCTATATGGTTTGGTGGGGGTATTACTTAGCACATAGATGCATGAGTGACTGACTCTTTGTTTGTATGTGTTTTGAAGACAACATATGTACAGGACTGTATGGGTGGATGAGTGTCTATATGTGTTTGTTAGTGAGTGAATGACTGTCTCACTAGTGTCTTTATCAGTAACTACATATGTTTTAATCTAGTATATATGAATATTGATGTATATAAGTGAGTATATGTGAGAGTAAGAGATTGTAAGAGTTCCTGTTTAAATAAGTATGTGTTTCTATAAGTGATTGTTTAAGAGAATAAATATGTGTAATTTTAAATAGAAGTAAGGTGGAAGTGTGTGTATAACTCTATATTCAAATAAATGGATGTCCAATAGTTTATTTGCACGTGTGAATATGTGTGTGAGTAACTTTTGGATGAATGTCGGTGTGTAACAGGATGTATAGGTGTATCACTTCATATGATGAGTGAGTATATGTATGAGTGACTATATAGAACTGTTGGTGAATGAGTGGATGTGTATATAGATAGTGGAATTACTGAATTGCTTGTTGTAACTGATATAGGTATCTCCATTTTATTAAAAATTTCAGTTTCTATTTTTGAATATGTGTCTCAAGGGTTACATTATAGTGAAAGGAGGTCTGTCACTATGTCACAAGGATGGTGTCATGAGTGATGTCACTGACCATGTCATGAGTGATGTAATATGTGATGTCATCAGCAGTGCATTGCACGCGCAAGTTATAGTGAGTCCGACTAACTATAACGTGGGAATTTCAATGGTTTTATATCAGTAAAATTTCCAGCTAACTATAACTGGTGTGAAACCTATGGTTTTTTCAGTGAATTTAATAGGTTTTTTAAATGCTAATTCCTAACTATAACTGGTGTGAAACCTATGGTTTTTTCAGTGAATTTCATAGGTTTTTTAAATGCTAATTCCTAACTATAACTGGTGTGAAACCTATGGTTTTTTCAGTGAATATATATATATATATATATATATATATATATATATATATATATATTCACTAAAAAAAACATAGGTTTCACATCAGTTATAGTTAGCTAGAAATTTTACAGTCATAAGACTATTGAAATTCCACGTTATAGTTAGTTGGACTCACTATAACTTGCGCGTGTAATGCACTGCTGATGACGTCACAAATTACATCACTCATGACATGGTCACTGACATCACTCATGACATCACTGATGACACCATCCTTGTGACACAGTGACTGATCTCCTTTCACTGTAAAGTAACTCTTGAAACACATATTCAAAAATAGAAACTAACATTTTCAAAAAAGTGGATATACCCATACCAGTTACAACAACCAATTCAGTAATTTCACCATCTATGTACACATTCACACATTCACCAACAGTTTTATATAGTCACTCATACATATACTCACTCATCATATGTAGTGATACACCTATTAATCCTGTTACACACTGACAGTCATCAAAAAGTTATTGACACATATACTCACATATGCAAATACACTAATAAACATCCATTTATTTGCATATACAGATATACACACACTACCACCTTACTTCTAAGGAAACTTACACATACTTACTCTTTTAAACAATCACTTATAAAAACACATACTTATTTAAACAGGACCTCTTACAATCTCACACTTTCACATATACTGACTTATATACATCAATACTCACATATACTAGATTAAAATATATCTTGTTACTGATAAACACACTAGTGAGATAGGCATTCAATCACTAACACACACATATACACACTCATCCACTCATACAGTCCTGCACATATGCTGTTTTCAAAAAACATACAAACAGTGAGTCAGTCATTGTTGCATCTATGTGCTAAGTAACACCCCCACCAAACCATACAGACACTCATACTGATACTAAAAAAAATCTAATAACCCATATACTCAAACATGTAGATACTCACCAACCCATACAGCCACTTATACACAAAGTGAAACACTGAGACATATATTTAAATATTTAAACATTATTCGCTAATATATGTATTCACTGAGATACACTTAATAAGCCAGTTATCCAATCATTTAAAAAAAAACATTCATTAAGACAATAATTTAAACATTTATTCTTCCATCAACCTTTACATATACATATATAAAACATATTTATTTTTCAGAAAGACACACATTCACTGGATGTGTCATCAGTGATGTCATGAGTGATGTAACTGACCATGTCATGAGTGATGTAATATGTGATGTCATCAGCAGTGCTTTACACGCACAAGTTATAGTGAGTCCAACTAACTATAATGTGGAATTTCATTGGTTTTATGTCAGTAAAATTTCCAGCTAACTATAAACTGGTGTGAAACCTATGTTTTTTTCAGTGAATTTAATAGGTTTTTTAAATGCTAATTCCTAACTATAACTGGTGTGAAACCTATGGTTTTTTCAGTGAATATATATATATATATATACATATATATATATATATATATATATATATATATATATATATATATATATATATATATATATATATATATATATATATATATATATATATATATATATATATATATATATATATATATATATATTCACACAGTCCAGGAGCCAATATTAGGAAAGCCACACAGAAAACCATTACGGGCACAAATTTAATGCGACATGCAGGCGCTGGAAAGTACAGGCAGGCAGTTCAAAACAGTCAATGGCCAGACGCATTTCAGAAGCACCACACGCTTCCTTCCTCAGTGGCCGTGAGCAATTTGAAGGAGTGATTGCACAAGTTAATTTAAAAGTGACCTCCACTTGCCCGCCCACGGGCGTCACCACCTGCTCCTCACACGAGCATGACGGCGAACAGTACCTTGGGCGTTGAAGTCCATCGCTGCAGTTTATTCCCAGTGGATGTGCTCACCTTCCATTATTTGCCAAATTTAAGCCTCAGTGGGCAGAAATGTCCTCTCTGCAATCCCCCTCGCTGGAGTAAGATGTCGCATTTTGTGTGAACACGAACACACACCTGGATAGTGTTGATGTTCTTTTTCCGCTCTCATTACTCTTGGCACTTCAGTGCCCAGGAGAGGCGTTGGTAACGCTGGGCCATCCCATGACCAGGCGGGCCGTTAATTTACTCACACAGTCCAGGAGCCAATATTAGGAAAGCCACATGGAAAACCATTACGGGCACAAATTTAATGCGACATGCAGGCGCTGGAAAGTACAGGCAGGCAGTTCAAAACAGTTAATGGCCAGACGCGTTTCAGAAGCACCACACGCTTCCTTCCTCAGTGGCCGTGAGCAATTTGAAGGAGTGATTGCACAAGTTAATTTAAAAGCGACCTCCACTTGCCCCGCCCACGGGCGTCACCACCTGCTCCTCACACGAGCATGACGGCGAACAGTACCTTGGGCGTTGAAGTCCATCGCTGCAGTTTATTCCCAGTGGATGTGCTCACCTTCCATTATTTGCCAAATATAAGCCTCAGTGGGCAGAAATGTCCTCTCTGCAATCCCCCTCGCTGGAGTAAGATGTCGCATTTTGTGTGAACACGAACACACACCTGGATAGTGTTGATGTTCTTTTTCCGCTCTCATTACTCTCGGCACTTCAGTGCCCAGGAGAGGCGTTGGTAACGCTGGGCCATCCCACGACCAGGCGGGCCGTTAATTTACTCACACAGTCCAGGAGCCAATATTAGGAAAGCCACACGGAAAACCATTACGGGCACAAATTTAATGCGACATGCAGGCGCTGGAAAGTACAGGCAGGCAGTTCAAAACAGTTAATGGCCAGACGCGTTTCAGAAGCACCACACGCTTCCTTCCTCAGTGGCCGTGAGCAATTTGAAGGAGTGATTGCACAAGTTAATTTAAAAGCGACCTCCACTTGCCCCGCCCACGGGCGTCACCAACTGCTCCTCACACGAGCATGACGGCGAACAGTACCTTGGGCGTTGAACTGTTTTGAACTGCCTGCCTGTATGGCCACTGAGAAAGGAAGCGTGTGGTGCTTCTGAAACGCGTCTGGCCATTAACTGTTTTGAACTGCCTGCCTGTACTTTCCAGCGCCTGCATGTCGCATTAAATTTGTGCCAGTAATGGTTTTCCGTGTGGCTTTCCTAATATTGGCTCCTGGACTGTGTGAGTAAATTAACGGCCCGCCTGGTCGTGGGATGGCCCAGCGTTACCAACGCCTCTCCTGGGCACTGAAGTGCCGAGAGTAATGAGAGCGGAAAAAGAACATCAACACTATCCAGGTGTGTGTTCGTGTTCACACAAAATGCGACATCTTACTCCAGCAAGGGGGATTGCAGAGAGGACATTTCTGCCCACTGAGGCTTATATTTGGCAAATAATGGAAGGTGAGCACATCCACTGGGAATAAACTGCAGCGATGGACTTCAACGCCCAAGGTACTGTTCGCCGTCATGCTCGTGTGAGGAGCAGGTGGTGACGCCCGTGGGCGGGGCAAGTGGAGGTCGCTTTTAAATTAACTTGTGCAATCACTCCTTCAAATTGCTCACGGCCACTGAGGAAGGAAGCGCGTGCTGCTTCTGAAACGCGTCTGGCCATTAACTGTTTTGAACTGCCTGCCTGTACTTTCCAGCGCCTGCATGTCGCATTAAATTTGTACCCGTAATGGTTTTCCGTGTGGCTTTCCTAATATTGGCTCCTGGACTGTGTGAGTAAATTAACGGCCCGCCTGGTTGTGGGATGGCCCAGCGTTACCAACGCCTCCCCTGGGCACTGAAGTGCCGAGAGTAATGAGAGCGGAAAAAGAACATCAACACTATCCAGGTGTGTGTTTGTGTTCACACAAAATGCGACATCTTACTCCAGCGAGGGGGATTGCAGAGAGGACATTTCTGCCCACTGAGGCTTATATTTGGCAAATAATGGAAGGTGAGCACATCCACTGGGAATAAACTGCAGCGATGGACTTCAACGCCCAAGGTACTGTTCGCCGTCATGCTCGTGTGAGGAGCAGGTGGTAACGCCCATGGGCGGGGCAAGTGGAGGTCGCTTTTAAATTAACTTGTGCAATCACTTCTTCAAATTGCTCACGGCCACTGAGGAAGGAAGCGTGTAGTGCTTCTGAAACGCGTCTGGCCATTAACTGTTTTGAACTGCCTGCCTGTACTTTCCAGCGCCTGCATGTCGCATTAAATTAGTGCCCGTAATGATTTTCTGTGTGGCTTTCCTAATATTGGCTCCTGGACTGTGTGAATATATATATATATATATATATATATATATATATATATATATATATATATATATATATATATATATATATATATATATATATATATATATATATATATATATATATATATATATATATATATATATAATTTTTTTTAATGTGGAAACCACAGTCCTGAAGACGTGCAGATAGCTCTAAAATCAGGTCGAGACCACTCGATGAATGAAGTGAAATACAGTTCTTTATTTCTCCAAGAACAGCAACATGAAGCGTTTGGTCCGGGTAATCCCGTCTTGATCACATGACATGGCAAAAAAAAACCTATTTTAAATACTGTTGTGCACACAACTGATGCTCCACCTACGTTACCATAGACAGTGAAAAAATACTGAAGATGTAAACGGAATAAATGCAAAAAGCTATTAAAGCTAGCATAATAGCAAGCTAAAAAGTCTAAACCACATAAAAATATACCACAAACTAAATATGTAGAACCATCATACATGATTATATCAAATAACTTATTTTCCATGGTGGTGGTAGTAGACTGATCATGGGAAAGTGCCCATACAATACCTGAAGCAATACCAAAATGAAAATTCACTTTACAGTCAAAATCATAAAAGGGCTCGTGGTCATGAGCAATTGGAACACAAAACAGTGCAAATCTGTGCACAAGTGCAAACCAAATCTCATATTAATTCATAATAGATTTGTTATGAACACATTATACATATATATAGCAGCAGGCATCAAGATAAACGAAAGTGCAAAGTGCCTAAAAAGTGCAAAGAATTCACCAAAGTAAATTCAAAAACTTAAAAACTTGCAACCGGAAATATAAATCTCTATGCAGTAAGGATAAGACACATAGAGTGCAACAGAATATATACATGTGGAAAATAGTGCATATACCAAAAATTATTTTTAGATATTTTAAATGTTTTAACCTTAGAACAGGGCCAATATTATTAATGAAACCTGTAGAAACAAGCATGAACTCAGCAATCAAATACAGTACATTAAGCCAACTTTCACCCAATAAATAGCCACCTGATTCCTACACCTCATCTCCACTGAATTAAAATCAGTAAAACTAGAAAACTAGTAAAACCAGCTAAAGAAATCGATAAAAACAAGGCATAAAAGAACACAGATAAAAATTAATTCGAGCCAAAAACAGCTTAAAACTCATTCAGTGTGTACATCGCAGCAAAATAAGAAACAGATCAAGTATTTTACGGCTCAGATTATAAATATTACAGTCAAAGGGTAATGGGACAAGCCTGTCCCATTCTTAGATAAAAAAAAACCAAAATAACCTTATAAAAAGTTATGAAGATCTTCCCCGGTGTTAAAACCATTTGGAATCCTTGTGTCCAGAAGTAAGATGTAGTGGCTCTCCAACTGCCTAAATTTCCTCTCTCTATCCCCACCTCTTTTAGAAAATGGGACTGCGTCAATGACAAAATAACTTACATCCTTAAGGTTATTTTGATGAACCAGTTTAAAATGACGCACCACAGGATAGCTGGGATTAGAGTTAACAATTGCCTGCAGATGCTTCAAGATGCGTTTGAAAACCTGGAGCTTAGTGCTCCCAACATATTGAAGATGACAAGTGCATTGTAATACATAAACTGAGTAATCTGTTTTACAGGTAAATAAACCCTTAATCTTATATACATCTTAGGTTAAGGCATCATGATATTCCAAAGTGTTAACCTCAAATTTACAGGCTCTGCAGGAACTGCATTTAAAAAAACCTGATCGATTGGAGAGCCAATTAGAGGATTTAACAACTTCTGGACTGATCTTGACAAGAGCATCCCTCATAGAAGGTGCCCTTCTTAAAGTAATAGCAAGAGTCTCACTGTGTAAAGGTGCTAATGTAATGTCAGTTTTTTCAAAATAGGCCAGTTAGACTTCAAAATGTTCCTGACTTTTTTCTCAGAACAACTATAAGTCGTGATCAGTCTAACAACAGTATCTTCTCTCTTAGAAGAACTGTCTCTATTGTAGATATCAACCTCAGTATTTGAGACCTGGGGAGATTTTTCAGTAGTTAAAATAATTCTATTCATACCGCTTTGTAGATCATCCTTTTTGTAACCACGAGCCAAGAATCTTTCAGTAGATTCATTAAGACAAATATTAAGATCAATTTAATTGCTGAAAATTCTATGAATCCTTAAAAACTTCCCATAGGGAATGCTTTTGATGAGGTGGCGGGGATGAGCACTAAACGCATGAAGAATTGAGTTACCAGCCGTGGTTTTCCTGTGTAGTCTGGTTTGGATTTCATTCTCAAAAACATAAATCTCAACATCTAGATTATTGCTCAAAGTAACCCGTTTCGGAAAAGACTTCCTTGATAACACAATGAGCATTTTTAAAGCAGTGCAATACATAAACTCAGTACTGTGGTTATAGACATGAAAACTGACTCATTACAATTGTCACATTATCTAGCACAGTAAATGTGGCATCCATCTTAAAAAGCAGGCATCCATATACAATAAATCATTCTTATATCTGCTGCTTAAAACAGAAGTGTCAATAATGCGTATTCATAATGTATGACATGCGAAAGGCTGGAGAAAGGAGATAAGTTTAAACCAATTCCAATATGTCTGCCAAAGTTGATTTATCGGATGAAAGTCTGTTAACCCATCTCATATATATTTTTTTGCCAGCAGCATTCGGAGATTAAAAAGACCTGAGATTACTTTTCGCAAGTCCCCATCAATGGAGAATGCACTAGTGAGCAACACTCTTGAAACCATGATATCAGGGACATGGGAAGCCCTGAGTACCGGCTTCAGAAAATGTGCTTTCTTTAAAGCATGCAAATTTGGAGTAAATAAAACCCATTATATCAGTCCCTTTAGAGAACATCCGATTCCCATCACGAAAAGGCTGACGTGCAAGATGGAGTTTGTTGTTTATGTGCTACAATGCCCGTGTGGCTTGTGCTATGTGGGCAGTACTCGACCGGTGGCACATAAACGCATTCTCCAGCACATTAGAGCTATAGTCAGCAAGGATCAAGCATTCCCTGTGGCACGCCACTTTGAGGCGATGCATAACAGTGACCCCAGTCTTCTACAGTATTACCTAGTGGATATGGTCTTGCCTCTTAAACGGGGGGGAGATAGAGAGGGCAAACTTCGTCTCCTTGAGACAAGATACATCTTAGAAATGAATAGCAAGAGTCCTACTGGACTGAATGATCGAGAGGACCTTTACACTTGTCTCAAGAACCAGTAAACCCCAATATTCATCATTAAGATTCCATCTCCCTACACATATGCCACTATAATTTGGGTGCATAACATTCTTGATCTGTAATTATTAGGACAACATGACCGTCCCAGTCATTCCCAGTTGTAGGATGTTTTTCCACATATTGTCTGTAACTGTATGATATTTATCTCAGTACCACCAAATATTATCTACCTTTAAGTGGAATTTACCATCTGGGTTCCCTATTACTTCCTCCTCTTTTTCTGTGAAACAATAATTTGCTTTTTTTATATTTTTTTAATTATTAGGCAACACAGGCACTTTATTTATGTTCTTAAACAAATTCAGATTCACAGCTGCCAGCACATTAACTAAAGTTCAGGGCTCACCTTAATATTCTGTAACACACAACGGCACAAGGTTTCCTATTTCTTCACTCTTATCCAAGATTAGTTGTATTACTTGAATGATTCTTAAGTCTAAGTCAACACATGAATGCACATGCATTTGGAAGTTCCTAAATGAGACGTATGTATGACCAGACTTATGTGCACATATGTAAATATTGATTCAGTGTATATAGATAGATGGATTGGAAAAATATATATTTTTGTAGCACATCTTTTTGTATATAAAATTGTATATATGTAGTATAATAATTATATATATATATATTTTTTTTGATAGTTCGATTTTGTAAAAGTTTGTTACAATGAACTTTTTTTGGATATTGAGTGTTTTGATTGACGAATCTAACTATGCAGTAATGCTATGAAATGCACCTTGTACCGTTGAACATTAATGAATTTGAATTGAATACGTTGGGCACTCGCCCTCAATTCTGTATTTTCAATCCTTCATTATTGCCGTTTTTTGTACTAGCTTCGCGGCATTTGGAAGAGTATTTAATGCACATATCACTTTAAGCGCAATGCCGCTCCTACTTTTTTGTGTACTTAAGACCCTTGTTTGTTTCAACTAACGTCATGTGATCAAGCCTCGTTTGGGAGGTGAAACGCGTTATGGCGGATGGCTGGTGTGATTAATAAATAAATCATCAAGAAATTGGCACGAAATCTGGGCTCACTCTCTCACTCTTGTTATTCTTGGACAGACTGTGGAAAAAGAATGGCATTTTCCTAATATATATATATATATATTCACTGAAAAAACCATAGGTTATAGACCATATATAGTTAGGGATTAGCATTTAAAAAACCTTATTTTACTTGCACAAAACCATTGAAATTCCATATATAGTTAGTTGCACTAACTATATATCGCGCACCCGCAATCCACTGCTGATGATGTCACATATTACATCATTCATGACATGGTTAGTGACATCACTGATGACATCACTGATGACATCTCAAATGACATCACTGATGACATCACTGATTACAACATCCAGTGACTGTATGTTTCTGTAAAGTTAAAATATGTTTTACATATTGAAGAATGAGTGGATATATAAGTGTCTGGATGAAGGATTTACTAGGTGCATGACTGACTGACTGATTGAGTGAGTGATTAAATGTGTCTCACTGAGTGCATGGGTTAGTGACTAAACTGTTTTAATTTGTGCATCATTATATCTGTTGTTCTACAAACTGCTGCATATGTTGATCAGTAGCTATATGAGTAACTGTATGGGTTATTGATTGGTTGTCCAAGTATTCGTATGGGAAACTGAGTGTGTGTGTATGGGTGGCTGGAAGGTGTGTGACTCTGTACATAGATGTGTGAGTAGTTGATTCACTATATGTATAGATTCAAAAGTGCATGTGCAAACAGCTGTATGGGCGGTTGACTGTGCATGAGTGTATTAGTGAGTGAATGGATATCTCAGTGCTACATGTCAAATTAAGTACATATGTAAAACACAGTACATGTGAGAGTTGACATCTATAAATAACTGTGCATAAGAGCCAGTGAATGTGTGAGTGGCTGTATGGATCATTGTGAACATGTATCAGAGATTGTATAAGAGAGTAAAGTAAATATGTGTTAGTATATGTTTGAAAAAGTAAGGTGTGTATAACTGTATAGTTGAGAAAATGGAGGTGTGATTGATTTTTGGCATAACTGACTAGGTGTGTGAGTAACTCCATGGATGAGTGACAGTCTGTGACTGTCTGTTTACACTGATTGTATCTAAGGTTATATTAGAGTCTGAAGAGGATCATGGTATTATCACATGAATGATATCATCAGTGATGTTATCAGTCATGTCAAATGAGATGTTTTCAGTGATGTCATCAGTGATGTCATTTGAGATGTCATCAGTGATGTCATCAGTGATGTCACTAACCATGTCATGAATGATGTAATATGTGACATCATCAGCAGTGGATTGCGGGTGCGCGATATATAGTTAGTGCAACTAACTATATATGGAATTTCAATGGTTTTGTGCAAGTAAAATAAGGTTTTTTAAATGCTAATCCCTAACTATATATGGTCTATAACCTATGGTTTTTTCAGTGAATTTTCAAGGTTTTGTAAATGCAAATTCCTAACTATATATGGTCTATAACCTATGGTTTTTTCTGTGAATTTCATTGGTTTTTTAAAAGCTAATATCTATAGCTGTAAAATATATTCTTTATTAAGTGACGTATCACGTAGCCCGTGAGACGCCTCAGGATGCATCGCATAACCGTGACGTATCGTCTCTGCAGCGCAAACCAAACCCAAAACGTAAGCACGCCAGAACACGCTTAAAGATATATATATATTTTTTTTTAACCTTAATTAGACAAAATCCACACGTGCACATATCATAAACGTTCAAAAAACAAAATATGTCGGACTCCCGTTACGCTGCCGGTTAGCTGCCCGGTTAACGTACCAGGAAGCACCTTTACCGCGAAAAATCGCAATTTTTTTTTTCACCCCCCAGGGAACTTTAATAGCCCCCTCATCAATCCTAGGGGTTCAGGAGGGGTTTGCCTTACCCCTTTCATTCATTTACACCTTTTTTTTCCACCTCTTGTCTCTCGATCCCACAGAGAGACAAGATGGCGGCCGCTCCAGACTGTTTACAATGATAACAGCCAATCAGCTTCTCTACGGCGAAAAAAAACGGAATTTTTTTTTTTTTTTGGGCCCAGCGTGGCTCTATAATATCCCCTCATCAATCCTAGGGGGTCAGAAGGGGTCTACCTTGCCCCTTTCCTTCATTTCCCCCTTTGTTTTGGCCTCCTCTTGTCTCTCGATCCTACCGAGAGACAAGATGGCGGCCGCTCCGGACTGTTTACAATGTTGACAGCCAATCAGCTACTCGTCAGACTCCCGTTACACTGCCAGTTAGCTTCCCGGTTAGCTGCCCGGTTCGCGTACCAAGACGCGTCTCTACGGCGAAAAAATCGGATTTTTTTTTTTTTTTTGGGCCCAGCGTGACTCTATAATATCCCCTCATCAATCCTAGGGGATCAGAAGGGGTCTACCTTGCCCCCTTTCCTTCATTTCCCCCTTTGTTTTGGCCTCCTCTTGTCTCTCGATCCTACCGAGAGACAAGATGGCGGCCGCGCCGGACTGTTTAGAATGTTGACAGACACCGGAGAGCCATCAGCTTCGCATCGCAAAGTTCCGATAAGCGAAAAGTACGCGAACCGGATCGCTGCCCGGAGCGCTGTTACAGATATATATCTTGATTTAAACGTTAATTTCTCAAAATCCACTGAAGCACATATATTGAGACCTAGCAAAGGCACATCGGGCTAACAGTCCCTACAATTTCGCCAAGTTTCGTGCAAATCCATTCAGCCGTTCGAGCTAAAAGTGAGGCCAACCGCCCTATGGAAATTAACATGGGAAAAACGCGTTTTGGGACCCCCCTTTTTTCTCGGCCCCCCCTTGACGAAACCCCCCCAAATTTCTAGGAGCTGCTCAGAAACAAAATGTGCCATTTTCCTGAAAATTTCAGCCGATTCCGTCCACAAACGCCAAAGTTATTAGACATAGAATTTTCAGAAATCCCATAGGGAAAAAATCCTAACTATATATACCTACTGGCTATCGCCAGTAGGTAATATATATATATATATATATATATATATATATATATATATATATGTATATATATATATATATATATATATATATATATATATATATATATATTACCTACTGGCGGTCGCCAGTAGGTATATATAGTTAGGATTTTTTCCCTATGGGATTTCTGAAAATTCTATGTCTAATAACTTTGGCGTTTGTGGACGGAATCGGCTGAAATTTTCTGGAAAATGGCACATTTTGTTTCTGAGCAGCTCCTGGAAATTTGGGGGGGTTTCGTCAAGGGGGGGCTGAGAAAAAAGGGGGGTCCCAAAACGCGTTTTTAACATTGAGTTTTCCATAGGGCGGTTGGACTCACTTTTAGCTCAAACGGCTGAATGGATTTGCACGAAACTTGGCAAAATTGTAGGGACTGTTAGCCCGATGTGCCTTTGCTAGGTCTCAATATATGTGCTTCAGTGGATTTTGAGAAATTAACGTTTAAATCAAGATATATATCTGTAACAGCGCTCCGGGCAGCGCTCCGGTTCGCGAACTTTTCGCTTATCGGAACTTTGCGAAGCGAAGCTGATTGGCTCTCCGGTGTCTGTCAACATTCTAAACAGTCCGGTGCGGCCGCCATCTTGTCTCTCGGTAGGATCGAGAGACAAGAGGAGGCCAAAACAAAGGGGGAAATGAAGGAAAGGGGGCAAGGTAGACCCCTTCTGACCCCCTAGGATTGATGAGGGGGATATTATAGAGCCACGCCGGGCCCAAAAAAAAAAATCGGATTTTTTCGCCGTAGAGACGCGTCTTGGTTCGCGAACCGGGCAGCTAACCGGGCAGCTAACCGGGAAGCTAACCGGCAGTGTAACTCAAAAAAAAAAAAAAAAAATCCGATTTTTTCACCGTAGAGACGCGTCTTGGTACGCGAACCGGGCAGCTAACCGGGCAGCTAACCGGGAAGCTAACCGTCAGTGTAACCCAAAAAAAAAAAAAAAAAATTCCGATTTTTTCGCCGTAGAGACGCGTCTTGGTTCGCGAACCGGGCAGCTAACCGGGCAGCTAACCGGGAAGCTAACCGGCAGTGTAACCCAAAAAAAAAAAAAAAAAATCCGATTTTTTCGCCGTAGAGACGCGTCTTGGTACGCGAACCGGGCAGCTAACCGGGAAGCTAACCGGCAGTGTAACCCAAAAAAAAAAAAAATAAATCAGATTTTTTCGCTGTAGAGACGCGTCTTGGTACGCGAACTGGGCAGCTAACCGGGCAGCTAACCGGGAAGCTAACCGGCAGTGTAACGGGAGTCTGAGGAGTAGCTGATTGGCTGTCAATATTGTAAACAGTCCGGAGCGGCCGCCATCTTGTCTCTCGGTAGGATCGAGAGACAAGAGGAGGCCAAAACAAAGGGGGAAATGAAGGAAAGAGGGCAAGGTAGACCCCTTCTGACCCCCTAGGATTGATGAGGGGGATATTATAAAGCCACGTGGGGCCAAAAAAAAACAAACAAAAAAATCCGATTTTTTCGCCGTAGAGACTCGTCTTGGTACGCGAACTGGGCAGCTAACCGGGCAGCTACCGGGAAGCTAATCGGCAGTGTAACGGGAGTCTGAGGAGAAGCTGATTGGCTGTTATCATTGTAAACAGTCTGGAGCGGCCGCCATCTTGTCTCTCTGTGGGATCGAGAGACAAGAGGTGGAAAAAAAAAGGTGTAAATGAATGAAAGGGGTAAGGCAGACCCCTCCTGAACCCCTAGGATTGATGAGGGGGCTATTAAAGTTCCCTGGGGGGTGAAAAAAAATAAATTTGCGATTTTTCGCGGTAAAGGTGCTTCCTGGTACGTTAACCGGGCAGCTAACCGGCAGCGTAACGGGAGTCCGACATATTGTGTTTTTTGAACATTTGTGATATGTGCACGTGTGGATTTTGTCTAATTAAGGTTAAAAAAATATATATATATCTTTAAGCGTGTTCTGGCGCGCTTACGTTTTAGGTTTGGTTTGCGCTGCAGAGACGATACGTCACGGTTATGCGATGCATCATGAGGCGTCTCACGGGCTACGTGATACGTCACTTAATAAAGAATATATTTTACAGCTATAGATATTAGCTTTTAAAAAACCAATGAAATTCACAGAAAAAACCATAGGTTATAGACCATATATAGTTAGGAATTTGCATTTACAAAACCTTGAAAATTCACTGAAAAAACCATAGGTTATAGACCATATATAGTTAGGGATTAGCATTTAAAAAACCTTATTTTATTTGCACAAAACCATTGAAATTCCATATATAGTTAGTTGCACTAACTATATATCGCGGACCCGCAATCCACTGCTAATGATGTCACATATTACATCATTCATGACATGGTCAGTGACATCACTGATGACATCACTGATGACATCTCAAATGACATCACTGATGACATCACTGATGACAACACCCAGTGACTGTATGTTTCTGTAAAGTTAAAATATGTCTTACATATTGAAGAATGAGTGGATGTATAAGTGTCTGGATGAAGGATTTAGTAGGTGCATGACTGACTGTATGAGAGAATGATTAAATGTGTCTCACTGAGTGCATGGGTTAGTGATTAAAGTGTCTTAATTTGGCAATCAATATTTATGTTCTTCTGTAAACTGCTGCATGTTTAAATCAGTAGCTATATCAGTAACTATATGGGTTATTGAATGGTTGCCCAAGTATTTGTATGGGAGACTGAGTGTGTGTGTGGGTGGCTGGGAGGTGTATAACTCTGTGCATAGATGTGTGAGCGGTTGATTCCCTAGGTGTATGGGTTCAAAAGTGCATGTAGAAACAGCTGTATGGACAGTTGACTGTGTGCATGAGTATATTGGTGAGTGAATGGATATCTCAGTTCTACATGTCAAAGTAAGTACATATGTAAAACACACTCCATGTGAGAGTTGACATATATAAATAACTGAACATAAGAGTCAGTGAATGTGAGAGTGGCTGTATGAATCATTGTGAACTTGTATCAAGGATTGTATAAGAGAGTAAATATGTGTTAGTATATGTTTGAATAAGTAAGGTGTGTATAACTGTATAGTTAAGGAAATGGAGATGTGATTGATTCTTTGCATGACTGAATAGGTGTGTGAGTAACTCCATGGATGTGTGACTGTCTGTGAGTGCCTGTTTACACTGAGTGTATCAAAGGTTATATTAGAGTCTGAAGATGTATTATCACATAAATGATATCATCAGTGATGTAATCAGTAATGTCAAATGAGATGACAGTGATGTCATCAGTGATGTCATTTGAGATGTCATCAGTGATGTCATCAGTGATGTCACTGACCATGTCATGAATGATGTAATATGTGACATCATTAGCAGTGGATTGCGGGTCCGCGATATATAGTTAGTGCAACTAACTATATATGGAAATTCAATGGTTTTGTGCAAATAAAATAAGGTTTTTTAAATGCTAATCCCTAACTATATATGGTCTATAACCTATGGTTTTTTCAGTGAATATATATATATATATATATATATATATATATATATATATATATATATATATATATATATATATATATATATATATATATTACCTACTGGCGGTCGCCAGTAGGTAGTTATAGTTAGGATAATTTTCAATGTTAAATCTCAACATTCTATTTTGAATAACTTTGGCGCCGGTTGACGAATCTGCCTGAAATTTTCAGGAAAATGGTCTCATGGCGGTCCGGTCCTTCCCTGAAAGTTTGGGGGGGATTCGTCAAGCGGGGGCCGAGATAAAAGGGGGGTCCCAAAACGCGTTTTCCCCATGTTAATTTCCATAGGGCGGTCGATTTCACTTTTAGCCCGAACGGCTGAATGGATTTCCACCAAACTTGGCAAAATTGTAGGGACTGGTAGCCCGATGTGCCTTTGCTATGTCTCAAGATATGTGCTCCAGTGGATTTTAAGTAATTAAGGTTCAAAAAAATATATATATCTATAGCCGCGCTCCCGTGCGCGCACGGGAGTGCGCTCCAGGCGCGACACGCGACTTGCGCGCAGGAAGCTGATTGGATCTCAGTTGTCTGTAAACATTCTAAACAGTGCGGAGCGGCCGCCATCTTGTGTCTCGGTAAAATCGAGACAGAAGGGGTTTGAAAAAAAAAGGGGCAAATGACCATAAGGGGGAAGAGTAGACCCCCTCTGACCCCCTAGGTTTGATGTAGGGACTAAAATAGGGTCCCGCAGGGCATTAAAATTTTTTTTTCGTTTTGCGCGGGAATATGCGCTCTCCCGTGCGCGCACGGGAGAGCGCTCCAGGCGCGACGAGCGACTTGCGCGCAGGAAGCTGATTGGATCATAAGGGGGAAGAGTAGACCCCCTCTGACCCCCTAAATCCAGGACTATATTTATGAAGGCCTTGCGCTGTTAGTTTTGCGCTTCCTGTGCGTCAATTTTTGTGACGCACCAGCGGTGTAAAAAAATGCGCATTGTTATGCAATATTCAAAAAGTGACGCATCTATCTAGATGCGTCACTTTTTAAATATAGTGCAACGAGGTACATTTTATTACACTGCTGGTGTTATGCGTCACTTTTCTGTGCGCACTCCTTATGACGTTCCAGATGTGTCATATTTAATGTATGACGAATCATGTTGCAGATACAATATGGCGCAGAGTTTTAAAAAGTGACCCATGTACCTAGATGCGTCACTTTTTAAAATAGCGTCAGGTATAATGTATGCAGAGGGGGTGTTCCCCCACAAAAAGCTTTGTAATAGCGACGCAGTGAAATGTTTGAGATTTCACTGCGTCACTTTTAGGATGCTGTTGCATCCTTTAAATATAGTGCAACGAGGCACATTTTATTACACTGTTGGTGTGATGCGTCACTTTTCTGTACACAGTCCTTATGACATTCCAGATGTGTCATATTTAATGTATGACGAATCATGTTGCAAGGAGTTACAGATACGTCAGTATTTCTGACATATGTGTAAACATAAAAGTGATGCGAGGCCGGCGCAAAATTTTGACGCAATAGCATCCAAAAAATGACGCAGGGAAATCTCATAGATTTCAGTACGTTGTTATTACCAAGCTTTTTGCGAGGGATTGCCCCCTCTGCATACATTATACCTGATGCAGATACAATATGGCGCAGAGTTTTAAAAAGTGACCCATGTACCTAGATGCGTCACTTTTTAAAAAATAGTGTCAGGTATAATGCATGCAGAGGGGGTGTTCCTTGCAAAAAGCTTGCTAATAATGACGCAGTGCGTCACTTTTAGGATGCAGTTGCGCCAAAATCTTGCGCCTGCTTCTCAGCAAACCTTTCACATGGTGCTTTTTCCATGTGAAAGGACACATTACTGGAGTTGCGTCACTTTTGTGACGCACTCCTGCAATGCGTTACTTTTGTGTTTAGAGATATGTCAGAAATACTGACATATCTGTAACTCCTTGCGAATTGATTAGTCATATATTAAATATGACATATGTGGAATGTCATAAGGAGTGCGTCCAGATAAGTGACGCATCGCTATTTTCACGTAGCGATGCGTCACTTTTCAGAAATGAGGCCTCCAGTTTATTCACTGTGTCATAAATTTCTTTTCTAACACTCACCTTCTTTCAGTCCTCCTACTTCACTTCCTTTCACCTCTCATACCTTTCTGTTCTTTCTTACTCATTCTCCTTTCAATTATCAATGCACTATATTTCACTTACTCTTCATTTTTTAAGATTATAGCTCTTTGATGAGAATTGGAGGTAGTTCTGAAAAGAACTTTTGGTTTTCTTCTTTTAACTGAAGAGGAACAAAAACAGGGAATAGAAACTGCTCAACAGGAGCAAAAAGAAAAGAAAAAAATTAGGGGTGGGAAGGGCAGTGATGGTTCTCTAATGCCCGAACCATGAGCAGGACACTTTGCTCCCCATAGGTGAGGAGTTGATTGCAGTATCTGCATCTGACGAGCCCATGGTTGAATGCAGGTTGGATGTTTGCTACCTGCCCCTGAGATTGGTCTCTTCCAGAAGAAGTTGCTCCTCCTGTTGATGTAGAGGGAACCTCCTGTGCCAGAGCCCTGACACTTTCTCGGGCAAAATTCTGGGGGTGCCTGGTCTCCACATGGCGAATCATCGTGAAGTTGCCAAAAGAGTATTTCTTTAGGGGGTTACCCCGTGACAGGACCTTTTTGCAGATCCTGCACTCTACTTTTGGTGCATTCACCTTCTTCTGGCCTTCTGGAAACTTAAAAAATTTCCAAATGAAATGTCCCTTCACCTTTGGGGTAGGTGGCTCTTCATCAATGAAGTCATCTTCACTGCTGGATGATCTGGCAGCCATGATGAACCAAGAAAAAAGGAGCAGCAAAAAAGCAGGTCTTTCAGTCACAAAAGTGAAAGAAGAAGTGAAGGAAATGGGTGGGGATTTCATTCATTGTAAAAAAAAACTGTTAGCAACCAATGAAAAGTGTTATTTTAGGGTCACATGACCCGACGCGCTTACGCTGCGCGCTCGGGAGCACTTCCGGGTGCGTTTACGCTGCGCGATCGTAGGCGCTTCCGGGGCGCACACGTGGCGCGATCGTAGGCGCTTCCGGGGCGCACACGTGGCGCGATCGTAGGCGCTTTTGCGTGCGTTTAGGAGCCGCGCACGTAGGCGCTTCCGAGGGCACGTACGTTGTGCGCTGAAGTGACGTCATCAATCTTTAATAGAAATGCATAATCATTTTCAATATTAAAAAAAACAAATTTTATTTGTATGGTACGAAATGTTTTGCATTATTATTAACTTTTCATTCATATTTTTTTTTCACGAACGACAGTTGCGCTCTGGGTGCGCTTTCAGATGAGCTCTCGGAGAAGCTTACAGGAGAGCTTAGCTGAAAGCTTCCAGGAGCGCGCACCCAGAGCGCAAAAGAAAAAAATTATAAAAAAAATGAATACTTAAAAAAAACAGCAAATTGTAAAAAAAAAAAGGTTAGAAACTCGATATACAAAGGAATTAGCATTAAAAAAACCTATGAAATTCACTGAAAAAACCATAGGTTTCACACCAGTTATAGTTAGGAATTAGCATTTAAAAAACCTATGAAATTCACTGAAAAAACCATAGGTTTCACACCAGTTATAGTTAGCTGGAAATTTTACTGATATAAAACCATTGAAATTCCCACGTTATAGTTAGTCGGACTCACTATAACTTGCGCGTACAATGCACTGCTGATGACATCACTCATGACATCACTGATGACACCATCCTTGTGACAGAGTGACAGACCTAATTTCAGTGTAATGTAACGCTTGAAACACATATTCAAAAATAGAAACAAACATTTTCTAAAAAATGGAGATACCCAAACCAGTAACAACAACCAATTCAGTAATTCCACCATCTATATACACATCCACTCATTCACCAACAGTTCTATATAGTCACTCATACATATACTCACTCATCATATGTAGTGATACACCTACACATCCTGTTACACATCAGCAATCATCCAAAAGTTACTCACACACATACTCACACATGCAAATAAACTATTAAACATCCATTTCTTTGCATATACATTTATACACACACTGCCACCTTACTTCTAAGGAAACTTACCCATACTTACTCTCTTAAACAATCACTTATAGAAACACATACTTATTTACACAGGAACTCCTACAATCTCTCACTATATATACTATACTCACTTATATACATCAATACTCACATATACTAGATTAAAACATATGTCGTTACTAATGAAGACACTAGTGAGACAGTCATTCACTCACTAACACACACATATATACACTCATCCACCCATACAGTCCTGCACATATGCTGTCTTCAAAACACATACAAACAGTGAGTCAGTCACCAACCCCATGCAGCCACTTATACACAAAGAGAAACACTGATACAAACATTTAAATATTTAAACAATACTCGCTAATATATGTATTCACTAAGATACACATAATATGCCAGTTACCCAACCAATTTTTTTTAAAAAAACATCCATTTACACACTTATTTAAACATTTATTCTTCCATCGACCTTTACAAATACATATATAAAACAAATTTATTTTTCAGAAAGACACACATTCACTGGATGGTCTCATCAGTGATGTCATGAGTGATGTCATCAGCAGTGCATTGTACGCGCAAGTTATAGTGAGTCCGACTAACTATAACGTGGGAATTTCAATGGTTTTATATCAGTAAAATTTCCAGCTAACTATAACTGGTGTGAAACCTATGGTTTTTTCAGTGAATATATATATATATATATATATATATATATATATATATATATATATATATATATTTATTTATATATATATATTCCAGCTCCGAGGTACCCAACGTACAAAGGAGCACCCGGACCTCAGCTGCACACAAGGAGCCTTGAATGGTAAGCACGCCTCCAGCACACCGATATCCTTTGACTGTTCAAACTGCCCTGGATGCCTGACGTGTTTCGAAGTGTCCCCACTTCTCTTCAGAGGCTTTGGCAGTTATGAAGGAGCGCTTGAGGCACCACACCCCTACTTGCTTAGATGCACGCTCTAGATGGGACTTATGGGACTTGTAGTGCCTCATGTCGTGCTAATCTTCAGTTGGTAACTTTTCAAGCCCACAGAGGGGCCTCTCTGTGTGGAATGCGTGCAGAATCCATACGCTGCTGTCCCATGTTCTCGGCCCGTAGTCAAGACCGCATGGCCCCCGGTTTTTTCAGGATGGTGCTCCTTCCGCGGCATGGGCCGCTGCGTAAATATTCCAGCTCCGACTTTCCGAACGTACAAAGGAGCACCCGGACCTCAGCTGCACACAAGGAGCCTTGAATGGTAAGCACGCCTCCAGCACACCGATATCCTTTGACTGTTGAAACTGCCCTGGATGCCTGACGTGTTTCGAAGTGTCCCCACTTCTCTTCAGAGGCTTTGGCAGTTATGAAGGAGCGCTTGAGGCACCACACCCCTTCTTTCTTAGATGCACGCCCTAGATGAGACTTATGGGACTTGTAGTGCCTCACGTCGCGCTAATGTTCAGTTGGTAACTTTTCAAGCCCACAGATGGGCCTCGCTGTGTGGAATGCGTGCAGAATCCATACGGTCCTGTCCCATGTTCTCGGCCCGTAGTCAAGACCGCCAGGCCCCCGGTTCTTTCAGGGGGGTGCTCCTTCCACGGAATGGGCCGACGCATAAGTATCCCAGCTCCGAGGTACCCTACGTACAAAGGAGCACCTGGACCTCAGCTGCACACAAGGAGCCTTGAATGGTAAGCAAGCCTCCAGCACACCGATATCCTTTGACTGTTCAAACTGCCCTGGATGCCTGACGCGTTTCGAAGTTTCCCCACTTCTCTTCAGAGGCTTTGGCAGTTATGAAGGAGCGCTTGAGGCACCACACCCCTTCTTGCTTAGATGCACACCCTAGATGGGACTTATGGGACTTGTAATGCCTCACGCGTGCTACTGTTCAGTTGGTAACTTTTCAAGCCCACAGATGGGCCTCGCTGTGTGGAATGCGTGCAGAATCCATACGCTCCTGTCCCATGTTCTCGGCCCGTAGTCAAGACCGCCAGGCCCCCGGTTCTTTCAGGGGGGTGCTCCTTCCACGGCATGGGCCGACGCATAAGTATCCCAGCTCCGAGGTACCCTACGTACAAAGGAGCACCCGGACCTCAGCTGCACACAAGGAGCCTTGAATGGTAAGCACGCCTCCAGCACACCGATATCCTTTGACTGTTCAAACTGCCCTGGATGCCTGACGCGTTTTGAAGTGTCCCCACTTCTCTTCAGAGGCTTTGGCAGTTATGAAGGAGCGCTTGAGGCACCACACCCCTTCTTGCTTAGATGCACACCCTAGATGGGACTTATGGGACTTGTAATGCCTCACGCGCGCTAATGTTCAGTTGGTAACTTTTCAAGCCCACAGATGGGCCTCGCTGTGTGGAATGCGTGCAGAATCCATACGCTGCTGTCCCATGTTCTCGGCCCTTAGTCAAGACTGCATGGTCCCCGGTTCTTTCAGGGTGGTGCTCCTTCCGCGGCATGGGCCGCCGCATAAATATTCCAGCTCCGAGGTACCGGAGTACGTTGGGTACCTCAGAGCTGGAGGTGGCGTCAGTAGCTGACCGTTGTGCGAATAGGCCGAAGGCAGCACAACGCGCCGAGATCCGGACGGCACTGAGGTGGTGTCCAGCAAATTGCCGCACTGGTCTGTCCATCCTACAACACTGCGCCGAAAAACGGCCTGGGGCGCCCCGGGGGGGGGGAGGCGGCACGAACGGGCCTCCCCCGCCTCCCCAGGTGGAGGCTCCTCAGCTGCAGTGGGGCGCCCCTTGGCGTTTCAGTCACCATCCAGCTGAGTTGCGCCCGCTCTTGCGGCTACAGCGTCTTGCCCACCATCCAGTTGAATTGCGCCCACTCTTGCGGTGCAGCGATAGGCGGCTGCCACAGGACTCTCAAAATGGCGGCCGGCTCTTCGGATTTGGGCCTGGTCCACTAAAATGGCCCTGGGACACCTTGGAACTCGGACGTTTGCCTGCTAGGGCATGGGCCCCATTCCCGAAAGCGTCCCCTCTGCCTCTTTTTTTTTTGTTTTGTTTTTTTTGTCTTTTTTGTTTTTTTTGTCCTCATATTTGCCACCAGAATACGTATGCTCAGCTGGATGGTGGGTGAGGCACTGTGCCGCAATAACACATCAGAACTTAATATCAATAGGGATGTCCAAATGTTCAATCAGTACTCGTCCCCGCCCGCCATGTGCTTCAAAACTGCATACGTATCTCATGATGTCAAGGCTGGGCAACCAGTACACAACAAGGAGTTGCGAGTCCCATTTATACCGGCGCCATTTTGGGCGAGGCCGGGCAGGTCCAGGATATAGTCAAAATGTCTCCACCAACCAGCGGTCGGACCAGAACCCCTTTCGGAAGTCAAAAAAGGTTCTGTTAAATGACAACAGAAGAGATAGGCAATAAAAACCATCAGTCAAAAGAGGGGAGGGCAAGTTCTTCTCTACCGGGTCACGTTCGGGCTCCACCGGAACTGATCGAATTGGTAGTCTACAGTGTTTCTGGATGTTTCAGACTGAAGCTGGCGTCAGCATGAGAGCACCACCATCTTGTGGCTCCGTCATGGCCATTCCGCAAGCAATCATGGCAGCCGCTCCCCACCGGAAGCCTGCGGGAGTCGGGGGCCCCAGTGACTCTTTCCGAATCTTCAAGGCTGAGGGGACGCTTTTGGGAATGGGGCCCATGCTCTAGCAGTCAAGCGTCCGAGTTCCAGGGTTGCCCAGAGCCATCCTTGCAGGCCAGGCCCAAGTCTGTCGAGCCAACCGCCATTTTGTGAGCTCCGTGGCAGCCGCCTGTCACTGTATCGCAAGATTCGGTGCAATTCCGTTGGATGGCAGGTGAGACGCTGTAATTGCAAGAGCAGGCGCAATTCAGCTGGCTGAGCGAGGCACTGTGCCGCAAGAGCGGGCGCAAGTCAGCTGGTCGAGTGAAGCGCTGGGGTGTAGCTGAGAAACCTCCACCTGGGGAGGTGGGGGAGGCTCGTTCGCGCCGCCTTTCCATTCTAGTGCACCCCACGCCGTCTCCTGGCGCAGGTATATGTGATGGTCGGACTAGGGCACCGCAGGACGTTTCTTCAGGTCAAACAGATTGTGGGACAAGGTTCAGAATGGAAGAGTCACAAAAAGGCAAAAAGTTCCGCCTGACCCCGGGAGCCATCCGCCTATGTCGGGGGCGATCTCAGGCCATACCAGGGCAACAAGACTTGGGGAGGGGGCATGAGCCAAGCGCCCCCTCCGAGTCCGCGCCACCACACCGCCCCTCGGGGGCCTCCGTCAAGCGGTTCAGGGAGGCTCTGCATCATCAGCAGTAGATTGCGGGTGCGCGATATATAGTTAGGGCAACTAACTATATATGAAATTTCAATGGTTTTGTGTGAGTAAAATAAGGTTTTGTAAATGCTAATTCCTAACTATATATGGTCTATAACCTATGGTTTTTTCAGTGAATTTCAATGGTTTTTTAATAGCAAATATCAAAAGCTGTAAAATGTATTCTTATTCTAATTCAAAAATATATTTTTATATTTTTGTATTATATTTTTTTAATTTAATTTATATTATAATTTAAATTATTTTTTATTGTTTCTCTGCCGGTACGCAAACCGGTAAACGTTCCGTTAGTGCAAGTACCGCGTTAGAAAGCCACATCGTGACGTGTCGCGTAATCGCAACGTATCGCGTTACTGCGTAATGCGCCTTATGACGCGCCGCGTTAGCGCGCCCGGAAGCGCTCTGGAACGCGAACCAAGGCGCGAAACGCAGAGCCCCGGAAACGATCCGAGGCACGGAGCGCGTAACGTAAGCATAACAGGTCATGTGACTAGTTTATAAAACTTTTCATTGGTTCATTTTACTTTTAGTTTCCTAATGATGGAACGCTTGATCATATGACGTAAAATTAACACTTTTCATTGGTTTAGAACATTTTTTTTTCCCAAATGATGAAAGTCACACCTTTTTTCCTCACTCTGACTTTCATTTTTATGAGAGAAAGACCTGTTTCTGCTTGTTCAGTCATGGCATCTGTAGTAGCTGCAGCTGGTGGACCCCCACCACCACCACCACCTCCTAGCAAGAGAGGACCACCTCCTCAGGTCATCCTCCAACAAGAGGAGGAAGAAGAAGAAGAAGAGCAACAGGAGCAAGGGACAAGGTTTTTTTTAAAAGAACAGCCAAGGAGGTCCCATATAAAAGAAAATTTTATTTGGCAATTTTTTTCATTTCCTCCACATCAAAAAAAAGTAAATGCCCGGTACGTTACCTGCCTCATCTGCGACGATGTACTCTCCAGAGGAACCGAAAAAAAATATAGTTATGGTAATTATACCATGCATCGCCATATGGAGAGGTGGCACCCGATGAATTACAGTGCTGCCCAAATACGAGATTTGGTGGATAACCCCCGACCTGCCAGTACATCCACCAATGAAGTGGCAGTGACGGAATCAGAGGCAAGGGAAACAGTCCCAAATCTTCAGAAGAACTTTGGACAAATGAAAATTACATGTTTAACTTGCGGCAACTTAATTTCCTGTGGAGAGAGGAGTGTAACTCTAATCAATAGAGCTTATGAACATCATCAATGTAGAAAACGTCCCAGAAACTAAATTTTCTTTTTTTTGTTGCTCCTGTTGAGCCCTTTCTAATGAATCATTTTTGTCCCCCCCCAAAAAAAACACAACAAAAATATAAAACAACAAAAATAATAAAAAAAAGTTATTTTCAGAACTACCTCCCCTTTATGAAAAATTGCCAGAATGTTTAGCACTCTAGCAACCTCTATTTCTTTTGATTCGCTTCCCGGTTCACGCGCTGGCACGCGAACCGGAAGGGAACTAAAAAAAATATTTTTTTTTTAAAAAGGAAGAGTAAGGAAACAGAAAGTAATGTTAAAAGAAGACAAATAGAGGGAGTAACACACAGTTACTGTTGAAAGAGGGACTGAGAACAGGAGTGAAAAGAGTAGTATAAATAAGTAATAGAAAAAGAAATGAGGGAAGTAGCAAAGGCAGGAAACTAAGGGTTAAAGAAATGAAGCAGTGGAACTAATAAAAGTTAAATGTGATAGAGATGTAACGTAAAGAGTACTAAACACTTACCGTATAATTGTCATTAACGTAGTAAATTGTCATTTTTATACTTTTAATCTGTGTAAGAAAGAACAAGATTTTTTTAATTAATAGAAGGTAGTTAAAAAAGAGTGAGCATGAGACAAGATGAATACATATTATAAATCACAATTCAAAGTACAAAATTAATGATACATATTAAATGGTTTATTTTTGCTGTTCTCAGAATATATCAAATTTCACTGAAAACAGTGAGTTGAAGGTATTCATCATATAACAGCGGAGAAAAAAAAACACAATCAAAATGATTGTGTTTAAAAAACCCAAATAATATAACTAATCAGAAATCAGAACTCCTCAAAAGTAACTTACCTTCTATGACGTCAAAGGATGTCCTATGAACAGCTTATACTCTGTTGTGCTGTTACTATTTTCTGCCCGCCACTTTCTGAAAGATAAACTCCATCGATTTAAGAAAAATGAGACATACAAAGCAATTTAAAACAGCACACTAAATTACAGCAACACCTCGAATCATTATAGTCCAGTTACCTACCCTAAATTCTCACTTCAGAAAACAAGTCAAAAGGCAACATTGCTTCATACTAAAATGGTAACCATTGCCGAAAGACTAGCCTTTTTTATATTTCAAATAAGCTGTGTAATATCCTGATGTTGTCAAAGGACCATCATAATATATAATAGCTGCAGTTGCAAATGTTCTTCCTGAAATCGATGACTGTGTAGCCAAAACATTTTTAATTAGACTTAACAACTTTTTTTCATCCAGTTTATGTAGTTGAAATTGTAAAATGACATTTCACCCATAAGTTTCCATAAATAATATGGACAGCATTGCAGACTTACATTTCCTCTACTCCTTATTTTGATCTGCTACTTGAATTAGCTTATAAACACAAACAGTTTTCGCTCTGTACTACAATTATCCACAAGGCCATATAGAGTAGGAGCCATTAGAACCTCTTGAAATTCCTCTGAACAAAAATTCCTAAAATTTTGGTTGTAAGAACACCAGGTAAGAATTTTGAAGGTGGAAAGGCAATCTTTTTTTGAAAGTTAAAACAGAATCATTGCAGAATGACCAGCCGTTTCCAGATTTTAAATAAGCTGTGTAATGTCCTGAAGTAGTTGAAGGGCTGTCATGATATATAATTGCAGTAGTTACAAAAGTCCTTCCTGATATTGACAACTGCGAAGTCACAAAATTATTAATTAAAGTTGTCAATTTAGTTCCATCAGGCCTGCATCGTTGGAACATTAAAATGACATACTGGCCATAACTTCGTAAAATTAACGTGGACAGCATTGCAGACTTACATTGGCTACATTCCATGTTTTGATCGGCTGCCTTTACTAGCTTATTGAAGGATACTGATTTACTGTCAGGCAAAGTTAAATATATAAATCTTTCTGAGTCTACACTAGTAGTACTTGATAGCCTACAGTTCTCGCAATCATGCTGCCATTGATAAGAAAGGCCAAACAGATAATCTACATCTACACCTTCATCTTGCAATACATCAAGCATATACATTAAAAACTCCTGACAATCCTGCTGAATATTTTCAGAGAATTGTGTTTGACCTGAACATTCGTCTAACAGATAACTAATTTCAGACACACGTTCTACTCTTGTTCTATCAGCGCTACATTTCTCTAACACAGAATTCAACAAACAGCATAAACTTTGTTCCAAATTGATCACAATCTGTTCTTTTAAAGTCTCTAGTGAAAAGAGAACATTAACAACTACATTAGCATAGCAGTTGACACCAGAACTATTTTCAAATTCAAAACCAACAACATTTTCAACAGAATTCATTTTATTCCTGCTTACAATTTTTGGTTCTTCGACTTTTGGTCTTTTTGCTTCAACCTCCCTACTATTACTGATATTTCTTCATTTCCGGCCTACCACACATTTCTCAAACAAAGGATATTGAGGCAAATGTGGCGCATACTCTCTTCTTAACCTATTGTATTCCTTAACACAATCTAGATCCGCACAAATGTTTGTGACATCACAGTCAATCAAGTACAATCCCGATAAAGTTCTGACTCGTGACAATGCTACATAAGCCATACCCTCTTTGAACACAGAACTGCCAATATTCACTAAAGCAGTGTCTACACTTAAACCTTGCGATTTATGAATTGTCACCGCATATGCCAAGCAAACAGGAAACTGCTTACGGCGAACATATAGATCTTTTACAAGCAAAAACCTAGCTGTGCAACGACCAATTAGTTGTACTACCTCAATGCCATCAAATTTAAATTTTTAAAAATTCAATTCCATCTCTACTTCTGTATTTCTCAAAATCAACAACATTACCCATTGATCCATTTATCATACCTCTTTCAACATGTAAATTCCTTCTCAAAATGATACGGCAATTTAAGCACACATTCAGAGTCTTTTCAAAACCCGCAGTTTTAGATATAGTCTTCTCTAATGAATCCAATTTAGTTTTCAAATTCTCAGACAAAACAATTGTTGTACCCATATGCTCTATTCTGTCAATAGCTTCCAGTTTCACAATCTCTTGGGTTTCTAAATTCAACATTTTGTTGTTGAAGATGGAACATTCTGCAAGAGTTGGCATCAAACATATTCCAGATTTCTTCTCAGTAATTTTCTGAAAAATATCCTCTGGCAGAACGTCTTCTTCTGGATACAAATTTGACAGTAATCGTGCATGTAAACTTCTTTACCACGCTCAGTCACTTTCCCGATTCTAACATCTTGTAGAATATTCTTGTAATCTTCGTCCTTCGCCCGACACATATTTTCACGCAGCTCAGCATAATTGAAGTTTAACCATATGTTAACGTTGCCAATGCTCCCTAGGCACTTCCTGGTATCTTCATGCGTAAGCAGTTTAAACACTGGTTGTCCTTTCACTGGTATCAGCTGCAGAAGATCACCAAAAACAATGATGTGTTTGCCACCAAATAACACATCATACTCTGTTTTAAGAACTTCCTGCATTCTCAAATGCACAAAGGCAAGCATGACATTGGAAACCATGCTTACTTCGTCAATGATAAGAAGTTTCATCTTCTTCAAGACTCTAGATACTTCACAACAAGCATCCCCAGATAACTTGTGGTATTGCAATTTGTTATCATGCTCCACTGGCAGCATCAGTAGCCGATGCAAAGTAATCCCTTTAATGTTATGTGCTGCCAGTCCAGTTGGAGCTGTCACAACACAAGACAGCGATGACTCAGTCCTTTTCTGCAGATAACATGAAATTGCTTTAATGAGGAAACTTTTTCCAGTTCCTGCTTCTCCACTCACGTACAGTCGGACAGGCTTCAACGACGTACATGAGCACTTTTTCTTCTCATGACTTAATCCATGCTCAATTTGTTTAGTAACTTCGTCATATATTTTCCTCTGCTCAACGTTGAGTTGTCTTTCCAAATCTTCTAAGTTAACCGCATCCTCCTGAGCATGTGCCATGGCTCTTTCCACTTCAATCATGGCTGTAGCAGCTTCATTTTTGATAACTGGTTCTCCTAGTGGATCCTGACTCAATGAAACAGAACTCTGACTGTCCTGAGAACTGTCTCTAGCAATCTCAGCTGCAATTGTTACTTCCTGCTCGATTTCTGCATTCAACATTTCTAGATATTTTGGAAAAACAGGACATTCTATGGACTCCTTGGCTGCATTGAAAGAGTCTTCGTAACAGAGGAAATATCCAAGCAGTTCCTCTTCTGCACGCCAAGGCTTGAAAAGTTGCAAAGAGCTAAAGAGAAAAACGTTTTTCTTTCTGGAGATTCGCAATTCAATTTTCGATGATTTACCAATTGACATTTTCTTTGCTTGACCAGACATCCCTCACTTTCAATTACAGCATACACTCCTTTATCAATATCTTCTTTGATGTTCCTCTTGAAAACGTAATTTTGTAGAACATCATACAGACAAACATTCTCCAGGTGACTGCTTCTATTTGGATAATATGTATCCAACATGTTGGTCTTCAAAATATCTGTACTGCTTGGCTCCTTCTCCTTCTCCGCCAAATACTCAATTTCCCGTACAGGTTTCAGAACTCGATTACGCGTTGCAGCAAGACCAAGACTCGCCCAAATGATACTCCTAGATTTGGCATAGAGACTTGCTGAAGGTAACCGGTCAGAGCATTCGTAAGCTCTGATTTCTCGATGCGACAACATCTTCAGACTGAAACTGTACAACTTCTTACTGAGGCTCTTTTCATGGGAAATATCCTCCCACATATCCTTCAGTTCTGTCTTTTCTTTTTTGGTGATATAAGACGTCACATACCGAGCCACAGCCATACAGTTGTCAGCCACAAACTGTATATCCATGTTAGCATTCCACATGGAAAAAATCACTCAGTTGTAGTCGTTAATGTACTTGGACTCTTCGTTTCTTTTCAAATTGTATGTGTTTTTGGGTGATTTCCTCGTCACATTAGGTCGCAGCGAAGACATAAAATTGTTAACTCTTCCTTTTGATATCACCGACCGTGGAAATGCAAAACGACATTTGGTGTAGTACTTGTCCTTGTTTCTGAATTTACGATGACAGTACTTTCCACAACGATGGCTTGGAAACCGTAAAACTTGTTCTCTTAGACTTTTATCTTCGTTTGTCTTTGGAACAGCACATGTAGCATACTGTTCTATGAAACTCATCACTAAGTCATCCGGATCTGTTCCAAATTTGGGTGCATCTTTGATCCATAGCAGCATATGTATATGAGGAGCTTCTCTTGCTTGATACTCCTTTCTCCAGAAGAAATCCAACACCTCTCCAAGAGGTGGATTGTTCTTGTTCGTGATGAAAGACATCATAGCTTCAAATCTATGATTGAAGTACCTGCATACATTCACTGGATCCAAAGAGCACAGTTCTCCGGGTGTTTTGAATTTGATATATTCAATGTTTCCATTTGCCTCTCGTAGAAATTCAAGTAAGTCTTCCCAGCCATACTCAGCACAGCTGAGAGTGAGGAACCATGTGGGAGTTCCTAAGTTCCTCAGCATACATTTTAAGTCACCATGACGGTGGTACCAATACTCATTAGTACCACGCTGACAAGCCATGAGATTAATCAAGTGAGAATCCAAAATACTGTCTTGCATATTGACTTTATCCATAAAAACCCTTGCCGAGATATTTCGCAGTTGTACACCACTTTTCAAGATGTGGTTCACTGCATAAGACAATCCAGAGAGATCACTTTCAAACAGTAGATGAAATAAATAGGGAATGCATTGATGAAACCTAGGATCTTCTGCAAACAATCGTACAGTCCGGTATTCTGAAGCAGGAATTTGAACAGGTCGCTCATCAAATCATCCTCCTCGACCTGTGGGAAATAACTGTGGGAAACACCGAGCTTCCAAACTTTCCTCCCAAAAACTAATGGGACTCACTTTGGCTTGTTTCAATAGCATTCCCCGTGACTTCCTTGGAATGCAAAGGATGAACACTATAATGTTCATATATTTCTTCATTTTTAGAGGCTTCTACTTTCTCAATTTGTCCAGCACACAAATCGCTGTCCTCTTCTTCACTTATTTCCTCTTCTGCAACACATACATTCTTGTAGTACTCATCAGAAATTGACTTTGAATTCTATGATGATTCACAGGACTTTGAACTTCTGCAATGTGTGGAAACAGTAGATTTCCTACTTGAAAATGAAAAAAAAAACTGACAATGAATTGTTAGAATTTCTTTTATATATATATATATTACCTACTGGCGATAGCCAGTAGGTATATATAGTTAGGATTTTTTTCCTATGGGACTTTTGAAAATTCTATGTCTAATAACTTTGGCGTTTGTGGACGGAATCGGCTGAAATTTTCAGGAAAATGGCACATTTTGTTTCTGAGCAGCTCCTGAAAATTGGGGGGGGGTTCGTCTAGGGGGGGCCGAGAAAAAAGGGGGGTCCCAAAACGCGTTTTTCCCATGTTAATTTCCATAGGGCGGTTGGACTCACTTTTAGCCCGAACGGCTGAATGGATTTCCACGAAACTTGGCAAAATTGTAGGGACTGTTAGCCCGATGTGCCTTTGCTAGGTCTCAATATATGTGCTTCAGTGGATTTTGAGAAATTAACGTTTAAATCAAGATATATATCTGTGACAGCGCTCCGGGCAGCTATCCGGTTAGCGAACCTTTCGCGTATCGGAACTTTGCAAAGCGAAGCTGATTGGCTCTCCGGTGTCTGTCAACATTCTAAACAGTCCGGTGCGGCCGCCATCTTGTCTCTCGGTAGGATCGAGAGACAAGAGGAGGCCAAAACAAAGGGGGAAATGAAGGAAAGGGGGCAAGGTAGACCCCTCCTGACCCCCTAGGATTGATGAGGGGGATATTATAGAGCCACGCCGGGCCCAAAAAAAAAAAAAAAAAAATCCAATTTTTTCGCCGTAGAGACGCGTCTTGGTTCGCGAACCGGGCAGCTAACCGGGCAGCTAACCGGGAAGCTAACCGTCAGTGTAACCCAAAAAAAAAAAAAAATCCGATTTTTTCGCCGTAGAGACGCGTCTTGGTTCGCGAACCGGGCAGCTAACCGGGCAGCTAACCGGGAAGCTAACCGTCAGTGTAACCCAAAAAAAAAAAAAAAAAAAATCCGATTTTTTCGCCGTAGAGACGCGTCTTGGTTCGCGAACCGGGCAGCTAACCGGGCAGCTAACCGGGAAGCTAACCGGCAGTGTAACCCAAAAAAAAAAAAAAAAACAGATTTTTTTGCCGTAGAGACGCGTCTTGGTACGCGAACCGGGCAGCTAACCGGGCAGCTAACCGGGAAGCTAACCGGCAGTGTAACGGGAGTCTGAGGAGTAGCTGATTGGCTGTCAATATTGTAAACAGTCCGGAGCGGCCGCCATCTTGTCTCTCGGTAGGATCGAGAGACAAGAGGAGGCCAAAACAAAGGGGGAAATGAAGGAAACAGGGCAAGGTAGACCCCTTCTGACCCCCTAGGATTTATGAGGGGGATATTATAAAGCCACGTGGGGCCAAAAAAAAACAAACAAAAAAATCCGATTTTTTTCGCCGTAGAGACGCGTCTTGGTACGCGAACTGGGCAGGTAACCGGGCAGCTACCGGGAAGCTAATCGGCAGTGTAACGGGAGTCTGAGGAGAAGCTGATTGGCTGTTATCATTGTAAACAGTCTGGTAGCCGCCATCTTGTCTCTCTGTGGGATCGAGAGACAAGAGGTGGAAAAAAAAAAGGTGTAAATGAATGAAAGGGGTAAGGCAGACCCCTCCTGAACCCCTAGGATTGATGAGGGGGCTATTAAAGTTCCCTGGGGGGGTGAAAAAAAAAAAATTTGCGATTTTCGCGGTAAAGGTGCTTCCTGGTACGTTAACCGGGCAGCTAACCGGCAGTGTAACGGGAGTCCGACATATTGTGTTTTTTGAACGTTTGTGATATGTGCACGTGTGGATTTTGTCTAATTAAGGTTAAAAAAATATATATATATCTTTAAGCGTGTTCTGGCGCGCTTACGTTTTGGGTTTGGTTTGCGCTGCAGAGACGATACGTCACGGTTATGCGATGCATCATGAGGCGTCTCACGGGCTACGTGATACGTCACTTAATAAAGAATATATTTTACAGCTATAGATATTAGCTTTTAAAAAACCAATGAAATTCACAGAAAAAACCATAGGTTATAGACCATATATAGTTAGGAATTTGCATTTACAAAACCTTGAAAATTCACTGAAAAAACCATAGGTTATAGACCATATATAGTTAGGGATTAGCATTTAAAAAACCTTATTTTATTTGCACAAAACCATTGAAATTCCATATATAGTTAGTTGCACTAACTATATATCGCGGACCCGCAATCCACTGCTAATGATGTCACATATTACATCATTCATGACATGGTCAGTGACATCACTGATGACATCACTGATGACATCTCAAATGACATCACTGATGACATCACTGATGACAACACCCAGTTACTGTATGTTTCTGTAAAGTTAAAATATGTCTTACATATTGAAGAATGAGTGGATGTATAAGTGTCTGGATGAAGGATTTAGTAGGTGCATGACTGACTGTATGAGAGAATGATTAAATGTGTCTCACTGAGTGCATGGGTTAGTGATTAAAGTGTCTTAATTTGGCAATCAATATTTATGTTCTTCTGTAAACTGCTGCATGTTTAAATCAGTAGCTATATCAGTAACTATATGGGTTATTGAATGGTTGCCCAAGTATTTGTATGGGAGACTGAGTGTGTGTGTGGGTGGCTGGGAGGTGTATAACTCTGTGCATAGATGTGTGAGCGGTTGATTCCCTAGGTGTATGGGTTCAAAAGTGCATGTAGAAACAGCTGTATGGACAGTTGACTGTGTGCATGAGTATATTGGTGAGTGAATGGATATCTCAGTTCTACATGTCAAAGTAAGTACATATGTAAAACACACTCCATGTGAGAGTTGACATATATAAATAACTGAACATAAGAGTCAGTGAATGTGAGAGTGGCTGTATGAATCATTGTGAAGTTGTATCAAGGATTGTATAAGAGAGTAAATATGTGTTAGTATATGTTTGAATAAGTAAGGTGTGTATAACTGTATAGTTAAGGAAATGGAGATGTGATTGACTCTTTGCATGACTGAATAGGTGTGTGAGTAACTCCATGGATGTGTGACAGTCTGTGAGTGCCTGTTTACACTGAGTGTATCAAAGGTTATATTAGAGTCTGAAGATGTATTATCACATAAATGATATCATCAGTGATGTAATCAGTAATGTCAAATGAGATGTCAGTGATGTCATCAGTGATGTCATTTGAGATGTCATCAGTGATGTCATCAGTGATGTCACTGACCATGTCATGAATGATGTAATATGTGACATCATTAGCAGTGGATTGCGGGTCCGCGATATATAGTTAGTGCAACTAACTATATATGGAATTTCAATGGTTTTGTGCAAATAAAATAAGGTTTTTTAAATGCTAATCCCTAACTATATATGGTCTATAACCTATGGTTTTTTCAGTGAATATATATATATATATATATATATATATATATATATATATATATATATATATATATATATATATATATATATATATATATATATATATATATATATATATATATATATATATATATATATATATATATATATATATATATATATATATATATATATATATATATATATATATATATATATATATATATATATATATATATATATATATATATATATTACCTACTGGCGGTCGCCAGTAGGTAGTTATAGTTAGGATTTTTTTCAATGTTACATCTCAAAATTCTATTTGGAATAACTTTGGCGCCGGTTGACGAATCTGCCTCAAAATTTCCTGAAAATGGCCTCGCGGCGTTCCGGTCCTTCCCTGAAAGTTTGGGGGGGATTCGTCAAGCGGGGGCTGAGATAATAGGGGGGTCCCAAAACGCGTTTTCCCCATGTTAATTTCCATAGGGCGGTCGATTTCACTTTTAGCCCGAACGGCTGAATGGATTTCCACCAAACTTGGCAAAATTGTAGGGACTGGTAGCCCGATGTGCCTTTGCTATGTCTCAAGATTTGTCCTCCAGTGGATTTTGAGTAATTAAGGTTCAAAAAAATATATATATCTATAGCCGCGCTCCGGTACGCGCACCGGTACGCGCACCGGGCGCTTACCGCGACTTGCGCGCAGAAAGCTGATTGGTTCTGGGGTGTCTGTAAACATTCTAAACAGTCCGGAGCGGCCGCCATCTTGTGTCTCGGTAGGATCGAGACACGAGAGGTGGCCAAAACAAAGAGGGAAATGACCATAAGGGGGCAGAGTAGACCCCCCTTGACCCCCTAGGTTTGATGTGGGGGCCATAAAAGGGCCCCGCGGGGCAAAAAAAAAATAATATTTTTTTTATTTTCGCGGGGTGAGCGCCCGGTACGCGCACCGGTACGCGCACCGGTGCGCGTACCGGTGCGCGTACCATGGGGAAAAAGAATGACAGTTTTAAAAGTAGCTGTTTAAAAAAAAAATGTTTTGTTGTTTTTTTATACATACACATACATATATATAAATGCATATGCATATATATATGCATATATGTGTATATGTGTGCGTGTAGAGAGAGGTAGAGAGGTAGAGGTGTAGAGGTAGAGAGGTAGCGGTAGAGAGGTAGAGATTAGTAGAGAGAGAAGAAGAGAGAGGTAGAGAGGTAGAGAGTGAGTAATAAAGAGTAGAGAGTGAGTAGTAGGGAGTAGTGGAGAGCAGTAGAGAGAGTAGCAGAGAGTAAGTAGTAGAGAGTAGTACAGTGAATAGTAGAGTGAGTAGTAGAGAGTGAGTAGTAGAGAGTGAGTAGTAGAGAGTAGTAGAGTGAGTAGTAGAGAGCAGTAGAAAGTGAGTAGTAGAGAGTAGTAAAGAGTGAGTAGTAGAGAGTGAGTAGTAGAGAGTGAGTAGTAGAGAGTAGTAGAGACTGAGTAGCAGAGAGAATAGTAGTGAGTAGTAGAGAGTGAGTAGTAGAGTGAGTAGTAGAGACTATTAGAGAGAGAGTAGTAGAGAGTGAGTAGTAGAGAGTAGTAGAGAGTGAGAAGTAGAGAGTGAGTAGTAGAGAGTAGTAGTGAGTAGTAAAGAGTGAGTAGTAGAGAGAGAGTAGTAGAGTGAGTAGTAGAGAGTAGTAGAGAGTAAGTAGTAGAGTGAGTAGTAGAGAGCAGTAGAAAGTGAGTAGTAGAGAGTAGTAAATAGTGAGTAGTAGAGAGTGAGTAGTAGAGAGTGAGTAGTAGAGAGTAGTAGAGAATGAGTAGCAGAGAGAATAGTAGTGAGTAGTAGAGAGTGAGTAGTAGAGTGAGTAGTAGAGACTAGTAGAGAGAGAGTAGTAGAGAGTGCGTAGTAGAGAGTAGTAGAGAGTGAGAGGTAGAGAGTGAGTAGTAGAGAGTAGTAGTGAGTAGTAAAGAGTGAGTAGTAGAGAGAGAGTAGTAGAGTGAGTAGTAGAGAGTAGTAGATAGTGAGTAGTAGGGAGTAGTGAGTAGCAAGTAGTAGGGAGTGAGTAGTAGAGAGAGAGTAGTAGAGAGTAGTAGAGTAGTAGAGAATGAGTAGTAGACAGTGAGTATTTGAGAGTAGTGGAGTAGGAGAGAGTAAGTAGTAGAGAGTAGTGGAGAATATTCCAAAGTTTGGCACAGCACCACTTTCACAATGAGTCCAATCAAATCATATCACTTAGAGTCCTTATTGAAGCGCTGAATCTTGGGGTATATTCAAATGCTTTTATTTTCCTTAAGTTTATGTACCACAGCCAGCCGAAACGTTTCGTTCTGTACAACAGAACTTCTTCAGGGCGTTCTTATTTCCTTCATGTTATGTCGGTATCCAGTTGTCATCTAACTAGATATTTCTTCCAAATGTTAGACGAGACATAAGTATATTCTTATTCAAAGTGACTAGGTATCAATTTTACCCACACAATTCGGGCAGACGAGTAATTTATAGCATCCTCATAGTCTGTCTTTCAAAAATTCAAAAGTATAGGGCATGATAATCCAAATCCAAATGTTTCTCAAGAAAAGTCATTTACAATCGTTCGGAATATCGGTGTTTGGGCAGATATGATCCAGGGACCCCCAGTATGCAAGGGGAATTAGTCCCCCCTCTGCAAACGCGCCAGTGGCCTGCATTGCAGAGAGGTGTAACAAGGGTGTGGCCTCATTACACTTCTCTGCAATGCAGCTCCCTCGCGCATACTGGAGGCTCCTGGTGGACTAGTTGACCCCAGGGACCCCCAGTATGCAAGGGGAATTAGTTCCCCCTCTGCAAACGCAGCAGTGGGCTGCGTTGCAGAGAGGTGTAACAAGTGGCATAGTCTCATTACACCTCTGCAATGCAGCCCCTGGCGCATACTGGAGGTTCCAGGTGGGCTAATTGGCCCCCATGGGCCCCCAGTATGAAAGGGGAATTAGTTCCCCCTCTTCAAACATGCACGGGGCTGCGTTGCAGAGAGGTGTAAAAAGGGTTGTGACTTCATTACACCTCTCTGCAATGCAGTCCCCTGGCGCATACTGGAGATTCCTGGTGAGCTTTCAGGTCTTATATAGTTAGGAATTAGCATTAAAAAAACCTTTGAAATTCACTGAAAAAACCATAGGTTTCACACCAGTTATAGTTAGGAATTAGCATTTAAAAAACCTTTGAAATTCACTGAAAAAGCCATAGGTTTCACACCAGTTATAGTTAGGAATTAGCATTTAAAAAACCTATTAAATTCACTGACAAAACCATAGGTTTCACACCAGTTATAGTTAGCTGGAAATTTTACTGACATAAAACCATTGAAATTCCCACGTTATAGTTAGTTGGACTCACTATAACTTGCGCGCCTGCAATGCACTGCTGATGACGTCACATATTACATCACTCATGACATGGTCAGTGACATCACTCATGACATCACTGATGACACCATCCTTGTGACAGAGTGACAGACCTAATTTCAGTGTAATGTAACGCTTGAAACACATATTCAAAAATAGAAACAAACATTTTCAAAAAAATGGAGATACCCAAACCAGTAACAACAACCAATTCAGTAATTCCACCATCTATATACACATCCACTCATTCACCAACAGTTCTATATAGTCACTCATATATATACTCACTCATCATATGTAGTGATACACCTATACATCCTGTTACACATCAGCAGTCATCCAAAAGTTACTCACACACATACTCACACATGCAAATAAACTATTGAACATCCATTTATTTGCATATACATTTATACACACACTACCACCTTACTTGTAAGGAAACTTACACATACTTACTCTCTTAAACAATCACTTATAGAAACACATACTTATTTAAACAGGAACTCCTACAATCTCTCACTATATATACTATACTCACTTATATACATCAATCCTCACATATACTAGATTAAAACATATGTCGTTACTAATGAAGACACTAGTGAGACAGTCATTCACTCACTAACACACACATATACACACTCATCCACCCATACAGTCCTGCACATATGCTGTCTTCAAAACACATACAAACAGTGAGTCAGTCACCAACCCCTGCAGCCACTTATACACAAAGAGAAACACTGATACAAACATTTAAATATTTAAACAACACTTGCTAATATATGTATTCACTAAGATACACTTAATAAGCCAGTTAACCAACCAATTTTTTTTTTAAAAAACATCCATTTACACACTTATTTAAACATTTATTCTTCCATCGACCTTTACAAATACATATATAAAACAAATTTATTTTTCAGAAAGACACACATTCACTAGATGGTGTCATCAGTGATGTCATGAGTGATGTCACTGACCATGTCATGAGTGATGTAATATGTGACGTCATCAGCAGTGCATTGCAGGCGCGCAAGTTATAGTGAGTCCAACTAACTATAACGTGGGAATTTCAATGGTTTTATGTCAGTAAAATTTCTAGCTAACTATAACTGGTGTGAAACCTATGGTTTTGTCAGTGAATTTAATAGGTTTTTTTAAATGCTAATTCCTAACTATAACTGGTGTGAAACCTATGGTTTTTTCAGTGAATTTCAAAGGTTTTTTAAATGCTAATTCCTAACTATAACTGGTGTGAAACCTATGGTTTTTTCAGTGAATATATATATATATGGAGCAAGATTCTGTTCCCAGTTTAGACCACAGAAGTAACGGACCACCACACGGTTTGGCAGAGTGTCACAGCGAACTTTTATTATCCATTTGTCAGCAGTTCAGGTAGGCATGACGCGTTTTGGGCAGGAACTGCCCTTGATCAAATCAATATATATATATATATATATATATATATATATATATATATATATATATATATATATATATATTCTGCAAATACCTCGCAGCAGCGCTCCTTTTCAAAGGAAACTCGAGGCAAGGACCAACTTTCTTTCAGCATTCTTTATTTGGTCATCAGGTGGTCTGTCATGACGCGTTTCAGCCGTCAAAGCGGCCTTGGTCACATGACGATACAGATTGCTTTTTGCCCATTTAAAGTGATAACGTGTGGTCACATGTCAGACAATGGTGGACATAGAAAAAATACTCCATGTATGAATACATTTTACATACACTTTCTCACACTGCCAATATTAAAATTTAGAAAATACCTGTATAAATACATAAATAAATCATAATATTGCATCGTTATAAATTGATTTAAAATTATGCATATACTGTTTTCAAATTCAATGTGCAAAGAGTATTGCCAATTCGATAAAAATTGGTGATAACTGCATAAATGCCTATATTACTCTTGCCGATGGCATTGAGAAAGAAATTTGCCAACTTGTCCATCACAATCTAACAAGAATTATTGTGCTTAAAGGATATGTGCTCACCCAAGTGAATTTAAGGTATAATACAAAATTATACAGCTATTCACCACTCATGTTATGATTGTGGTGAAAAAAGAGAATCCAACAAAAAAAGGGGAAGAAATTTATTCTATCATTGTGGATTTCTTTTGTTGAAAAAAAGGGAGAAAGACAATAAGAAATGAATTCAAGACGTCAAAAATATCAGCCATAAAAGCTCAAAAAAGAAAAAGATTGTGGCGCCTAAACATACATCCGGCTCCATTATATCATTCTTATCCTTTGGCTGGACTATTGCACTTATATATTTAAAGGGACCTCGTGTCTTCTAAAGTGACAATGTGCGGTCAATAAAGTGCAAATACAAATAAAGTGGCTGGTGCTGGAGGTTATACAGTACTAGGATAAGAGAGGAAGGGAAGTCTAGGCCCTATTAGAACAGAGCTTAACTTCCTATTATCAAAACAAGTTAATTATATACATCATCAATATTGCACATATAAGGATAATCTTCACACCATAAAAACAGTCTAAAATGGAGGGAATCGGTAACATGACTAAAATCAGTCGCCATATCAAAAACCAGGATAAAAAACGAACTATCCTAATATCTAAAACGATGGCTAAAATCAATCAGTTAATATATTTGTACACACACCTAATATATACACTCAACATATAAATTATACATAGTATAGTACAATATAAACACGATATGTAAACAAAGTGCATGGTGCGGACCAATTCCTATAGTTCTTCAGACTGAGATCTTATCATGGTGTTAATAATATGGTGAGGGTGGCCTTGTCCCAAAGTGGTCAAAGGTATGTGTGGAGGTCCTCCGTGGTGTTAAGACCCCCCGGCCACTTTGAGTTGAATTCCAAAATATATTTGGTTTCCAGCCTGCGCATGCATGCCTCCCTATCACCGCCTCTTCTGGTGAGTGCTACAGACTCAATAGCAAAATATTTCAGACACTGAGGTTTACTGTTGTGACATGCCTCAAAGTGTCTGGCCACTGGATAACTTTGGTCTTTATTTACAATGGCGCGTAGATGTTGCAAGATACGCTTATGTATTTGTAGCTTGCTGCTGCCAATGTATTTGAGCTTACAGTCGCACTCTAAAATATATACACAGTATTCTGTCCTACAGGTTAAATGCTGTTTTATTTCCCTGGTGGTTTTGGGAATCACTGTTGTATATCTTTTGGTATTAACACCATGTTGGCATGCTTTGCATGCCATGCACTTGTAAATATATATATATATATATATATATATATATATATATATATATATATATATATATATATATATATATATATATATATATATATATATATATATATATATATATATATATATATATATATATATATTACCTACTGGCGGTCGCCAGTAGGTATATATAGTTAGGATTTTTTTCCTATGGCATTTCTGAAAATTCTATGTCGAATAACTTTGGCGTTTTGGACGGAATTGGCTGAAATTTTCAGGAAAATGGCACATTTTGTTTCTGAGCAGCCCCTGAAAATTTGGGGGGGTTTTGTTAAGGGGGGGCCGAGAAAAAAGGGGGTCCCAAAACGCGTTTTTCCCATTCATTTTTCCATAGGGCGGTTGGAATCACTTTTAGCTCGAACGGCTGAATGGATTTACACGAAACTTGGCAAAATTGTAGATATGGTTTGCCCAACGTGCTTTTGCTATGTCTCAATATATGTGCTCCAGTGGATTTTGAGAAATTAACGTTTTTAAAAACAGATATATCTGTGACAGCGCTCCGGTTAGCGCTCCAGTTCGCGTACCTGACGCGTAACGGAACTTCGCGGAGCGAAGCTGATTGGCTCTCCGGTGTCTGTCAACATTCTAAACAGTCCGGAACGGCCGCCATCTTGTCTCTCGGTAGGATCGAGAGACAAGAGGTGGAGAAAAACGAAGGGGGAATTTAATGAAAGGGGTCAAGGTAGACCCCTCCTGACCCCCTAGGATTGATGAGGGGGATATTAAAGTGCCCCACGGGGCAAAAAAAAAAAAAAATTGTGATTTTTCGCCGTAGAGGCGCGTCCCGGTACGCAAACCGGGTAGCTTACCGGTAGCGTAACGGGAGTTCGCCATTTTGTGTTTCAGTCGAATTTAATCACAAGATGGAGGAAAAACAATGTGGGGAAATGAGTATAAGGGTGCACGGGAGATGTATCCTGACCCCCTAGGTTTTCTGAGGGTGGCTGAGGAGGCTCATTCATATATGTCGGAAAAAAAAACATTTTTTGAATTTTTTGCGCGGTTAGCTGCCGGTACGCGAACCGGGTAGCGAACCGGGAAGCGAACATAAGTGAAAATTACTGAAAAAAGGTACATTCGAAATTTTAAATGAGTAATTATAGTTAAGGTAGCTCTGAAAAGAGCTTTTGGGTTCTGTGTAAGTTCTAGGTACTTATAAGTAGGTACCAATACACAGTCTTAAATTTTGTATGAAAACTCTGTTGCCCTCATCTGAGAAGTGCACACCATCTCCTCTGTAGATATCTTGCATGTAATAACGCAAAATAATGTTGTAGATGGCACCCATTCCATTGTCTCTCATATAAGCTGAAACAGACTTATTTACATGCTTCCTCGCTTTCTCAATTTGTGGAGAAATTTGATTGGACCACCTCCATTTCTGTCTTTGGCATATATTGGAATATACCAAGGCAGTTTGAGGGAAAAGTGCCATTAATTGCTCAAAGGTGTCCTTTAAGAGCATTTCCCGACCTACCCCAGTCAAAGTGCCCAAATCATTCCCTCCACAGTGCACTATTATGAGGTCAGGGTTTGGTAAACGTAAAAAGGTTTTCACCAATGGTATCAATTGGTGACATCTCAATCCTCTTTGGCCAATCCATTTGATTTCCACATTTTTTTAAATTGAGGTTGTGTAAATTTCTGTTTTCAGCATACCTGTGAGCCCAGTGAATGTAACTATGTCCAACAATCCAGACAGAAAACATGGCGAGAGGAGGTTCTGCTGCAGTCAGATGAAGTGTGGGAATGAAATGGCAGTTGAAACAGTAGGAGTTTGTAAAGAAAAAAAATGTGGAGTTTGTGTGCTAATGATTCAGTAGCAGTGGTTGGTGGATTTCCATTGCTGAAAACAGAAAGTTAGGGTGCATGGATGTGTTCTTCGAAACATGTAATTTGAATGGTTAAGAAAACATGATTTTAAGAAAGATTGCAGTGGATTAGCAGGTGTACTGAGAGTTCAGAGTTCATTTGAAACATTGTTGTGTGAACTTGTAAACATGAGAGGTCTGGCAGGAGGTAGTTGCTATGGAAAAAGGCCAGAAAGGGCAGAGGGGGGAAGGGTGTTGATTTGAAAAAAGTGAGGGAAGAGTTTTGATTGGGTCACATGAGAGATATGTGTGATGAATTTCAGCATTTCAGTGCCTTTGTTGGTTCCAGCCTCTGGAGTGCATACCTTTTATTCTGCTAAAGAAAAATTGGTGTGTTTCTGAGACTGTTTTGAAATTCAAAAAGCATTTGCTAAGGTAAGAAAACAATCATTTAATTTAGATAGAGAGTAGTATAGTATATTGAGAAAATAAGGAAGTTAGCTGTACATTTAAAATGTTGTTTTGTGTCAAGTGTTTTCATTATTTTTTCCAAAAAGATTTTGCTTCTTTGACAAATTATAATTATAGATAATGTGAAGCATTAGTACTGACAGGGTGTGCTTGTACATAGGAGGTGTGCTGTGTTTTCAAATTATGACCAGAAAATCGTTTTTTTAAGAAAAAGACATGCTTTTTACATTTATGAGAACGATAACATGGGGTGTGCTTTTTTAAATAAATATTTCACTTTCCAACATGAATATGGGAGAATTATTTGCTTGTTTCTTGGTTTAAAAACTCGTTTCTTGAAGTCACTTAGGTTTCACAATATGTTTTGCAAGAGTTACATAGTCAACATGAGGGCATATTTACAAGGCTTATGAGACACATTCACGTCATTTTCTCCATTTTAAAAGTGACTTTAAAGGAGGTGCAAGGTTCTTGTAAATACACCCTCATGAGTGCTTTGCAAATTTAAGTCATTTTCCCCTGGTGCATGTGCCTTGTAAATACGCCTCTATGTGTGCTAGACAATTTTAAGGTACTTCTCCCAGGAATCTGGGAGACTAATTTCCTTACATGATGTGTTTAAAAATCGTGCTAAGGTGAGAAAATATTCCTTTAATTTAGAAGGAGATCAGTATGCTTATTGGAGAAAATAAGGAAGCCAGCTAGGGTGTGCATGTACATAGGAGCTGTTTTGTGTTTTGAAATTATGACCAGAAAATCGTTTTTTTATAAAAAAGAAATACTTTTCACATTTATGAGAAGGACAACATGGGGTTTGCTTTTTTAAATAAATATTTTATTTCTCAACATGAATAATTTGCTTGTTTGATGGTTTAAAAAGTCGTTTCTTGAAGTCATTTAGGTTTCACAATATGTACTGGTAGAGTTTCATAGTCACTATGATAATTATGATATACATTTAGGACTGTTTAGGGGGCATGGATATGCTAAGGTTTCAGTCATTGTCATTGGAGGAGAATTATGTACATTGCACTGCTGCATACAGTCCTCACCTTCTGCATACTCTTGGATATGCTAGACTATATCTGCTCACTGAGATACCTAAGCTAAGGAAACACAGGTGATGTGATTGTGAAATGAGCAAAAATATTTGCACGTTTTTCAATTACATCACCTGTGTTTCCTAACATTACTAATCACATTGTGCTGATGAGGTTTAGGTCTGTCCAGGGAGACAGAGGAGGTCTGGTCTTTGTTGAAGTGTGCAGTGGACATGACTCACTTCATCTGTTGGCCTGCACATGTATTATGTCTTCTGTACTCTTCAATAAGCCAAAATTTCATCTGCAACGCTGAGTAGGCCTCGCCTCAAACAAACATTTGTGACTGCCAGACCTGCCTTTTTGCTCCTAGATATTTCTTGGTTTTACCATGGCAGACACACAATCCAGCATACTTCTGCATAGGCCACACCTTATGGTGGTGCAAGGGCCTTGTAAATACGCCCTCATGTGTGCTTGGTAATTTTAAGTCAGTTCCCCCTGATGCAAGGGTCTTGTAAATACACCCTCATGTGTGCTTGGCCATTTCAAGTCACTTCTTTCTGGTGCAAGGGCCTTGTAAATACGACCCTATGTGTTCTTGGAATTTTAAGTTATTCCACCGATGGTGCAAGTGCCTTGTAAATATGCCCCCTTTGTCTATGTTGTTAAATTACTGTAGATGGAATTGACATCTAGTGTGTTAATTGTTTGCCTTCTGTTATTGGTTTACTGTTTGGTAATAGTGGTTAATATCAATTTTTTAAATATTTTTCCACAGATTTAACTGAAGATCTTTAGAAAACTTTAAAAATGCCCTCAAGGCAGCGAAAACTAAAAGAAGCAAAGCGACTAACACTCCATCTTGGTACAGATTTGGAACAGTCCTGTAATATGAAATCGTATCAAGTTGCCAAAAAAGCTCCGGGTAAGAAAATAAAATCATTTTTAGAAACAATTTGCAGACAAAAAAATACCAGTATTGAACATGTTTTAGTGCATAAGAAGAGAGACAATTTAAAGGAAAAAGAAAGGCCCGTAAAAAAAGTTTCTGCTAGAGCAGGAGATAAGTCTGTGCATGGCAGTAGAAGGGATATTCAATTCAGGTACCTTCGTAGGCGAAAGTTCCGCAACAGGATAATTGTCAATTTGTTAAAAAAATTTAAGAAAGGCCAACAGAAAGTGACATTTTATAAGAAAAAGAAAAATGTAGAGAAATTATTGATCAGGCTTTCGAAATTAAGCGAAAGTTATTTATTTTGGTAATCAATAGAATTAGGAAACTAAACAAGGTAATTTCTGATTTCAAATCAAATAGTAGATGGAAGAGAGTAGTTAATCGTACTAATTTTTGTGAAGTATTCTCAGGAGAATGGATGCATAGTTCAAGTTGTGAGGCATTTTTCAATGAGGAGAGTTACTTTCAAGACAATGATTTGATGCATGCAGTTGACACCAGTGGTCGAGCATATGAGGTAAAAGATGGTTGTCCGGTTGAAAAAGAAAAACTTGTGTCTGCAGATGCAGAAGAGGTGTTAGGTGATGAGATTTTAGGAAGACGTCCTAAGGGACCAGTCTACACCTGGAAATGTAGTAGCATTTGTAGTGTGCGACAGGATTCCATCAATTTGTTTTGTGATTTTGTACCTACATTTAATAAGAAAAGTTTAAAACAGAAAATGAAGTTGTTGCAAGAATTAGATCCTTGCAGAGTGAGAGAAGTAACACGTTTGCATGGGCATTCCCTGGCTTGTCTTTCCAGAAGAGTATGCCAGAGTGTTTTTCATCATTTCAGGATGCTAGCAGTGCATCATAATAAAGTGAGGAAATTAGTGAGAATGTTGTATTATGCTAAGAGTCCAGCAATTATGCTTAAACAATTGAGCAGTGCTCTTTTGCATGGTTCAGAACAACATGTGAAAAATATTTGTGAAGAAATTGTGTTCTGTTACTTTGTTAGTAAAGAGAACAATGTTGAAATTGACCGAGTAGAAGAAGGTAATGTGGAAGACAGTGTACAGATTTCTAATATAGATAAGTTTCACAAAGAAAATTCCATCATTCAGGTGAAATCAAGTGAGAGGCCTCATTTCACTTGTGTGTGTTGTCGAAGGACTTATTATAAGAATCAGACTAAGTTAGTGGATTTATATGCAAAAAGTGAAATGGAAAACAATAGTGAATGGAAGGATTTTGCTACATACTTGATGGTAGAAAATTGTTTTGATTTGGGATCGGACCAATGTATGTGTACTTATTGTTTTAACAAATTAAACCAAAACCGGATGCCTGCTAGAGCGGTTCATAATAATCTTGAATTGGTTGACATTCCTTCTGTATTGAAGGATTTAAATACTTATGAATCTATTTTGATTCAAAGTGTGCATCCCTTTCAGGCTATTGTACGAATGGAGCCAAAGACAGGGAAATTGCCTCCATCAGATTTACAGAGAGGATTAAAGGGAAGAGTTGTTTATTTGCCTTTAGATTTGAAGAAAAACATTAATACAATTGGAGTAGAGAAAGTGGAAGAGGAACCTCTGGTTATCCTAGTTAATGGTGTTCCGACAAAGAGTAAGAAAATCTGGCAAGATTTAGTGGATGTTAGGAAAATCAAAAAGGCAACATTGTATTTGATAAAAAACAATGAGTACTACAAGAATGTATGTGTATCAGAAGAGGAAGTAAGTGAAGAAGAAGACAGCGAATTGTGTGCTGGACAAATTGAGAAAGTAGAAGCCTCTAAAAATGAAGAAATATATGAACATTATAGTGTTCATCCTTTGCATTCCAAGGAAGTCATGGGGAATGCTATTGAGTTGTTTCAAATGAAACAAGCCAAAGGGAGTCCCATTAGTGTTTGGGAGGAAAGTTTGGAAGCTCGGTGTTTTCCACAGTTATTTCCCACAGGTCGAGGAGGACGATATGATGAGCAACCTGATCAAATTCCTGCTTCTGAATACCAGACTTTACGATTGTATGCAGAAGATCCTAAGTTTCGTCAATGCATTCCCTATTTGTTTCATCTACTGTTTGAAAGTGATCTGTCTGGACTGTCTTATGCAGTGAACCACATCCTGAAAAGTGGTTTACAACTGCGAAATATCTCAGCAAGGGACTTTATGGATAAAGTCAATGTGCAAGACAGTATTTTGGATTCTCACCTGATTAATCTGATGGCATGTCAGCGTGGTACTAATGAGTATTGGTACCGTCGTCATGGTGACTTAAAATGTATGCTGAGGAACTTAGGAACTCCCACATGGTTCCTCACTCTCAGCTGTACTGAGTATGGCTGGGAAGACTTACTTGAATTTCTACAAGAGGCAAATGGAAACATTGAAAATATTGAATTCAACAAAACCCGGAGAACTGTGCTCTTTGGATCCAGTGAATGTATGCAGGTACTTCAATCATAGATTTGAAGCTATGATGTCTTTCATCACGAACAAGAAAAATCCACCTCTTGGAGAGGTGTTGGATTTCTTCTGGAGAAAGGAGTATCAAGCACGAGGTGCTCCTCATATACATATGCTGCTATGGATCAAAGATGCACCCAAATTTGGAACAGATCCAGATGACTTAGTGATGAATTTCATAGAACAGTATTCTACATGTGCTGTTCCAAAGACAAAGGAAGACGAAAGTCTAAGAGAACAAGTTTTACGATTTCAAAGCCATCGTTGTGGAAAGTACTGTCGTCGTAAATTCAGAAACAAGAACAAGTACTACACAAAATGTTGTTTTGGATTTCCACGATTGGTGATATCTAAAGGAAGAGTGAAGAATTTGATGTCTTCGCTGCGACATAATGTGACAAGGAAATCACCCAAAAATATATACAATTTGAAGAGAAACGAAGAGTCCAAGAACATCAATGACTACAACCCAGTGATTTTGTCCATGTGGAATGCTAACATGGATATACAGTTTGTGGCGGACAACTGTATGGCTGTGGCTCGGTATGTGACGTCTTACATCACAAAAAAAGAAAAGACAGAACTCAAGGATACGTGGGAGGACATTTCCCATGAAAAGAGCCTCAGTAAGAAGTTGTACAGTTTCAGTCTGAAGATGTTGTCGCATCGAGAAATCGGAGCTTATTTATGTTCTGACCGGTTATCTTCAGCAAGTCTCTATGCCAAATCTAGGAGTATCATTTGGGCAAGTCTTGGTCTTGCTGCAACGCGTAATCGAGTTCTCAAACCTGTACGGGAAATTGAGTATTTAGCGGAGAAGGAGCCAAGCAGTACAGATATTTTGAAGACCAACATGTTGGATACATATTATCCAAAGAGAAGCAGTCACTTGGAGAATGTTTGTCTGTTTGAGGTTCTATAAAATTACATTTTCAAGAGGAACATCACAGAAGATATTGATAAAGGAGTGTATGCTGTAATTGGAAGTGAGGGATGTCTGGTCAAGCAAAAAAAATGTCTATTGGTAAATCATCGAAAATTGGATTGCGAATCTCCAGAAAGAAAATAATTTTTCTATTTAGCTCTTTTGCAACTTTTCAAGCCTTGGCGTGCAGAAGAGGAACTGCTTGGAGATTTCCTCTGTTACGAAGACTCTTTCAATGCAGCCGAGGAGTCCATAGAATGTCCTGTTTTCCCAAAATATCTAGAAATGTTGAATGCAGAAATAGAGCAGGAAGCAACAATAGCAGCCGAGATTGCTAGAGACAGTTCTCAGGACAGTCAGAGTTCTGTTTCATTGAGTCAGGATCCAATAGGAGGACCAGTTATTGAAAATGAAGCTGCCACTGCCATGATTGAAGTGGAAAGAGCCATGGCACATGCTCAGGAGGATGTGGTTAACTTAGAAGATTTAGAAAGACAACTTAACGTTGAGCAGAGGAAAATATATGACGAAGTTACCAACCAAATTGATCATGGATTAAGTCATGAGAAGAAACAGTGCTCATGTACGTCGTTGAAGCCTATCCGATTGTACGTGAGTGGAGAAGCAGGAACTGGAAAAAGTTTCCTCATTAAAGCAATTTCATGTTATTTGCAGAAAAGGACTGAGTCATCGCTGTCTTGTGTTGTCACCGCTCCAACTGGTCTGGCAGCACATAACATTTAAGGTATTACTTTGCATCGGCTACTGATGCTGCCAGTGGAGCATGATAACAAATTACAATATCACAAGGTATCGGGAGATGCTTGTTGTGAAGTATCTAGAGTCCTGAAGAAGATGAAATTTCTTATTATTGACGAAGTAAGCATGGTTTCCAATGTCATGCTTGCCTTTGTGCATTTGAGAATGCAGGAAGTTCTTAAAACAGAGTATGATGTGTTATTTGGTGGCAAACACATCAAGGTTTTCGGTGATCTTCTGCAGCTGACACCAGTGAAAGGACAACCAGTGTTTAAACTGCTTACGCATGAAGATACCAGGAAGTGCCTAGTGAGCATTGGCAACGTTATCATCTGGTTAAACTTCAGTTATGCTGAGCTTCCTGAAAATATGCGTCAGGCGAAGGATGAAGATTACAAGAATATTCTACAAGATGTTAGAATCGGGAAAGTGACTGAGCGTGGGAAAGAAGCTTTACATGCACGATTACTGTCAAATTTGTTTCCAGAAGAAGACGTTCTGCCAGAGAATATTTTTCATAAAATTACTGAGAAGAAATCTGGAATAGGTTTGATGCCAACTCTTGCAGAATGTTCCATCTTCAACAACAAAATTTTGAATTAAGAGAACCAAGAGATTGTGAAACTGGAAGCTATTGACAGAATAGAGCACATGGGTGCAACAATTGTTTTGTCTGAGAATTTAAAATCTAAATTTGATTCATTAGAGAAGACTATATCTAAAACTGCTGGTTTTGAAAAGACTCTGAATGTGTGCTTAAATTGCCGTATCATTTTGAGAAGAAATTTACATGTTGAAAGAGGTCTGGTAAATGGATCAATGGGTAATGTTGTTGATTTTGAGAAATACCGAAATAGGGATGGAATTGAATTTTTAAAAATTTAATTTGATGGCATTGAGGAAGTACAGCTAATTGGTCGTTGCACAGCTAGGTTTCTGCTTGTAAAAGACTTATATGTTCGCCGTAAGCAATTTCCTGTTTTCTTGGCATATGCGGTGACAATCCATAAATCACAAGGTTTAAGTGTAGACAGTGCTTTGGTGAATATTGGCAGTTCTGTGTTCAAGGAGGGTATGGCTTATGTAGCATTGTCACGAGTCAGAACTTTATCGGGTTTGTACTTGATTGAGTGTGATGTCACAAACATTTGTGCGGATCTAGATTGTGTTATGGAATAAAATAAGTTAAGAAGAGAGTATGCGCCACATTTGCCTCAATATCCTTTGTTTGAGAAACGTGTGGTAGGCCGGAAACAAAGAAATGTCACTAATAGTAGGGAGGTTGTAGCAAAAAGACCAAAAGTCGATGAACCCAAAATTGTAAGCAGAAAGAAAATGAATTCTGTTGAAGATGTTGTTGGTTTTCAATTTGAAAATAGTTCTGGTGTGAACTGCTATGCTAATGTAGAGGTTAAGGTTGTCTTTTCTCTAGAAACTTTAAAAGAACAGATTGTGATCAATTCGGATCAAAGTTTTTGCTGTTTGTTGAATTCTGTGTTAGAGAAATGTAGTGCTGATAGAACAAGAGTAGAAAGTGTGTCTGAAATTCGAAATCTGTTAGACGAATGTTCAGGTCAAACACAATTCTCTCAAAATATTCAGCAAGATTGTCAGGAGTTTTTAATGTATATGCTTGATGTATTGTAAATGTAAATGTATTTGAGCTTATATAGCGCACAGCTACCCGCAGTGGGTTTCCCGGCGCTTGCTTAGGGAACCCGTCCTGGTATTCCCCTGTGAGATAACCCCGGCAGGGTATCCACAAGGTGAAAGCCAGGCATCCCGCCGCGAGGGGCCGTTGTGGAGATTAAGCAAGCTATTGCCCAGAGTCGCAGAGTGTGAACCCGTGAGTCTAGAAGGCACCGGAGCGAGAATTATCGAGTCCGTGGAATTTTTCAGCCCAAGACCCGCCGAGGCGGGGAATTGAACCCTGGTCCAGGGCCGATCTCTGATTCCGGGTCTGCCGCCTCTAACCCCTGAGCCACACTTCTCCACAGCAAGATGAAGGTGTAGATGTAGATCATCTGTTTGGCCTTTCTTATCATTGGCAGCATGACTGCGAGAATTGTACGTTATCAAGTATTACTAGTGTAGACTCAGAAAGATTTATATATTTAACTTTGCCAGACACTAAATCAGTATCCTTTAATAAGCTAGTAAAAGCAGCTGATCAAAACATGGAGAGTAGCCAATGTAAGTCTGCAATGCTGTCCACATTATTTATACGAAGATATGACCAGTATGTCATTTTAATGTTCAACGATGTAGGCCTGATGGAACAAAATTGACAACTTTAATAAAAAATTTTGTGGCTTCTCAGTTGTCAATATCAGGAAGGACTTTTCTAACTGCAGCAATTATATATCATGAGGGTCCTTCAACAACATCAGGACATTACACAACTTATTTGATGTCTGGAAATGGCTGGTCATTCTGCAATGATTCTGTTTTAACTTTCAAAAAAAGATTGCCTTTTTACCTTCAAAATTCTTACCTGGTGTTCTTACAACCAAAATTTTAGGAAAGGAATCTCGGGATTTGTTCTGAGGAATTTCAAGAGGTTCTAATAGCTCCTACACTATATAGCCTTGTGGATAAGTGTAGCACAGAGCGAAAATTGTTTTTTTAATAAGGTAATTCAAGCAGCAGATCAAAAGAAGGAGTATAGGTGATGTAAGTCTGTAATGCTGTCTACATTATTTATAGAAACTTATCGGTGAAATGTAATTTTACAATTCCAACTATATAAACCGGATGTAAATAAGTTGTCAAGTCTAATTAAAAATGTTTTGGCTGCACAGTCGTCGATTTCAGGAAGAACATTTGTAACTGCAGCTATTATATGACAGGATGGTCCTTTAACAACTTCAAGATATTACACAGCTTATTCGAAATTTTAAAAAGGCTGGTCTTTCGGCAATGATTAGAATTTGACTATGAAGCAATGTTGCCTTTTGACTTGTTTTCAGAAGTGAGAATTTAGGGTAGGTAACTGGATTATAATGATTCTAGGTGTTGCTGTAATTTAGTGTGCTGTTTTAAATTGCTTTGTATGTCTCATTTTTCTTAAAACGATGGAGCTTATCTTTCAGAAAGTGGCGGGCAGAAAATAATACCAGCACAACAGAGTATAAGATGTTCATAGGACATCCTTTGACGTCATGGAAAGTAAGTTACTTTTGAGGAGTTTTGATTTCAGATTGATTATATTATATGGGTTTTTTAAACACAATCATTTTGATTGTGTTTTTTTCCCCGCTGTTATATGATGAATACCTTCAACTCACTGTTTTCAGTGAAATTTGATATATTCTGAGAACAGCAAAAATAAACCATTTAATATGTATAATTAATTCTGTACTTTGAATTGTGATTTTTAATATGTACTCATCTTGTCTCATGCTCACTCATCTTTTACTACTTTCTATCAATTTTAAAATTTTTGTTCTCTCATTCACAGATTGAAAGTATAAAAATAACACGTGACTAAGTTAACGATAATTATAAGGTAAGTGTTTAGTACTCATTCTGTTACATCTCTTTTACATTTAACTTTTATTAGTTCCACTGCTTCATTTCTTTAACCCTCAGTTTCCTGCCTTTGCTACTTCCCTCAATCCTTTTTCTATTACTTTTTTTACTCTACTCTTTCCACTCCTGTTCTCAGTCCCTCTTTAAACAGTATCTCTGTGTTACTCCCTCTAACTGTCTTTCTTTTAACATTACTCTCAGTTTACTTACTCTTCTTTTTTTTTTTTTTAAATGTTTTGAGTTCGCTGCCGGTTGGCGTACCGGCGCGCGAACCGGGAAGCGAACCAAAAGACATAGAGGTTGTCAGAGTGCTAAACATTCTAGCAATTTCTTATAAAGGGGAGGTAGTTGTGAAAAGAACTTTTTTTTTCTTCTTTTTGTTGTTTTATATTTTTTTAATATTTTTCTGAACATTTTTTTTTTTTGTATTTTTTGAACGGTTTCATACATGGTCAGCGACTGGCTGCCGCCCCCTCCCCAACTGCTCACACCAACCCCCGGACACATGAACATGAAACATGGTTATCTTTGGAAGGCGGGAGGTCGCAAGACCCTCCGGCCGTATTTATTAAGATATAAAAAATAACAAATTTTTAATTGCATGGTAAACAAGTTATACAAAAATCAGCAGGACATTAGATACAATATTGTCAACAAGTTTGAGAGACTAACCTTAACAGAAACTCTAATACAGATTGTTTCCTAACCGAATCTAACATCCTCATCTAGATTTTTGTATACTACATTTCTGACCATATGGCAAGGTCGCTAACCGGTGTCAGGTCCTACTAGCTGCGCCTTACCTAGAGATGTGCGCATGCGCAGCTGGGCCCGGTAATTACCCGGTCCATGCCGTGAACTCCATTTACCCACTAAAGGAGGGCCCTTACTCTGCGCCATCCGGTGACGTCATGAGTATGCGCGCGCGGGGTGGCTACCAGCCTAAGGAAAGCGTGACTACTCCAACCCGTGCCCCTTTGAAGCACCAGTTACCCTGCCCCTGAAGTTCTAGGAGGGGCCAATGGCTCCCTCCCCCTGGGCGGGAACCTCCATAGGATGATGCCCGCCCCCTCAGACCTTAAAATAGCTGCTCACCGGTCATGACCTTACCGCCACAGGCCAGCATTGTTTACCGACGATCTGGCCTGCCCCGCACCTCCTCTAGAAAGGTCATACTCACCCTGCAAACCCTTCCAACCATGCCAGTATATTAGTAGCCCAGAGCACATTCCCTCCCTCCCTCCAGGGCACCCCATCCCACTTCTATCACTATTCGCCTCCCCAATTTGGCTGAGTCGTTTCCCCCAGGTGAAGTATCACCACTGACGGGGGTGTGGTATGTTGGGAGAGTGGTTCGTATAATAACCCCTAACTGGCTGCTGCATAAGCTCCCTCCCTCCCACAGAAGTAAATGGATTACCCGCCCTGCTCTGTCCTTCTCCTACCCGCCCCAGCGGGGCAAACATGTTGGCCCACTTTGCATAGGAGCGGCCCACAATCCAAGTTAAAAGTGTCCAGTTAGGTGCCAGCCTACCCTCCTATGATGTATGCTCCTTACTCCACGCAGAGTTATTCTTAACAAAAAGGGGGGGGCCTGCAAGCACAGGCGCAACCATCTCAATATCCGTCTTCCCACGAGGGAGTTGTTGAGACGCCTTGCCCATACTACTCCTGCCCCTGGGCCAACCATGGTAGTATACCCTTAGCACCCCACCTGGATGACAATTCCCACTCCCACCTTATTGAGTGGGTAGCACTTACACCTGCCAGCACCGCTTGAGCCCTTGGGTGTCCTCTTGATTGATCGCCACGACACTTGAAGTCGCTGTTTGAGGTCGCCGTGCCTGACGTATGCTTCCTTTTTGTCGTCCTCCAGTTGCTGATGTTGCCGTGTGGAGTACCTCTCAGATATCCGCCATGGACCCAGTTGTGAATACAAAGATAGACAAACACAAACAATTAGTGTTTCTGGCTTTGTGGCAAAAACTGCATTACACAAGCCTGTCTTACATTGCCCGCACAAGGCATGTCTTAGCCATGATTAACGCCCAATGTATTCCCAGGGACCCTTCCCACTGCAAATAGCAACAACTTCATTCAGCCTTGGGTTAGCACATTGCTATACGTGCCGAGCTGTAAAATTGGCCCTAAGCCCTTTATCAGTCTAGTCATAGCGTTGGCTCTTAGTTACTTACCGTCCAAACTAACTTGACATGGTTCAAACCACCCCTGACAATGTGTACCCTGCCATTACAAACCTCAGAGAGGTATAGCTCTGTCCTAGCCTCAGGTTGCATCGATTCCCTTGCTTAAACAGGTACTTTGGTTCCTTATTAGGCAGTGGGTCAGCTTCAAGGGCCTGTGCATTGCCCATAAAGCTCAAATTCGGAATGGCACTCGAAGTCCTATGTGCCTAGTCGGGACCTCCGGTCTGCCCGTGTTTTAATAGAACCACCATGGGAGGACGGGCTTTCTCAGTCGTGATCCCCCAGATAATAGCGATAGGGAACCCTTCCTACTGCCATTCCTGAAAAAACTTACAACCATCTTGTATGTGAACGCAGGCAAGCATGCAATTGAGGAATGGGTGGAGCAGGCCGTAACCGGTGAAACTATATCTTGAAGTGAATACTCCTGCTCAGACTAATTGAGGATTCGGGACCTCTAAGTTTGGCATATCGGACGTTACGCTCGATATGTGCAGGTTGACCTTGCCCCCAGGGCATGTCTAGAGCTCACCAGATGAGGCTACAGCCATTCCTGTGTCATGCTCATGTGAATTTAAACTTCATTGAGGTCGTGGCTGTTTGTCTGACCTGATTGCAAAGGTGAGTATAGTGATCATCATTGCCCCCTACTGTATGAACAGAAAGTTCGCCGTGAAGCAACTATGTAACCAGATACTGGACAGACTTCTCTGAGAAAAAGTTTGCACATTGTTTCAGGCATTGACAGTGCTGTGGCTAGCCAAGTTTAACATTACTGCCCATTACAGAAATGAGACACTATAATGTAACATTTCAATTATCTACGCCTAAACGAACATACAGTACTGTGCCCCACTCATCTCTAAATGTTATGAGTTAATATCACAAACCCATGTTAGTGACTAACCATACACACCTAATAAAAATTGTGCTTCCCCAGCTATCTCTTCTCGCTGCATTGTAACCCGAATGAATCTCACCATCCGTTAACATAATTGCCTCCCTACATCTTCATTAAATCATGCCAGTCTGTGCATTGTTTGAAATTGCTATCCAGGAAGCCTAGCACCAAATGAGCAACGGAAAGGAGTGGCCTCTCGGCGTGGTAATACCCTCCCTCTGATTTAACTGCCTTCAAGCCCCTATTTAGGTGTGACCTTCCCTAACAAACAACCCATGGACCACAGTGCCATGATGACGCACCTTGTATGTGGTATTACCAACCGGGGTATCGCATCATACTACCATCCGCGCTCCCACGGGCTGAGCTTTAAGTGGGATGCATGGTCACTCCCTTAGAGTCAGAACTGTTGGCTTTGCCGAAGCTTGTACCTCTCGCATTCTGTTTGCCTTTGATACTTGCCCAAATGCCACCATTGCCTACGTAAGATTTGTTCTTGCGCCTGAGTGTCTAGCATATATTGCAGTATTATACCTCTAGTAGCACTTTGTCTTCTTTTGTAATCTGCACACTTGTCACGTTTTCGTCCTGTGCACTTTGCTACCTCATGTATTACGTTTGCTCACAATTGTCACTATTACCTCATGCCACGCAACGTCTGCTTTTGTAATCCGTTCACGTGTAATGTTCTCCCCATGTCTCAGTTCCGTCCCTATTGTGAAGCGCCTTGACGCCTTCGGTACAGTCCGCTCTATATAAAACGCAGTACTAAATTAAATAAATAAATACTAATGTTTGTGAACTGCAGCTCAGAAACTAGTTGGGGTGTGCAGCATGGACGCAGTGTGTTTGCGTTCTGCTTCTGATACGTGCCCTGTGCACTGCACTGCAGTGGATGCCCTCGGAAACGCTAAAAGTGTGGGGCCTTGGTGGGATGACTACCAAAGATTGTTTGTACAGTCGGCCCTCAACACTGTTGTTAATACTAGCAACAATTGTATAGGGAAAGCAGTCATCATGGGGGGATTACATAATAGAAACTCTCAAAAGACCCCGACCCAAGGCAACACACAATAGTTTTGTCGAACAATTGTATAAAGCATTCTAGCCAAGTACGCGTTTTACCCTTCGGCCAGTTTATTTGCAATAAAAAACCTTCAAATTTGAGTTGGAATGTATGAAGAACTAGCAATGCGCCCCTTCTCAACGTAAATGTTTCCAGCCAAACTATGAAAATAGGTGACATTGCATGCAGGAAATGTCTATCATTCTATGTAGGTTGTTTCCTCACAGTATTAGGGATCACGAGTAAGGAAGTATCCTCAACAAACCAGGTGAATGCATAGCAAAGTCTTCCTGCTGTGTCTGACACTGCCGAGTGTTGCATGTATGCACGCATCTCAATATGATCTATAAGTGGAACTTCACTCCAGTGAGCAGCAGGGCGCTTAAAGCGCAGTCTGAACATGACGACCCTGCTTCTGCCTGCTTGAGTATTTATGAGTCAGGATACGTCTGCTGTTCTCAGTGTCAGGTTTTACAACAAACTATCCGGTAACTACTAGGGGCCTTATTTATGAAGGCCTTGCGCCGCCGGTGCGTCACTTTTAACATGGGAAAAAGTGACGCACCGGCGGCGCAAGTCCTTCATAAATAAGGCCCTAGGTGCAGAGAAAGCACAGGGACATCACAATAGGCTGCCTCTTGTGGCCGCGCATGCTATTGCATCAGGACCTTCTGACAGCTAACAACCATTCTATCTTAATTATTTGGCTTTTCGCTTAATTTTCTGCCTCTATATGTGAGGGGCCGATAATTCCCATTAGAATACCGTACACAAGACAGAAAACACAATTCCTTAGAATTGTAATGGGAAATCAACATGAACCCGGGACAGTTATAGTAATGAAAAGCGCCTATACAGGAAGTGCCGCTGAAAGGGCGATAGCCTTAGAGCAGTGTGTGGTAAAATCAAAACACAACAGAGTTCATAAAAGCAAATGGCGCACACAACAAATTTGTTCTGCTACATCGGACTTTTAGAATGCGCAAAAACAAGCAAACTCACTGCTGCTCGAGACCAGCCATCAAATTCCACACAGGAAGCTCTAAGAGCATTAACTATCATAGCAAAGAGCAAGATATTTTTTCTGAACCGATTCCGGCCCCCTGAGGTGTTTCAGCAAGAATGGAAGCATTGGCAAGCTTCATAAAACCTTTCCCATGCCTACCAAGCACACGCGCAGCACTTGCTATCATTATATCACTATCGTATCCATCGGACCAGATAATAAGTCAAGGGTATTTCTGCCTATGTCCTGTCCATGGGCTCCTTGAGTGAACCAGAGGAGGAGGAGTCCGGATTGAATGTAAGAACGGTTTAATAAATTACGCTGTGCAGAGAATCGTCAATATTAAATATGACAATATCCATTGTACCAGCCTCTCATAGACCCTCTCTAAGGAGCACACTTAAGTCACCAATAACTATAAGGAAAGTGGACTAAATGCATGGAATGGTTTCCTTTGCATGCAAGACTAACCACAATAATAATTAATGGGATGAACTGACTACTAACTTTGGGCTTACCAGTAGCGTGTCACTCGCCGTAAAGCGCTTCAACGCCTCGTCGGAGGTAGTAAGTCCTATATAAATACAAGTTAAATACACTCCGCTCTTTACAACATTTACCCTGAATTTACAGCTACGTCTAAGATAAACAGTACATGAAATAATTTATTATTTGCCACTATGGGTTCGCAGGATACATACAACATGACTTAGAAAATACGGATCTAGCACCCAAACATACAAAATGCATTTGGACAGCGTATTGCTTTTTAATGATGTAAAACGCGGATAACATTTAAAATAGCTGTCTTTAAGATCCTGTCTGCCCCTCCAATATCCCTCATTTTTAAACAGAACACATTATTCTAAATAGGAATTTCGTGGCTATGTCTCCTAACACGTAGGAACGCGGAAGGAGAATTCTGCTGTTAAAACTAAATAACAGGGGGAGGCAGAGCCGCTACGGACCGTACCAACTGCTTGCTAGTCTGAGCCAGTACAGGGTAGCCAGTGTTGGTTTTATAATGGCAGGGAAGCAGCGTATGTCGTACGATGGCCCACTTCAGGGCCGCCGTAATATCTCCCTCCCGAGTCCTATACAGCGTGAACACGATCCAAAGCCATCTGGCATCATTGGCCCCACTTGAGCACCAGTTGCCCATACAAGAACACACACCCAAGCTCTCCAATTCGAGCTGCATCGCATAGGCGCCAAGCCTCTTGCACTCAAGGGGGTCGCACCTAGACGGTGTTAAGCCTCCCAACCACCATCACAGTCACCCCACTCCCAACTCTGGTGACTCGAGCGGTGCACCACACGCTTACCCCTGTAACTGCCGAGTGCTCCTGCGCACGTTCCTCAGCCCCGCAGCCTCTCCTGCCGCCGTGCATTTCCGGGCGCCATCACGATCTTCCTGATCCTGTCTTGGCTCGATGTGTGCGCCACCTGTAGCAGGAAAATAAAGAAAAATAGAAAACAAGAAGCCCCGAGCGCGGGGCACGACACGCTGTGGGGGAGCGTCCAGGGAACAAGAGGGTCTCGTGGGCGCTCCCCGCTTCCTTATTCCCAAGGGCCCGCCCCCCTGACCCGGAAGTCTTACTATGACATCCGGGTCAGGGAGGGCGCCAACCAATCGGTGGTGGGGTGCGCCCGGGAGGGCACGCCCCGCCACCGAGAGGCACGGAGGAAGGAGGCGGTCGCCGCGCCGCCATGCGGGCGGCGGGGCCAAGAGCCCCCCCTTTTCATTTTTTTTGTTTTTTTGATGGGGGGGGGGAGAAACGAAAATGATTCATTATGAAGGGCTCAACAGGAGCAACAAAAAAAAAAGATAATTTATTTTCTGGGGCGTTTTGAACATTTGTGATTGTCAATTGCTTTATTAATTAAATGTATGCTGCTCTCCCGGAAGCAAATCAGTTGGCCACAAAAAATGCATACGTGCTTCACATTGCCAAATTTCATTTGAATATTTGGTACCATCTCCCTCGCCTCTGGTCCCGTCACTGCCTCTTCATTGGATGTACTGGCCACAGGTCGGGGGTTATCCAGCAGATCAGGTACTTGTGCAGCACTGTAATTTATAGGGTGCCACCTTTCCATATGCCGATGCATGGTATAATTGCCATAACTGTATTTCTTTTCTGTTCCTCTGGACAGTTCATATTTACAGATCAGACAGGTAACATACCGGGCATTTACCTTTTTTTGTCCGTGGGGAAATGAAAGAAATTGCCATATATAACTTTCTTTTACATGGGACCTCATTGGCTGCTCTTCCTCTTCTTCCTCTTCTTCCTCCTCTTGTTGTAGGATAACCTGAGGAGGTGGTCCTCTCTTCCTAGGAGGTTGTGGTGGTGGTGGGGGTCCACCAGCTGCAGCTACAATTGAAGCCATCTTCCAATAATCAAAATAGGTCTTCCTCTCAGAAAGTTGAAAGTCAGAGTGAGAAAAATAGGAAGGGGCTTTCATCATTTGGGAAAAAAAATGTTCTTAACCAATGAAAAGTGTTATTTTTAGGTCACATGACCTAGCCTTACATCATTCAGAAACCAAAAGTGAAATCAACCAATAAAAAGTGTTATTTTCAAGTCACATGACCTGTTACCCTTACGTTACGCGTCCCGCTACGCGCCCCGGATCGCTTCCGGGTAGCTGCGCTTTGCGCCTCGGTTCGCGTTCCAGAACGCTTCCGGGTGCGCTAACGCGGCGCGTCATAAGATGCATTACGCGGCAATGCGATACGTCGCGCTTACGCGACGCGTCACGATGTTGTTTTCTAACACGGTAGTTGCGCTAACAGAACGTTTACCGGTTCGCGGACCGGGTCGCGGAACAAAATCAGTGATGTCATCAGTGATGTCACTGACCATGTCATGAATGATGTAATATGTGACATCATCAGCAGTGGATTGCGGGGGCGCAATATATAGTTAGTGCAACTAACTATATATGGAATTTCAATGGTTTTGTGTGAGTAAAATAAGGTTTTGTAAATGCGAATTCCTAACAATATATGGTCTATAACCTATGGTTTTTTCAGTGAATTTTCAAGGTTTTGTAAATGCTAATTCCTTACTATATATGGTCTATAACCTATGGTTTTTTCAGTGAATTTTCAAGGTTTTGTGAAAGCTAATTCCTAACTATATATGGTCTATAGCCTATGTTTTTTTCAGTGAATATATATATATACATACATATATAAACATATATCATCTGTATATCTATATAAATACAAACATAAATGCATGCATACATATACTTATATGCATACAGATGCATGTTATTTACATGAAAGTTGAAAAAACACTAATAAAAGCAAAGCTAAAAAGCCACCTCATTACAAACAGAATGGCTTTAACTTAAACGAGGGCGAGATCTATTGCATTTTCAATGCTTCTTTACTTTGGTTCCATCAAGAAGGCATTCAGATGTGTCACACATTTGCCATAAATTCTGAATGTTAGCACTCTAGTTGCACATTAGATCACTGTAGTAAAGCTACTGCTCACCAGGGACGTCTGCTGCTGGTATTCAAAGTGCATGTTTCAGTCTGCATGTCAGAATTTTTTTCATGAAATAGAAGAGGATTTGAGAAGTCACTCAAAATGATCCCTAATTTTTCTTTCTGAAGCACTAATCATACTTTCTATGGCAAAATTAACCCCCTCATGTTGTTCCTTTTTAAATTGAGTGTGTTCAGACTTACCACTTCATTCCAATCAAGATGGCTTCTGGTGTGCCATACTTTTGTCATAAGTAAGACTGTTAGCGCTCTAGTTGTTCTTTAGAACACTCTGGGACATTCTGTCATTGGGCTATACTTGGGGTACATCTGGGTGATATTTGGGCTACATTTAGGCTCTTTTGTCTCTGGTGGCCATCTTGGGAGACTGTATGTCAGAATTTTTTAATGAAATTGAAGAGGGTTTGAGAAGTCACTCAAAATGTGCCCTAATTTTTCTTTCTGCAGCACTAATCATAATTCATATGGCAAAATATACCCCCTCATTTTGTTCCTTTTTAAATTAAATGTTTTAAGAGTTACCACTTTATTCCAATCAAGATGGCTTCAAGTGTGCCATACCTTTGTAATAAGTAGGACTGTTAGCGCTCTAGTTGTTCTTTAGAACACTCTGGGACATTCTGTCATTGGGCTATACTTGGGCTACATCTGGGTGATATTTGGGCTACATTTGGGCTCTTTTGTCTCTGGTGGCCATTTTGGGAGACTGCATGTCAGAATGTTTTAATGAAATAGAAGAGGATTTGAAAAGTCACTCAAAATGTGCCCTAATTTTTCTTTCTGCAGCACTAATAATACCTTCTATTGCATAATATACCCCATCATTTTGTTCCTTTTTAAATTAAATGTTTTAAGAGTTACCACTTTATTCCCATCACGATGGCTCCAGGTGTGCTATACCTTTGTAATAAGTAGGACAGTTAGCGCTCTAGTTGTTCTTTAGAACACTCTGGGACATTCTGTCATTGGGCTATACTTGGGCTACATCTGGGTGATATTTGGGCTACATTTGGGCTCTTTTGTCTCTGGTGGCCATTTTGGGAGACTGCATGTCAGAATGTTTTAATGAAATAGAAAAGGATTTGAGAAGTCACTCAAAATGTGCCCTCATTTTTCATTCTGCAGCACTAATCATACTTTCTATGGCAAAATATACCCCCTCATGTTGTTTCTTTTTAAATTAAATGTTTTAAGAGTTACCACTTTATTCCAATCAAGATGGCTTCAGGTGTGCCATACCTTTGTAATAAGTAGGACTGTTAGCGCTCTAGTTGTTCTTTAGAACACTCTGGGACATTCTGTCATTGGGCTATACTTGGGCTACATCTGGGTGATATTTGGGCTACATTTGGGCTCTTTTGTCTCTGGTGGCCATTTTGGGAGACTGCATGTCAGAATGTTTTAATGAAATAGAAAAGGATTTGAGAAGTCACTCAAAATGTGCCCTAATTTTTCATTCTGCAGCACTAATCATACTTTCTATGGCAAAATGATCCCCCCTCATGTTGTTTCTTTTTAAATTAAATGTTTTAAGAGTTACCACTTTATTCCAATCAAGATGGCTTCAGGTGTGCCATACCTTTGTAATAAGTAGGACTGTTAGCGCTCTAGTTGTTCTTTAAAACACTCTGGGACATTCTGTCTATGGGCTATACTTGGGCTACATCTGGGTGATATTTGGGCTATATGTGGGCTCTTTTGTCTCTGGTGGCCATTTTGGGAGACTGCATGTCAGAATGTTTTAATGAAATAGAAAAGGATTTGAGAAGTCACTCAAAATGTGCCCTAATTTTTCATTCTGCTGCACTAATCATACTTTCTATGGCAAAATATACCCCCTCATGTTGTTTCTTTTTAAATTAAATGTTTTAAGAGTTACCACTTTATTCCAATCAAGATGGCTTCAGGTGTGCCATACCTTTGTAATAAGTAGGACTGTTAGTGCACTAGTTGTTCTTTAGAACACTCTAGGAGGCTGCAGTACAACACAAAGGAATCAACTGACAGTCTCTGTCCTTGTTGGATGTACATGTTTTACTGAGAATGTCAGACTTCATTTTCACATGACTGAGAAAGATAATGTGAATTTACAGAAAATATGCTTTCAGTTTAGCTTATAGATCCCCTTCCAAACCACTTTGGGAAAATCATGAGATATTAGTTTTCTTTCTAACAATATTCATGATATCACAGCAGAAGGTTTTTTCACATGGTAAAATCACCTTAGAACCCACTACAATTCCTAAAACGAGTATGGTACCATCAACAAATGATTTATAATGTAACTAAAGTCCTAAAACCCTCCATTAACTACAATGCTTTTTAATGAGGTGCTATCATGTATATTGGTCCCAAGATGGCTGCCAAAACTCCTTGGATGAAGTCCTGACAGCCAATCAGATCAGATGTGTGGTTAGGCTCCGCCCAGATATATATCTTTTTTTGAACCTAAATTACTCAAAATCCACTGGAGCACATATATTGAGACCTAGCTAAGGCACATCGGGCTAACAGCCCCTACAATTTTGCCAAGTTTCGTGCAAATCCATTCAGCCGTTCGAGCTAAAAGTGAGGCCAACCGCCCTATGGAAATTAACATGGGAAAAACGCGTTTTGGGACCCCCCTTTTTTCTCGGCCCCCCCTTGATGAAACCCCCCCAAATTGTCAGGTGCTGCTCAGAAACAAAATGTTCCATTTTCCTGAAAATTTCAGCCAATTCCGTCCACAAACGCCAAAGTTATAAGACATAGAATTTTCAAAAGTCCCATAGAGAAAAAATCCTAACTATATATACCTACTATATATATATATATATATAAAGCCAGGGATTCCTCAGCAACTTGCTCTGCGCTCGCAGACACCGCCTCCACGCCAGCAAAGAAAGAGGACCGGACCAACGAAAGTCAGCAAGATGGAATTTATTCTGAACAGAACCAGCGACGCGTTTCGGGCGGAAAGCCCTTGATCACGCTACAACATGTTACAAAACATTATGCTTTTTTATATAGGTGTATGCAGTGAAACTGACACCGCCTCCTGGAGGCGTCCACCAAAATCACGTGATAATGAGTAAACAGTGAAAAAACACTAATCGCTGATACAATGTTGTTTACAAATGCTGATATACAAAAAAGTTCTGACTGGTTAAATCCCAGAATTACTACATAGTGTTAAAAGAATTTAACGGATGTAGATACATCGAAACACCTGTTCTCATGGTAAAAATATAAATGACATATATACCAATGTTGTGCAAATATGCAAATTTGTACCATATAGCAGCGATCATATTAAAGTGCATATAAAAAAAGTGCATAAGTGATAAGAATCTAAAGTGCAAAAAGTGCGGGAACATGGCAAACTCCTATTGGAACAGACATATATTTTTTATATAACGATTAATATGATTAAATTCATTAGACAAATTGTATACTAATGTAAGCTCTATCAAAGGGTTCCAAATAAGGAGAAAAAAGGGATGGGGTTATTATCTAAGAAGCTAAAAATGACAATATGTATAAATAAGAACATATTTCATATATATACACTGTTTGTACCTACATACACATCTAACCAAAAATATAATAGAAAGAATATACATCAAAAGAGTGTATAATACTAATTGAAAATGAAATGCACGTACAAATGACCAGACTAAAGGTGAGAGACCACAAAGGTTGGGCCCCACCAGACGAACACCAACATATGTTCCACCAAAATGATCACTATATACACCCCCATCCCGCAAACCCATATATACAAGGTGGACTGCCCGCATATCTCCATAGATGCACCTTCTATTTACATGTCAATTGCAAAACCTCATTTCTATGTATTTACAAATGTACAGAAAATATATGTACATCAGAGTCCTGTGCATTGTAAAGACAATGCACTATATGTTAAACCTTTGAAATAATCTAGAGGAACTCTAAAATTACAATCAATAAACAGGATTGAATAAATACACTAAAAATTGTATGGTATAACATAGATAGAATAAAGTGCGCAGAGTATGTCACCATGAGTGAGTATGATGTAAAACTACACTAGTTCTAAAAGCAGATCACGGGACAGAAGATAAGGGACCACAAGGTACTTCTAATAGGGAACCTAACTAGAAGTACGTGTAAAATGCGGGCAAGAACAACAGAATGCAATCAAAAAATGTTAAGTACCCTACAGGAAGTGATGCATTTCCTCAATGTTGTTGAGCCCGTTGGGCCAACGACTATCGAGTTCCAATATGAACCTAGACTCAAGTTTTCTTAGTTCTGCCTCACGGTCACCCCCTCTATTCAAGCTGGGTACAGCCCCAATTACGAAGTAGCTGAGGCATTTTAAATCTTTGTTATGGACCCGCTTGAAGTGCCGGGCGACCGGGTAAGTAGGGTCACTGTGCAATATAGCCCGTAAATGCTGTAGTATTCTGGCGTGCACCTGGAGCTTAGTGCTACCAACATATCTAAGCCCACAGGTGCACGCCAGGACATACACAGCATAATCTGTTTTGCAGTTGTAGTTGCCATTGATGGTTTTGGCAACTGTGCTAAACGGGGTGTGGTAGTGTGTAGTGGAAATTCCAAATTTACAGGCCCTACAACTTGAGCATTTAAAAAAGCCTCTGGAAGGGCGTAGCCATGGCACTTTAGTTTTTAGTTCAGGAGCTGCTCTGTCCAAATAGTTGCCCGTAGTTTTTGCTCGTCTATAAGTTATGGTAGGGGTGGAGGGTAACCTGGTGTTTAGGATATGGTCACTCCTTATAATCGGCCAATGTTTATTGAGAATTGACCTGATTTTTCTTTCTTCCTTACTGTAAGTAGTAATGAGACGTGGGCACTCGGGTTGGGATTCCACTTCTAAAGGGCGTTCTATTGTAGGTACAGAGACAGAAAAGAGGCTCTCCCTAGACCTAGAGAGGGATTTGGTTACTGCAGCATTCAATATCTGCTCGGAATAACCCCTAGCTCTCAATCTGTGTAACAGTTCTTCCAAGCAGGTATTGAAATCAGATGGAGAGCTGCAGATCCTCTTCAACCTGAGAATTTCCCCATAAGGGATTCCAGAGATAGTGTGTCTAGGGTGCATACTGGTATATATATATATATACATAAATTCATTAATAGTCAATCCCAAATGTGGTCATATATGTATATGTGGCTAACATCATGACACATAAAGTCTGAAGCACTTAGGTGGTTCGAAAAGTCATCCATGGGGACAGGCTTACTCGGCCATCTAATTTACAGGATCGATCATCCACAAGTAGTGTTAGTTTTTAAATATAGACATGTAGCTTGCCATCAAGGTTGTGACCCGTTCCCCGTTCCCAGCAGAAAGATCATTTTGGACTTGCATCTGCATAATTCAAGTTCCCAATCCCCCTTGTGTGGATGAGCTATGATATGTTTACTTCCATAATAACGCAAACATTTAGGGCCTCCCAGTTTTAATTCCCAAAAATGTTTGACCAAGGATGGTTTTTGTCCTGATTTTGTATTGCCCTCACATGTTGTAGAATACATATGTTCACTTTGTTATATTGTACTTCCAATGTTTGTTTAAAAGTCATACTCCAGAACATATCCCCATTGTCCAACAGAGAAATCACTGCAGAGTGACCAGTCACTCCCCGACCCTACCATGCACACTGGTGGGGCGTTGGCCTTATGTATGGTAATGAAAAATTAATTTACGTTAACGAAATTTGTAGAAATGTACTGAAAAAAACAAAAGTTAACGTAACGCTATAGTTAGTTGTGTGATGAAAAATCTATTTTGAAAAGAAAAAAAACATAAAATTCACTTAACCCCTTCCATGCTCATGACGAGCTCAGCTCGTCATGAGGCACAGTTGAGCTGTGCTGATGACGAGCTGAGCTCGTCATGACACCAGCAAAATGCCAATTTCCAGCACAGGGGAAAAATAACCACAGCAGCGATGTGGTTAAACAATCGAAGCTTAAAGTGATGTTGTGGTTAGGAGAATATGTCAGCAACAACATTAAAAATGTTAACTAACAAAAATGCAGAAATGTACCAGTTATAGTTAGCTGAGCTAACTATACCTTTCACCCTGCCATGCACTGCTTAAGACCTATATGACGTCACACCAGACATGTTCTGTGACATCATTTATAACATCACTGATTACATCTCAAAGGACTTCATTGGGGACAACATCCAAGCTTCTTTTGTAAATATTGTTTTATATACAAGTACAGCATTAGGGCTATGAAAGTAAGTGAAATATAACTCTGAATAATATGACACACCATTACTGTTATCATACATACAACCTCCATAAATAAACCATGTCTGTGTTATGTGCAACATTGACTCTATACCATAGACTACATGGGAAGTGGAGTTCATGTTGACTATACAACACAGATGAAAGGGTAACCTATCCTGCATTTGGTGTTCAATCTGTATTCAACTATTCAGGAAAAAACACACTTTACCACATACTCAAGCTCTGTTACATAACTAATTTGTTTGTATGGACAGTGTGTATGGACAGTCTTTACTTGTATTGAATACCTTACAGTCACTAAACCAACTTTAAGAAATGAAGTTGACATAAGTAGAGAAGTGGGTACTGTAAACAGTACTCTATAGATAGAGTTTGCCCTCTATCACACTGTTTGAAGAGTGAAACTCTCATAAGAAACACACCACAGAGCATTAAAAAGTATCTACTAAGCATAGTCTGAGTATGCTTTATGTAAAACTTGCCCGAAGAATGATTATTCACTTCTAATAGCCACAGTCTGAAGGTGCTTAACATCATACTGCCTGTAGCCTTCATACTGCTGTGACAACTTTACCGATAATACATACATCCTGCGATGAATTTGATGCTTTCTTCACAGAGACATATTGACTCATCTCCACTGACCTCGCCTCCAAGAAGGCCCAAATACCCTCCTCTATTACCACTGTACCCGCTGACCTCTTTGATAAGTGCAACCCAACCTTCTTGAACTACAAGAATAATGTGTCTTGGGGCTCCTTTATCCCATTTAGTGAAAAAGACATTCATAAAATTCTTCAGTCTATCAACCCATCCAACCACTTTGGTGACCTGCTGCTTCCAGGCATCTTCAAAGCGATCAAGGTCGCTCTCATCCCCACCTGGACTAGGATTGTAAATGCTTCCTTATCTCAAGGCATGATCCCGGACTGCCTAAAAGCAGCTGAGGTATCACCTATTCTAAAAAAAAAAACGCTGACAAATCCAATCTCAATACTTCTGTCCCATATCCAACATCCCCACCTTAGCGAAACTCCTAGAAAAATGTGTACAATTCCAACTATGTGCTCACATAGAGAACTATCAACTTCTAGACCAGCACCAATCTGGCTTTCGGAAGGGGCACAGTACCGAATCAGCCCTCTCACATGTTATGGATGACATTCTGAAAAGGCTCAACCAAAATGAATCCTGTCTACGTATCCTTCTTAACCTTTGCTCAGCTTTCCACATGGTTAATCATGTCAATCTCCTATCCATCCTGCAAAACGGAATGGGTTTCTCCGATCTGGTGCCACAATGGTTCTCATCCTTCCTTCATCACAGAACACAACGAGTCAAGGCTAACCACTCTCTCTCCCAGGCCTCTCCAGTTCTCATGGGGGTCCCTCAAGGGTCCGCCCTTTCTCCTATCCTATCCAACCTCTTCTTGGAACCTCTTGCTAAAGCACTAAACTCCACGAATATTCTCTTCCACATGTATGCCGATGACACACAACTATACTTGAAAATTTCATCCCTGGATAACATCATCCCACTCAACACCATAGTAACGTCTACTCAAAATTGATTAACCGAGAACCACCTCCTGCTCAACACCTCCAAAATGGAGCACCTTCTCATCTTCCCTCCGAACCACCTCCCCAAGCTAGATCTCTGGCTGACACACCTCCACTTCCGCTCGGTTTACCATCAGAGGCACCGACGGACAGAGCGGGGCCTCATTCTCCCGAGCGGTCGCCGGGTGAGGTGAGGTCGTCACCCACAAAAAGCTGGGAAGAAGATGTTCTTCTCTCCTTCCAGTGGGCAGTCAAATGTGAAGGTTCCTGGTAGATATGTACCTTTTTCTTAGTACATTCTTTTGTTCTTGATCTAACAAATCATTGACAGTTGCAGTAGCTTCTCTGTTTATGGTCCTGAAGAAAGCCGGGGCAATGCCCCACGGGCTGAAACATGTCGAACGATTTGCACATAACGCCATGGGGTAGTCTTACTACTCGGCGTGTTTTTAATTTTTGACACATGTTGTGCAGTTTGAATACTTTACAATGCCCGTGTAGTCAATTTTATTTTCACTATTTGCCCTTTAAGCACTGCACTTTAGTAAATACCACTTCACGATGGTCATCACGGCTAGTTGTTTGACATCCATTTTATATCGACACTACTAAGTCGGTTGTGATTTGGAATGATCAATAAACATCCCACATGACGTAAATTCCACCATAAAGGGTGGTCTGATGGGATTTATCTAGCCAGTGTGCTACAACACCTTATGTGCATGCATGCATCCACGGTTACACCTCGGCCAGTACAGCTACACACTTTTCCAGACCTGGTCTGCTCTGTTGTGTTTTCTGACTCACCTCACTGCCTTCAACTGCATGCTGATCATCATAGACTCAGCCAAATCTCGTGAAGTTACCTTGGACAGACACCTAAATATGAATATTCATATCATCAATGTATGTAAGGGAGCAAACCACTCGATATCAAACCTTTCCTTCGGCAAAGTGACTTCAAGCATGTGGTCCAAGCGCTTGTCTTGCCGAGGCTAGACTACGGCAGTGCTACCCTCTGTGCCCTCCCCAAATACGCCCTTGCTCCACTAAGGGCCTCTCTGAACACCACAGCCAGACTGATGACAGGTTCCAAACAAAACAAGCACATATCCTCAGTCTTAAAATCTCTCAATTGGCTACCCTTTGAGGCACAAAATCCGCTAAAGATTGCAGTTCTGGCGCACAAAGCCATCCACTTCAAGACTCCGAGGTACCTGGCGCAAAAACTTGACCTATCCTGTGGCGAGAGAGCTTCAAGAAGCACCACAACTTACCTCCTGAAATCTATCATCCTCAGCAAAAAAATAACTTGTCACAAGCCTTCTTCCGGTGCTGCCCAAAAGATATAGAACTCTCTCCCACCGGAAGTACGCAGACTCTCCTCGATGACGTAGTTCAAAATGGAAGGTAAGAGATTTTTGGTGAGCAAATTCCTACCTTAATTGGCTAGGCTCACTTGACTGGTTGACTTTTTTTGCTATCACTTTCACATCCATTTGTTATGGCTCCTCTTTACTGTACATTTTGTTGTTGTTGTTTGAATTCATCAGTTTACTGTATTATTTTCCTTTTCCCTATTTATTGTTGATACCTCATTCTTGACGTGTCTTTCATACTACTGTAAAACGCTCTGATATCTTTCAGGGATCTTGTTCATGCTATATAAAACTTTATAAATAAATAAATAAAACATGCACTTGTACATAAGTTAGTACCTAGAGCACACAGATTTCTATGTTAAGTAGAATTTTTCATACTGAGGCAATTCTGACTAATAACTTAAGGATGCCTACAATGCTTAATATGTAGAATGTGGAATCTTAGTACTGAAGGAAACTTTTTCTGCAATACCAAAAAACTTGTGTGGACCTTTCCATCACAGGCACCCAGAGTTTCTCTTCAATACAAAGATTTATAACGTGCTCAGTATCTCTACATATCTATGATGCATTAGGAGCACATGTGTTTTGTAAACACTTATCCATTAATTGGACACAGGCTGTACAATAGTAGCTAGAAAAGTGATATGGTAGTTACCCACCATTATGTAAACTATAAAACAAAATAACACTTGTTTGATGATAACATCACTGATGTCATCAGTGGGGTAATCAAGTATGTCCTTTGAAATATCATCAATGATGTCATAAAATGATGTCATAGAACATGTCATAAATTATTACATATTTGAAGTAATAAGCAGTGCATGGCGGAGGTGCAAGTTATAGTTAGCTCTGCTCTGATAACTATAACTGGTGAATTTCTACAGTTTTTTTGTTGAAAGTGTTAATGTCACTGATAAATTCACCTAACTATAACGTCACTTTAACCTTTGATTTTTTTCAGTGCATTTCTAGGGGTTTGTTTAACGTAACGTAATAACATATGTAAAGCCAACCCTATGCCGGTGTGCGTAGTAGGGTCTCTGGAAGGACTGGTCACTCTGCTTAAATGTCTTTATTGGAGATAGCTGTGCACAATAGGGTGTGAGGAGAGACTGGCCTCTATGCTGAAACCTCTCTCTTGGACAAAAGGAGTGTGTAGTATTATTTGAGGAGGGACTGACGCCCCATTCAGACCTTTCTCTTGGATGAATGGTATGCATAGTAGAGCATGGAGAGATTGGCCTCTCCACTAAGACCTGTCCCCAACATTACAGGTGTGCATAGTAGAGTGTATGGAGGGAGTGGCATTTTATGTGAGACCTCTCTCTTGGATGTCGGGTGTGTAGTAGCGAATGAGGAAGGACTGGCCTCTGTTGAAACCTGTCTCTTGGATGACAGAAGTATGTAGTAGGATTTGGGGAGGGACTGTCCCTCCACTGAGACCATTCTCTCAGATGTCAGGTGTGCGTAGTAGTGTGTGGAGGGACTGGCCTCTCCTTTGAGACTTCTCTCTCAGATGATAAGGGTGCATAGTAGGGCATGAGGAGAGACTGGTCTCTCCTTTCAGTCTTCTCTCCTGGAAAATAGGTGTGTGTAGCAGAGTATATGAAGGTACTGACCTATCAGATAAGACTTCTCGCTAAATTGACGGGTGTCCATAGTAGCAAATGCAGATGCACTTGCCTCTCCACTGACAGCCCAGTTTTAACTTTGTACTCAGATTTCTCCCCAAGTCGATAGGCATAAATATTAGAATGTAAAAAACAACATCTCCACTGACACTCCTTCCTCCAGTGTGCATTCCAGAGAGTATGTGTTGCGATCCCATAAGAGTGTCAATCTGTGGACCATGATCTAGCTTCCTGCCATATTTGGTGTAATTCCATTTGGAAATTTTTCATATTGCCCTGCCTAAGGATGTCCATTGAAAATGCATGGTATTTTTAATTTTTGGACCCCCCCCCCCTTTATCTCAGATCCCGCTTGTCCGATAAATGAATGAATGAATGAATAGATGGACTTGTGAAGCCTTTAACTTCTACTATAGTGTTCCGGCGCTTGACCCAGAGGCAGGTGGACCAACTTAATCTTTGAACAGGTGGGTTTTCACAGGTTTACAAAAGCTTTTAACATCCTGGATGCTTCTCAAGGATGGAGGGAGAACGCTCAAATGCCTGGCAGCTTATACTGAGCCGGCCGAGCTGCCCCATTATTTTCCTCTGGTAGGAGGGCCATGAAGGCCGCCACCTTCGGGATTGTGTACATGAACTAGCAATTGCAGCAACGAGGGCTGCAGACAATAATAATTGCTGCAAGTATGATCATTTTCGTGGCAATGCACATAATTATTGTCAATGAACCAAATTCAAGTAACGATCTTACCCACTTTGGAAAATTGGAGCTACTAGTGTAACAACAGCACACACACATTGATCTGTGTGACTATCCAATAACTGTTAAAACATTTGATGTGATGGCAGTGCTACTGGTTAAAGATCTTGTTTAGCAGCTGGGATGGATTACCCAATGTGAGTGACTTGTGGTGTATTTAAAATGTGTCATGTGATATCTATCTGGCACACACCAGCATTGAGAAAGGTAGTCCTTTTTGAAACGCATCTGGTAACCGGTGAGTAAAGAGAAGTCTTACACGTGAGTGTTCCATTTTTCTGTTTGGATTTTTGTTTTGAAATATTAAATTACGTGGCCCCACAAGCACAGGCATCCGTCAGTCGCAATATGTGAGCAGAAACCTCATCGAAGGATCAAACTATGAATCCTACTCTTAAGGATTCCCGCTGATGTGTGTGCAGTAAAGGTGACAAATGAAGCGATGGACACAACAACAGTGAACTGTAAAGCTGGCAGTGACCTACGACAGCATATACAGTGTGCAATGAATCGGAGGGTATTATGATGCTGGTGCCTCTCTTCAAGTGATTATTATGCAACAACACTGTCCTTCAAAAAGAAAGTGAAAGCTTTACTGATGAGTACTTCTCTGAATTAGAAGCTTAACCTCGGCCTTTTGTCATATCGGCCTAGGTGTGGCGGATCCTCCAAGCCCAGGGGTCTGCTCCACCTATCTATTGTCAGGAAGACTCTTCTTGCTGTTTTCGACTTACATGCTCTTCTGCCTTCTTTGTCATGGTCCTCTGCTTACTTATGATATCTTGGACTGTTGCAGTTATGATACCCACCACTATAATGGCGCAACATACCTGTTTTTATTGTTGTCTATTGCTGCTGTTTTGACACAATAGTCTCCCCTTATGTGTGTTGCATTTTCTCTATAAAGTGCTCTGATACCCACTAGGGTCATGTTCGCGCTATACAAAACTTTTTAAATAAAATAAAATAAAACATGTAATTTGTCTGCTTTTTTTCTTGCTTCTTTACATTTTACTGTGTTTATTAAACCTTATCCGTGCATAAAAAAAGACACATGCAGGTAGTGAAATTAATGTGTTGTTTGTGCTTTTGTCATTTTGTGCTGCACTATTGATCTGTGTTGTACATGTCATGTACTGTGGTTCTTGTGTGTATTCAGTTTTGACAGTTTTTTGTTTTGTTATGATTATTTATGTCAGGTTATTGTCTTATGTTTTTATGTACTTTAGAGATGCATGTGTGTGTATGTGTTTATGTTTGTATGTAAAAGCATCAAGGTGTTGTTCATGTCATGAGTGCATACATGGCGCAAATCTTTTGCCTTGATAGTGTTTCAATTGTACTACTCTTCATTCACAATCCCACTTGTCTGGGACCTAAAATTCGTAGCATGTAGACTTTCTAGATTCAGATCTAACTAAAAAAAAGACACACAACATGTTATGCAGCGCTCCATGCCACGTTTCCAGTGGTCAAGAGAGGGCGATTCTAGGGCCACTCAGGAGCTATCATCCAAACACATCAACATATATCAATTATTGCTTAAACTGTGCCACAGACCAATCCGCATCATAATACGTGTTTAATGTGTAAATGGACATTATTTGTTGATCATTCCTATGAGTTACTTTGATTTCCACTGGTCTCTCGTTTTCCCATTTGCTAATGTGTTAGGGATCTTTCTATAGATTTTGAAAAGTAGGAGCTCATATGAGCTGTCGCTAAGGGTTCTAAGCCCTCACTCTAACATGATCAATATCACAAGGAAGTAAATCATGATTTCTCCACCAGAGTCTACATTTTCAAATGCAAAGCTATTTAATTTGTGTGTAGCTTCATTGCCGGTGACGCTCCTTACTGCCTGCCTGCAACAGTCTGTGTGACACCAGCGCCAGGGGACTCCAGTTCCCAGAGTCCCCCAGAGGCGCCAGAGACCGCATCACCAGCGCGCGCCGGTAGGCAATTAAACTTACAGCAGGGCTCCCGCAGTGCGGGTCCCTTCATCGCCGGTAACGCTCCTTACTGCCTGCCTGTAACAGTTTGTGTGACACCAGCGCCAGGGGCCTCCAGTTCCCAGAGTCCCGCAGAGGCGCCTGAGACCCGCATCACCAGCGCACGCCAGGAGGTGCTTTAACTTACAGCAGGTGTACAAAAGGGGGTGGTGATGGACGGAGCATGTGAACCAATCAAACACTCACACTAAGTCAACAGATCTGGGTTTAATCCATCACCATTCTTTAGCCCACTCTGCCACCCCAGTTCAGACATGGCCATATGCAAATCAGTCTGACCCTGTGCCTCATGGGAACAGTCCAGCCCGAACTGCCAAGACATGCCTTCCCTGGACCGGAAACAAGCTTCCGAGGACCGGTTTCTGGCATTTCATCCGTCTTCAGCCCGGCTTGCTTGAATCCAGTGGCAAAGTGAGCAAGGGACTCACGTCTGAGCATACCCTGCCAACTTATGGCAAACAACGCGGTACAAAAGGGGGTGGTGATGAACGGAGCATCTGAACCAATCAAACACTCACATCCAGTCAACAGATCTGGGTTTAATCCATCACCGTTCTTTAGCCCACTCTGCCACCCCAGTTCAGTCATGGCCATATGCACATCAGCCTGACCCTGTGCCTCATGGGAGCACTCCAGCCCGAACTGCCAAGCCATGCCTTCCCTGGACCGGAAGCAAGCTTCCGAGGACCAGTTTCTGGCATTTCAGCCGTCTTCAGCCCGGCTTGCTTGAATCCAGTGGCAAAGTGAGCAAGGGACTCACGTCTGAGCATACCCTGACAACTTATGGCGAATAAAGCGGTACAAAAGGGGGTGGTGATGGACGGAGCATCTCAACCAATCAAACACTCACACCCAGTCAAAAGATCTGGGTTTAATCCATCACCGTTCTTTAGCCCACTCTGCCACCCCAGTTCAGACATGGCCATATGCAAATCAGTCTGACCCTGTGCCTCATGGGAACAGTCCAGCCCGAACTGCCAAGCCATGCCTTCGCCGGTAACGCTCCTTACTGCCTGCCTGCAACAGTCTGTGTGACACCAGCGCCAGGGGACTCCAGTTCCCAGAGTCCCCCATAGGCGCCTGAGACCCGCAGCACCAGTGCGCGCAAGGAGGAGCCTAAACTTACAGCAGGGCTCCCGCAGCGCGGGTCCCTTCATCACCGGTAACACTCATTACTGCCTGCCTGCAACAGTTTGTGTGACACCAGCGCCAGGGGACTCCAGTTCCCAGAGTCCCCCAGAGGCACCTGAGACCCTCATCACCAACGCGCGCCAGGGGGTGCTTAAATTGACAGCAGGGCTCCCGCAGCGCGGGACGCGCGCTGGCGTGCCCGGGCGCTGCCTAGGAAAAGCCTGGGCCAACGGCCGACCCGTCCGCACCGTCTTAGGCCGGAAGAGGCCGAGCTGGGCCATCCCTCCAACGTCTAGATACGGGAAGAGCATTGAAAACAAAAAAGGTACTGTAATTTTGCCACTACGTGGAATTTCATTGATACTCGGACTCCTATTATCCTAGACAAATTGGACATTGCTAATTTGCACTTTGCACTGCTCGGAGGTACTTTAGAGTACTTAGGCTGCTAGTTAAACTGGACATTGCTAATTTGCACTTTGTACCGAGGCACTTAAGAGCCCTAGGCTGCTAGAGAACTTGGACATTGCTAATTTGCACTTTGCTTTGTGCACACGTCAGGCTCTTTTTTAAACAAATTTTAATTGATACGTTTTAAATATTGGTTTTGTTAGGGGACCTGTACTCCTAGTTTAGGTTGTATTTTCCCATTAGGGACACTTGGCGGTAATAGGACTATAAGGGGCTATATTGAGTTGAGCTAACTTTGCGCAAACTACATCCTCTAGCGGTAAGATAAATATGGCAAAAAGAAAGCAAGCAGCCATCCATATATCTAAAGTCCCTAGTAAACATAGGAAAATTAACATGTCATTATTGAACTATTTAACAGGGGCAGTGGGAGACATTGAGAGACAAATCATCTCTGTGGAGGAAAAAATAATCAATGACTCTGTCATCTCACCCCCACAACAACAACAGGTTACGGTCAATAAAAAGACACACAAAATAAGTCCTATAGAAACAGAGAGGATTGAGATATTAGACTCAAATAGCCACGCCAAAGCTAACAATGGGTGCGTACTGGAAATCGATGATGACATCATAGCTGATAACGCGGTAACAGAACAGGTAATCTCAGAGAAAAAAGGCGGTAATTCGCATAAAGGAAGGGCAGTAAACACCAACTCTGGAGATACTGTTCTAATCCATTCCGCGCCAATTAACACCTCAAAACCCACTACGTCCCAGCTTAAAAGGTCGTATGTAAAAACACATGGGGGCAGAAACAAAACACAGAGGGATTTGGATACACTAAATGGGGAAATAATGCAACCAGAGTCCCCAGCGATGCAGCAGAGATACTTCTAGCCATAAAAACCCTCGAAGTATCTATGTTGGATTCAATCAATTCTATTAGTGCTAGGATGGACAAGTTAGAGATTAACGTAGGGTAACTTCTAGGGGACCACCTGAAGAATGCAATAGGGATAGGAGCTTCAAAACAGAAACTTCTGGGAATTATGGGGCAACCGGGAAGGCATACTATTATTGACACGACTAGCCTGAGGAACAAGAAAACCTCTGAGGCCGATGTACGGGGTGTGTGCTATGACCAATGTATAATCACTTTTTCCAATTGTACGAATACCCCACCACCAGTAGCTGAAAGATCTCCACACAAAATCTCAGGAGGGGAGGGCCAGAAATTGGGGGGCCATCAAAGGGAAGGAACAAATGTCAATAGAGGGGGAAAAAGGGGGAATGAAGAGTCTGATAAAACACAAAAACTGAATCTTTCCCCAGCGGCAACACCCTATAATATTATCTTAGCTGATGTCCCTAAACTGCCCTTAGACATTGAAGAAGACTGGCCCGCACTGAGAAATAAAACAATTAATTGGCTGGGTAAAAGGATAGGTTCAACAAATGACCTTTTCAAAGAATTTAAGATGGTGAGGAGGGTGGCATGGGTGGACAAACGTGATAAAAACCTATGAAGGGGATTGTATAGTGCTCTCGCTGGGTGCACCGGCCTTAGTTAGGGAAGTCCTAGTGAGACTTCATAGGTCGAATCTCTTTGATAGCAGTATCTTAGTGCGACCCCTGGGGTTTTTCTACCCGCCCCACAATCTTAACACCTTGGCTAATTGTGTTTGATTAGATGGGAAACCGGGGGGAACAGTATACCCTGTAACTGTGTCAAACAGATTCGGTCCCCTTAGCTTCCTGGATGGGATTGATTGACATCCAAACACAAGGGGCAGCAGTCCCTCTGGACCCTCATTGGAATCCGCTAATCCTGCTATTAAGATCATTTGGAAAACGGATTTAGTGGTCAGAACTGAAAGTACTGTAGTTAATATTAGCGGTGCCTAGTCCCTAGAAGAAAATCTAGCAGGGATATGTAGAATCCTGTTCTGGAACGTAGCGGGCTTAAAAAACAAGGCGAATGATCAGGCATGGTTAACTTTTATTGACAACTATGATGTTGTCTGCCTACAGGAGACTTGAACTTTAGAAAGTATACACATAAACGGATTTAAGACATACCACACACCAGCAATTCAATCTTCCAGTGGCAGGTCGAAGGGTGGTTTATGTGTATACGTTTCGAATAGGTTGGTCACACATAAGAGTGCCCCGGTTAGTTCCGACATTTTTTATCAAACAATCCTCATTCAACTGGACAATAACAAGGCTTTGTTTCTTGTAAATGTTTATAAGAATGTTGAAATAAATCACTTGGGTTCTGTTTTAGGAAAGCTAAGTCATGACATTGCTAAATCCGAACTAAATGCTAATGATGAAACCATCCCCAGTTGGGGGGGTGATTTTAACACGAAATTGTGTCCGTTGGCGGGTGGCGGAAAGAGTGGCATAACTTTGGATAACTTTGATCCTTCCTTTCATTTTACACACACTACAAAAGGCAATCAGCTAAATGAGGTAATTTTTAAACACAACCTGGGATTTTCTAACTGTATATGCATGCCCATGGTCGAGATTGACTATACATTTATAGTGAGAGGAGCGAAGTCATTAATTGATTTCATTACTATCCAAAATCGTTATGCGAGCCATGTGAAGGCCTTCTCTATTCATCAAAATATTATGAGGAACCATCGGCCAATCAGCGTAAACATAAAAACACAAATTGGGGAACGTATTAACACCTCTAACAAGATAGCAAGGGTGCGAGACATAAGGCTAGGGTAAAAGAATGGCTATGCTATCCATTGGGGAAAAAGGGATAGCTTAAAATTAAGTAATGAATTAATAGCTAAAGCATTAAACCCAATATTAAAATGCCTAAGCAACAGTCCAACCCATGAGGAAATTTTAACTGCGTTTAAAAATATTACTGAGGTGGTTAGAAATGTTCTGTTTAAAGATTCCAAGGGCACTCGTAATACAAAAAGGATGGTTCAATAAAAATTGTACCAGTAGCTATGGCAGGTTAAAGAAGGCACTACACAGTGAGGTTAGAGATATACCCATGATAAGGGAGTGTAGAAAATTGTATCGGGAAGCTCGAAAAAATAGGTTCGCGGAGCTAAAAGAAAAAGCCTGGAAAGACCTTCTTGAGGCTGCCGAGTCTAAAGACAGTATGAATTTTTGGGCCACTGTAAACGCACCTTTTCTCGCTAATAAATCAGACAAACCAAGAATCGAAATGGCAATAGATGAAAAGGTCTGGATAAACTTCTTTTCTAAAGTTTATGCCAGACAGAAGCCAAATGATGTACTGCCAAGAGCTCAGACTTAGCGATCACACAACAGCCCTTCTTACCCATTAATCTTGACTTTACATTAAATGATGTTGTAATGGCAGTTAAAGCAAGCAAAAGTGGCAAAGCAGCTGGTCGCGACGGGATACCGATCAACCTATATAAATCAAATTTGCAGGTATGGGGTCCCAGTTTATTGAGAGTTCTACAGGCGTGCTACGTAAAGGGTTTTATAACTATATGGTCCGAATCCATTATAGTACCCATTTTTAAAAAGGGGGATCGTGAGAACCCTGCGCCCTATTGCCCGATATCCTTATTGGATTCTTTGATGAAGATTTCGGGCAGGATTGTTCTCGAAAAACAACAGGGATGGGCCGAAGATAACAATATTTTAAGTGATGTTCAATATGGTTTTAGAGCTGGTATAGGTACAAATGAGCAGATTTTGATTTTAAGTATTTTAATTGACAAATATACTGGAAATTTGTATTTGCCCTTTGTAGACCTTTCGCGGCTTTTGATTGTGTGGTCCGTAAGAAACTATGGAAGGTTTTAAATTAATTGAAAGTTGAGCCTGTTTTAATTCAGTATTTAAGACAACTATATACATGAGCTACCACAAAGGTCCAGTATGGTATTGAGGGTGAGTGTACTGCCCCTTTCAAAGTTGAATGAGGCGTTAGGCAGGGGTGCGTATTGGCACCACTCTGTTCTCTTTATACACGAATGCTTTAGAACAGGAGTTGGTGTCAAACACTAGGGACCCTCCAACAGTGAATTTGCGTCCCTACGCATCCCTCCTACACACTGACGATGCTGTCCTCATGTCCCGCACCCAAATAGGACTACAAAGAGCCCCCTCTTTATATTCAAATTTTATGGACTCCCTCAGCTTAAAATCTAACGCTAAAAAGAGTTTTGTGATGTCATGTGGCTGGAAAAGATATAAGACCAGAAGCTTCCAGGCGGGGGGAAACAAGGTGGAAATTACCCCTGCATTCAGCTATCTGGGAGTGCTTTTTGATAGATCGGGTTCTTGGGCTCCAGCAGTACAGGCTAGCAGCCAAATTCATCAAAGTAAATTCGGCTCGCAAAGGGCCAGATTCTGAGAATCTGGCCCTTTGCGAGCGCTATTTTTGCATTTGGGATTCATCATCCCAAATGCAAAAATCGCAAATATAGAAATCGCTAAATTGCGATGAATTGCATTTAAGGAATCTCAATTTGAGATTCCTTAAATGCAATTCATGAACCATTTAAAAATTTGCAATCTTAAGAGTTTAAGAATTTGCAATCTGGTATCTTTCGCTATTAAGGAATCGCAACATGTGTTCTTCATGAATCTGGGGGTTGGTCCCTACTTTTTATGAAGTCTATTGCTGCACTTTTTAATTTTGCTAAAAGATTGGGGAAAACCCCCCCAGAAATTCTAATAAAAATATACCAAGCAAGGTGTGTGAATATAGCGATTTACGGGGCAGGAATCAGGGGCTACCAAGATTGTAGTATAATTCAACGCATAGAAAATACTTTTCTGAGATCCCTTTTAAGTGTTCCTAATAGTGCCCCTGTTTTTAGTTGCCATTCAGAACTGGGGGTTGTACATATTGCTGATCTGATTAAGGTAGAGCCAGTATTGTTATGGCACAGAATCTGGACCACTGAAAACACAAGACTAAACAGAGAGATAATTAGGGGCTCTATGAGATTAGATTTGGTCCGCAAATACCCATGGTTGAAATATGTTAAAAGCTTTATGCAGGATATCGGTCACATAGAATATAATACTAAGCCCGACTGTATGAACCTTATAAAGCGTAAAGATTTTTTTAAAATGGCTATGTCCCACTTAGAAGAGAATAGATTAGCTTTAGAGTTGAACAAACCAATGGTGATTAGCCATCAAATGACCCTTACTTCTATATCCATTCAACCCTATTTGCTTTGTGTTCAAAGTGGCTATGACAGATATCTCCTGACCAGATTTAGGTTTGGGACGTTCCATCATTAAATTACATACCCAACCGTAGACGACTGGTCAAGAGAATTGTGTCAATGCCCCTGCGATAACGTATCCAGTCAAAGTACTATGCATGTGGTTTTATTCTGTAAGTTGTATAAAAATGAGAGAAGAAGCTGGTTAATACCTTTATTACTTCAGGGCAGATGGAGACAGTGTCGCCCCGCTTTTATATACCTACAGATGCTTGAAAATTACTATAGCATTGGGTCTATGGTGGGCTTTCTAAAGAACGTCTTGAGGAAAAGGAAAGCTGCTAACATTTGACTTGCGGGATATAGGTTCCGGAATATGCATTGAAGAAAAAATGAAAGTCTCACCATTACTAGCTTAACTCTTTTAGAAGTTTTTTCAATGATGGATGTACATAAAAGTAGTTATTATTTATATTATGTATGATGATGTATTGTTGGATTATGTGTATGCTTTTATGATTTTAATTCTTCAAAATTGAATAAAGCTAATTTTGATTGATTGATTGGGTGTAGCTTCACAACAATAGGTTGTTGTTGCTATGTAACATGCTACCACAATAAGTAGCAGGTATTGCTAATTCCGACTTACTTTTATAATATTCAATGTAATGTCCTCCCAGCGATAGAAGGGTTAGTGGAACTTGCCAGAATGTGAAACTGTGAGCTGCAAATGCCTCCGTGGCAGCTTTTGCCACAACTATTACGAAATCTTATAGTTACTGGTACTTGATATTTGTATGTTTTTTTTTGTGAGGCCTCATGGCACTCCAATTGCCATCAAAAGTGATCATCCGTACCACAATCCTTTGCATAGTGAATTTGCACAGTGGTTCCTCGCCTCTCAGTTGCACAAACAGCAGAGAACATTGAGCTCACTGCCGTGCTGTTGTAGCACACAGAGAATAATGGCTAAAGAGAATATTGCCTCTAGTGCTAAATATTTCATAAACAGCACCCACATACTAATGTTGATATTTTCACAATAGACTAAGGTGTGGACACTTTAAATACAGTAGCTCCCTAAATATTAATTTATTTTTTAGAAAAGCCTTCTTATTATCTCTCCACATTGTATAAATGCAGAGGCTTAACTTTATCTTTTTTCTTTGCTCTTTTACAGAAATGAGTAACAGGTCCAAGGGGAAAAGGTATGATAATCTAAGCAATACATATTTATTTACTAAAAAAAGTTGTACATCAAATGCATTACCTCGTGAATTCGAAGCCAATGCTGGTTAATTTTTAGGCCTGGATACAGACAGCTTTAGCGGTTACCAGTGTTCATGTCACTAATACATGATAACTCAAAGATAAATACAAACACAAGGGTTTAGTGCTTGGCTAATTTGAGTGAGCCCCCTTAAGCCATTGCATGTCTGATGTGTCTTTCACATTTTGCATCAATCCTTAGATTGTGCATGCATGTACATTGACAGTGGGTTTTTTTTTGCATTAGTAATCAGCCTACCCAAAATTCCCTTGAGATTCTGAAGAAGCTCTTTGAGAGAGACACCTGCTCTCCAGGTGGGTCATTGTGAGGGAAGCCAGCACATTTTGTTGACCCACCTTCTCTTTAGCCCAGGCAAACTTGGCTCATGCAGTGCCTTCTGTCTGCAATCCCTTGGCTATCAGGATGGGCTTCACGAACGGAGTTCTAGCAGTGTGCAGCTCTATTTTCGCTGCAAACCTATAGAGGAGGGTCAGTGCACTGCCTCTGCCAAAGACTTATACTCTGCTGCGTGATTGCCACTGGCACTTTCTAGAAGCTCATATATCGATAGTTAACAGAAATGGCTCCTCCTCTAAGGCAGGGGAGCGTCGTCCCACTGCTTTATGCAGTGTTAAAAAGGACAAATACAATTATAATAACTTGAGGTTATTATCATGTTCATTTTTCCTGTTGCGGCATCTTTTTGGGATGGGCAGCTCTCAAAGCAGGGGGAGAAGTGATTTGCATTCCCTATCTGAGCATGAGTGATTGGTCAGCCCTTTCGGGTGTCCAGACAGTCGTGGACACATGGCATACTCTCCATGCAGGTTGCATTACTGTCTGTGTGGAGAACATACCCACCTCTTCAGCCTCTGGCTCAGATCAATCACAATGCTGCATTGCAGCTTTGTGATTGGCTTCGGGGTGCGGGGGAGGCCAGGTGCTTCCTGTTTCCCCCGAGAAGCCAGGAAGGGGATGCAGAAGAGGCAATCATGGCCAGCCAGCCGGGCGGCGGAGAGGTAAGCGATGTATATATATTTTTAACCAGATCCCCCCTCTCTTTCTCCCATCACACCGCAATGCTGCTTCCAGGTAGCAGCCACCACTGATACTGAAACATGGTCGCCCTCATCTAAGGAGATTTGGTATAGGGCAGTGCAACAAGTCACCTTGCTTAGCTGCCCTAACGTAGCCAAAGTGAAAGGCCAGGTATGCACCGTATTTATGCAATACACTGCATTCCTGTCTTTTCCTCGTGCGCTGGCACCATTTCGGCAGATTACTGCAAACGCAGGCACCTTTTTTCCATTGTGCAAGGGTGCCTGTGTTGTTAGTAGGATTGTTTATGTGCAGGAAGGTGCATCTTCCTGCACAAAAACAATTCTGTGAGGCATTTCCCTCCTTCTAGGTATGCTGCACAACGCAGCACACCTAGAAAGAGAAAAATCACAGACAACTTTCTAACTTGGAATGTTCATGGCCTGGGTAACCCTTGTAAACGCCGGCACATCTTGGCGTATCTAGACCGCCATAATATTAATTGTGCGCTTTTACAAGAAACGCACTTCAGCCCCAATGCCACCGTCTTGTTTGCATCCCGCTGGGCCACCTACTCCTACTTTTCCTCATACTTCTCTTACTCCAGGTGAACAGCCATTCTAATAAACAAATCTACACCCCCATAGGTTCCTATGAAGACCCCCAAGGCAAATAGACTATCATATGGGGCAGGTTGTTTGCTCAGTCCATAACCCTTGTCTCCTGCAATGGCAAAACACCGATGATCCAGAATTCATTTGGATACTTTGGGGAAGGATTTTGGATATTGGTTCCACACACCTACTATGAGATGGGGACTTCAACGTGACCTTAGAACCTGCTGTGGACAGCTCGCACCCACAACTGCATCACTATTCCAATGCACATTACACTCTCAAAACATTCGTTGAGGAACATAAACTAAGGGATGCTTGGCGCCACTCACACCCGCAGCATGGGGAGGGTTCCTGCTGCATGCCAGCTCGTTCTTCTTGGTCACGAATCTACGTCTGGCTCATCACCAAAAGCCTCGCCCCTTGGCTGACACATATGTCATACCTGCCCCGCACATATTCTGATCATTCCCCAGCACTAATCACGATTACCCCCCCCCTTCTTCCCAGGCCCCCCCCCCCCAGATCGCCTCATCTTTTCTGTCCTGGCACCTGAATGCACAAAGTCTACTAGACCTGGTGTTCCGTCAAGAACTGGAACAGGAAATATCTGATTTTTTCACACGAAACAAGGATTCGTTTCCACAATATTCCACTCTATGGGAGGCTGGTAAAAAGCGCCATTCGGGGGCTATGGATTGCAAACAGTGGAGGGATTTTGAAAGACCACCGCTCCACGTTACGTAAACTGGAAACTGAACTTAAACAAATCAAACATTTAATACAGACGACCCCGACTCAGAACTGCAAGCGCGGTTAAGAGGCTTAAAAACTGAATATAAAGAAGCAGCCAAAACAGAGTGTAGGTTTAGAGGGAAATACCACCACACGCACAGATACGGAGAGGGAGAAAGGCCGGGAAAGGCTCTCGCCTCTCTAATCCGCCCCTCCCGCTTCTCCAACATAGTCTTGGAAATTGAAGAGGAGGACGGTCAAATTCACAGGAGCACCTCTGACATTGTGGCAGCCTTTCGTATCTTTTATAAAGCCCTGTACAAGACGCAAAGAACTTGCCATGTATGTGCGCCACATCTGCACACATGCACATTTCAGGGGTGCAACAGAGTGTCCTTTTGAAACCCTTGCACCCTTGAAATTGCATGCGTAATTTGCGAGTACCCATTGGGTACTCGCTAATTGCGCATGCAATTCCCATTGATTCTTATGGGCCTCTAACCTTTAGAAATGAATGGGAAGCCTTCCTTAATTGGGATTCGTAATTTACGATTCAGGAATATGTAGGAATTGCAATTATTATTGCGATTCCTACATAAATAGCACTTTGAGAGATCATAATAACTATTCACTAAAAATCGCCTTTAAGGACTTGCAAAAAGGCTATTTCATATATATGCCCTCTAGTTCCCGGGCCCTTGGACAACCACCCTTTCACAGAAGACCTCTATGAATGCTGCTATAGCTCAAGAAAGTCCTGTATACTTTCAACCTTCTCATCCTAGAAAAAACAGCAATGGACCGCACACCGCTAGCCCCCCCTCCGGGTCGCCCCTGAGAACTCCGGTATGTGAAGTGCCTGAAGTTCGAAGAATTACTGAAAGTTCGTAAGTGGTTCACCTATGTAGGTGCAAGTAGATACTTGTTATTCGCCCAATCTCTAGACCCGGGACATGGCCCGGGTTTCGGGATATCTTCCCTCATCAGTAGAGAAAGTCAATAGGGGTGGAGGAGAAGGCCGCCTCGTAACCGTCACGGGCCTTGTTGCCCAGCATGCAGGTGCGTCGTCCAGAAGCTTGTCAGCTTAGGAGGCTCATGGGAGCCCTTATGTAGAAAAAACAGCAATGGACCGCACACCGCTAGCCCCTCCTCCAGGTCGCCCCTGAGGACTCTGGTATGTGAAGTGCCTGAAGTTCAAAGAATTACTGAAAGTTCGTAAGTGGTTCACCTATGTAGGTGCAAGTAGATACTTGTTATTCGCCGAATATCTAGACCCGGGACATGGCCCGGGTTTCGGGAAATCTTCCCTCATCAGTAGAGAAAGTCAATAGGGGTGGAAGAGAAGGCCGCCTCGTAACCGTCACAGGCCTTGTTGCCCAGCAAGCAGGTGCGTCGTCCAGAAGCTCGTCAGCTTGGGAGGCTCAAGGGAGCCCTTATGTTGAAAAAACAGCAATGGACCGCACACCGCTAGCCCCTCCTCCAGGTCGCCCCTGAGGACTCTGGTGTGTGAAGTGCCTGAAGTTCGAAGAATTACTGAAAGTTCGTAAGTGGTTCACCTATGTAGGTGCAAGTAGATACTTGTTATTTGCCCGATCTCTAGACCCAGGACATGGCCCGGGTTTCGGGATATCTTCCCTCATCAGTAGAGAAAGTCAACCGGGGTGGAAGAGAAGGCCGCCTCATAACCGTCACGGGCCTTGTTGCCTAGCACGCAGGTGCCTCATCCAGAAGCTCATCAGCTTGGGAGGCTCATGGGAGTCCTTATGTAGAAAAAACAGCAATGGACCGCACACCGCTATCCCCTCCTCCGGTTCGCCCCTGAGGACTATGGTATGTGAAGTGCCTGAAGTTCTAAGAATTACTGAAAGTTTGTAAGTGGTTCACCTATGTAGGTGCAAGTAGATACTTGTTATTCACCCGATCTCTAGACCCGGGACATGGCCCGGGTTTCAGGATATTTTCCCTCATCAGTAGAGAAAGTCAATAGCGGTGGAAGAGAAGGCGGCCTCGTAACCATCACGGGCCTTGTTGCCCAGCACGCAGGTGCGTCGTCCAGAATCTCGTCAGCTTGGGAGGCTCATGGGAGCCCTTTTGTAGAAAAAACAGCAATGGACCGCACACTGCTAGCCCCTCCTCCGGGTAGCCCCTGAGGACTCTGGTATGTGAAGTACCTGAAGTTTGAAGAATTGCTAAAAGTTCGTAAGTGGTTCACCTATGTAGGTGCAAGTAGATACTTGTTATTCGCCCGATCTCTAGACCTGGGACATGGCCCGGTTTCGGGATATCTTCCCTCATCAGTAGAGAAAGTCAATAGGGGTGGAAGAGAAGGCCGCCTCGTAACCGTCACGGGCCTTGTTGCCCAGCAAGCAGGTGCGTCGTCCAGAAGCTCATCAACTTGGGAGGCTCATGGGAGCCCTTATGTAGAAAAAACAGTAATGGACCGCACACCGCTAGCCCCTCCTCCGGGTTGCCCCTGAGGACTCTGGTATGTGAAGTGCCTGACGGTCGAAGAATTACTGAAAGTTCGTAAGTGGTTCACCTATGTAGTTGCAAGTAGATACTTGTTATTCGCCCAATCTCTAGACCCGGGACGAGGCCCGGGTTTCGGGATATCTTCCCTCATCAGGAGAGAAAGTCAATAGGGGTGGAAGAGAAGGCTGCCTCGTAACCGTCACGGCCCTTGTTGCCCAGCACGCAGGTGCGTCGTCCAGAAGCTCGTCAGCTTGGGAGGCTCATGGGAGCACTTATGTAGAAAAAACAGCAAAGGACCGCACACCGCTAGCCCATCCTCCGGGTCGCCCCTGAGGACTCTGGTAAGTGAAGTGCCTGAAGTTCGAAGAATTACTGAAATTTTGTAAGTTGTTCCCCTATGTAGGTGCAGGTAGATACTTGTTATTCGCCCGATCTCTAGACCCGCACATGGCCCGGGTTTCGGGATATCTTCCTTCATCAGTAGAGAAAGTCAATAGTGGTGGAAGAGAAGGCCGCCTCGTAACCGTCACGGGCCTTGTTGCCCAGCAGGCAGGTGCGTCGTCCAGAAGCTCATCAGCTTGGGAGGCTCATGGGAGCCCTTATGTAGAAAAAACAGCAATGGACCGCACACCGCTAGCCCCTCCTCCGGGTCGCCCCTGAGGACCCTGGTATCTGAAGTGCCTGAAGTTCAAAGAAATACTTAAAGTTCGTAAGTGGTTCACCTATGTAGGTGCAAGTAGATACTTGTTATTCGCCCGATCTTTAGACCCGGGACTTGGCCTGGGTTTCGGGATAATTTCCCTCATCAGGAGAGAAAGTCAATAGGGGTGGAAGAGAAGGCCTCCTCGTAACCGTCTCGGGCCTTGTTGCCCAGCACGCAGGTGCGTGTTCCAGAAACTCGTCAGCTTGGGAGGCTCATGAGAGCCCTTATGTTGAAAAAACAGCAATGGAAAGCACACCGCTAGCCCCTCCTCTGGGTCTCCCCTGAGGACTCTGGTATTTGAAGTGCCTGAAGTTCGAAGAATTACTGAAAGTTCGTAAGTGGTTAACCTATGTAGGTGCAAGTAGATACTTGTTATTCGGCCGATCTCTAGACACGGGACATGGCCCGGGTTTCAGGATATCTTCCCTCATCAGTAGAGAAAGTCAATAGGGGTGGAAGAGAAGGCCGCCTCGTAACCGTCACAGGCCTTGTTGCCCAGCACGCAGGTGCGTCGTCCAGAAGCTCGTCAGCTTGGGAGGCTCATGGGAGCCTTTATGTAGAAAAACAGCAATGGACCTCACACCGCTAGCCCCTCCTCCGGATCGCCCCTGAGGACTCTGGTAAGTGAAGTGCCTGAAGTTCGAAGAATTACTGAAAGTTCGTAAGTGGTTCTCCTATGTAGGTGCAAGTAGATACTTGTTATTCGCCCGATCTCTAGACCCGGGACATGGCCCGGGTTTCAGAATATCTTCCCTCATCAGTAGAGAAAGTCAATAGGGGTGGAAGAGAAGGCCGCCTAGTAACCGTCACGGGCCTTGTTGCCCAGCACGCAGGTGCGTCGTCCAGAAGCTCGTCAGCTTGGGAGGCTCATGGGAGCCCTTATGTAGAAAAAACAGCAATGGACCGCACACCGCTAGCCTCTCCTCCGGGTCGCCCCTGAGGACTCTGGTATGTGAAGTGCCTGAAGTTCTAAGAATTACTGAAAGTTCGTAAGTGGTTCACCTATGTAGGTGCAAGTAGATACTTGTTATTCGCCCGATCTCTAGACCCGGGACATGGCCCGGGTTTCGGGATATCTTCCCTCATCAGTAGAGAAAGTCAATAGGGGTGGAAGAGAAGGCCGCCTCATAAACGTCACGGGCCTTATTGCCCAGCATGCAGGTGCGTCATCCAGAAGCTCGTCAGCTTGGGAGGCTCATGGGAGCCCTTATGTAGAAAAAACAGCAATGGACCGCACACCGCTAGCCCCTCCTCCGGGTCGCCCCTGAGGACTCTGGTATGTGAAGTGCCTGACGTTCGAAGAATTACTGAAAGTTTGTAAGTGGTTCACCTATGTAGGTGCAAGTAGATACTTGTTATTCGCCCGATCTCTAGACACGGGACATGGCCCGGGTTTCGGGATATCTTCCCTCATCAGTAGCGAAAGTCAATAGGGGTGGAAGCGAAGTCCGCCTCGTAACCGTCACGGGCCTTGTTGCCCAGCACGCAGGTACGTCGTCCAGAAGCTCGTCAGCTTGGGAGGCTCATGGGAGCCCTTATGTAGAAAAAACAGCAATGGACCGCACACCGCTAGCCCGTCCTCCGGGTCGCCCCTGAGGACTCTGGTATGTGAAGTGCCTGAAGTTTGAAGAATTACTGAAATTTTGTAAGTTGTTCACCTATGTAGGTGCAGGTAGATACTTGTTATTCGCCCGATCTCTAGACCCGCACATGGCCCGGGTTTCGGGATATCTTCCTTCATCAGTAGAGAAAGTCAATAGGTGTGGACAAGAAGGCCGCCTCGTAACCGTCACGGGCCTTGTTGCCCAGCAGGCAGGTGCGTCGTCCAGAAGCTCGTCAGCTTGGGAGGCTCATGGGAGCCCTTATGTAGAAAAAACAGCAATGGACCGCACACCGCTAGCCCCTCCTCCGGGTCGCCCCTGAGGACTCTGGTATGTGAAGTGCCTGAAGTTCAAAGAAATACTTAAAGTTCGTAAGTGGTTCACCTATGTAGGTGCAAGTAGATACTTGTTATTCGCCCGATCTTTAGACCCGGGACTTGGCCTGGGTTTCGGGATAATTTCCCTCATCGGTAGAGAAAGTCAATAGGGGTGGAAGAGAAGGCCTCCTCGTAACCGCCACGGGCCTTGTTGCCCAGCACGCAGGTGCGTGTTCCAGAAACTCGTCAGCTTGGGAGGCTCATGAGAGCCCTTATGTTGAAAAAACAGCAATGGAAAGCACACCGCTAGCCCCTCCTCTGGGTCTCCCCTGAGGACTCTGGTATTTGAAGTGCCTGAAGTTCGAAGAATTACTGAAAGTTCGTAAGTGGTTAACCTATGTAGGTGCAAGTAGATACTTGTTATTCGGCCGATCTCTAGACACGGGACATGGCCCGGGTTTCGGGATATCTTCCCTCATCAGTAGAGAAAGTCAATAGGGGTGGAAGAGAAGGCCGCCTCGTAACCGTCACAGGCCTTGTTGCCCAGCACGCAGGTGCGTTGTCCAGAAGCTCGTCAGCTTGGGAGGCTCATGGGAGCCTTTATGTAGAAAAACAGCAATGGACCTCACACCGCTAGCCCCTCCTCCGGATCGCCCCTGAGGACTCTGGTAAGTGAAGTGCCTGAAGTTCGAAGAATTACTGAAAGTTCGTAAGTGGTTCATCTATGTAGGTGCAAGTAGATACTTGTTATTCGCCCGATCTCTAGACCCGGGACATGGCCAGGGTTTCGGGATATCTTCCCTCATCAGTAGAGAAAGTCAATAAGGGTGGAAGAGAAGGCCGCCTAGTAACCGTCACGGGCCTTGTTGCCCAGCACGCAGGTGCGTCGTCCAGAAGCTCGTCAGCTTGGGAGGCTCATGGGAGCCCTTATGAGGAAAAAACAGCAATGGACCGCACACCGCTAGCCCCTCCTCCGGGTCGCCCCTGAGGACTCTGGTATGTGAAGTGCCTGAAGTTCGAAGAATTACGGAAAGTTTGTAAGTGGTTCACCTATGTAGGTGCAAGTAGATACTTGTTATTCACCCGATCTCTAGACCCGGGACATGGCCCGGGCTTCGGGATATCTTCCCTCATCAGTAGTGAAAGTCAATAGGGGTGGAAGAGAAGGCCTCCTCATAACCGTCACAGGCCTTGTTGCCCAGCACGCAGGTGCGTCGTCCAGAAGCTCGTCAGCTTGGGAGGCTCATTGGACCCTTATGTAGAAAAAACAGCAATGGACCGCACACCGCTAACCCCTCCTCCGGGTCACCCCTGAGGACTCTGGTATGTGAAGTGCCTGAAGTTCGAAGAATTACTGAAAGTTCGTAAGTGGTTCACCTATGTAGGTGCAAGTAGATACTTGTTATTCGCCCGATCTCTAGACCCGCACATGGCCCGGGTTTTGGGATATCTTCCTTCATCAGTAGAGAAAGTCAATAGGGGTGGAAGAGAAGGCCGCCTCGTAACCGTCACAGGCCTTGTTGCCCAGCACGCAGGTGCGTTGTCCAGAAGCTCGTCAGCTTGGGAGGCTCATGGGAGCCCTTATGTAGAAAAAACAGCAATGGACCGCACACCGCTAGCCTCTCCTCCGGGTCGCCCCTGAGGACTCTGGTATGTGAAGTGCCTGAAGTTCTAAGAATTACTGAAAGTTCGTAAGTGGTTCACCTATGTAGGTGCAAGTAGATACTTGTTATTCGCCCGATCTCTAGACCCGGGACATGGCCCGGGTTTTGGGATATCTTCCCTCATCAGTAGAGAAAGTCAATAGGGGTGGAAGAGAAGGCCGCCTCGTAAACGTCACGGGCCTTATTGCCCAGCATGCAGGTGCGTCGTCCAGAAGCTCGTCAGCTTGGGAGGCTCATGGTAGCCCTTATGTAGAAAAAACAGCAATGGACCGCACACCGCTAGCCCCTCCTCCGGGTCGCCCCTGAGGACTGTGGTATGTGAAGTGCCTGAAGTTCGAAGAATTACTGAAAGTTCGTAAGTGGTTCACCTATGTAGGTGCAAGTAGATACTTGTTATTCGCCCGATCTCTAGACACGGGACATGGCACGGGTTTCGGGATATCTTCCCTCATCAGTAGAGAAAGTCAATAGGCGTGGAAGAGAAGGCTGCCTCGTAACCGTCACGGGCCTTGTTGCCCAGCACGCAGGTGCGTCGTCCAGAAGCTCGTCGGCTTGGGAGGCTCATGGGAGCCCTTATGTAGAAAAAACAGCAATGGACGGCACACCGCTAGCCCGTCCTCCGGCTCGCCCCTGAGGACTCTGGTATGTGAAGTGCCTGAAGTTCGAAGAATTACTGAAAGTTCATAAGTGGTTCACCTATGTAGGTGCAAGTAGATACTTGTTATTCGCTTGATCTCTAGACCCGGGACATGGCCTGGGTTTCGGGATAATTTCCCTCATCAGTAGAGAAAGTCAATAGGGGTGGAAGAGAAGGCTGCCTCGTAACCGTCACGGGCCTTGTTGCCCAGCACGCAGGTGCGTCGTCCAGAAGCTCGTCGGCTTGGGAGGCTCATGGGAGCCCTTATGTAGAAAAAACAGCAATGGACCGCACACCGCTAGCCCCTCCTCCGGGTCGCCCCTGAGGACTCTGGTAAGTGAAGTTCCTGAAGTTCGAAGAATTACTGAAAGTTCGTAAGTGGTTCACCTATGTAGGTGCAAGTACATAATTGTTATTCGCCCGATCTCTAGACACGGGACATGGCCCGGGTTTCGGGATATCTTCCCTCATCAGTAGAGAAAGTCAATAGGGGTGGAAGCGAAGTCCGCCTCGTAGCCGTCACGGGCCTTGTTGCCCAGCACGCTGGTGCGTCGTCCAGAAGCTCGTCAGCTTGGGAGGCTCATGGGAGCCCTTACGTAAAAAAAACAGCAATGGACCGCACACCGCTAGCCCGTCCTCCGGGTCTCTCCTGAGGACTCTGGTATGTGAAGTGCCTGAAGTTCGAAGAATTACTGAAAGGTCGTAAGTGGTTCACCTATGTAGGTGCAAGTAGATACTTGTTATTCGCCCGATCTCTAGACACGGGACATGGCCCGGGTTTCGGGATATCTTCCCTCATCAGTAGAGAAAGTCAATAGGCGTGGAAGAGAAGGCTGCCTCGTAACCGTCATGGGCCTTGTTGCCCAGCAGGCAGGTGCGTCGTCCAGAAGCTCATCAGCTTGGGAGGCTCATGGGAGCCCTTATGTAGAAACAACAGCAATGGACCGCACACCGCTAGCCCCTCCTCCGGGTCGCCCCTGAGGACCCTGGTATCTGAAGTGCCTGAAGTTCAAAGAAATACTTAAAGTTCGTAAGTGGTTCACCTATGTAGGTGCAAGTAGATACTTGTTATTCGCCCGATCTTTTGACCCGGGACTTGGCCTGGGTTTCGGGATAATTTCCCTCATCAGGAGAGAAAGTCAATAGGGGTGGAAGAGAAGGCCTCCTCGTAACCGTCTCGGGCCTTGTTGCCCAGCACGAAGGTGCGTCGTCCAGAAACTCGTCAGCTTGGGAGGCTCATGGAAGCCCTTATGTTGAAAAAACAGCAATGGAAAGCACACCGCTAGCCCCTCCTCCGGGTCTCCCCTGAGGACTTTGGTATTTGAAGTGCCTGAAGTTCGAAGAATTACTGAAAGTTCGTAAGTGGTTAACCTATGTAGGTGCAAGTAGATACTTGTTATTCGGCCGATCTCTAGACACGGGACATGGCCCGGGTTTCAGGATATCTTCCCTCATCAGTAGAGAAAGTCAATAGGGGTGGAAGAGAAGGCCGCCTCGTAACCGTCACAGGCCTTGTTGCCCAGCACGCAGGTGCGTCGTCCAGAAGCTCGTCAGCTTGGGAGGCTCATGGGAGCCTTTATGTAGAAAAACAGCAATGGACCTCACACCGCTAGCCCCTCCTCCGGATCGCCCCTGAGGACTCTGGTAAGTGAAGTGCCTGAAGTTCGAAGAATTACTGAAAGTTCGTAAGTGGTTCTCCTATGTAGGTGCAAGTAGATACTTGTTATTCGCCCGATCTCTAGACCCGGGACATGGCCCGGGTTTCGGAATATCTTCCCTCATCAGTAGAGAAAGTCAATAGGGGTGGAAGAGAAGGCCGCCTAGTAACCGTCACGGGCCTTGTTGCCCAGCACGCAGGTGCGTCGTCCAGAAGCTCGTCAGCTTGGGAGGCTCATGGGAGCCCTTATGTAGAAAAAACAGCAATGGACCGCACACCGCTAGCCTCTCCTCCGGGTCGCCCCTGAGGACTCTGGTATGTGAAGTGCCTGAAGTTCTAAGAATTACTGAAAGTTCGTAAGTGGTTCACCTATGTAGGTGCAAGTAGATACTTGTTATTCGCCCGATCTCTAGACCCGGGACATGGCCCGGGTTTCGGGATATCTTCCCTCATCAGTAGAGAAAGTCAATAGGGGTGGAAGAGAAGGCCGCCTCATAAACGTCACGGGCCTTATTGCCCAGCATGCAGGTGCGTCATCCAGAAGCTCGTCAGCTTGGGAGGCTCATGGGAGCCCTTATGTAGAAAAAACAGCAATGGACCGCACACCGCTAGCCCCTCCTCCGGGTCGCCCCTGAGGACTCTGGTATGTGAAGTGCCTGACGTTCGAAGAATTACTGAAAGTTTGTAAGTGGTTCACCTATGTAGGTGCAAGTAGATACTTGTTATTCGCCCGATCTCTAGACACGGGACATGGCCCGGGTTTCGGGATATCTTCCCTCATCAGTAGCGAAAGTCAATAGGGGTGAGAGCGAAGTCCGCCTCGTAACCGTCACGGGCCTTGTTGCCCAGCACGCAGGTACGTCGTCCAGAAGCTCGTCAGCTTGGGAGGCTCATGGGAGCCCTTATGTAGAAAAAACAGCAATGGACCGCACACCGCTAGCCCGTCCTCCGGGTCGCCCCTGAGGACTCTGGTATGTGAAGTGCCTGAAGTTTGAAGAATTACTGAAATTTTGTAAGTTGTTCACCTATGTAGGTGCAGGTAGATACTTGTTATTCGCCCGATCTCTAGACCCGCACATGGCCCGGGTTTCGGGATATCTTCCTTCATCAGTAGAGAAAGTCAATAGGTGTGGACAAGAAGGCCGCCTCGTAACCGTCACGGGCCTTGTTGCCCAGCAGGCAGGTGCGTCGTCCAGAAGCTCGTCAGCTTGGGAGGCTCATGGGAGCCCTTATGTAGAAAAAACAGCAATGGACCGCACACCGCTAGCCCCTCCTCCGGGTCGCCCCTGAGGACTCTGGTATGTGAAGTGCCTGAAGTTCAAAGAAATACTTAAAGTTCGTAAGTGGTTAACCTATGTAGGTGCAAGTAGATACTTGTTATTCGGCCGATCTCTAGACACGGGACATGGCCCGGGTTTCGGGATATCTTCCCTCATCAGTAGAGAAAGTCAATAGGGGTGGAAGAGAAGGCCGCCTCGTAACCGTCACAGGCCTTGTTGCCCAGCACGCAGGTGCGTTGTCCAGAAGCTCGTCAGCTTGGGAGGCTCATGGGAGCCTTTATGTAGAAAAACAGCAATGGACCTCACACCGCTAGCCCCTCCTCCGGATCGCCCCTGAGGACTCTGGTAAGTGAAGTGCCTGAAGTTCGAAGAATTACTGAAAGTTCGTAAGTGGTTCATCTATGTAGGTGCAAGTAGATACTTGTTATTCGCCCGATCTCTAGACCCGGGACATGGCCAGGGTTTCGGGATATCTTCCCTCATCAGTAGAGAAAGTCAATAAGGGTGGAAGAGAAGGCCGCCTAGTAACCGTCTAGGGCCTTGTTGCCCAGCACGCAGGTGCGTCGTCCAGAAGCTCGTCAGCTTGGGAGGCTCATGGGAGCCCTTATGAGGAAAAAACAGCAATGGACCGCACACCGCTAGCCCCTCCTCCGGGTCGCCCCTGAGGACTCTGGTATGTGAAGTGCCTGAAGTTCGAAGAATTACGGAAAGTTTGTAAGTGGTTCACCTATGTAGGTGCAAGTAGATACTTGTTATTCACCCGATCTCTAGACCCGGGACATGGCCCGGGCTTCGGGATATCTTCCCTCATCAGTAGTGAAAGTCAATAGGGGTGGAAGAGAAGGCCTCCTCATAACCGTCACAGGCCTTGTTGCCCAGCACGCAGGTGCGTCGTCCAGAAGCTCGTCAGCTTGGGAGGCTCATTGGACCCTTATGTAGAAAAAACAGCAATGGACCGCACACCGCTAACCCCTCCTCCGGGTCACCCCTGAGGACTCTGGTATGTGAAGTGCCTGAAGTTCGAAGAATTACTGAAAGTTCGTAAGTGGTTCACCTATGTAGGTGCAAGTAGATACTTGTTATTCGCCCGATCTCTAGACCCGCACATGGCCCGGGTTTTGGGATATCTTCCTTCATCAGTAGAGAAAGTCAATAGGGGTGGAAGAGAAGGCCGCCTCGTAACCGTCACAGGCCTTGTTGCCCAGCACGCAGGTGCGTTGTCCAGAAGCTCGTCAGCTTGGGAGGCTCATGGGAGCCCTTATGTAGAAAAAACAGCAATGGACCGCTCACCGCTAGCCTCTCCTCCGGGTCGCCCCTGAGGACTCTGGTATGTGAAGTGCCTGAAGTTCTAAGAATTACTGAAAGTTCGTAAGTGGTTCACCTATGTAGGTGCAAGTAGATACTTGTTATTCACCCGATCTCTAGACCCGGGACATGGCCCGGGTTTCAGGATATTTTCCCTCATCAGTAGAGAAAGTCAATAGCGGTGGAAGAGAAGGCGGCCTCGTAACCATCACGGGCCTTGTTGCCCAGCACGCAGGTGCGTCGTCCAGAATCTCGTCAGCTTGGGAGGCTCATGGGAGCCCTTTTGTAGAAAAAACAGCAATGGACCGCACACTGCTAGCCCCTCCTCCGGGTAGCCCCTGAGGACTCTGGTATGTGAAGTACCTGAAGTTTGAAGAATTGCTAAAAGTTCGTAAGTGGTTCACCTATGTAGGTGCAAGTAGATACTTGTTATTCGCCCGATCTCTAGACCTGGGACATGGCCCGGTTTCGGGATATCTTCCCTCATCAGTAGAGAAAGTCAATAGGGGTGGAAGAGAAGGCCGCCTCGTAACCGTCACGGGCCTTGTTGCCCAGCAAGCAGGTGCGTCGTCCAGAAGCTCATCAACTTGGGAGGCTCATGGGAGCCCTTATGTAGAAAAAACAGTAATGGACCGCACACCGCTAGCCCCTCCTCCGGGTTGCCCCTGAGGACTCTGGTATGTGAAGTGCCTGACGGTCGAAGAATTACTGAAAGTTCGTAAGTGGTTCACCTATGTAGTTGCAAGTAGATACTTGTTATTCGCCCAATCTCTAGACCCGGGACGAGGCCCGGGTTTCGGGATATCTTCCCTCATCAGGAGAGAAAGTCAATAGGGGTGGAAGAGAAGGCTGCCTCGTAACCGTCACGGCCCTTGTTGCCCAGCACGCAGGTGCGTCGTCCAGAAGCTCGTCAGCTTGGGAGGCTCATGGGAGCACTTATGTAGAAAAAACAGCAAAGGACCGCACACCGCTAGCCCATCCTCCGGGTCGCCCCTGAGGACTCTGGTAAGTGAAGTGCCTGAAGTTCGAAGAATTACTGAAATTTTGTAAGTTGTTCCCCTATGTAGGTGCAGGTAGATACTTGTTATTCGCCCGATCTCTAGACCCGCACATGGCCCGGGTTTCGGGATATCTTCCTTCATCAGTAGAGAAAGTCAATAGTGGTGGAAGAGAAGGCCGCCTCGTAACCGTCACGGGCCTTGTTGCCCAGCAGGCAGGTGCGTCGTCCAGAAGCTCATCAGCTTGGGAGGCTCATGGGAGCCCTTATGTAGAAAAAACAGCAATGGACCGCACACCGCTAGCCCCTCCTCCGGGTCGCCCCTGAGGACCCTGGTATCTGAAGTGCCTGAAGACAGAAATACTTAAAGTTCGTAAGTGGTTCACCTATGTAGGTGCAAGTAGATACTTGTTATTCGCCCGATCTTTAGACCCGGGACTTGGCCTGGGTTTCGGGATAATTTCCCTCATCAGGAGAGAAAGTCAATAGGGGTGGAAGAGAAGGCCTCCTCGTAACCGTCTCGGGCCTTGTTGCCCAGCACGCAGGTGCGTGTTCCAGAAACTCGTCAGCTTGGGAGGCTCATGAGAGCCCTTATGTTGAAAAAACAGCAATGGAAAGCACACCGCTAGCCCCTCCTCTGGGTCTCCCCTGAGGACTCTGGTATTTGAAGTGCCTGAAGTTCGAAGAATTACTGAAAGTTCGTAAGTGGTTAACCTATGTAGGTGCAAGTAGATACTTGTTATTCGGCCGATCTCTAGACACGGGACATGGCCCGGGTTTCAGGATATCTTCCCTCATCAGTAGAGAAAGTCAATAGGGGTGGAAGAGAAGGCCGCCTCGTAACCGTCACAGGCCTTGTTGCCCAGCACGCAGGTGCGTCGTCCAGAAGCTCGTCAGCTTGGGAGGCTCATGGGAGCCTTTATGTAGAAAAACAGCAATGGACCTCACACCGCTAGCCCCTCCTCCGGATCGCCCCTGAGGACTCTGGTAAGTGAAGTGCCTGAAGTTCGAAGAATTACTGAAAGTTCGTAAGTGGTTCTCCTATGTAGGTGCAAGTAGATACTTGTTATTCGCCCGATCTCTAGACCCGGGACATGGCCCGGGTTTCGGAATATCTTCCCTCATCAGTAGAGAAAGTCAATAGGGGTGGAAGAGAAGGCCGCCTAGTAACCGTCACGGGCCTTGTTGCCCAGCACGCAGGTGCGTCGTCCAGAAGCTCGTCAGCTTGGGAGGCTCATGGGAGCCCTTATGTAGAAAAAACAGCAATGGACCGCACACCGCTAGCCTCTCCTCCGGGTCGCCCCTGAGGACTCTGGTATGTGAAGTGCCTGAAGTTCTAAGAATTACTGAAAGTTCGTAAGTGGTTCACCTATGTAGGTGCAAGTAGATACTTGTTATTCGCCCGATCTCTAGACCCGGGACATGGCCCGGGTTTCGGGATATCTTCCCTCATCAGTAGAGAAAGTCAATAGGGGTGGAAGAGAAGGCCGCCTCATAAACGTCACGGGCCTTATTGCCCAGCATGCAGGTGCGTCATCCAGAAGCTCGTCAGCTTGGGAGGCTCATGGGAGCCCTTATGTAGAAAAAACAGCAATGGACCGCACACCGCTAGCCCCTCCTCCGGGTCGCCCCTGAGGACTCTGGTATGTGAAGTGCCTGACGTTCGAAGAATTACTGAAAGTTTGTAAGTGGTTCACCTATGTAGGTGCAAGTAGATACTTGTTATTCGCCCGATCTCTAGACACGGGACATGGCCCGGGTTTCGGGATATCTTCCCTCATCAGTAGCGAAAGTCAATAGGGGTGGAAGCGAAGTCCGCCTCGTAACCGTCACGGGCCTTGTTGCCCAGCACGCAGGTACGTCGTCCAGAAGCTCGTCAGCTTGGGAGGCTCATGGGAGCCCTTATGTAGAAAAAACAGCAATGGACCGCACACCGCTAGCCCGTCCTCCGGGTCGCCCCTGAGGACTCTGGTATGTGAAGTGCCTGAAGTTTGAAGAATTACTGAAATTTTGTAAGTTGTTCACCTATGTAGGTGCAGGTAGATACTTGTTATTCGCCCGATCTCTAGACCCGCACATGGCCCGGGTTTCGGGATATCTTCCTTCATCAGTAGAGAAAGTCAATAGGTGTGGACAAGAAGGCCGCCTCGTAACCGTCACGGGCCTTGTTGCCCAGCAGGCAGGTGCGTCGTCCAGAAGCTCGTCAGCTTGGGAGGCTCATGGGAGCCCTTATGTAGAAAAAACAGCAATGGACCGCACACCGCTAGCCCCTCCTCCGGGTCGCCCCTGAGGACTCTGGTATGTGAAGTGCCTGAAGTTCAAAGAAATACTTAAAGTTCGTAAGTGGTTCACCTATGTAGGTGCAAGTAGATACTTGTTATTCGCCCGATCTTTAGACCCGGGACTTGGCCTGGGTTTCGGGATAATTTCCCTCATCGGTAGAGAAAGTCAATAGGGGTGGAAGAGAAGGCCTCCTCGTAACCGCCACGGGCCTTGTTGCCCAGCACGCAGGTGCGTGTTCCAGAAACTCGTCAGCTTGGGAGGCTCATGAGAGCCCTTATGTTGAAAAAACAGCAATGGAAAGCACACCGCTAGCCCCTCCTCTGGGTCTCCCCTGAGGACTCTGGTATTTGAAGTGCCTGAAGTTCGAAGAATTACTGAAAGTTCGTAAGTGGTTAACCTATGTAGGTGCAAGTAGATACTTGTTATTCGGCCGATCTCTAGACACGGGACATGGCCCGGGTTTCGGGATATCTTCCCTCATCAGTAGAGAAAGTCAATAGGGGTGGAAGAGAAGGCCGCCTCGTAACCGTCACAGGCCTTGTTGCCCAGCACGCAGGTGCGTTGTCCAGAAGCTCGTCAGCTTGGGAGGCTCATGGGAGCCTTTATGTAGAAAAACAGCAATGGACCTCACACCGCTAGCCCCTCCTCCGGATCGCCCCTGAGGACTCTGGTAAGTGAAGTGCCTGAAGTTCGAAGAATTACTGAAAGTTCGTAAGTGGTTCATCTATGTAGGTGCAAGTAGATACTTGTTATTCGCCCGATCTCTAGACCCGGGACATGGCCAGGGTTTCGGGATATCTTCCCTCATCAGTAGAGAAAGTCAATAAGGGTGGAAGAGAAGGCCGCCTAGTAACCGTCACGGGCCTTGTTGCCCAGCACGCAGGTGCGTCGTCCAGAAGCTCGTCAGCTTGGGAGGCTCATGGGAGCCCTTATGAGGAAAAAACAGCAATGGACCGCACACCGCTAGCCCCTCCTCCGGGTCGCCCCTGAGGACTCTGGTATGTGAAGTGCCTGAAGTTCGAAGAATTACGGAAAGTTTGTAAGTGGTTCACCTATGTAGGTGCAAGTAGATACTTGTTATTCACCCGATCTCTAGACCCGGGACATGGCCCGGGCTTCGGGATATCTTCCCTCATCAGTAGTGAAAGTCAATAGGGGTGGAAGAGAAGGCCTCCTCATAACCGTCACAGGCCTTGTTGCCCAGCACGCAGGTGCGTCGTCCAGAAGCTCGTCAGCTTGGGAGGCTCATTGGACCCTTATGTAGAAAAAACAGCAATGGACCGCACACCGCTAACCCCTCCTCCGGGTCACCCCTGAGGACTCTGGTATGTGAAGTGCCTGAAGTTCAAAGAATTACTGAAAGTTCGTAAGTGGTTCACCTATGTAGGTGCAAGTAGATACTTGTTATTCGCCCGATCTCTAGACCCGCACATGGCCCGGGTTTTGGGATATCTTCATTCATCAGTAGAGAAAGTCAATAGGGGTGGAAGAGAAGGCCGCCTCGTAACCGTCACAGGCCTTGTTGCCCAGCACGCAGGTGCGTTGTCCAGAAGCTCGTCAGCTTGGGAGGCTCATGGGAGCCCTTATGTAGAAAAAACAGCAATGGACCGCACACCGCTAGCCTCTCCTCCGGGTCGCCCCTGAGGACTCTGGTATGTGAAGTGCCTGAAGTTCTAAGAATTACTGAAAGTTCGTAAGTGGTTCACCTATGTAGGTGCAAGTAGATACTTGTTATTCGCCCGATCTCTAGACCCGGGACATGGCCCGGGTTTTGGGATATCTTCCCTCATCAGTAGAGAAAGTCAATAGGGGTGGAAGAGAAGGCCGCCTCGTAAACGTCACGGGCCTTATTGCCCAGCATGCAGGTGCGTCGTCCAGAAGCTCGTCAGCTTGGGAGGCTCATGGTAGCCCTTATGTAGAAAAAACAGCAATGGACCGCACACCGCTAGCCCCTCCTCCGGGTCGCCCCTGAGGACTGTGGTATGTGAAGTGCCTGAAGTTCGAAGAATTACTGAAAGTTCGTAAGTGGTTCACCTATGTAGGTGCAAGTAGATACTTGTTATTCGCCCGATCTCTAGACACGGGACATGGCACGGGTTTCGGGATATCTTCCCTCATCAGTAGAGAAAGTCAATAGGCGTGGAAGAGAAGGCTGCCTCGTAACCGTCACGGGCCTTGTTGCCCAGCACGCAGGTGCGTCGTCCAGAAGCTCGTCGGCTTGGGAGGCTCATGGGAGCCCTTATGTAGAAAAAACAGCAATGGACGGCACACCGCTAGCCCGTCCTCCGGCTCGCCCCTGAGGACTCTGGTATGTGAAGTGCCTGAAGTTCGAAGAATTACTGAAAGTTCATAAGTGGTTCACCTATGTAGGTGCAAGTAGATACTTGTTATTCGCTTGATCTCTAGACCCGGGACATGGCCTGGGTTTCGGGATAATTTCCCTCATCAGTAGAGAAAGTCAATAGGGGTGGAAGAGAAGGCTGCCTCGTAACCGTCACGGGCCTTGTTGCCCAGCACGCAGGTGCGTCGTCCAGAAGCTCGTCGGCTTGGGAGGCTCATGGGAGCCCTTATGTAGAAAAAACAGCAATGGACCGCACACCGCTAGCCCCTCCTCCGGGTCGCCCCTGAGGACTCTGGTAAGTGAAGTTCCTGAAGTTCGAAGAATTACTGAAAGTTCGTAAGTGGTTCACCTATGTAGGTGCAAGTACATAATTGTTATTCGCCCGATCTCTAGACACGGGACATGGCCCGGGTTTCGGGATATCTTCCCTCATCAGTAGAGAAAGTCAATAGGGGTGGAAGCGAAGTCCGCCTCGTAGCCGTCACGGGCCTTGTTGCCCAGCACGCTGGTGCGTCGTCCAGAAGCTCGTCAGCTTGGGAGGCTCATGGGAGCCCTTACGTAAAAAAAACAGCAATGGACCGCACACCGCTAGCCCGTCCTCCGGGTCTCTCCTGAGGACTCTGGTATGTGAAGTGCCTGAAGTTCGAAGAATTACTGAAAGTTCGTAAGTGGTTCACCTATGTAGGTGCAAGTAGATACTTGTTATTCGCCCGATCTTTAGACCCGGGACTTGGCCTGGGTTTCGGGATAATTTCCCTCATCAGGAGAGAAAGTCAATAGGGGTGGAAGAGAAGGCCTCCTCGTAACCGTCTCGGGCCTTGTTGCCCAGCACGAAGGTGCGTCGTCCAGAAACTCGTCAGCTTGGGAGGCTCATGGAAGCCCTTATGTTGAAAAAACAGCAATGGAAAGCACACCGCTAGCCCCTCCTCCGGGTCTCCCCTGAGGACTTTGGTATTTGAAGTGCCTGAAGTTCGAAGAATTACTGAAAGTTCGTAAGTGGTTAACCTATGTAGGTGCAAGTAGATACTTGTTATTCGGCCGATCTCTAGACACGGGACATGGCCCGGGTTTCAGGATATCTTCCCTCATCAGTAGAGAAAGTCAATAGGGGTGGAAGAGAAGGCCGCCTCGTAACCGTCACAGGCCTTGTTGCCCAGCACGCAGGTGCGTCGTCCAGAAGCTCGTCAGCTTGGGAGGCTCATGGGAGCCTTTATGTAGAAAAACAGCAATGGACCTCACACCGCTAGCCCCTCCTCCGGATCGCCCCTGAGGACTCTGGTAAGTGAAGTGCCTGAAGTTCGAAGAATTACTGAAAGTTCGTAAGTGGTTCTCCTATGTAGGTGCAAGTAGATACTTGTTATTCGCCCGATCTCTAGACCCGGGACATGGCCCGGGTTTCGGAATATCTTCCCTCATCAGTAGAGAAAGTCAATAGGGGTGGAAGAGAAGGCCGCCTAGTAACCGTCACGGGCCTTGTTGCCCAGCACGCAGGTGCGTCGTCCAGAAGCTCGTCAGCTTGGGAGGCTCATGGGAGCCCTTATGTAGAAAAAACAGCAATGGACCGCACACCGCTAGCCTCTCCTCCGGGTCGCCCCTGAGGACTCTGGTATGTGAAGTGCCTGAAGTTCTAAGAATTACTGAAAGTTCGTAAGTGGTTCACCTATGTAGGTGCAAGTAGATACTTGTTATTCGCCCGATCTCTAGACCCGGGACATGGCCCGGGTTTCGGGATATCTTCCCTCATCAGTAGAGAAAGTCAATAGGGGTGGAAGAGAAGGCCGCCTCATAAACGTCACGGGCCTTATTGCCCAGCATGCAGGTGCGTCATCCAGAAGCTCGTCAGCTTGGGAGGCTCATGGGAGCCCTTATGTAGAAAAAACAGCAATGGACCGCACACCGCTAGCCCCTCCTCCGGGTCGCCCCTGAGGACTCTGGTATGTGAAGTGCCTGACGTTCGAAGAATTACTGAAAGTTTGTAAGTGGTTCACCTATGTAGGTGCAAGTAGATACTTGTTATTCGCCCGATCTCTAGACACGGGACATGGCCCGGGTTTCGGGATATCTTCCCTCATCAGTAGCGAAAGTCAATAGGGGTGAGAGCGAAGTCCGCCTCGTAACCGTCACGGGCCTTGTTGCCCAGCACGCAGGTACGTCGTCCAGAAGCTCGTCAGCTTGGGAGGCTCATGGGAGCCCTTATGTAGAAAAAACAGCAATGGACCGCACACCGCTAGCCCGTCCTCCGGGTCGCCCCTGAGGACTCTGGTATGTGAAGTGCCTGAAGTTTGAAGAATTACTGAAATTTTGTAAGTTGTTCACCTATGTAGGTGCAGGTAGATACTTGTTATTCGCCCGATCTCTAGACCCGCACATGGCCCGGGTTTCGGGATATCTTCCTTCATCAGTAGAGAAAGTCAATAGGTGTGGACAAGAAGGCCGCCTCGTAACCGTCACGGGCCTTGTTGCCCAGCAGGCAGGTGCGTCGTCCAGAAGCTCGTCAGCTTGGGAGGCTCATGGGAGCCCTTATGTAGAAAAAACAGCAATGGACCGCACACCGCTAGCCCCTCCTCCGGGTCGCCCCTGAGGACTCTGGTATGTGAAGTGCCTGAAGTTCAAAGAAATACTGAAAGTTCGTAAGTGGTTCACCTATGTAGGTGCAAGTAGATACTTGTTATTCGCCCGATCTCTAGACACGGGACATGGCACGGGTTTCGGGATATCTTCCCTCATCAGTAGAGAAAGTCAATAGGCGTGGAAGAGAAGGCTGCCTCGTAACCGTCACGGGCCTTGTTGCCCAGCACGCAGGTGCGTCGTCCAGAAGCTCGTCGGCTTGGGAGGCTCATGGGAGCCCTTATGTAGAAAAAACAGCAATGGACGGCACACCGCTAGCCCGTCCTCCGGCTCGCCCCTGAGGACTCTGGTATGTGAAGTGCCTGAAGTTCGAAGAATTACTGAAAGTTCATAAGTGGTTCACCTATGTAGGTGCAAGTAGATACTTGTTATTCGCTTGATCTCTAGACCCGGGACATGGCCTGGGTTTCGGGATAATTTCCCTCATCAGTAGAGAAAGTCAATAGGGGTGGAAGAGAAGGCTGCCTCGTAACCGTCACGGGCCTTGTTGCCCAGCACGCAGGTGCGTCGTCCAGAAGCTCGTCGGCTTGGGAGGCTCATGGGAGCCCTTATGTAGAAAAAACAGCAATGGACCGCACACCGCTAGCCCCTCCTCCGGGTCGCCCCTGAGGACTCTGGTAAGTGAAGTTCCTGAAGTTCGAAGAATTACTGAAAGTTCGTAAGTGGTTCACCTATGTAGGTGCAAGTACATAATTGTTATTCGCCCGATCTCTAGACACGGGACATGGCCCGGGTTTCGGGATATCTTCCCTCATCAGTAGAGAAAGTCAATAGGGGTGGAAGCGAAGTCCGCCTCGTAGCCGTCACGGGCCTTGTTGCCCAGCACGCTGGTGCGTCGTCCAGAAGCTCGTCAGCTTGGGAGGCTCATGGGAGCCCTTACGTAAAAAAAACAGCAATGGACCGCACACCGCTAGCCCGTCCTCCGGGTCTCTCCTGAGGACTCTGGTATGTGAAGTGCCTGAAGTTCGAAGAATTACTGAAAGTTCGTAAGTGGTTCACCTATGTAGGTGCAAGTAGATACTTGTTATTCGCCCGATCTTTAGACCCGGGACTTGGCCTGGGTTTCGGGATAATTTCCCTCATCAGGAGAGAAAGTCAATAGGGGTGGAAGAGAAGGCCTCCTCGTAACCGTCTCGGGCCTTGTTGCCCAGCACGAAGGTGCGTCGTCCAGAAACTCGTCAGCTTGGGAGGCTCATGGAAGCCCTTATGTTGAAAAAACAGCAATGGAAAGCACACCGCTAGCCCCTCCTCCGGGTCTCCCCTGAGGACTTTGGTATTTGAAGTGCCTGAAGTTCGAAGAATTACTGAAAGTTCGTAAGTGGTTAACCTATGTAGGTGCAAGTAGATACTTGTTATTCGGCCGATCTCTAGACACGGGACATGGCCCGGGTTTCAGGATATCTTCCCTCATCAGTAGAGAAAGTCAATAGGGGTGGAAGAGAAGGCCGCCTCGTAACCGTCACAGGCCTTGTTGCCCAGCACGCAGGTGCGTCGTCCAGAAGCTCGTCAGCTTGGGAGGCTCATGGGAGCCTTTATGTAGAAAAACAGCAATGGACCTCACACCGCTAGCCCCTCCTCCGGATCGCCCCTGAGGACTCTGGTAAGTGAAGTGCCTGAAGTTCGAAGAATTACTGAAAGTTCGTAAGTGGTTCTCCTATGTAGGTGCAAGTAGATACTTGTTATTCGCCCGATCTCTAGACCCGGGACATGGCCCGGGTTTCGGAATATCTTCCCTCATCAGTAGAGAAAGTCAATAGGGGTGGAAGAGAAGGCCGCCTAGTAACCGTCACGGGCCTTGTTGCCCAGCACGCAGGTGCGTCGTCCAGAAGCTCGTCAGCTTGGGAGGCTCATGGGAGCCCTTATGTAGAAAAAACAGCAATGGACCGCACACCGCTAGCCTCTCCTCCGGGTCGCCCCTGAGGACTCTGGTATGTGAAGTGCCTGAAGTTCTAAGAATTACTGAAAGTTCGTAAGTGGTTCACCTATGTAGGTGCAAGTAGATACTTGTTATTCGCCCGATCTCTAGACCCGGGACATGGCCCGGGTTTCGGGATATCTTCCCTCATCAGTAGAGAAAGTCAATAGGGGTGGAAGAGAAGGCCGCCTCATAAACGTCACGGGCCTTATTGCCCAGCATGCAGGTGCGTCATCCAGAAGCTCGTCAGCTTGGGAGGCTCATGGGAGCCCTTATGTAGAAAAAACAGCAATGGACCGCACACCGCTAGCCCCTCCTCCGGGTCGCCCCTGAGGACTCTGGTATGTGAAGTGCCTGACGTTCGAAGAATTACTGAAAGTTTGTAAGTGGTTCACCTATGTAGGTGCAAGTAGATACTTGTTATTCGCCCGATCTCTAGACACGGGACATGGCCCGGGTTTCGGGATATCTTCCCTCATCAGTAGCGAAAGTCAATAGGGGTGAGAGCGAAGTCCGCCTCGTAACCGTCACGGGCCTTGTTGCCCAGCACGCAGGTACGTCGTCCAGAAGCTCGTCAGCTTGGGAGGCTCATGGGAGCCCTTATGTAGAAAAAACAGCAATGGACCGCACACCGCTAGCCCGTCCTCCGGGTCGCCCCTGAGGACTCTGGTATGTGAAGTGCCTGAAGTTTGAAGAATTACTGAAATTTTGTAAGTTGTTCACCTATGTAGGTGCAGGTAGATACTTGTTATTCGCCCGATCTCTAGACCCGCACATGGCCCGGGTTTCGGGATATCTTCCTTCATCAGTAGAGAAAGTCAATAGGTGTGGACAAGAAGGCCGCCTCGTAACCGTCACGGGCCTTGTTGCCCAGCAGGCAGGTGCGTCGTCCAGAAGCTCGTCAGCTTGGGAGGCTCATGGGAGCCCTTATGTAGAAAAAACAGCAATGGACCGCACACCGCTAGCCCCTCCTCCGGGTCGCCCCTGAGGACTCTGGTATGTGAAGTGCCTGAAGTTCAAAGAAATACTTAAAGTTCGTAAGTGGTTCACCTATGTAGGTGCAAGTAGATACTTGTTATTCGCCCGATCTTTAGACCCGGGACTTGGCCTGGGTTTCGGGATAATTTCCCTCATCGGTAGAGAAAGTCAATAGGGGTGGAAGAGAAGGCCTCCTCGTAACCGCCACGGGCCTTGTTGCCCAGCACGCAGGTGCGTGTTCCAGAAACTCGTCAGCTTGGGAGGCTCATGAGAGCCCTTATGTTGAAAAAACAGCAATGGAAAGCACACCGCTAGCCCCTCCTCTGGGTCTCCCCTGAGGACTCTGGTATTTGAAGTGCCTGAAGTTCGAAGAATTACTGAAAGTTCGTAAGTGGTTAACCTATGTAGGTGCAAGTAGATACTTGTTATTCGGCCGATCTCTAGACACGGGACATGGCCCGGGTTTCGGGATATCTTCCCTCATCAGTAGAGAAAGTCAATAGGGGTGGAAGAGAAGGCCGCCTCGTAACCGTCACAGGCCTTGTTGCCCAGCACGCAGGTGCGTTGTCCAGAAGCTCGTCAGCTTGGGAGGCTCATGGGAGCCTTTATGTAGAAAAACAGCAATGGACCTCACACCGCTAGCCCCTCCTCCGGATCGCCCCTGAGGACTCTGGTAAGTGAAGTGCCTGAAGTTCGAAGAATTACTGAAAGTTCGTAAGTGGTTCATCTATGTAGGTGCAAGTAGATACTTGTTATTCGCCCGATCTCTAGACCCGGGACATGGCCAGGGTTTCGGGATATCTTCCCTCATCAGTAGAGAAAGTCAATAAGGGTGGAAGAGAAGGCCGCCTAGTAACCGTCTAGGGCCTTGTTGCCCAGCACGCAGGTGCGTCGTCCAGAAGCTCGTCAGCTTGGGAGGCTCATGGGAGCCCTTATGAGGAAAAAACAGCAATGGACCGCACACCGCTAGCCCCTCCTCCGGGTCGCCCCTGAGGACTCTGGTATGTGAAGTGCCTGAAGTTCGAAGAATTACGGAAAGTTTGTAAGTGGTTCACCTATGTAGGTGCAAGTAGATACTTGTTATTCACCCGATCTCTAGACCCGGGACATGGCCCGGGCTTCGGGATATCTTCCCTCATCAGTAGTGAAAGTCAATAGGGGTGGAAGAGAAGGCCTCCTCATAACCGTCACAGGCCTTGTTGCCCAGCACGCAGGTGCGTCGTCCAGAAGCTCGTCAGCTTGGGAGGCTCATTGGACCCTTATGTAGAAAAAACAGCAATGGACCGCACACCGCTAACCCCTCCTCCGGGTCACCCCTGAGGACTCTGGTATGTGAAGTGCCTGAAGTTCGAAGAATTACTGAAAGTTCGTAAGTGGTTCACCTATGTAGGTGCAAGTAGATACTTGTTATTCGCCCGATCTCTAGACCCGCACATGGCCCGGGTTTTGGGATATCTTCCTTCATCAGTAGAGAAAGTCAATAGGGGTGGAAGAGAAGGCCGCCTCGTAACCGTCACAGGCCTTGTTGCCCAGCACGCAGGTGCGTTGTCCAGAAGCTCGTCAGCTTGGGAGGCTCATGGGAGCCCTTATGTAGAAAAAACAGCAATGGACCGCTCACCGCTAGCCTCTCCTCCGGGTCGCCCCTGAGGACTCTGGTATGTGAAGTGCCTGAAGTTCTAAGAATTACTGAAAGTTCGTAAGTGGTTCACCTATGTAGGTGCAAGTAGATACTTGTTATTCGCCCGATCTCTAGACCCGGGACATGGCCCGGGTTTTGGGATATCTTCCCTCATCAGTAGAGAAAGTCAATAGGGGTGGAAGAGAAGGCCGCCTCGTAAACGTCACGGGCCTTATTGCCCAGCATGCAGGTGCGTCGTCCAGAAGCTCGTCAGCTTGGGAGGATCATGGTAGCCCTTATGTAGAAAAAACAGCAATGGACCGCACACCGCTAGCCCCTCCTCCGGGTCGCCCCTGAGGACTCTGGTATGTGAAGTGCCTGAAGTTCGAAGAATTACTGAAAGTTTGTAAGTGGTTCACCTATGTAGGTGCAAGTAGATACTTGTTATTCGCCCGATCTCTAGACACGGGACATGGCCCGGGTTTGGGGATATCTTCCCTCATCAACAGAGAAAGTCAATAGGGGTGGAAGCGAAGTCCGCCTCGTAACCCTCACGGCCTTGTTGCCCAGCACGCAGGTACGTCGTCCAGAAGCTCGTCAGCTTGGGAGGCTCATGGGAGCCCTTATGTAGAAAAAACAGCAATGGACCGCACACCGCTAGCCCGTCCTCCGGGTCGCCCCTGATGACTCTGGTATGTGAAGTGCCTGAAGTTCGAAGAATTACTGAAAGTTCGAAAGTGGTTCACATATGTAGGTGCAAGTAGATACTTGTTATTCGCCCGATCTCTAGACACGGGACATGACCCGGGTTTCGGGATATATTCCCTCATCAGTAGAGAAAGTCAATAAGGGTGGAAGAGAAGGCCGCCTCGTAACCGTCACGGGCCTTGTTGCCCAGCACGCAGGTGCGTCGTCCAGAAGCTCGTCGGCTTGGGAGGCTCATGGGAGCCCTTATGTAGAAAAAACAGCAATGGACCGCACACCGCTAGCCCCTCCTCCGGGTCGCCCCTGAGGACTCTGGTATGTGAAGTGCCTGAAGTTCGAAGAAATACTGAAAGTTCGTAAGTGGTTCACCTATGTAGGTTCAAGTAGATACTTGTTATTCGGCCGATCTCTAGACACGGGACATGGCCTGGGTTTCGGGATAATTTCCCTCATCAGTAGATAAAGTCAATAGGGGTGGAAGCGAAGTCCGCCTCGTAGCCGTCATGGGCCTTGTTGCCCAGCACGCAGGTGCGTCGTCCAGAAGCTCGTCAGCTTGGGAGGCTCATGGGAGCCCTTATGTAAAAAAAACAGCAATGGACCGCACACCGCTAGCCCGTCCTCCGGGTCGCCCCTGAGGACTGTGGTATGTGAAGTGCCTGAAGTTCGAAGAATTACTGAAAGTTCGTAAGTGGTTCACCTATGTAGGTGCAAGTAGATACTTGTTATTCGCCCGATCTCTAGACACGGGACATGGCACGGGTTTCGGGATATCTTCCCTCATCAGTAGAGAAAGTCAATAGGCGTGGAAGAGAAGGCTGCCTCGTAACCGTCACGGGCCTTGTTGCCCAGCACGCAGGTGCGTCGTCCAGAAGCTCGTCGGCTTGGGAGGCTCATGGGAGCCCTTATGTAGAAAAAACAGCAATGGACGGCACACCGCTAGCCCGTCCTCCGGCTCGCCCCTGAGGACTCTGGTATGTGAAGTGCCTGAAGTTCGAAGAATTACTGAAAGTTCATAAGTGGTTCACCTATGTAGGTGCAAGTAGATACTTGTTATTCGCTTGATCTCTAGACCCGGGACATGGCCTGGGTTTCGGGATAATTTCCCTCATCAGTAGAGAAAGTCAATAGGGGTGGAAGAGAAGGCTGCCTCGTAACCGTCACGGGCCTTGTTGCCCAGCACGCAGGTGCGTCGTCCAGAAGCTCGTCGGCTTGGGAGGCTCATGGGAGCCCTTATGTAGAAAAAACAGCAATGGACCGCACACCGCTAGCCCCTCCTCCGGGTCGCCCCTGAGGACTCTGGTAAGTGAAGTGCCTGAAGTTCGAAGAATTACTGAAAGTTCGTAAGTGGTTCACCTATGTAGGTGCAAGTAGATACTTGTTATTCGCCCGATCTCTAGACACGGGACATGGCCCGGGTTTCGGGATATCTTCCCTCATCAGTAGAGAAAGTCAATAGGCGTGGAAGAGAAGGCTGCCTCGTAACCGTCATGGGCCTTGTTGCCCAGCACGCAGGTGCGTCGTCCAGAAGCTCGTCGGCTTGGGAGGCTCATGGGAGCCCTTATGTAGAAACAACAGCAATGGACCGCACACCTCTAGCCCCTCCTCCGGGTCGCCCCTGAGGACTCTGGTATGTGAAGTGCCCTAAGTTCGAAGAAATAATGAAAGTTCGTAAGTGGTTCACCTATGTAGGTGCAAGTAGATACTTGTTATTCGCCCGATCTCTAGACCCGGGATATTGCCTGGGTTTCGGGATAATTTCCCTCATCAGTAGAGAAAGTCAATAGGGGTGGAAGAGAAGGCCTCCTCGTAACCGTCACGGGCCTTGTTGCCCAGCACGAAGGTGCGTCGTCCAGAAACTCGTCAGCTTGGGAGGCTCATGGAAGCCCTTATGTTGAAAAAACAGCAATGGAAAGCACACCGCTAGCCCCTCCTCCGGGTCTCCCCTGAGGACTTTGGTATTTGAAGTGCCTGAAGTTTGAAGAATTACAGAAAGTTCGTAAGTGGTTCACCTATGTAGGTGCAAGTAGATACTTGTTATTCGCCCGATCTCTAGACCCGGGACATGGCCCGGGTTTTGGGATATCTTCCCTCATCAGTAGAGAAAGTCAATAGGGGTGGAAGAGAAGGCCGCCTCGTAAACGTCACGGGCCTTATTGCCCAGCATGCAGGTGCGTCGTCCAGAAGCTCGTCAGCTTGGGAGGATCATGGTAGCCCTTATGTAGAAAAAACAGCAATGGACCGCACACCGCTAGCCCCTCCTCCGGGTCGCCCCTGAGGACTCTGGTATGTGAAGTGCCTGAAGTTCGAAGAATTACTGAAAGTTTGTAAGTGGTTCACCTATGTAGGTGCAAGTAGATACTTGTTATTCGCCCGATCTCTAGACACGGGACATGGCCCGGGTTTGGGGATATCTTCCCTCATCAACAGAGAAAGTCAATAGGGGTGGAAGCGAAGTCCGCCTCGTAACCCTCACGGCCTTGTTGCCCAGCACGCAGGTACGTCGTCCAGAAGCTCGTCAGCTTGGGAGGCTCATGGGAGCCCTTATGTAGAAAAAACAGCAATGGACCGCACACCGCTAGCCCGTCCTCCGGGTCGCCCCTGATGACTCTGGTATGTGAAGTGCCTGAAGTTCGAAGAATTACTGAAAGTTCGAAAGTGGTTCACCTATGTAGGTGCAAGTAGATACTTGTTATTCGCCCGATCTCTAGACACGGGACATGACCCGGGTTTCGGGATATATTCCCTCATCAGTAGAGAAAGTCAATAAGGGTGGAAGAGAAGGCCGCCTCGTAACCGTCACGGGCCTTGTTGCCCAGCATGCAGGTGCGTCGTCCAGAAGCTCGTCGGCTTGGGAGGCTCATGGGAGCCCTTATGTAGAAAAAACAGCAATGGACCGCACACCGCTAGCCCCTCCTCCGGGTCGCCCCTGAGGACTCTGGTATGTGAAGTGCCTGAAGTTCGAAGAAATACTGAAAGTTCGTAAGTGGTTCACCTATGTAGGTTCAAGTAGATACTTGTTATTCGGCCGATCTCTAGACACGGGACATGGCCTGGGTTTCGGGATAATTTCCCTCATCAGTAGATAAAGTCAATAGGGGTGGAAGCGAAGTCCGCCTCGTAGCCGTCATGGGCCTTGTTGCCCAGCACGCAGGTGCGTCGTCCAGAAGCTCGTCAGCTTGGGAGGCTCATGGGAGCCCTTATGTAAAAAAAACAGCAATGGACCGCACACCGCTAGCCCGTCCTCCGGGTCGCCCCTGAGGACTGTGGTATGTGAAGTGCCTGAAGTTCGAAGAATTACTGAAAGTTCGTAAGTGGTTCACCTATGTAGGTGCAAGTAGATACTTGTTATTCGCCCGATCTCTAGACACGGGACATGGCACGGGTTTCGGGATATCTTCCCTCATCAGTAGAGAAAGTCAATAGGCGTGGAAGAGAAGGCTGCCTCGTAACCGTCACGGGCCTTGTTGCCCAGCACGCAGGTGCGTCGTCCAGAAGCTCGTCGGCTTGGGAGGCTCATGGGAGCCCTTATGTAGAAAAAACAGCAATGGACGGCACACCGCTAGCCCGTCCTCCGGCTCGCCCCTGAGGACTCTGGTATGTGAAGTGCCTGAAGTTCGAAGAATTACTGAAAGTTCATAAGTGGTTCACCTATGTAGGTGCAAGTAGATACTTGTTATTCGCTTGATCTCTAGACCCGGGACATGGCCTGGGTTTCGGGATAATTTCCCTCATCAGTAGAGAAAGTCAATAGGGGTGGAAGAGAAGGCTGCCTCGTAACCGTCACGGGCCTTGTTGCCCAGCACGCAGGTGCGTCGTCCAGAAGCTCGTCGGCTTGGGAGGCTCATGGGAGCCCTTATGTAGAAAAAACAGCAATGGACCGCACACCGCTAGCCCCTCCTCCGGGTCGCCCCTGAGGACTCTGGTAAGTGAAGTGCCTGAAGTTCGAAGAATTACTGAAAGTTCGTAAGTGGTTCACCTATGTAGGTGCAAGTAGATACTTGTTATTCGCCCGATCTCTAGACACGGGACATGGCCCGGGTTTCGGGATATCTTCCCTCATCAGTAGAGAAAGTCAATAGGCGTGGAAGAGAAGGCTGCCTCGTAACCGTCATGGGCCTTGTTGCCCAGCACGCAGGTGCGTCGTCCAGAAGCTCGTCGGCTTGGGAGGCTCATGGGAGCCCTTATGTAGAAACAACAGCAATGGACCGCACACCTCTAGCCCCTCCTCCGGGTCGCCCCTGAGGACTCTGGTATGTGAAGTGCCCTAAGTTCGAAGAAATAATGAAAGTTCGTAAGTGGTTCACCTATGTAGGTGCAAGTAGATACTTGTTATTCGCCCGATCTCTAGACCCGGGATATTGCCTGGGTTTCGGGATAATTTCCCTCATCAGTAGAGAAAGTCAATAGGGGTGGAAGAGAAGGCCTCCTCGTAACCGTCACGGGCCTTGTTGCCCAGCACGAAGGTGCGTCGTCCAGAAACTCGTCAGCTTGGGAGGCTCATGGAAGCCCTTATG